>NC_066617.1:236012953-236632139 GCF_025201925.1 Gopherus flavomarginatus
AACAGTGATGTATAAAATAAAAGACTGCAAAGACTTGATTATTTAGCTTGTAAAACAGAAGAGCAAGAGGAGCACTAACTGAAGGTATTCAAAATTCTGAAAACCATAAAGGAAGTGGCCAGTTCCTCTTTTTAAAATCTCTTATAACATGAAAAGAAAGGAACATGGTGTAATTAAAAGGCAGAAGAATACAGAACTCTTTAGTTATGTAGTTTATGAGGGCATTTTGTGATGCGATATTCAATATCAAGACTCTGTATAAAGTGGGCAATGGGAGGGTTGTATAAAATCTTGCTGTTGGTTTTCTGTTCTACAAAGCAGTACTCGAGGAACTCATCACACCACGTAGCTGGTTTTGGAGAACACACTTTTCATGTTTATTTTTTTAAATGGTTCAGGTCCACCTTTCTGGGACCTGCTCCTTTTCTTAAATAGATAGAGCTATACCAGATCAGGCTGTTGGTACAGTTAATCTGGTATAACGCCTCCAGCAGAAGACCCTTACCCAGTTGGAGGTTGGACCATTCCTGATGCTTGCAACGTACATCCGATAGTAGGAGATTTGGTTGCCCATGTCATTATTTTGCCTTGAATATCTATAAGTATTGTTACTAGACCTACAATTATGCAGTCACTTTTTAAAGTCCAGCCACGGTGTTTTTTGCTGAGATTTTCTGCATCAATACATACAGGTTGATCATATACTGCATAAAGAAGCAGCCTTCCTCATGCAACTTTTTTATCTAAGACAATGCAACCCTAACCTAAAAATATCTTTTGAATACAAGCCCAAGCAAAAAGAAAAATGGATAAGCAATATTTAAGGGCCTAAACTATTCTTGACATCGGCAAAAGAGGTTTCTTTTCTTAAAAGTGGGTCATTCCAGGAGGTGAGACTAAAAAAGTACTTGTTACACAAAAGGAGGTTCTAGTTTTGAAAATGAAGTTAAAGACTAACCTGTATGGCTAATTTGTTGGTAGGAAAGGCAAAAAAAAATTGTTTCTACAAGACAAAGCCAGTAACCTGCACATCTTTCTGATGCAAAAACAGTAATACTAAAATAAGTTGTTCACTTACTGACTCTTGAGAAGATGCAGCTTTAAAACAGATCTAACTGGGATTCTCAGCCCATATGTCCCTAAAGAAACTAAAAGGGCAAAGGTCTTGCAGACCACTGACATCTCTCCTTCTCCCATATTTCACAATGAGTTTCAAAAATGGACAACCCTGGAACTCATACCACCTATCAGCTATGTTCTTCACTCATATATAAAAGACAAAGGTCAATGCATGTCAACATATTTAAGGTACTAACTGCTGAATTGCCCTTCTTTCAAAAGCCAGGGGAAAAAAAAGCAAAAATCTTCACTGTTGCATACAGCAAAGAAAGTCTGAATGCAGCTGCTAAAGGCATCTTTTCAGGATAGAGAAACCGACTGTCTCTTTCATTTCTAGAACATCTAGGGAATGTGCCACAAGGGATTAAATCTTTTATGTAGAATTTGTCCATGGACATGATGCCCCATTCTGCACACCTGCAGCAAAATGTTGAGACCCATACATCTGAATGAGAAGCAAATACTGTATCAAGTGCTAACAACAGAAAAAGCTACGTGAGCTTGTGAAACAGAAGCATGATCTCATGAGTTTGCCATTTGAAGTCCATGCCCAGATGAGTCACTCAAAATAGAGAGGAACTTGTTTTAACCAATATGGTAGAGTCCAGAGATTCCACTATGTCCACTCTGGGCAAGTTTTGCCCTGTTAATAAAGTAAGTTTTGCTAATATGTGCTACCATACCAGACTGCATGTTGCACTTTAATTCTATGAAATTGCTTACCTTAATTTAGCAATGGTATGGGTTATGCAAAGACTCTATTTTGAGGACAATTAAATGCAGTTTAACTTTACTCCATAACAATCTTCTTGGTATTCCCCTGTTCCCCAAACAGCATAGTAAATTTTGTCCTCCACTGCAAACAAAATCTTACCAAAATTTTTGAGTTGTGAGAAGTCCTCAGAACCAGATCTGGACGGATTATCTATTTCTAAAATGGGTTCTCTGGGAATTTCTAGGCTCCACGTCCTGTGTGCACTGATTTAGCAAAGCTGTGGGTGGCAGAGGGTGAAAGGCTCCTGCTATAGCAATATATGCCAGGAAAAAGAGTCGTGGTTTACTTTGGACACCTTTAGCACTTTCTAGCGGCTGGTATATCGTTAGGACCACAAAAGAACTGAACAGATTAGTCTGCAATGATGTAAAAGCAGAATGGAGCTGAAAATTTAAATAACTAACAGGTGAAGTAGCAAGTCTGGTATGAAGGTCCTTAAATCTGAATGGCTGTCTAAAACTGAGAGGATTAAAGTTGTAACAAACCTGCAGTCAAGAAAAGTGGTAACAATTCAAGAAAAAAGGTACTCTTTTTGTTAGAATAATTCAAAATTTTGGTCATATTTAATCTCTGATAATCTAAACATCTGATAGCAATGTTGTTTTCAGAAATATGCACAAGTTGATACACAGGCTTTCCAGTTTTAGGTAATTTAGTTTACAGAGATGTGGATCAGAATTTTGTGTCCATTTATAGGCTTCAACATTATTTCAATAAATTTCTATATTGGACTCAGTAAAATTTTCAGAAGTGCTTAAGTGTTATAGGAGCCTAAATCCCACTGGCTTTCAATGAGGCTTAGGCTCATACGTGACAGTCATTTTTTAAAATGAAAAGTATGGTCAGTTACCTGCGATAACTGGTTCTTCAGTATGGGTTGTTCACACAGATTCAACTCCTTGCATGTATGGGGTGCATGTGCACCAGATCGGACTCTTTTGGCCACTGATCAATTGGAGCCATGCCTACACCCTAGATACCCTTGCACCATCTGCAGCCTAAGCTTAAAGTGCCCTACAAATTTCATGTACAGGGACATTGTTCAAACAAGTAGCAGAACATGCCTGAGCCCTAGTGGAATAAACTCTAATATGATCAGGAAGATCTAAGCTGGCTAACTCCTAGCATGTCCTTATACAGTTGGAGATCCACTTAGTTTACCTTTGTAAGGATACAGGATATACTTTAGCTCTACCTGCAAAGATGACAAATAGTCTAAGTATGTTCCTGAATGATTTTGTCCTGTCAATGTAAAGAGATAGTGCTCTTACTACAAGTGTGTGAAGGTTGGCTTCCTCTGGGGCTAAGTGAGGCTTGGGGAAAAAAATGGGAGGTGAATGGATTGGTTTATATGAAACACTGAGACAACTTTGGGCACTAACTTGGAATGACGCCTGACAGTGACCCTGTCCTTATGAAACACTGTACAAGGAGAACATGAGGGACAAAGTCCACTCTACCCTTTGAGCTGAGGTAAATGCTATTAATAAGGCATTTTTAATTAACAGGTAGTACAGGATAGGATTGATAGGAACAGGTGAGTGGTGCTCCTTTCTGCCTGTCAGAGGATGCCAAGATAGTGATGGACACATGAAAACTCTGAGAAGATGGGGCCTGAGAGCTCAGGGTGGAATCTTGGCTCTCTGGGCACTAACAGAGAGAGACTGACCAGGTGGCTGAGGCCAGTTGTCTTCCACTCAATGTCTGAAGAGATCTACACTGCTCTCTTGAGGACTGCACTTGGAGAAAGATTGACAAATGGAACATTGCCCTGGAATGTGTCCCTCTCTTCTGCACAGTAGACACTGGGAGTGCTGGTCAATAGACATCAAAATATTGTACAAGAGATAGGTCTTGAATCCTAGAGATTTCACTTCTGCCACATTTCTATTACATATCGCTAGTCTAACTGAAGTTTTCTAGCATATGTGAATCTTATTTAAGAAGTAATTAACTTTTATTGTATATATATTGCCAACTGGCAATTAACTAAGATAAATAACACTAGTTCAGTGTGCAGAGAAAATGTGGACACTGCAGGGGTTCCATCTCACTGCCACAGGTAGTAAGAAAGAACTAAGGGATAGCTGGGCCCATTCTGCCCTTTATATCCCCAGATGGAGGGTGTGAGGACATCTGGAGCTGATACAGGCTAAATGGACACTGCTGGCAAAAAGAATCCAATCTCATGTACATGGGGTATAAGCGTACCAACAGTGAAATCCATGTGGACAACATATCTTCAGTAAGAACTTAAACCCTTAAGTCACTCAGGCACTTCTGAAAACGTTACTCTATATATGAATAATTTCAGGATTAGTTGAGTATTTAAAAAAGGAATCACCATAATAAGAAAATTCTCAGAAGCATGACAACACTCTGCTGACAAATGTAATCCACCCATGCTGCAATTTACAAGAGTGTTATGGGGTTTTATAAAATTCATTAAAATGCTCTATGGAATCAGGGTTGTGAATGTCCTTAATTTTTGTACATTTCCTACCCTGTCCAGTTGATAGCACTGTTGTATCTCTAGTGTCCGAACTGGATCTTTTCGTAAGTGAGAGTAGTTAGGAGAAAAGAATACTGTGGTACTGTTAATGTATAACAAAATCAATCCGTCCCTCCCTCTTCCATCAGAAAATGCATCCTTTTATAGTGTGAACTCTTTTTTGTACAAGGTCATATATAAACAATTTTAACACATAAATGTGTATGGCCCAATCCTGAACACACATTGTAGGTGTTTGCAAAGTCAGGACATGAACTGTCTACATTTCAATTTTGTTTCCTCTGCAACTTGCAGTTTTATTTAAACTTCCCTTCATGAATACAAAGGAATTTTAATTAAAGTGCAAATTACATTCTAGAAAGTGACTGCAACAATGGCATTGCAGGGTTCCCTGCTTTCTGTTTCACAATATCTCCACGTTACATGTACTCAGTTTGTAACAAAAAGACATTTTCCAACCCTTTCCTAGCTGCCATCACTGCAAATGCAACCTGGGATCTGAGAGGCAAGCTGGGTTCCTTCCTGCTTCCATGTGATGATAGGCTATAATGATCTTATACACTGAATACAGGCAGGGAGCAGAACTCAGAGTAAGGTCTGTTGTTTTTACAGTTGTATCCGAGGACAGAACCACAGTGTAAACTTCAGCCAAGATCTTACAAATTCTTTTTGATCAGGGTTTAACCTAAATATTTTTACCTCTCTGATACAGCTTCTGCCTGATCTTCCTTTCTTTCAATCTCTAGGATTTCTTCCTCTGTGTACTCCAATTTCACTCTCTCTTCTGCCAGCTCTCTCTCCACTGCTTCCAGCTGAGCTGTGGTCCTAGCTAAAAGGGCTGTCACTGCATCCTGAAAGAGAAAACGGGCTTCAAACGGAACAGCTTAAACCAGGACTTAGCTTTTATGGAATATTCAGAATAAAAGAAGTGTGACCTGAATCATGACTTTATATTCACCAGGTAATAGGTAAAGGTAATAACTGGAGATATATCAATCTCCTAGAACTGGAAGGGACCTTGAAAGGTCATCGAGTCCAGTCCCCTGCCTTCACTAGCAGGACCAATTTTTGCCCCAGGTCCCTAAGTGGCCCCCTCAAGGATTGAACTCACAACCCTGGGTTTAGCAGGCCAATGCTCAAACCACTGAGCTATCCCTCCCAGCAAAGAGGGTGACCAAAACAAAAATGCTGTTCAGTTACTGGAACTCCCCAAAGAGGTGGAAGCCTTTCATTGGGAAAGGGTGAATGTTTTATGTTTATTTTAAATAGCAGTAATAGGATTAGGGTTGAGCACTCACATAAGTGCTTGCAGGATCTGAGCCTGTATTCCAGCAAAGTGTGGAAAACTGGGTAAGATTTGTGATTTCTTTTAAAGATACTGCAAAATGTAAGATATTTTCAGATTCTTGAGGAGTATCAGCGTATACAACCGGAAGAAAACACAGCCTAATACTAATAGTCTTTCAGAGAAAGGAATTAACCAGTTACAATGTAGTGTTCCTTACACTGGAAAAAATAAGTT
This sequence comes from Gopherus flavomarginatus, assembly GCF_025201925.1. NCBI lineage: Eukaryota > Metazoa > Chordata > Testudines > Testudinidae > Gopherus > Gopherus flavomarginatus. Next base: position 236,018,882 of record NC_066617.1, read on the forward strand.
TAATACTTCTGTTTTAGAAAATACTTTCAAAATATTGGTTTTTAAATCATTAACAGAACAGAAAGCACTCTCCCATATTGGAAAACTATATTTTCTACTAAAATTCAGTGGTTCTGAAACTTTGTATGACGACTATTTTCTGTAGCCTAAATGCTGCAGATTAGTTGAACAATTTAGCAGGGAAAAATCAGACTTCTTTTCAAGGCACACATTTCTTCTGCTTTGATTATCTGTGCACATATGATTTAGCATTCTATTATAATAGAAGAAACATTTTGCTCCTTCCTGGTCGTACCGATTTCACTGTAGCTGTATTTCCAGAACTCTGTGGAGTGCTTTCTTCACACTGGTTTTTGTCCTTCACCCTTTGTGGGTCTGAACCAGTGAATATCTGGATGGGATACCAATGAAGCTGCATCTCAGTGGAACTCTCATGATCAGCCAGGCTAATCTGAGCAATACCCTGTAAAAATGATAGGCCAAAATAAGCAAAGAAAACAATATAACGCTTCCCATTCACAAAACTGTCCCATTTAATAGAAATACTGCATCAATATAGTGCACCTTACGGGTGACTTGAAATGGAAAAAAATTATTAAGTCTCCCTTGTTTTGCATATTTATGATGTATAAAAAAATACTTTCTTCCCACCCCGCACACCTAAAAAAGAGAAGGGTTTTGTTTTTAAATTGAGTCTAATTGCTAAGTTTGATGTTCCTGAGGTTTACTGGACACTGTATTAGCAATCTCAGCTCTTAATCTTTTACAAAGACAGCTTTTCGTTCAAGTGTTTATTCATATATTTGAGTTAAATTGTCATTAATGAAAAAAATTAATCTGAATAAAAATCACTACTGTTCTCAGTTAATCAAGTTTCCTTTGCAAGATCTCTCTAATGTTATAATTCTACTGGTTTACAGGAAGGTGGGAGGGCCACGAATATTGCTATGTAAGGGCTTGGCTACACTTGAGAGTTACAGCGCTGGTGGTGGCTTTACAGCGATGTAACTTACTCCCCGTTCACACTGGCAAGGCACATACAGCGCTGTATCTCCCTGGCTACAGTGCTGGTTGTACTCCACATGAACGAGAGGAATATAGAGAACAGTGCTGGTGCTGCAGTGCCAGTGTAAACAGTGATTAATGTTATTACGCTGTAACTGACCTCTGGAATTTTCCCATAATGCTTTTAACTAAAGAACTCTCTTTGTTTTGTTGTGAACTCGGGGCTCCCGGAGCTGCTTACCTAAAAAACAAACACAGCAATTGTTTGCTCGAGCAGAGGCAGGCAGGGAATGTCCACAGTTAGTGTTTGCTTGAGGAGAGAAACAGCACGGCGGGGGCGGGGGAAGGAATCCGTCGGAGCAGCTGCTTATCTGGTCTGAAGGCTATTTGCATTCAGTGAATGAGAGATGGGTGGGAGAAGGGATCGGAACTTGCAAGGCAGGGAGCTGACAGTGTCAGCTCCAAAAATCCACTCTCTCCCTCTCCCCCATGCTCCCTATCACATTCCACCCCACCCTCCTCTTTTGAAAAGCACGTTGCAGCCACTTGAACGCTGGGATAGCTGCCCATAATGCACCACTCCCAACACCGCTGCAAATGCGGCCAACTGCAGCTCTGGTAGCTGTCAGTGTGGCCACACTGCTGCGCTTTCCCTGCACAGTTGTACGAAGACAGCCTTAACTCCCAGCGCTGTACAGCTTCAAGTGTAGCCAAACCCTAAAAAACAAGTAGTCAAAACTTTCAAGCTTTCCTTATACATCATAAAGAAGCCAAATAGGGTATAAACAAAATTTGTTTCCTTTGTAAGTCACCTTTGATGCCCCAAATTCAAGGGGGCAACAAAGAGGGATGAAGTGATCCTAACTAAATGTATGAGTTTTAATTATTTAGCCTAATTCATCCATCTACAACTTATGTGTTTATCTAGCTAGCAATGGGACTTTACATTTCTATGCTATGACTCTACCAGCAGGGGTCTCTTTCATTGAAATGAGTTATGTAAAAAGTACAGCTTAGATCTCTCACAATACAGGTTGGCTGAAGAAGTGTCTCTAATAGTACAGTAAGCTAGTAAATGTGTTCAGAAATTGTAATTTAACTTTAAGCAGATTTTAAAAAAAGAGTTAATTAGAAAACATGTAAAGTATTTATTTTATTGTGTTTCCATGCCAAAAGTTCCCCGGGGCTCTGTTTAAACAGATGGACAGAGGACAAGGGACAAATGACTTTGAAATGAACAAAAATAAAATATATTGGGAAATAAAATTGTTATATCCGCCACAGTTTATGTCAATATTGCATACCATAAAGGAAGACACTATTCATTTGGTATATTTGTTGCATCAGCAAAAAAAAGGACTGTCGTGTTCCACAGCTGGTATTTATTTTGGCTCAATACTAGAGAAAAACATCTTTTGCAGATACTGACACTAAACATCAAAGGCAGAGGGTCCTATTAGAGACGTTTGTATTTTTAAAGGCACAAACATTCCTCCAGGAGAAAGCTCTGACAGTCAGAGACAGATTAGTTGAGTCAAACAAGGACTTCAAGATAGAAGCTGTACAGTAACTTTCATACCCGTACTTCTTTCCTATATCAGTGAAGTCGAGGGCTACTTGGGAGAAAAGACAGTTAGAAAAGAACTGGTGTTCTTCGAGATGTGTTGCTCATGTCTATTCCACAATAGGGGTGCGTGCTCTCCATATGCACTGGCGTTGGAAGTTTTCCCCCTAGCAGTACCCATAGGGGAGTGCCCCTAGCTGTGCACTTAGCTGCGCGCTCCCCCCACCCTCAGTTCTTGACATGCCCCATGGATAGGGAGCGGTGCCGACTAGTAGACGGCATTGGGGGGGGGGGGCGCCGCGCATCGACATCTCGGTGCCGACTCGGAGCACAGAGTCAGGGTTAACACTGATTCCAGGAGGATGGCCCGGAGCCTAAAGTGTCTCTCTCTCTCTCTCTCTCAGTCCGAGGCTTAAACAACTTTCAAATCTTACAGCGATTGCTGAGATGAGTTTCACCCAAACAGTGTAAACAGTCCACGTGTGAATCACTCACTGGCATCGGGCTCCTACAAGTGTCGCACAACTTAAAACCCCGGAGCGGGGCATGCCCTGGTCTGGGCGCACTAGCTAAACTAAACTAAAACTAATCAAGTACTAACTACAGGTCACATACACTGAACGAACAAGAGTTCTGGGGACAATCTACAGCAAAGCTGGAGCAGAGCAGTTCCAAAGCACCTTCACTAACGGCGAGAAGGAACTGAGGGTGGGAGGAGCATGCAGCACCCCTTATACCATGCCATGGAGACACCACTCTAGGGGTTGCTAGGGGCGCTCCCCTACGGGTACTGCTGGGGAAAAACTTCCAACACAGGTGCATGTCGCGAGCAGGCACATCTACTGTGGAATACATATCAGCAATCACTCGAAGAAGAACATTTCTTAATTTCTCTCTCCATGGGATAAGAGAGAAGATCCTTTCAAGGACTAAGAACTAGTTAAAAGACAGGGAACAAAGGATAGGAATAACTGGTGAATTTTCAGAATGGAGAGGGGTAGCTAGTGGTGTTTCCTAAGGGTCAGTCCTAGGACCAATCCTATTCAGCTTATTCATAAATGATCTGACAGAAAAGGGTAAAAAGTGAGGTGGCAAAGTTTGCAGATGATACTAAACTGCTCAAGATAGTTAAGACCAAAGCAGACTGTGAAGAACTTCAAAAAGATCTCATAAAACTAAGTGACTGGGCAACAAAATGGCAAATGACATTTAATGTGGATAAATGTAAAGTAACACACATTGGGAAAAATAACCTCAACTATACAGACAATACAATGGGGGCTAATTTAGCTACAACTAATCAGGAAAAAGATCTTGGAGTCATCGTGGATAGTTCTCTGAAGACATCCATGCAGTGTGCAGCGGCAGTCAAAAAAGCGAACAGGATGTTAGGAATCATTAAAAAGGGGATAGAGAATAAGATGGAGAATAGCTTATTGCCCTTATATAAATTGATGTTACGCCCACATCTTGAATACTGCATACAGCTGTAGTCTCCTCATCTCAAAAAAGATATACTGGCATTAGAAAAGGTTCAGAGAAGGACAACTAAAATGATTAGGGGTTTGGAACGGGTCCCATCTGAGGAGAGATTAAAGAGGCTAGGACTTTTCAGCTTGGAAAAGAGGAGACTAAGGGGGGATATGATAGAGGTATATAAAATCATGAGTGATGTGGAGAAAGTGAATAAGGAAAAGTTATTTACTTGTTCCCATAATATAAGAACTAGGGGCCACCAAATGAAATTAATGGGCTGCAGGTTTCAAACAAATAAAAGGAAGTAGTTCTTCACACCGCGCACAGTCAGCTTGTGGAACTACTTGCCAGAGGAGGTTATAATGGCTAGGACTATATCAGGGTTTAAAAGAGAACTGGATAAATTCATGGAGGTTAAGTTCATTAATGGCTATTAGCCAGGATGGGTAAGGAATGGTGTCCCTAGCCTCTGTCTGTCAGAGGGTGGTGATGGACGGCAGAAGAGAGATCACTTGATCATTACATGTTAGGTTCACTCCCTCTGGGGCACCTGGCACAGGCCATTGTCAGTAGACAGGATACTGGGCTGGATGGACCTTTGGTCTGACCCAGTATGGCTATTCTTATGTTCTCTTGTTTAATCAAGGCTGAATTGAGTTTTGAATTTTTTCTGTGGGTAAAATCACTAACTGGGGTGGTACAGGCATCAATGGTGGCAGAGAAAGATGAACATGATACATGGATAAAAAGCATGGAGAAAGAAGGCCATGATCATCATCTTTGAACAGTTTTTGGAATGACAACACAGGAGGTCATCACTGAGTATGAAGGACAAGTTCACAACTGAAAGAGTATGTAAGGATATCCATTTTCAGGCCACTAAGAAAGGATGGTTTGTATACAACACTTTGAACTATTATTTTGTCAATTTTTGGTGGCAGCAGCAACTATATAATTCTTTTACCTTTTCCAACACAATAATTTTCTAAGTAATAATATATTAGTATTCTTAATCTACCAAGTCTCACAGGAATTGGTGGCATCAGCACTCTATTCATTTTAGCAAGGCTCTGCATTAAAAAAGTGATGAAATACAGGCAGTCCTCAGACTTGTGACAATTGGTTCCTGAAAATTGCACTGTAAATTGAAACATTGTAAATCGGAACCGCAACCCACTCCACTGCAGGACCGAGCGTCGTAAAGTATTGTTGTAAGTTGAATCAGGGTGTCAATTCCGAAGCACTGTAAGTGCCGTTCGTCCTAAGTCAAACATTGTAAAGTCGAGGACTGCCTGTAACACCACAAATAAACAGCAAGTAATATTAAAATGCTGGCATTCTTCAAGACCAGTAACTCTTCCCTTTTAGCTCATTTCTTTTAAACATTTAAAGGGGGATTTTCACAAATTCTTAAATGAACGAGGAGCACAAGCCCACTGACTTTGAAAAATGGCTTTTGAAAATCCCATCCTTAAATTACATTACATTTAATTACAGGCAGGCAGTCCTCGACTTTACAATATTTGACTTATGACAAACGGCACTTACGATTGCTTCTGAATTGACACTCTGATTCAATTTATGACAACTGATTTTGACTTTACGATGCTTGGTCCCACAATGGAGTGGACTGTAGTTCTGAGTTATTACATTTAGACTTATGCCACAATTTTCAGGAACCAATTGTGTCATAAGTCCGAGGACTGCCTGTACTTCTTGTTTATAAGACAGACCTCAAACAAACAATTCTATCAGTTATTCTTGTTATCTACAAAGAAAAATAGCCCTGATTATGACTAATACAAAGAGATGCTCCATACCACTCCCTTCAAATTCCAGCTACACTTCTCTTATGCTTAAGAAAAAAAATTAGTCCTTCTGGTGTCCTTTGCTGATACGGAAGTTACTGTTATTAACAATACCATACTATTTTTCAGGAAAAATGGACCACTTACCAAGAGTTCTTCTTGCTGCTGGTGGTCAATTGAACAAATATACAGCTGCAGCGATTTTAATTTCAATGCACTTGAATGCACAGGGATTCGGAAAACTTCATTAAATATTAACGGCGTTTGGAATTCCAAAGCTCTAGAGCAGTAAGTGGTTGGTGTGCCTGACTCTAGTGGAGGTAAGTAAACTCGAACATGTCTGGGAACAGCAAAACAAGCCAAAACCAGTTTCTAAAAATCAAACTGAACAATAAAAATAAATGTAATTTCTACATTCATGACACACACTTGCATCTCTTCATTAAGGGAGTTTAGTCTTGCATTCGTAAAATGAAAAACACAAAGCTGAGCAGTTCTTCCACTTTCCAACACTACTGATTAACCCAGAGACATTACAATATAGCTACTGTTATTGTGTCTTGTTGCGCCTCCCCAGAGTTTTGCCTGAAAAGTTAGGTGGGAGACGAAGAAAAAAAGAGTCACGGAGAGTGCCTTACGACTGACAATCCATTACCTGCTTCTTTCACCAATGAAACTCCAAGCCCAAATTAGTAGTCACTACCTTTCTGGATGACTTTCACTATACATGGCTCTCTTCAGAGACTATCAAAAACTCTCTTATTACACAGGAGAATGTGTTGAACAATACAAGATGATCACCTTCTCTTTACCATCCCCTTCTATTCCCAAGAAAACCAAACCTTTGTATTTATGTATGGCACAGACTAACAATAGGACAGTGACCCAACTTATTTTGAAATTATTTTTAGCTGTAGCTTTGGGGAGAGGGGCAAGAGGGGAAGGAACAAGCTTTATGATCAAGAGGCCTTATGTTACATCAAGAATCCCACTGGAATGATTTACTTTACAACAGTCATAACAATTCTACAGTACATCAACTTTCCAAAGTTTCCAGGCAAGTTCTTTGGGCAGAAATAAAACCAGACAACAGAATTTTCATGGTCCCTATTGTTTGTCATTAATTTAGAGAGATTTGTCAGCTAAGTTTCATCTGATGTTTAAATACAGAAATATAATTTCTATATCACTGGGTAAGAAATATTGTAAATACACCTAATTATAAATGTAGGTATATGTTCTATATATTGTGGCAAAGAAATGGAAGGGATAAACTGTAATGCTATTAGACCAGATATAGAGAGACTATAAATCCTCATTTTGAAACTCTGTCAGATAATTTCTTTGTTTAAATTAATTTATTAATTCTATCCCAAATGGTCTTCATAGCTGCAAAACCTACAGAAGTACACAGTGCTCCTGGGCTTTACAGCTGGATTATTACACTTAGTTAAGCATCATAAATCCTTACTTATGCGAGTAAAGGTTGCAATGATTGGGCCTCTAAGAGAACTATTTCCTTAATGGTCACTTGTTAATGTCCCTGAATATTAACACAACCCTCCTCCACCCCCCAAACTAGATGGCTATCAAAGCGTACCAAATTTTCATTCTTCCCCAAATACTCGACTATTTTATACAAACAGCATCTAGCCAGATTTATTACACATTTGTGGCTGGGGAACAAAATAAGCAACAATCTGTAATAATCAGACCTTTGGTGATATTTGAGCTTACATTTTGCAGCCTTCTTTCACAACAGGACCAGTAAAGTTCTTCAACTCTAACACATGGACTAGGAGACATTCACTTTCACCATCATGCCTGAGAAAATAAATTGGCTGAGTAAGTTAGCAGAACTCAGTATTTGGCTTGCTAGATTTGGATGGAAGAATAAAAACATTACAAGGAACAAAAACAGCTCCGTTTAGAATAAGATAAATCTTTTATGCACATGGGGTTGAATGAAATTAGCTAAAACTCTGTTGATATCCAATGTGATTCTGGGTATCACGTTCTTGTAAGAGAAACACTATTATTATAATAGTGCACTAAAGAATCTATTAGAACCAACAATATAAGAATCAAGTACTATTAAATTAAAAAAAAAATCCCATCTTTGCTCCCACGCTGCCAACCCTCAGCTACAACTGGGGCTATCTATCCACAAAAGTTGTATTGCTTTCATTATATGGCTATAGTTAGAGCAGTACAACCACCTTAATGTAGATGAGGTTGAATCAGCATGATGGTGTGTTATGCCACTAGAGTGATTTTCATATGAGAAGGGGAATAATCTAATACAGAGGCAAGGCACCTTTACACTGCTTTAACTGCATCCACACTAAGAGTTGTACCAGTGTAACTATATTGATAAACACATCTGAATGTCAGTTGCAGTTTGCCATGGTCTACATTCTTTCGCTAATTCATGCACTGTTTAAATAAGAGTTAACTTTTTCATGTCAACATGAATTTGGAAACTGAACAAACAAGTTAAATCTATTAGATGAGATTCTGTGCTGCACCTCTTAGAGGCACAGAGCAGAACTTGCAGACTAGGTGGAGGACTGCGCCGGAGGCTGAGAGGCCTCAGACATAACAGACTTGGTGGCCTGTCTAGGTGCCCATGGCTGTCATACAGTGACAGTGAAATCCTTGCAGCAGTGTGTGCTGTGACCAGCCCTCCCTGAAGTACCAGGGCTTGCAAGGTGATACGTGGGAGGCAGCCTTAAACCAGTCTTCCACTGTGCCTTATGTCACAGTAAGGGACCAGAGAAAGGGTGATGATCTCATGTGCTGAGACAAATCCTCATCATCTTACTCACACAAGAATTCCAAACAATGAAAAGGATACCGTGGAAACAGCTGGAAGGATGAAAAAGCGCAGCAAACCAAGTGCGCCTTTGCCAACTAAGGTAGAGAGAACTGAATGGAATACCTGACAGTAGTATTAATATACTGCAGTGGTTGGTGCATGATGTCCAGTAAGGGCCTGGTTCATATCCACACCCAGCTACCACTGCCCTCAGTGTTCAAAGCTTAATAGATAAGACCCTAGAAGGAGAATCCTGGTGGGCAGTATCCACTGAAGAACCCAAATATCATTACTTACAGGAATCCAACATGTATTTGTGGTTCTTCATTAGCAACAACATCACTGTAAACAGGGTCTTCGACATCCTCATTCCTACATGGGGAAAAAAAAGCCAACTGTAAACCACACGCTGATTTAGATGGGGTTTATTTTATGAATAAAATGGATATCCATTTAACACGCAAAAAAATGGATACAAGCTTTGTGACTTGTTTTGTGATCTGAAACACTGCAAATCAGAAAACATGGGAAAAGCTCATTAGGCAATCTAGGGTATGTCTAAATTGCAGGCAAACACCCACGGCTGGCCCACATCAGCAGAGAAATCTTTCCTGGGTGCTGGCTGGTGAGTCTTGCCCACTTGCTCAGGGTTTAACTGACCGTCATATTTGGGGTCGGAAAGGAATTTTCCTCCAGGGCAGATTGGCAGAGGCCCTGGAGGTTTTTCACCTTCCTCTGCAGCGTGGGGCACGGGTCACTTGCTGGAGGATTCTCTGCAGCTTGAGGTCTTCAAACCACAATTTGAGGACTTCAATAACTCAGACATAGGTTAGGGGTTTGTTACAGGAGTGGGTGGGTGAGATTCTGTGGCCTGCATTGTGCAGGAGGTCAGACTAGATGATCATAATGGTCCCTTCTGACCATAAAAGTCTATGAGTCAGGCTAGCAGGGTTCGGCCTGCAGGACCATAAAAGCTCCAGCCCAGGGATCCTGTGAGGAGGAAAGGTTCCAAAGCCCGGGATCCAGCCCAAACCCAAACATATACACTGCAGTTTTATAGCTCTGAAGCCCAAGCCCAAGTCAGCTGACACAGGCCAGCCACAGGTTTATTACTGCCATGTAGACGTACCCATAGCTAGGCTCCTGCCACTACAGGAAATTCAGCTCTATGTTCTACAGTGGTTACACTATACCAGTGTCAAATGATTCAAGGAATTGGCCTTCTACAGCTTCTCTGGAAAAACTATTCCACAGTCCAAGAGCTGTCACTTTTAAAATGATTTTTTCCCAGATATTCTCTCCTTGATTGCTGTTTTACAGAATTTACACACTTGTATATTGTTATACATCCTCCCCTTAATCATCATTTGGCCAAACTATTCATTTTAGTTTTACAATTTTCCACATAAGTCAATTATTCCTTCCCTTTAGTCATTTTTGTTACCCTTCTGTTTCCAGAACTGTAATTAGTATTTTGTAAAATATTGTTTTCATGTTGATAAAATACAAATAAAATACACAATGATAGATGCTGAAATCAGAAAGGTGTTAGGACAGGATGAAACAGCCAAAATAATTCAGCAAGAGGAAAAAGCAGCATTTTACAAGTACAAGAGAAAAAATCTTATAGATTGTCAGGAATGGTACAGAGGTGGAAGTGACATACTAACACCTGTGAAAATGACAGTGGAATGGCACGTAGCCAGCCTCCATTCTTTCTAAAGCATTTTAACCTAATATTCTTACATTATAAAGTATTAGGCATTATCATATATCCAATAAGAAAAAATAATACCTATTTTAGAAATTTACAAACTATTTTTGCAGACTTTATGTGGCAGAAAAAGGACATTTCCAATTTATTGCGCATTTATACACCTGACCTTTTGCTTAAAGCTTCAAACACGCCACTGTCACTAGCCAGTGAATAATCGGATAGACATGCTGAGACTCGCCTGGCTCGCCTCGCCGACCTTCTTGCACTGTCTTCGCGTAGAGTTACGGCTATAATGGAGGGAAAAAATTAAAGAAAGAGTCAGGTCGAGGCAGTCCCTCACAATGCATTATATAAAAAGCAAATTTAATATCTCTTAAACTGCCCAAACAAACATACTGTTGATGTAAATATAATTACACATGCTGCAACATTATTGCAACTTAGAAAAATACGTAAAATGGATTGGAGTTACTTTGCTGAAGAATTTAGGAAGCACGTTAATGGTTAATTTCTCCATAACAAGATAAAATATAAACTGATCTCATCACTATGCAATGTATTTCTGAAAGAACTGCCACCACCAATGGGCTAAGCCTTAAACTGCCTCCACCCCAGCATATATACGCACACTATATCCTAATAGTAGGATTTACCTCTTAACCACTCCTTTATAAGTATGTGACACATTGGAAATATCCATAATGCCTATTTATTTTAACCTAGCTAAAAAGGAAAGATTTAGGAAGTAATTTGCTGTTGGTAGTATAGGGTTTTTATTTGTTTTTTTAAATATTAATTCCCCAACCACAAATCAAACTGGCTTGATCAGATCATAATATCAGGTTCTACTGGCAGCATGAGGCACACTGTCAAAATGGATCTGAACCTGACAAGAAGAGCTGGATGACCTTTTTTTAAAAATAAAAAAATTGAAAAATGATGAAAACAAAAAAAAATTATATTTCCCTTTTCCCCACCCCTTATCAGCAAACTCAATAAACAAAAATAGTACGGACAATCACTTTCACATCATAAGGTACACAACAGAATGTATGCAAAATAGTTTTGTATATACAAGAGAGGATTGCAGTGTAGAACCTCAAATGGGCATGCACAAGTGACAGTGCTCAAGAACTGAGTGCATATGCAAAGTTCCACACATTCAAAAGGCCCTATATGTTCTGAAATTCCATGTCTTGAGTCTGAGAGATAAACTGATTTACTTAAGTGTTTCCTCATTGCACAGGTATCACACATGATCTTTCCAAACTTAATTTCCTTTCCCTCAAAGACAGAATTAAAACAGAAAGTAGGAAAGCAACTAAAAACTTTTTAAGGAAGGTGAGTAGTGAGATGTGGCATTCACAAGTGGGGGAAAATAGAAACATATCATTCCCCTGTCTATCCATGCTGAGATATTTCAAGGGGTGGTTTTGAGGTGCATCAAACTGCAACAAGCAATCCTTTAAGGCAACTGGTTTTTCTGCACGTGCATGGATGGTAGTGGACAGTACATTGGAAAAAAAAATGATCAAAGCATACAGCCTATTACAATGAAGTACATAATGTATATCCTACGACAAACAAATAGCACAATTAAATAAGTGCATTCTAAGGATTAATTATTTTAATGAATGCCAGTAAAACATTAATATTCATGAAGGATGAAAAGCACCCCCCAGTGCAAGGGGCTAGCACACTGCTGGGCATACATGATGCAGAGGCCTTGGGCAGATCCTCTGCACTAAGGTGAATCGCAGCCCCTTTTGAGTGTAATATGAAGAGGGCTATAACGTCATGCTCACGAAAGCCTTCAAATTACTACTGCATGTGCGCAGCTACTGGTTTTCAAATATCAGTACTTGCTGTCACCAGAAAACTTTGGTCGGGATTAAATTAATCACATTTTTCAAGCTTCTACTGGACAACTTCATGATAGAGTTGAGCTGTCACCTAGATCAATAGGTCTCAACCAGCACTACACGTACCAGTGCAGGTACACAGAGGTCTTCTAGAGGGTACATCAAGTCATCAAGATATTTGCCTAGTTTTACAACAGGTTATGTAACAAGCACTAGCTAAGTCAGTACAAACAAAAATTTCATATTGACAATGACTTGCTCATATTGCTCTATACACTGAAATGTAAGTACAGTATTTATATTCCAATTGATTTCTTTTCCAATTGATTTCTTTTATAATTATATGGTAAAATGAGAAAGTGAACAATTTTTCAGTAATAGTGTGCTGTGAAACTTTTGCATTTTTATGTCTGGCTTCATAAGCAAGTAATTTTTAAGGTGAGATGAAACTTGGGGGTGCAAAAGATATCATGCTCCTGAAAAGGGTACAGTAATCTGGAAAGGCTGAGAGCCACTGATCTAGATGACTTACCTCATTGGAAGCCTGATATACGTTACAAACTCAAACGTTAAGAAAAACAATGTATTTTGAGACTTGCAAAAGGTGAAAAGACCTGTGCAGAATATAGAATTCAATCAACTAGATCAGGGTTCGGCAACCTCTGGCGTGTGGCTAGCCAGGGTAAGCACCCTGGCAGGCCGGGCCAGTTTGTTTACCTGCCGCATCCGCAGGTTCGGCCGATTGCAGCTCCCACTGGCTGAGGTTCGCTGTCCCAGGCCAATGGGGGCAGCGGGAAGCCGTGGCGACCAAATCCTTCAGCCCATGCTGCTTCCCGCAGCCCCTTGGTGAGCCGCATGCCAGAGGTTGCCGACCCCTGAACTAGATGCAAGAGGATCCAAGTGTTTGCCTTTGTGGACCGATAACAAGCCATGTCTGCCCTCCTCCAAATCTAATGTTTCTAGCTAGCTATATCTACCTGGGAAATTTTGACCTTCAATCAGGAGTGTCCCAATCTATTCCTAAATCAGCAAAAGTGTCTTTGAGTTTGAAGAAAGAATTAAGCTCTCCGGGATCATTGCTTCACATCTCAATTGTCCGGTAGAGATCATTATGCAACACAAAGCATTTCAACCTTACCAAAAATACAAGCAAACTTCTCAGCTCCAGTTAATTAGAGCAAGCAAAGGACTGAAGAAACGATATTCAAACTATGATGAAGTTTGCATAATACCCCACTATGAGGCCTTCAGGATGGTGTGCGACATTTTTTTTTTTATGCTACTCATTTTATTTTTTGGTTTGTCTACATGAAAAAGTAGCATCAGCATAATTTAAGGTGTGAAATTGAAGTAGTACATTTTAACCAGTGCAAAAGGCTGGATGGACACTCTTATTTTAGTATAAGAGCATCTCACTTTGGATTAGTTTAAGTCAATCAGAAACAGTTTCAGCTAGATTGATATAAGCCACTTTTACATCACAATAAGAGTCCAAAAAGCCTTTTGCACCTATGTAACTGTATCAGTTTAAACACCAACTTAAGTTACAGTGGTGCAATTTTTCACTACATGGATGGCTTGTGTGGATATAGGAGATGAAAGTAAACCCTGTAACTATAATAGGCACTTTGCAAGCTCTCTGCTTTGGCTGTCATCTTTTGGAATCTGTCCAGAGAAAAAAAATTGATCTCAAAATGCAACATGGTAAAGTCATGAAAAAGTGTTGTTACAACAATGTTGCAATTTACTAATGTTTTTCTTGCTGCCTGGAGGCCACGGAAACACCTGATAATATCAGGAAAATCCCACAGAATTTGCGAGAGGTGGCAAATGTCAGAACATGCCTTTGACTAGAAAATCAACATGAAAAGTAGCTTGACAACCAGAAAGTAACATCAGGTTTTGGATCTCATGTAATGGGATTGACTACAGGTTTTAGTCAAACAGAGTGGGAAACTGAAAAGTTTTATTTAAAATAAAATTTGGTATTTCTAGTGTAGAGGCAGCATCTCATCTCTTCTAACTTACTCCATATCTTAGAAATTTGGATAAGAAATACTGACCTACATTTTCAGAAATGACTCGATTTTGGGTCAGCTGATATGCCTTAAATGGACCTGGTTTCAGAAAGTTCTGAGAATCTACTATCTGAAAAAGTGGACTTTTTAAGATCTCTCAAACTAGCTGTTAAATAACCAAGGAACGAAAATTACCAGCTGTTTTTGAGAATGTAACCCATGTTTCATGAACTTGGACTTTATGTGCTTTGTATCAGCTCAAAATGCATTTTAATAGCAGAGTTAAACTGTCCCCAGAAAATAAACTTATAAGGGGGACATAAACAGACCCTAATCTGCAGTGGTACTGTTGGGCATTATCAAGATATAATAAAGCTGAAGCTTACAGAAAAGTTTTTTTGAGAAGTCATCCACAGCCATGAATATAATGTTTAGTCGACATAGCAAAAACTTAAGTATCTCATGATGATTAAACATATATATTGTGATACCTAAAATCAAATGTAGCTCAGCCACCCTCTTCTCCACATGCAAGTCATACAGAACATACACACTACACACAAAAACACGCTAAGCATTACAGGCAAAACCAGCATAATAAGTAATTCCAGGTTCACTTACAGTTAATTTTTCTGCAGTGCCGCATGAGAAACAAGATACAAAATGAAAAGCACATGGTGATAAATCAATTGTTCAATCTATGCCAATGCTTTTTATACAAAAGATTATTTAGACATTAATGGAAACTATATACCTAAATAATTGTATCTTGATCTGAATTTTCCTCAAGTTTGGTAATGTTTGGAGCAAGGATTTTAACTTGGCCCATTGTAGAGATAACAGCGAGCTGTGACATTTGGATCTAAATCCAAACTTCCCCAAAGTTCAGGGTTGTAGATATGGATTCTCTCTTTGGGTCCCTCTTTACAAGAAAGCAAAATATCCCCTCTATATTTAAATTAATATATAACTTAAACAAAATTAGTGATGGAAGTTCTTTAAATTAAAATTCACAGAAGAGGAGACAGGAAAAAATGTAAAAGTTTAAAAACTATGTTCTATTCAGATGTGATTTCTTCCCCCCTGTGATCTTTGTAAGCCTCTTCCTGCAAGTGAGTTGAATTCCATGGCTCAGTCAGGTTCTTTTTGTACACATCATGAAGTCACCACATATTTTAGCACAATTCTTAGTATATTCTCAGGAGAGATGCCAGACTGGAGGAGCAGCAGAGGTGCTGGTCAACATTTTGGTGCATAAACAAGACATTGTGTGAAGAAATCTTGCACACTAGCTGCATGCAGTAAACAAGGGACTGTTGGCTCCTCCCCCACTTCCATGAGTAATAAAGTTCATCAAAATTACTACACAATTTATTTTATTTGAATATTTAAGAAAGTTGTTTGCAGTGTTGTCAGAATTACAATTTGTTCCCTTTGCATTATGCTACGACACCAGTAGGTGGCAGCAACCAAACACTTTGCGCAAGAACTTAAAATCATAAAGCTAGCTCTAAGCCCCAGAGTTCCAATCTGTGGTATATGTTCCATCAGTTCACTTCACAACAGTTCTTCAGGTGGTATGTGAACCAATGAAGTTTGAGAAATGCTGCTTGAAAACAGCCGCTATGAAACAGAATGCAAACTATCCAAGCCAATCAATTTACAGAGTGCAAAAGAGTCAAGAGCCTCAGCAAGAAATGTGATGGGGGAACCATTTTTTCCTAAATAATTGTTTTAAAATTCACACATTAAAAGCAGCTCAACTGAACAACACCAGAATAATTCTTTGGCCTTGTACTGTTTTTCTACTTCCAGTATAAACACTGCATGCTATACACAGAGAAAAAATAGGTGAATACAGTGGAACAGGAAGCACTCTAGCGACAAAAGCAGAAAAGAATGTTTAAATGAAAGAAAAGAGAAAAGATAGGAAAGAAAACTTCACAGGGGGTGGGAAGAAGAGTATAACTGAAGCAGCATCCCAGCCTCATTACAGCCTTCCTTATCTCAGCACTCAAATCAGGTCTTCATTTCTAAGAACTATGTATAGGTAGGGACTTACCAAATTCACAGCCATGAAAAACGTGTCATGGATCTTGAAATCTGGTCTTCCCCACAAAATCTGGTCTTTTGTGTATTTGTACCCTATACTATACTATATACTTTTACCCTATGCCTTCAGAGCTGGGCGATGAGAGTGCGCTGGCTGGGCACCTAGCTCTGAAGGCAGTGCCGCCGCCAGCAGCAGTGCAGAAGTAAGGGTGGCATGGTATAAACGCATCTGCAAAACTTGCTATTTATGCCGTGACCAACCCTTGAAAAATATGTGATTTCTCCACGATTTAATATACCCCTACTCATATTCAATTTGTGATCCACTATAGCCTGCATTACCTTTTCACGATACTTAACGCTACCACCTAGCCAGTTATTCCCGATTTTGTGGTTGTGCATTTGATTTTTCTTTCCTAAGTAGTACTTTGCACTTGTTTCTATTGAATTTCATCATGTTGATTTCAGACCAATACTCTAATTTGTCAAGGTTGTTTTCTATTTGAATTCTGTTCTCCAAAGTACTTGCAACCACTCTCATCTTGGTTTCATCTGCAAATTTTATAAGCACTCCATTATCCAAGTCAGAAATAAAAATATGGAATAGTACCAAACCCAGAACTGACCCACACAGGACCTCACTAGATATGTCCTCCCAGTTTGATAGCAACCATTGATAACTACTCTTTGAATATGGTCTTTTAATAAGTTCTATACCCATGTTATACCAATTTAATCTATACCATATTTCCCTAGTTTACTTAAGAGAATATCATGTAGGACTACGTCAAAAGCCTTATTAAAATCAAGGTAGATCATATCTACAGCTCTCCCCTCTTTCCCCCCACAATTCACTAAGCCAGTAACTCTGTCAAAGAAAGAAATTAGGTTGGTTTGGTCTGACTTGTTCTTCACAAATCCATGATGACTATTCCTTATAACCCTTGGACCCTTTAGGTATTTAATAAATTTGTTCCAGTATCTTTCCAGGTATTGAAGCTAGGCTAACTGGTCTATAATTCCTCAAACGCTATTTGTTCCTCATTTTGAAGGCAGGTACTATGCACATCCTTCTCCAGTTCTCTGGCACCTCACCCATCCTCCATGAGTTCTCAAAGACAACTGGTAATGGTTTATATATGGGGAGCACCCATAATGAATGATCTATTGTGATCATTTGCAATACAAGTGGAATAGTACCTATTTCAGTACAAATGGTACATATTTTTGAAAGTGTGTTGTGGTAACCACAGATTTTAGAGTAGAGTTATTGTAAGAATAACTGCCCCTCCCCTCCTAAACTTCAAGATCTGGAAATCCCTAACAGTTTCAACCAGCTCACTTGTTTGTCTTCCCCCTAAACTCCTGTATGCGTGTCAGTTCACGTAAACAGAATAGATGCTGGGTGGCATCCATTCACCCCAATTCTGGCCCAAATAACACTCACATATAGACATTCCATACCATGTGCACACAAATCAAGGAATACAGTAACATCATAGACTTACAAGCCAGTTGTGTTTGCCTGCCTCATACAGTTGCATGCAATCTGCATGAACCAGGTAGATTTAAAAGGGGTAGTTACTGCTGTTACTTGTGTTCTCTCATTGTTTGTTCCTAATTCAGCCAGTTCACGTTGCATCCCCATGTCCCTCCATCAAACTTACTGCTATTACTAAGTGTGTTTGGCACACAGAGAGAAGTTATATCAGCTGGCACAGTCTAAGCTTGTTTAGGTTCTCTCATTCAGGATTTTTCCTAAAAAGTAAACACGCAGGCCATTTTTTTTTTAATCAACAAAATTGGCATATTTTCAGAAAAGTACTGAAGTTCCCATTAACAATTTATGTTAAAGTCTAAAAAAATTACTACATATAAAACATTCTCTGCACTTCACCTTTGAACAAAAAAAATTTTAGTTAACATCAGCTGTATAATTGTTTAAAAATTAAATTAAAAAAAGAAATCAAACTGATAGCAGATGTATATCTTCTATTATAATGCCATGCTTACATTTTTCCTGTGTTTTTCATTATCCCTTGAAGATTAGGTGAGACAAAATGGTAAAGAAGAAATCAAACTCACCTCCACCAGTTTGGATGTTTGCCAGGTGTGGTCCCATTTCTTGCAGTCCTTCATCATCCCCAGGGTAAGCAGACACCTGTGATGAAGTTGTTCCTTGGGCATCATCACCCAAAACCGAGGCCTGAGCTCTGCGCATTTCTAGGGCTCCCACACCCGCTATCTCCTCAAATCCTTCTGACATCTGGGCAAGTGGAGAATCCCGAGAAGCAGAAAGGAAGGGGGTGTCCAGAGGGGAACTTGGAGGGGACAATGATGACAAGGAGGACCGTGATGACAGGGATGCCAGGGATTGAGGAGTATCCAAGGACCTCCTTTGTTTACTGAAGTTACAATGTCCAGTGGAATCAGAGTACTGCACATCTTTACTGAGTGAATCAAATGGAATCAGGTCAAAGCGCAGATGTTGTGCATAGTCAGTAACACTGTCTGATTTGTCATACTGTGGGAGGCCATAGATGTCCGTGAAGCTGACAGAGCTTAGAGACCCTCTGCTGGACGCCAGTGATCCTCGGCTGGATGCCAGTGATCCCCTACTGCTGCCAGAAGACATTGTGAGGGTGCTAGCAGATAAACTAAAACAGAAAAAGATCCATTAATATATGAATTATATAGCTAGAAACACAGCATAGATAGAAAAATAATAACTCACATTAAAGTAGAGGATTTTACATGCATTCAGCATTGTAATACTTAGGTTAAGGCCATCTTTCTTCTCCTCCCTTGCCTTTAGGCTAAAGGTGATGAAAGTAGTATAAATGAGAACCAACTTAGGCCAGCATGCCTAAAAAGGAGAAGTGGAGCAAGAGGATCATCACATCCCTTTCCTCAAATCTGCAGATGGCTCTCTGTGGGTTTTGGTGGAAAAGTGGCCAGAGAGAGGACTGGTGAGGAAAAGTCATAGATTCATGGAGTTTAAAGCTAGAAGGGGCCATTAGTTCTCTAGTCTGAACTCCTGCGTATCACAAGCCATTATATTTCAATCAGTTGCTTCTGAACTGAGTCCAATAACTTGGTTCAAGAGGAGTAGGACATCAGCAGAACAAGGGAACAGTCACTCTATACAGCTTTATATCCAAGCAGACTCACAGAATTCCCATTTGAAAACCTTGTGGGAGCTTTCAAGTTGCAATTTCAGCACTAGCCCCATTCCTCTGCCACTCTCCAAATGTGGAGATAAGAGTATAGCAGCTGGTAAAGTGTGAACCAACAGGAGCTAGGCTCCTGCGGGTGGTGTGCTGGTGAGGTAAGGGGTCCTTAAGAGCCATCCCAAGAGGCTGATCCCTCACAGAGATGCTCTCAACCCTGTAGGATTTTTCTGTAGATCTCAGAACATCTTCATGTTTAGAGGCTGACATCCTCTGTCTCCTCCATAGCATGCAAACCCCTACTCTGTGTAACTATTGTCAGAGTAGTGAATCTCTTAGAACCTTCCAAGCACATTTCATCCTCTTGAATTTTCTCTCTCACTTCTGACTACTCTGTTTACCCTTTTATGCCAGAAATGAACCCTTTCTCTCTTCAGAGTTTGAGGTGGGGGGAGAGGGGAGGTTGGTTGGACTGTGGGTAACAGTAGTGGTTGTCTTGCTGCTGTTGCCACTGTACTCATGTTTTTCCTCCTGGTGAAAATTGTAAGATTTGCATAAAACCGACAGATTGGAAAGAGACAGTTCTGATAGTGGATGCTGGGAAGGTGCATCACTACCTTTTCTGTTTCTTCTTAGCCCAAACTCCAGTGCATCAAGTGCCTATTGTTTCTTCTTTGACATCCCTCCTCAAAATTATCTTCTCCCACAAAACATAGACCAGTAAAATGCTGCCTCCCTGATTATATATTGACTCTCCATTTACCTTCCTCTTGTCACCTAGGAGTTGCATGTCTGATTTGTACTGTCTATTTATCTTGTATTCTGTGTTGTTTTCCGGTACAGCACCAGAGACCATCAATGTTTAAGAAACAAGCAATCACTAATATGGGCTTACGAATGACACCCTGAATATAACTGAATTTTCTGTCTTTTGTCATGTGTAATTTTAAGGCTTAATCTTGTTTGTGTATAATTTTTTATTTAAAAACAAAAATAATCATAAAATGGGTTCAGCTGTATTTCTCCTTTCCACATATTATACAGACAGATCTCACTAACTTTCAAACCAGGCAGTCCTGATAGCTATTATTAAAAGTGAAAAGTCCTTTTCTCCTTTTTAATAACACTCTATCCAAACCACTGAATTTACGACACATTAAATACTTTGCTGAACTGCAAGCTGTGAATGCCTTTCAGTGCCCAGAATGTACTTAAAGAAAACAGATCAACAAAGTAGGAACCAATGCCCATCCTTTACTTATATTACAAGCATACAAAAGTAGTATGAAAAAGTAAAATGGTCTGTTCTGTTTGTATTTCTACTTTTTTTTCTGTTGAATTCAAAATTTATTAATTTTTTTTTAAAAATATTTTCTCTAAAGAACTCACCTTTTTAACTGGGAATGTAAATAGGAAGCTAAACGAGTAGCTTCTTCCAGCTGCAAAAGCAAACAATTTCTCTTCTCCTGTAACAGTATCCTATAATTAAAAATTGCAATTATTATTTTTCTTCTTTTGTTTATATTGCAGTAGTGCTCAAAATGTGCTAAGAGCTTTCCAAACACAGAAGAAGAGACAGTTCTTGTTGTATTGGGAGTAAACAATGAATCCTTTTTTAACTAACAGAATTAGTTCACTTAGGGCAATACACAGTGTTTAATCCATGACAGAACTCTCATTGAGAACACAGGAACTGAGAGCTTTATATAGCACTTCGAGAACTGCAGTAACTGAGGAATAAGGAACCAAAAGAAAACACAAGAGCTATGGTGGTGAAGGTATATAACAGAGATTGCCAAGGCCAACCATAAAGGTACCTAAGCTGACATGTAAGAGGCAGGAGCAGCTGATTAAAAACAGTAAGACTTCTTTTCTTCCTGGCGTGACTATCATAGCTCAAGTAAAACAGAGAAAACTGTCACTTAACTGTACTTTGCAGGAAAAAGTATGTGGAAGTACCTCAAATACCCATACAGATTGAAAGTCAAACTTCAAGAGGAAAAAATTTTGGGGGGAACTTCTGTTCTGTTAAGCAGTTTATCACCAAACTCTGTGATCCTGGCTTTCAATCAGATATACTGTGGCAGGAGTGGAGTAAGAAACCATTGGGAAAAAGGATAAGTATCGAACTGACCTTCAAGTAATGCACCAAGAGTGAATTTACTGTAGTAAACTGTAATTGTAATCTTTAAGGTTTGTTAATATATTTCTTGTATTGTTCTCCTTCAAACAGAAGTTAGTTTAACATTTTAAATGCTTCTATGATAAAAACTTCTTTCTTCTTGAGGAAAAAGTGACCATTATTGTTTCTTTACCAGGCAAAAGCGAGTGGCCAAATTATTCAGCATTACTGCCTGAACACAAACGGAGTCGTCATAACTTTGCCCGTACTATATGCTTGTAAGGTACCCTGATTACATTCTGAAACTATTAAACTTTATTTTAAAAAGGTGCAGCATTTGTTCCAATCCCTCCATTTAGTCTCTACCAGTTCTCTATGTTTTTTCTGGAGTTTTAGTCTTTTAGCTCCAAATTGAAACCTTTCACTCTACAGATTAAAATCAGGGGGATAATTTGTTTTGTTTCTTGGCATATTATTAGCATAATATGTCTCCATGCTGCAGCCCAGACCTGATACTTCCTCAGTCTTCAAGGCTCCCAAGCTGGCTGATATTTGGAATGCAGGGAAACAAAGGGGTGGGTGTCCAGAGCTCTCTGACTTAGCCAAGGGCAGTGTTTCTGGCTCCACAGAAAGTCCCATCAAACCCTCCTTGACTGGAAAAACAGTTAATAAGATGCAGGGGTTTTGACAGAGAGGGTAGTATAGGGGAATCTTTTGGATGAGTGAAATTAAAAATTAAATGTTAGCCTTAACTACTCATATGATAGCTATTTAAGAAAAAAGAAAAAGCGACCTACTCTACACAGCATAATCTTGAAGCCCCTGTGTAGTTCTCTGTATGAGTTTTAAGTTATGCTAGCTCTTCGTGTGCTTAACGTTA
Source organism: Gopherus flavomarginatus (assembly GCF_025201925.1). Classification (NCBI taxonomy): domain Eukaryota; kingdom Metazoa; phylum Chordata; order Testudines; family Testudinidae; genus Gopherus; species Gopherus flavomarginatus. The sequence goes on from NC_066617.1 coordinate 236,041,374, forward strand.
CATTTTAAAATCAGTAACAACAGAACTCTTATTAAATGTGCTTAAACATCAACCCTTCTCTGCAAGCTGGGGGAAGAAGCGGGATATGGAAGGAGATCCTCCAATGATAAATGTTTTCTGTCTCTGACAAGACAGAATAATTAGTCTAGTCCTGGTGTTGTTCTCTCTATTATAAAAAATACAGCATCCTTAAATATTGTGCTAACTTTTGCTCAATTTCTTGCTAGAATCTGAAATATCAAATGTCACCCTGGAATGTTGGTTTCCACAGCACGGACTACAACATGGAAAAAGAGCTTGCTCTTTTTGCCAGCACAGTATGTGCTACCTAACATGAGATCCCAAAAACAACAAATAAAATTTACTACATTGCAGTGTAAAGTGAACTCCCTTCTCTGTCATTTTCTAGGCTGGAGTGCCAATATTGCAAAAATCACAAATAATGTCATACAAAACATCAACTGTATTTATTTAATCAGCTGTGAATTCTCTATCACCATTTGGATTTACTGCCTGAAGTAACCCTGTTCAAGCCAAATAGAGTTCTACAAACTCGGATATGGGGCCATTTTCAATTATTTATAAAGATCAACTTAATCAACGTAAGTGTTAATGTTTAGACAAGATTGTATTAATATTGCTCAGTGTAGTGCCCTCAAGTGTCAAAATTGACTTTTTTCCATTAATTCATGTCTCAACCTGTGACAAAAACCAAAAGAATGCACAGAAAATCTGGAAAAACCTCTCACAGATGCTAGCTTCTTGCATGGAAGAACTATGTGGGTAGAAATATTTCCTCTGATGTAAGAAAAAAGTTCACCATAAAGCTTCGCAGCATTATTAGAGATTAGGAGAAATGAGTTTTAGACAGAAGCTCTGTCCCTAATTGGAGGCATTTTATAATATGCACAGTTAATTGACATACTTGACCAGAATTATAGTCTGTCCCTTAAATTCAGTGACAATTTATGGCACCTTGAAATGAACAATACTTCCCCCAAGTGAAGAATGTTTTCATTTCTAATAACAGAGAGCTTCATATTGGTTTTAGATATACAAAATTTTTATATAGTATACTCAACAAAATCTTAGGGCCACATCTGGGTCCAGCCAAACTGTACACTGCACAGGTCAATGGGAAAGAGATATGTACAACTACAGCATAAAGGTAATCTTTAAACTGCCCGAGTCCTGGGGCTACTGCTGTGTGCAGGGCTGGTCTCTGTGTTCTGATGTCTCTGCTGTTTCTGGGGATGTGACCTCAATCACTCTAACTTAACCCCACGTGCCAACCAACTATCCCCATCATCTCGGGTCACCATTGTTTGGGTTCCCCTTCATCCTGAGTAGCTCAATGGCGTATCTTTGCAGCTCAGAGCTTTTCCAAAGATAAGTGAAAAACTGACATGATTCTTATCAGTTCTGCTGCACTCCCGGGGTCTGAATAGGAAAAGGGAAAGTGACTAGTCTTGTCAATTCCACTCTAATACCGCTTACAGGAAAGCTTTCAGAAGATTGGATCTAAACAGTGGCATGGTCAGGAAGTGCTGATTGGGACATCAGTCCCTTTTGTAGGCAAAGTGCACAAATAACCACTGTAGTGCTTTGATCTCATATAAAGCTGGTAAATTGCATCAGCTCTTCACTTGGAATCTATGCAGCTGCATCCTATGGTAGATAAGAAAATAATTTGTTAAGTCCCCAAACCTCTCAGTGGCCCCCTGAGCAGAACTGGCCCGAGCCTGCTGAATTTCATCCTCCAAGCGCCTTTTTTCTTCCTCCAAACGTGCAATGTATTCTGGGGATCGTCTCTGCTGACTGATGAGCTGCAGCTCCTGAAGAAGAGCTTCTTTCTCCTTGATGAGCTGAAGACGGTCCCTGTCCGCTTCAGCCATTCCTGGCCAAGATTCATTATCTAGCAAGGCCAGCTGCTGCTGTATATTGGAAACTCTTGGGGGAAAAAAAACGAGAGCATGTATAAGAAATAGATAAGTAACAGGGAAAAAAACCACTGTGGAATAACTGCTGAGGAAAATCATTCCCAGACCACTAGCACTTAGCTACTTTTATTCTTAAAACTATTTGTATATGTGAAATAAACCACAAAAACTTGCAAGCATACATTTATGGTCTCATATAAGTGAATATGTTCAGATCTATAGCTTAACATCCTTAACTTACACATACACCGCATTATGTTGGGCATACTTAATGACTTCTGCCACATGGTACCATATATGTTGCAGACATATTCAAAAGATGACGTAAGGATACAACTGGGGAGTTTACTCTCAGCTTCCTCTCTTTGTTGGTTTTAAATTAGATCCTAATTTACATCTGCATTTTTTCAATAGCAAACGAAGAATTAACAAAACTAACCACAACAACAATCATAATTAGAGTGGACAATGTCTGCCATGATATTTTAGCAGTTTTGAGCTGCTACAATTCATATGATAAAGATGTGGGAATAAAATTAATATTTTTAAGACGACTAGATGCAGTTAACATGAAACTCGTTGGCTGCTGTTCCAAGGAAGCAGTCTGAGTGCTGTTTGTGTAGCCTAAGAAGCTGCCTTCTATTCTGAAGGAAGTAGTCCCCTTTATTTCTTATTCTCCCCAGTCAGAATTTTGGGAATGCTTTGAGCCATCAACAAGTCCCACAATGTCTAGAGCCAAGCTTTTCTCCAAGTGACTGTATATCATTCAGCTAAGAAAAGTCTTTAAGGGGCAGAAAATATTTGGCACTCCATGACTGACAACTCAAGGACAGGAATAAATAAGTCAAGAGTCCAAAAAAATATGGGGCTGGAGCAGAACAGTTGCCGCCAGGAGCAGCCATTATACAAGTACTACTGGGAAGAAGCCAAGCCCTCCCTGTCCCACCACCCAACAACTTATTTCTTTTGTCTGAAAACAAAACATAAGCCGTAACAGCCCATCCGCAAACCAAGAATTATTCAAGAGAGTACTTCAGCCTTAGGGTGGTATGGTGACGGTCAGAGAAGTAGAAATGAACACACTTATCTTGAATATTAAGAGTTGAGGAATGCAGAAGTCATGGAGTTTATTTGCATAAACACTACTCCCCTCTAGAGCGGAGTTCTTTTGAGTTTCCTAACAAATCAAGTTTTCTTAAATTTAAATTCAGTTTGAACAGTTTCCTTGTTGCCTCTTTTTCTGACATGCCTCTGAACATCCTCATTTTACCCAGGTCTGGAAGACCCAAATTCCCATGATCTCAAAAGCCTAAAGGGACAAAATCTGCCAACCACACTAAGTCTGTCGACAAAACTGTCAGTGTAAGCTATGCTGGCCAACCTCCAGTGTAGATGCAGCTATGTCAACAGAAGAATGCTTCTGTTAACATAATTAGCTTTGTTTGGGAAGGTGGCATTCCTACACTACCCCTTCTGGCAGTGTAAGCTGCATCTATGCTCAGGGGTTGTGCCAACATAGCAATGCGGGTATAATCTCTGCAGTGTAGACACAGCCTAGGGGTGGCAGAATCCAGTCCTAATTTTGTAAAGCCAAACAATTTTGATAGGCAACTAAACAGAAAAATCTCCTGACACTGAGGTTTGTCCATCACTTCTGAAAACACGTCAGTTTTAAGTTTATTTATATGTAACAGGAGACGGCAGGAATACAGAATCAGGGTTAGTGCCCCTCAGTAGGACTTTTTACCTATGTAGAGTTTCTAGGATATGACCAGAAAGTTAAAATCGAAAAAGTCTAGCCTGTATCGTTAAAATAGCTTAAAATAATTAAGACACAAAAAAACCCAAGAGATCTTTTTATTTTAGAGTGTGAACAAAAATTCTTCAAACCTATATGATACTATTTGTTTTATATATATATATATAAATAAATAAATTAAAAAAAATGTCCAGAAGTTTGTTTCATTATGTGTTCCCTAGCAAAAATCTGGAATGCGGGAGACCTGATGTAAACCACCACATTCTTGTCAATCAATTACCAACACTCTGACAGCTCTTTCAGTAAAAGTGGAAATATGCACAGGGAAGAAAGTTTTGTAGGTGCAATATAAAATTTGCCATAATTTTTCCTCAGTTCTTAGGAATGTTGGCAATTAATCAAGAATACTGCCATGCTGAATAACTTAAAAATGCTCAGTGGTTTCATTTTATTACAAACATTTTTAGTTAATTTTTTTAAGTCATGTTCATGAAACATATTCACATCTGATAAAGCCGAAGAGGAACATATTCATTTTAATCAGTTAAAAAAAAATGTTCAATCCTGATAAAATAAATCAACAGATTACATGCGATTTTATAAATTTGGCAATTAATCATATCAACCCTGCTCCTGAAATCCAGATTACTTCAGTGGTACTCTACGCATGCCCAGAAGTCCATCAGTGAAGATCCAATTGCAATACTGGTCTACCAAAGGATTTTAAATTCTGTCGGGTGAGTTTGCTGAAAGACTATTGACAGACAGCTGAAGAGTAGTAGTGACTGGGACAGTGATAAGATCTGAAGCAAGATTTTTTAAAAAATGTTAACTTACAATAAACTATTATTTAAAAAAAAACTCATATTAATGAAGTGGGGTATAAAAACTGGCATGGAAACCAGTAACTGTCATATATGCTCAATCATAAGCCGGTTCGTTTATAAGCTGACTCCCACCCCCAAGATGGATAAGTAAAAATGGAAAATTTTTATAACCCGTTCATAAGCTGATCCTATAATTCAGGGGTCAGCAAACTTTGGCTCCAGGCTGAGATGGTTTGTGTATCTAGAGTGTCTGCAGGCACAGAGGTAAACCTAAGTAAACAAAGTATCCCAGCACGCCAGCTGCTTACCCTGACAGGCCGGGACAGCAACTGGTGGGGAAAATTTTTTTTGGGGGGGGGAGGGCGGGGGGGGGAAGCTGGGACTCAGGGGAGTAACCCCTGTGACCACCCCCCACATGACCCTACCCCAGCCCAATATAGGCCATGCATTATAACTAACTCTGCTTTCCTAAGGATACCAGCCTTTAAGAAGAATACTTATCTGAAGACTTCTTTACCAAAGGTAAAGAATGTTCCAGTGGGCTGGGCAGGGCGGCACAGCTGCAGTGTGCTCCAGCGGCACAGCTAGCCTGCTCTGGGGGCAGGGGGGCCGAGCAGCACGGCTGCAGCCTGCCATCCTCAGAGCTGCAGCTGCTTTGGAGGCTGGGGGGAGAGCAGCATGACCAGAAGCGGAGAGACTCTGGCCCCGCCTCTTACCTTCTTTGGTAAAGAAGTCTTCAGAGAAGTATTCTTCTTAAAGGCTAGTATCCTTAGGAAAGCAGAGTTAAAGTTATAATGCATGGCCTATATTGGGTTATGGTAGCTGTCGTAATGGTTAGGTATGACCTGTGGATAAAGGAGAAGTTACTGTTAAGTTACTTAACTCTTCATTTCTTTGGTTTTGTGAGTGTCTCTCAAGTATGTTCTGAGTGGAAACTAACACCTTCACAATGAAGTTTGTTTATTAATTTCCTAGGTTTTTGGGTTATTTTAAATTCTTAAACAGGGCAAGCATGGGGCAGAGGAGAGGCAGAAATATTGCTGCAGCTGGAGAAGATTTTATCTGTCAGCAGCTGTGCATGAATCTTTGCGTGTCAGCAGCTATGTATGAAACTTTCTCTGTTGTGGGATAAAATCTAACAGAATGTATAGCTCTTGACAGGAGAATGTGTGCTTCAATCAGGTTTCCCTGTCCCCGCTCAATTAGATTTAATCTCACAGCACATAAACTAGCAGCATGATTATAGGCTAAAAATGACCCCTTCATACTCTCCTTTTTTTTTTTAATAATGAAAACTACTTGTTGCATCACATCTACTGAGGACACACCTTTCTATCAAGTTTGGGGTATCCAGAAAAATTTTTTTTTTTTTAGAAAGATAATCAGTCAAAAAAGACAAGCAGAACTTCTCTGGAAAAATTACAGCCAGCCAGCGCCCAAATTCAAGACAACCTATTAAAAATGCATTAGTAGAAACCAAATAAACACCATACAGAAAATTCAAGAGGCATAAAAACTAACCTCATACGGCATTTCACGCTAATTGGCCACATGCTTGGAAATGCAGGAATTTATGCCCCACTTCAAGCCCATTTCAAAACATAACCCTAACTATGGGGTCGGTATAAGGCATCTCTTGATCATTTTTGGAGCACTCTTAGTGCTTGACCTTGCAACATAAATAATGTTTTTAACACAGTTTTTTGTAAGCGATAGTACATTAAAGACAAAAAAACACACTTAGTGGTGAGATGAGAAATTTTTGTCTTCTTCTCATTAGGGCTGTCGATTAATCGCAGTTAACTCATGCAATTAACTCAAAACAATTAACCGTGATTAATCACAGTTTTAATTGCACTGTTAAACAACAGAATACCAATTGAAATGTATTAAATATTTTTGGATGTTTTTCTATGTTTTCAAATATATTGATTTAAATTACAACACAGAATATAACTTGTACAGTGCTCACTTTATTATTTTTATTACAAATATTTCCACTCTAAAAATGATAAAATAGTATTTTTCAATTCACCTCATAGTGCAACCTCTTTATTGTGAAAGTGTCACTTATAAATGTAGATTTTTGTTGCAAAACAAAACAATGTAAAACTTTAGCACTTACAAGTCCACTCAGTCCTACTTCTTGTTCACCCAATCCCTAAGACAAACAAGTCTGTTTACATTTATAGGAGATAATGCTACCCACTTCTTATTTAAAATGTCATATAAAAATAAGAACAGGCATTGACATGGCACCTTTGTAGCTGGCATTGCAAGGTGTTTAAGCTCCAGACATGCTGAGCATTAGTATGCCCCTTCATGCTTCAGTCATCATTTCAGAGGACATGCTTCCAAGCTGATGACGCTCATTAAAAAAAAAAAGAGGTTAATTAAATTTGTGACTGAACTCCTTGGGGGAGAGTTATATGTCTCCTGCACTGTGTTTGACCGGTATTCTGCCATATATTTCATGTTATATCAGTCTCAGATGATGACCCAGTATATGTTATTCGTTTTAAGAACACTTTCACTGAAGATTTGGCAAAATGCAAAGGAGGAAATCTCACATTGGTTCTAAAGATAGCTACAGCACTCAACCCAAGGTTTAAGAATCTGAAGTGCCTTCCAAAATCTGAGAGGGATGAGGTGTGGAACATGCTTTCAGAAGTCTTAAAAGAGCAACATTCCGATGCAGAAACTACAGAATCCAAAGGACCAAAAAAGAAAATCATCCTTCCGCTGGTGGCATTTGCCACAGATGATGAAAATCAAACATGTGTCGGTTCGCACTGCTTCGGATCGTTATCAAGCAGAACCCATAATCAGCATAGACACGTATCCTCTGGAATGGTGGTTGAAGCACGAAGGTACATATGAATCTTTAGCACATCTGGCATGTAAACATCTTGGAACGCTGGCTACAACAGTGCCGTGCAAATGCCTGTTCTCACTTTCAGGTGACACTGTAAACCAGAAGCAGTCAGCATTATCTCCTGCACATGTAAATAAACTTGTTTGTCTGAGCGACTGGCTGAACAAGAAGTGGGACTGGGTGAACTTGAAGGCTCTAAAGTTTGACATTGTTTTATTTTTGAATGCAGTTATTTTTTGTGCATAATTATACATTTGTAAGTTCAACTTTCATGATAAAGAGACTGCACTAAAGTACTTGCTTAACTGAATTGAAAAATACTATTTTTGTTTTTACAGTACAAATATTCATAATAAAAATATAAAGTGAGCACTGTGCACTTTGTATTCTGTGTTGAAATGTGGAAAATATCCAAAAAAATTTAAATAAATGGTATTCTATTATTGTTTAACAGAGTGAATCATCACTGGACAGCCCTAATTTTCATTACTATTTGAATGTACAGATACTCTTCTTTCTCAGCTGAACGTTTCTTGAACTCGGTGGCAGCATTCCATTCAGCGCTGTTTCAATCTCCACCACTGGAAAATGGTTGTCCTGTCTGCATCAGGCTAAAGGTACCTGTTCCATACATTTGCAACATTTTCTTGTTGGAGACTTTATGCAGGGATAAAATGATCTCATATCTGGTGTATACTGGAGGTTTTTTGTACTGATGTAGCTACACTAGTGCATGGTCAGTTACTGGTGCCCCATTTTGCACCAATGCAGTAGGTCTACACTATGTGGGATTGCACCAGTGTATTTATACCTCATTACCAATGGTTACTTAAATGCAAATTTCCCTAACCAAGAAAAGCCGAAACTGTATTTAAATCCACCTTTGGTATTTTCTCTGTGAAATTCCTTTTTGCTTTACTGAATGTGACAAACATTCTGAGATGTACAATAAATTCAAATAAAGATTGGAACAGCAGCACACTTATATTATATAAAGGAATAACAGCAGTAATTCTATATCTAACAGTGAATAGCAGTTACTTTATTGGAAGGTGTATGCTGCCATCTTAACTCTGTGTTCACTTATTAACTACAGTGAAAGTTTTGTTATGTCCTCTGTGAACCTCCTTCCTCTGCACTTTACAGGAGCACTTAAATTTTTTCAAATTTTGATATTCAAATAAGCAGCAGTCAGCCTGTTGACCCAGAAAGCAATAATTTGATACCACCTACTGGAGTGTGGAATGCAAGTCCATCAGTACTTGTTATTCATGGATGGGAATGGGCAAAATGCCTAGAACACTGTTCAATGTTTCAGAAATTTAGTTTTTTCAGAAAAATGTTAAATTACTACATCAATAGAGACTTCCATTTTTAGAATACAGCCTAATGAAAGTATTACTTTTTAAGTGTAGTCACTTTAAAATATATATCTCCAAAAACCTGTAGTAGGAAGAAAAACAATTTATGAAAAACTGAGGTTTTACACAAGACTTTAAATGTGCATTTTGTAAGTTACATCTCTGTTAATACATTCATTGATTTTAAGAAGTTTGGGAAACTTCTTGTAAGAGGTGGTTAGGGAAAGCAAATGTATGCTCTGACCCCGAAAAACAAAAACAAAACAAAACATACCTACTCTTTTTGGAACAAGCCAAAAGTAAAAAATGGCTGAAGTTTAGAGGCTGAAAGCTGGCATATGCACATTCAGTAGGGAACACAGACTTAGTGACAGAAGGGTTTGAGAAGTGTGGGATGAAAGAGAAATACTACAGGCAATTAAAACACCACTTCTGAGCATGATCAGTACACTGAGCATAAGGGTCAGCTTTGAGAAGAGCTGAATGTACTGCCCAGCCTCACATGCATAAGTGCAGCTGCTCTCAGATTTGCTTGAGGGAGAATGCAAATATGCCCATGAAATATAAACAAAAATGCTCCAAAAACCCTACAGGGTCCAGAGAAAATATCAACTACTGAGCTTGTGATTTTTAGAGTCTCATCACAATATGCAACATTATGCAAATTTTAAGTTTTTCTTTTTTTAAAATGTGCAGTTCTCATGACCGAAGCTATATTTTAATTAATTTAATTTTCATCATAATAAAAGTCTCATTTGGGAATTAGAGACTTTAAAAAAACGTTATTCTCTGCCTTCCAGCCTTTCCCTTTACTCTGTAGTTGAAGGCAGACCAGTGGTTGCTGCTCTGAGATCATGAATAGGGCCCTGAAAACAGTATCAGGGAGTGACAAGGCAGGCTTAGCAAATGGCAGTTATCTACCTGTAACTGGAGGTTCTTCGAGAAGTGTTATCCCTATCTATATTCCGCATGTGGGATATACATGCACACCACATGACTCAGTCCACAGTTTCTTGCAAGTTGTGTCTGTGGGCCCACACATGCATGGTACCTCTCCTTGTGCTCCCAACCAACGGCATGAAGGCTGGGATGGGGCAACGTCTCCAGTTTCCCGCTCTTACCGCAGGGTGGGTAGCAGAACACAGATAAGGACCACTCATCTTAAAGAATCATCAGTTTCAGGTAAGTATCCTCCATTTCTTCAAGTGATGATCCCTATGTCTTTTCCGCACATGGAAGATTAACAAGAGGTCGTCAAACTGGTGATGATTGTGAGGATGAGGAAGTGATAGCTAACTGTAGTACTGCTGTCCCCAAAGCCAGAGCTGACGACTGTACAAAGTCATAATGGCTTGGGAAGGTACGCAAACAGTTCCAAGTAGCTACCCTACATATCTGTAGTATGGGTACGTCTCTCAGAGATGCAGTTGAAGTGGCTTGCCCCCTGTTGAATGAGCCTTTACCCCTTCCGGGGACAGGAGGGGATGCCAAATATCTGGTAAGAAAAGGTAATACAACCCGAGATCTAATTTGAAAGTCTCTCCACTGATACAGGTTGATGACTTGATACCTCTGCTATGGAAAGACTTAAGAGTAAGTAGATACTCTAAAGCATCAGGGATTCTGGCGGACTCTGGAAACCAATTGCATTGATGAGCCCAAGCAGATAAATTTTTCCATTTAGCTGAGTAACAGCTTCATGTAGAAGTCTTTTTAACTTTGGATTACACCCTCCTGGAACATGACCACTCTCTCTCTCTGATGGCCATCCAAATACACAGCTCTGAGTTGCTGTGGCTCTGAATTGCAGTGTGTGACCTTGCCCATGTTGTATTAGCAGTTCCAGCAACAAGGGGATGCTCACAGGTAGTTGCACTGAGAGTTTCAACAGATCTGTGAACCAGAACTGTCTCAGCCAGCTGAGCATGATGAGGATGACTCAAGTTCTGTCTCAGCAGATCTTTCATACAACTTGCGTGATCAAAGGAATTGGAGGGAAGACACACCCCAAGTGACCCTCTGTGACATCAAGGAGCAATGAGCCTTTGCCAAGACCTGCTCTAAAACAGTATTGAGGAAGCATCCTGTTTGCCTGAGAGGCAAAACGGTCCCAAGGGAGCATTCACCATTAAGCAAAGACATCACTGAGAATGGAATCATGACTCTTCCATTCAGGATTCACAGAAAAGTGTCTGCTCAGGCAGTCCAGCAGGGAATTTTGAATCTCTGGTAAGTAAGCTATGATAAGGCTATGTGATGTTTGATGCACCAGCTGCAGAGCGTGACTGTCTCTATGCACAAAGAAAGGGCTCTTGTTCTCCTTTGCTTGCTTATATAAAATACCATTACATTCTCCAACATTAACCGAACATGTTTGGATTGGATGAGTAGGAGGAAAGCATTGCAGGCCTGTGGACTGCCCTGGATTCTAGTAAGTTGATGTGCATTCTGGACTCCCAGGGGATCCAGCTGCCCTGTGCCACGTGACTGACCATGTGCACTTCACAACCTGTTCCTCCTCCTCCTCTTCTAAGCATGCAGCATCCATGCTGTGAGATGTGGGGACATGAATGCTGGATGCAAAACTTGACTGTGATACTGAGTCAGAAGATAAGGATGAAGAGGATAGGATAGGGGAGGCCAAACCAGTACCATGAGGAGGTCAGAGAACCAGCAATGTCTTGGCCCCACTAAAGCAATAAGAATGAGCTTGGCACAATCCAGTTTAAGCTTGAGACTGACTTGTGGGATGCATGGGAGTAGAAACCCTCAACTCCTGCATGGCAATAAAGCACTGTTTCTCCGAGCATTTCACGTACGGGGCAACGAAGCTGGGGTATTCTAGAGGGTCTTTGAAGGCTCCAGTGAAAGTCTCATTTATCAGGATGGCTACTCTCTCCTGGAGCTGGTGATTGGAGAATATCCAGCATCTTATGGATATTCTCCTACAGGAATATTCTGACTGGATACCAAAGGTAGCGGCCATACACCTCAGGAGGCCCTGATGCAACTTAAAATCCTTGGATACTGAGGGAGAGCAAGATTCCAGCACAGAAGAGTCATCCAGGGAGGACAAAGAGGCAGTTAGCTGTGCCGACAACGGATCCTGTTCTTGTACCACAGGATTCAGCTGGAAGAGCATTGTAGGTCCTGGGGAATGGACTAAGTAGTTGACTGCAGTTGAGAAGTACAGCAGCAGAAGCTACTATTGGGACTGGTGATCTCACTCCGAAGTGGGTCAAGGAACAGAACCTCAGGGACCGAGGAGCATTTCAGTGATTCCAATATGAGCCATTGGGCATAAGGACAAGGTTTTGATAGCCAGTAGGCACTGGTCTAAGAGCCCCTTTTCCCAGCTGTGAGACAGATGCTGATCTTGGTATCGATAATGATCTGAGTGTAATCTCTGGCGCCTACCTGGGAGGACAATCCAGAGGTTCTGTACTAACAGGAGAGCCAACCCTGATGGGGCAAACAACTGATCAGACTCATCTGAAGCCAAATAAGGAGGCAGCATTGGTGCTGAAGAGAAGTGAAGTGGAGAGTTGGCCCTGGTGGCATCAAATGGGACATACTCCCACCCACTACCAGGAAAGGTGTCGTCACCCAGGCCAGTACCAAACTCCAGGATGGGATCTGCCGCCACGATGACGACAGCGCCGAAGAATGCACCAACACCAAAGGGGTCTTCAGTGCTGGACCTGGCCTCAACTCCAAAATCTACAACTCAGATGGTTCAAGCTGCGGTGCCAATGAACCTGACAGCTTGCGACATGACCAGAAATTGTCCAGGGCACTATGGAGGACGAGCCGGCGGAAGCCATAGCACCAGAGAACCCCTGAACTAGCTGAGAGTCTGGGACTGAGAGATAAAGTAGGTCTGATGCTGGCTAGTATGCCATCAGCATGGCGACACTTGGCACTGGTGCCAGCATCATTGGTACTGGACTCAGTGGACACCCCAGTGCTGGAACCAGAGTTGACAGTACAGGCCCTTGCTGCTCACAGCACGGTACCGGGAGCAGCTGGATGGACCTGCTCCATCCTACGTGCCAGAGGGAATACAGTGCCAGTCAGCACTCCCCTTCAAAGAGGAGTCTTCCTGAGCCCTGGAATGGTCTCAACTCATTTAATGGGTCCTCTTCTTCATTGCAGCAGAAGAAGTTGAATGACCCCTTTTCCTCTTGGGGGGAACGCCAGAGCTTGAGTGTGCAGCAGCATCACCATCTGGAAGGAGAATCTCAACTATGCATCACCCGCCAGATCCAAAGAGTACTGCTAGACAAACTTCTCAACTCTAGTGCAATACATGGCTTTATCTACTCAAAGAAGAAAGTTAAGGTTCCACAACAATATAAACTCTGCCACGCTGCACATACAGTATTTTATTCCTAATTTTCTTTTATGTGTAGTTTAATATATTGTCTGTTTCTGCTGTAAAATGTGCCCATAAACTAACAAAACTGGGGATCAATATGAGCCAATTATTGTTTTGTGTTTTGGAACTGTAGCATTTCTTTATTTTCATGGGTCTTTTTTTTTAACTCTGACCATAATGTTGCATCAGCAGAATTTTTTTTTCCACTGAACGTGTATTATTGGTTCATTTATTTCTCTAACACAGCTACATCAGTGGTGGAATCAGACAGCTTTCTCTCACAGCAGCTCAGAAAGCATTAGTACTTATTATGCCCCAAACCCTTCATATAAATGTACAACTGCTGTGATTAGATGAGATGCAAAACAATGCGAGTTTGTAAGTCACCCATGTGTGCTAACTATGGAAAGTGCTTAGATACCACAGTGATAGATACAAGATCCTGAATGCAACCTTTCATCATAGGGTTGCCAACTTTCTACTCGCACAAAACTGAACACCCTTGACCCTCCCTTCCTCCAAGGCCTCGCCCCTCCTTCCCGGCCAATGGGAGCTGCGGAGCTGGTGCTCAGGGTTGGGGCAGCATGCGGAGCCCCCTGGCTGCCCCTACACCTAACAGCTGGAGGGGAGACATGCCACTGCTTCTGAGAGCCTGCTTTAGCCCCACTGACTGGACTTTTAACAGCCCAGGCAGCGGTGCAGACTGGAGCCACCACGGTCCCTTTTCGACCGCGCATTCCAGTCAAAAACCAGACACCTGGTAACCCTAGTTCATCAGCTCACAGCACTCCTGTGGAATAGTTATGGGCAGGTTGCGAATAATAGCTTGTTGAAACTTCAGGAGAAGTTAAGTAGTCAAAATGTAAATACCCAAACTGAAATTTGGCCGAGAACTGTGACACATGGTCTTATGTTCATGTTAAAACTAAAAAAAAAAAAAAAAAAAAAAAAAGTGGGCTTGTCTACACTGGAAATTTTTTCAGTTATACCACTATAGTTATGCTAGTATAACTCCCCTCTTCCAAAGCACTATAAGCTACCCCTGAAAAATCCATTCTTATACTAGAATAAGACTGCTCAAATGGGTGTTACACTATTATAACTACAGCCATTTAAAGCCACCCTACGTTATAGCAGTATAATCTCTGTGCATCGACAAATCCTAAAAGATCATGGGCCTGTTTCTAACAGCTGCTGAGCCCCTGAAGTTCCTATATAGCTTCATCTGGCATTTCTGGTGCTTGAAAATTGAGCTGCATGTATCATGGGAAATGTCTGCTGTCTTTTCAGTGCAGAACCACACACCAATGGATGTAGGGGAGTGGATAAACACTAACTTTGTGATTATTCCTGGTTCTGACATTCCACTTAATGGTCTAGATGTTCATCAGGAAACCACAGCTGGAATACACGCACAATAGCTGAAGCACAAAGTATGTAAACTATACAATACCAATTCACAAGTGTGCTTTCATTTGTATTGCATTCACATTAAAAGGAGGAAATACTATTGACTGGCTCAGTAAAATATCATATTTCATTTGTGCATGGAGCATTTTGTTATGAAACTTATTACCTGCATTAAAATGAAAGCTACAAAAAATGATCATTTCCCATTACAAAAAACTCTGAAATGGCATTGTTTAAAAAAGGTAAATGTGATGCTATATCATATCATTGGTACAGGGCTTGTAATATGGCTTACATTGATACTTGATTTTATTTTTTTCCCCCACCTGATATTGCAGATGACCAAATTTTTTCCAGATGGCAATATGAAATAAGCTTTACACTAGGTATTGTTTCTGTTGGGAGAAGTCCTTCCTGGCCATACTTAGTACTGTTTTTTCTCAGGAAGCTGAGAAATGCTATAATATAGTGATTAACGCTGGCCGTGGAGCTGCTGTTTCCTTGCCAATAAAGGGCAGAGTCTTTAAAAACACTCCATTCATTTTTAGCCTCCCTTGTGTTCCTTTTTAGGTTCCTTTCCCCACTCCTGATCTACGTTATGAAAATATTGTTATTTAAAGAGACTTTTAATTGTAATGTGCAATGAATGCATACATTGGTTTTATGGTCTGCTTTGAAAATGCTGTGATTTTTAAAAACAAATACCCATATTATTAATGCATTTCAAACACTAACAAACCAAATGAAAAACTTGGTGAAGATAAAGCTGCAAATACGTATTTATTAATTACATCACTCATTACTTTAGTTATAACAAAGAACAGATGTTTGAATGTCAGGAAACTAGAAGGTTATAGTTCAAAACAAACAAATGCCAGAAAATCTCAAGTGCCTGTACCAAGTCATTTTTTGAGATGGCAAGAATGCATTAGAGGACTTCACTAAAAATGAAATATCATTCTCTCTCAATGAACATGTCTCAGACACTCTGTGTTATATACCCAGACTTTGCCAAAATAACTCTTTTGGCAGGAAGAAACACATTTGTGAAATGTCAAGCTATAGGATCTTTACTATGGAATTCAGGAGAGCTCAAAATTGCCCTATAATGGAAAGTTTCTTACAACCTCAACTGTGGAGTCACAGCTGTGCTGCCATAATACTGCTGCTCTGAGTGTTTCAACACACTGAGTCTTCACAAAATACCAGGATTGCTCTCTTAATTGCCTGACTGAGGCAATGAAAATGGAACAATCTGAACCCACCTGCAGGATGCAACTAATGTCCTTTGCATATATACGAACTCCAAGTTCTGAATTGTCTGTTGACAGCTAATCTAAGCTTTTGGAGTTTGGTCTAATGTTTCCTTGGAACTTCCTTGGAAAGTAGTTGGAAAAATGATGCTGTCTGACCTCAGACTAGAGAAGAAGGGTACAAGTTATTGCTTGCGCTTTCATATGAGGATACCTCCAGGTAAGGAAGCCGAGATTTGTTAATTAAGTTTGAGTTAAAAAATCAGCTGGCATCAGAATAGGTTAAAATAACTGGGCAAAATTCTTTTCCATTTTAATTAAGGTAACATCTATCTACAATAAACTAACGTCATCTTGATCACAGGCAATAGTGCAGAAGTGCGCACTCACAAATACTCATCAGTAGTAAAAACAGATTTTTCATATGCACTTTTTATTTGCATTACTTTAGGCTTTCACAAAGCAAGATTTCAAATTTAAAGCTCCTCAGCATTACCCATGTTACTATTTTAAATCTCACTATTTCTTTCTGTGGAAAATGAATAATTTCTAATTTCTTTCTCTACAGCTCTTGGATTTGTTTCTTCATTCTGGCATACATACAACAGTTAAATCATTTTTGCACCTTTTGACCTTAAAGCTAGCCACATGATCATGTATTTCACTGAAACTCTTTCACTAGTGCTATGATCAATTCAGCTGCAGATTCATGCCAATCTCATTACAGTTAAGCAGTGTTACCATTAAAATTGCATTTGACCAACAGCACAGGATAAGAAAATTGAGCTTTTTTATTCCTATTTTAAAGTTTAAATAGCTTTTTCCTATTCTCTCTGCCAAAAACCAGACTTGCCCAGGTTACGGTACTACAAATGAGCACTGCACTGAGAGATCCCTTTCTTTTGATGTGTACTTGGGTCTATGACTTCTTAGATTATTAGCTGACAAAAGGCAAAATGCACTATTTCTAATTTGCATCTTGGAAAGATGCAATGTGCTTTCTTCAGCAAAGAAACAGCTAGCGAACAGGAGCAGCTAACAGGAGCTTTGCAAGGGAGTTCTCCAGGTGAAGGAGGAGCGATTACGTGACCCATGGAGTAAGTTTGTCTGTAGTGTGTGTCTGTCTGTGTTGCGCTTGCTGCTTGACTGAAATATACCACGTGGTCTGTTTGTTTGGGGGACCGTGTGCTCAGCCTAGCAGCTTGCCAGGCAAGGCTGAGAACTTCTTAATATGGCTTTGATCCCTAAGCCCTTTAGCACCCATCAACCCTTAACCCTGGGGTGGGGCTACTCGGAAAGACCAAGGCTTTCAAAAACCCGTTCCTAAGCGGCTAGAGGACCTAGCAAACAGGAGAGGCTAACGGAGGAGTTTTGCGATGTAGTTCTTGAGGTAAAGGAGGAGCGATTACATGACCCTTGGGGTAGAGTTTGTCGTCTGCAGCATGCATGTTTGTGATGTGCTTGCTGCTTGACTGAAATATACCATGTGACCTGTTTGTCTGTGGGACCATGTGCTGAGCCAGAGGAGCTAGTGAACAGGAGTAGCTAACAAGAGTTCTGCAAGGGAGTTTAGAGGGTGTGTGCGCGCGTGCACGTGTTTGGTGGTGGCGGCGGCTAAATACACTTAACATTCTTTAAACTTAAAGCCAAAAACACCCCCTGGTAAAACCAAATCAACAACAAAGGAAGGAGCTGCAGGTGTAGAAAGAGAATTCAGGCAGAAGTCCAACCAACCAACCAACCGAGTACCCACTTTATTGTACCCAATGCAGCATGTATGATCGCCTGCCTTATGGGCGGGTGGCGTAGGTGTGCATTTAGTGCAAGGAGCTCCTGGCCCTCAGAGTATGGGCTTTGGAGACCAGAGTGGCTGAACTGGAGGAGCAAGGGAGATAGAGAGATACATAGATGAGGCTTTCTGGGACACAGTAGAACGGTTCCATCCCCAATCTGACAGCCTCTGTGCAGTTGAGGGGATGAAAGTCTCATGGAAGGAGAATATCTAACTGGAACAGAGGGAAACAATCCCACAGTTGGGATCCTCCTTCCAGATGGTGTTGTGGTATAATCGTGCACTGAGAATACCTCTCTGCTTGAGGGAACTCGTTACTAGGAAGAGACAGTTAATAATGATGGAGGATTTGATCATTAGAAACAGATAACTGGGTTTGCAATGACTGGAAGAACTCCATGGTGACTTGCCTGCCTGGTGCGAAGGTTGCAGATCTCTTGAGACATCTAGATAGACTTGTGTGGTGCCGGAAAGGAGCTGGTGGTCATGGTACATGTAGTTACCAATGACACAGAAAGTCCTGTGGGCCAAATTTAGGCTGCAAGGTAAGATGTTAAAGTCCAGGATCTCCATGGTACCATTCTCTGAAATGCTTCCAGTTCCACACACAGGGCCAGTTAGACAGGCAGAGCTGTAGCATCTCAATGTGTGGATAAGACGACTGTGTAGGGAGGAGGGGTTTAGATTTATTAGGAACTGGGGAAACTTTTGAGAAAGGGGGAGCCTATACAGGAAGGATGGGCTCCACCTAAACCAAAATGGAATCAGATTGTTGGCACTTAACATTAAAAAGGTTGTAGAGCAGTTTTTAAACTAAGGGTTGGAGAAAGACGACAGGTGCGGAGGAGAACCTGGTTTGGATAGAGACATTCCTTAGGGGAGGATCTATTAATAGAGATTCTTTATGTCCCAGTAAGGAGGAGAGGATGGAAAATGATAAAATATGAGTAGGATCTGCTGAGAAACAGTCACATAAAAAAGAATCCCATTTAATTACATCATGTAATGGCAGACAGCTAAAAAGTGACAAGTTTTTCAAGCGCTTATATACCAGGGGTTGGCAACCTCTGGCATGCGGCTCGCCAGGGTAAGCACTCTGGTGGGCCGGGCCAGTGTGCTTACCTTCTGTGTCCACAGGTTTGGCTGATTGCAGCTCCTACTGGCTGTGGTTCGCCACTCCAAGCCAATGGGGGCTGCAGGAAGCGGCGTGGGCCGAGGGATGTGCTGGCCATGGCTTCCCACAGCCCCCATTGGCCTGGAGCGGCAAACCGCAGCCAGTGGGAGCTGTGATCAGCCGAACCTGCAGACGTTGCAGGTAAACAAACTGGCCCGGTCTGCCAGGGTGCTTACCCTGGCGAGTCATGTGCCAGAGGTTGCCGACCCGCTACACAAATGCTAGAAGTCTAAATAATAAGATGGGTGAATTCAAGTGCCTCACATTAAATGATACAATAGGCATCACAGAAACTTGGTGGAATGAAGATAATCAATGGGACACAGTAATACCAGAGTACAAAATATATAGGAAGGACAGAACAGGTCGTGCTGGTGGGGGAGTGGCACTATATGTGAAAAAAACAATCAAATGACTTAAAAAATTTTACATGAACCAAACTGTACCACAGAATCTCAATGGATAATAATTCCATGCTCCAATAGCAGCAGTAGGAATATATTACTGACCACCTGACAAGGATGGTGATAATGACTGGTAAATGCTCAAGGAGATTAGAGAGGCTATTAAAATAAAAAACTCAATAATAATAATAATAATAATAGGGAAATTCAACTATCCCCATATTGACTGGGTACATGTTACCTCAGGACAGGATGCAAAGATAAAGTTTCTTGACAACTTAAATGACTGTTTCTTGGAGCAGCTAGTCCTGGAACCCACAAGAGGAGAGACAATTCTTGATTTAGTCCTAAGCAGAGCCCAGGATCTGGGTCAAGAGGTGAATATAGCTGGACCACTTGTTAATAGTGACCATAATATAATGAAATTTAACATCCCTGTGGTGGGCAAAACACCACAGCAGCCTGACAATGTAGCATTTAATTTCAGAAAGGGGAACTACCCAAAAATGAGGAAGTTAGACAGAAATTAAAAGGTACAGCGCCAAAAGTGAAATCCCTGCAAGCTGCACGGAAATTTTTTAAAGCCACCATAAGAGAGGCTCAACTTCAATGTATTCCCTAAATTAAAAAACACAGTAAGAAAACAAAAGTGCCACCATGGCTAAACAATAAAGTAAAAGAAGCAGTGACAGACAAAAACGCATCCTTTAAAAAGTGGAAGTTAAATCTTAGTGAGGAAAATAGAAAGGAGCATAAACTCTGGCAAATGAAGTGTAAAAATATAATTAGGAAAGTCAAAAAAGAACTTGAAGAACAGCTAGCCAAACACTCAAAGTAATAGCAAAAAAAAAAAAAAAATGTAAGTACATCAGAAGCAGGAAACCTGCTAAACAACCAGTGAGGACACTGGACAATCGAGATGCTAAAGGAGCACTCAAGTATGATAAGACCATTGCGGAGAAACTAAATGAATTATTTGCATCGGTCTTCACAGCTGAACATGTGAGGGCAATTCCCAAACCTGAGCCATTCTGTTTAGATGACAAATCTGAGGAACTGTTGCAGATTGAGGTGTCATTAGAGGAGGTTTTTGGAACAAATTGATAAACTAAACCACAATAATTTATCAGACCCAGATGGTATTCACTTAAAGAGTTCTGAAGGAATTCAAATGTGAAATTGCAGGACTATCAGTTCAATCAGCTTCTGTATCAAATGACTGGAGGATAGCTAATGTGATGCCAATTTTTTTTAAAAGGGCTCCAGAGGTAACCCTGACAATTACAGGCCGGTAAGCCTGTAGATTTCAGTTCTGGTCAAACTGGTTGAAACTATAGTAAAGAACAAAATTGTTAGACACATAGATGAACATAATTTGTTGGGAAGAGTCAACATGGTTTTTGTAAAGGGAAATCATGCCTCACCAATCTACTAGAATTCTTTGAGGTCATCAACAAGCATGTGCACAAGGGGGATTCAGTGGATATAGTATATTTAGATTTTCAGAAAGTCTTTGACAAAGTCCCTCACCAAAGGCTCTTAAGTAAAGTAACCTGTCATGGGATAAGAGGGACAGTCCTCTCATGGATTAGTAACTGATTAAAAGATAGGAAACAAAGAGTAGGAATAAATTGTCAAGTTTCAGAATGCAAAGACATAAATAGTGCTGTCCACAGTCCTATTCAACATATTCATAAATGATCTGAAAAGAGGGGTAAACAGTGAGGTGGCAAAATTTGCAGATGATACAAAACTACTCGCAATAGTTAAGTCCAAAGCAGACTGCGAAAAGCTACAAAGAGATCACACAAAACTGGGTGACTGGACAACAAAAATGGCTGATGAAATTCAATATTGATAAATGCAAAGTAATGCACATTGGAAAACATAATCCCAACTATACATATAAAATGGCGGGGTCTAAATTAGCTGTTACCACTCAAAGATCTTGGAGTCATTGTGGATAGTTCTCTGAAAACATCCACTCAATGTGCAGTGGCAGTCAAAAAAAGCATGCAGAATGTTCAGAATAATTAAGAAAGAGATAGATAATAAGACAGAAAATATATTGCCTCTATATAAATCCATGGTACATCCACATACCGTGTGCAGATGTGGTCACTCCCATCTCAAAAAAGATATACTGGAATTGGAAAAGGTACAGAAAAGGGCAATAAAAATGATTACAGGTGTGGAATGGCTTCCATAGGAAGAGATTAAGAAAACTGGGACTTTTGAGCTTAAGGGGCGGATATGATAGAGGTCTGTAAAATCATGAGTGGTATGGAGAAAGTAAGCAAGGAAGTGTTATTTACTCCTTCTCCTAACACATGAACTAGGGGTCACCAAATGAAATTAACAGTCAGCAGGTTTAACACAAACAAAAGGAAGTACTTTTTCATACAACGCACAGTCAACCCATGGAAGTCCGTGCCAGAGCATGTTGTGAAGGCCAAGACCATAATTGGGTTCAAAAAAAGAACTAGATGGGTTCATAGAAGATAGGCCCTTCAATGGCTATTAGTCAGGATGTGCAGGGATGGTGTCCCTAGCCTATTTGCCAGAAGCTGGAAATGGGCAACAGAGGATGGATCATTTGATGATTACCTGTTCTGTTCATTCCCTCTGGGGTACCTGGCACTGGCCACTGTCAGAAGACAGAATTCTGGACTAGATGGACCTTTGGTCTGACCCAGTATGGTCAGTCTTCTGTTCAGAAGCATAATCATATACTTCATGGGAGATGTGGCATAGTTACTAGAATATTTCAGAATGGATTTTGCTGATAGAAGCTCATATAAGGCATTAAACTACTAGCACCATTAAGAGTTGTGAAAGCAGCAATTTTGCTTTTGATTTTTCTTGCTATGCAACAGCTCTGTCAGAGCAGTGGTCTGTGATGGCCTTTCCAGCTTCCACCAACTACTTTCTGAAGAGGTGGGCTCTCACTGATATAGTAACTGAAGCCAATATCAGTGCTCCAAGAAGGTCCTTGAGTCACTGCTCCAAGTGAGATTGTATTAACGTGACCACACCTCCTCCTTCCAATTCTGTAGGGTGAGACTGGCAGGGCTCACAGACAAATAGTAAATCCCATGGAAGTAGCATTCAACTGGTATTTTTTAAAAGGTGGGGGAGGGAAGAGTAAGGGGTGGAAGGAAACAGATGTAGCCTCCCAGTGAGCTGGACTGAACAATAACACATGACTTATGAGTTTCTGCCCAGAGCAATGGATTCAATGTGCAAGAATCCACAACTCCATCCAGCAGAAGCTGCTCACAAGAAGAGGCAAATTATCCAATATGGGAAACTGCAGAAAATCTCTGCGAATGTCTTAATTTATGTAAATATCAAGTCACTCAGGATGGTACAGGATGAGAATTTTTGAAGGCAGGATTTCAACTCCGATCACCTTCAATGGGAAAGGAGGGAGGGAAATTTTTCTACTGCTACTGAGTCTTTTCTCCTGTAGGGAGCTCAATCTGAACTCTCACACTTGCACTTCTCTGTCAAGAGGCTATGCACACAAGTAGTACATCGAACAGAAAATCATATTTATTTTTCTTTACACATGGCAAAGCCAAAAAGTTACTGCTATCTGAAGCTACTCTATCTTCCTGACTCTGTAGGAGTACAGGTAGGCTATGGCATGCCATATATTATCACTTTTACTTTTTTCCATTTTTTTTAGAAAGAGAAAAGAGGTGGTTTCCACTCTACACTGAGTATATTTTAAATTTTCTGTTAACTTGTTTGTTTTTTTCCCAAAAAGAAGAACTTGTATAAGGTACTGATTTGCTGTGTACTACCAGCATAACAGATTGATTCCATGTTACATTTAAGTAGTAAGGAGTCATGGTAAAGTGTTTTACAATTATTATATAATGCAGCATTTTAATTTTCTAGTTTGTAGATTTTAATCCAACACAGCACATTCCTGCACCCACGCTGTGCAGTTACAGTAGATGTTTCATCAGCCAAGCAAGGCTGAAGACAAAAATATTTAATGGAGACAAAAGCTCTACAGAAATGCCAGCAAGCTAAAGGGAAGGAATGCATGATAAATGAAGAATGTAACCAGAGATAACTGGTAGGGGCAAATTGAGCTTTGTGCAGTTCCACTCAAAACTTAAAATGCTGATTACTACTATACATTATACTGGGCAAAATAAAGACTTTTTTAAAGCAACTAACACTTCTGTTGAACAATAGTTCATTGTCAAAGCTGTTATCCCTGGATAGCAAAATTGTATCCTAGTGGCAATTTTAGAAAAATATTTTTAATACAGAGGGCCTTTTTATTCAATAAAAAAATGTCTAAATGTCGTTCGTAGAGAAAGGTTTTAACCAGGTCACTTCTTGATGTTCAGATAACACAAGTACTTCACAATTAGTGAAATGCTCAGCATTTCCCCTCTATTTATGCTTGTGCTACATGCTATACCACAAAGAAGCAACCAATATGTTTTTCCAGACATCAAACAAAAAAATTTCTGGGAAGGACATGTAGAATATCTGATTGTACCTCGGGAAAAACTAATTAACACCCTGTCCCACATGATTTATACAGTAAGATACAAATAACCCCTATTATATTATATTGCATAAACCTCACTTATCTCCTGCATCCTTGATCAATGTCACATATCTCCTAGACTGTAAATGTGGGGCACGGTCTTTGATCAATTTCTCTGTAGCATGTCATATGGCACTATATCTATAGCAGGGGTAGGCAACCTATGGCATGTGTGCTGAAGGCGCCATGCAAGCTGATTTTCAGTGGCACTCACGCTGCCTGGGTCAGGCCACCGGCCCAGGGGGCTCTGCATTTTAATTTAATTTTAAATGACGCTTCTTAAACATTTTTAAAACCTTATATACTTTACATACAACAATAGTTTAGTTATATATTATAGACTTATAGAAAGAGACCTTCTAAAAATGTTAAAATATATTACTGGCACGCGAAACCTTAAATTAGAGTGATTAAGTGAAGACTTGGCACACTGCTTCTGAAAGGTTGCCGACTCCATATCTATAGAGGGCGTTTACAGAAGTTATGTAGTGCAGGCAATGTACGATGCAAAGCAAAGATGGGTGGGTCATGTAGACTGCAGGCAAGACAATAGGTGGACAACCTGCATCAGTAACCGGATCCCCAGAGACCCCAAGTGACCACTGGGGAGACCGAAAATGTGCTGGGCCGATCCCATGATAAAACTCTTTGGCCATAAGTGAAAAGAATGCGCTTGCAACAAAATGGAGTGGCGTGGCGTTGACTTGCATTTGTGGAGGGACAGACAAGGAAAATCTGGACAAAGGTGGTTTACAGAAGTTGACTGTTTCAGCAAGTTCTTTCATTGCTGCCCAAACCAAGATCCTTTCTAATTCCTATGGCCTTCCCTCTAGGTTTATGATCGCAGTGAGCTGCACTATTCAGAGCACCAATGGACCAGTGTTAACAGGTTTGTAACCAGTGTGTTAAAACATTGTACATTATAAATGTCTACATCTTTTCAATCATTCCTCAGTCATGTTTTCCCAATTATATAAAAAGTAATAGTTTTTTTTTCCTTCCCTCCCAACTCACAATCACAGTTGGAAATTAAGTGGCATACATGTTGGCCCTACTGAACAAAACGGGATTCCTTAACTCTTTGAAGTAAATGAAAAGGAGCAAGAACTTCAAAAAACTTTTAACCAAATCAAAGAGTTAAATTGCTAGCTTCCTTCAAATTTTCAGATTAAATTAGGTCTTGTAAAATACAGTGCTTTTTTTTTAATTAAATAGAAGTTCTTCCAACTACCAGCCTTGAAACAAGTGACTTGACCAGCATCACACAGGGCTTCTGTGACAGGGGCAGGGTAGAATCCTGTTCTCGAGGGCAGCATTTAACTGCCTTAACAATGACACCCTCCATTCTCTTCCTGCACGCCACTGCTTAATTCACTACACCCCTCCCAACTTCTGGTACACGTGAAACGGGTCCTGGAGACTATAGCCTCCCTTTCACTACAGGAAAAAAATGTGTGTGATCATGTAATTAAAGATTGTATCACATTGCTTGTATGCACAAAGGGTGCATAGACAGCCTTAATTCTGGCATTTCCTAACTTCTAAATGTTTGACTTTGCAACTGTAATGGTGTTCTTTTAACATAGGTTTTGTGTAAATTCCTTGCTTTTTAAAAAAAGAAACTGAAACAATAAAAATTGTATCAAATAGCATCATACTGACACCTACATGGATGATTAGTACCGTTGGAATCTTTAGATCTCCCACACAGACTTCTGCCATTTGAACTAAGTGTTCCCCAAACTGTTGGGTGTGCCCCATAAGGAGGCCTGAGGAATATTCAGGGAGTCTACCACGGTCTGAGGGGCAAGGGATGGGTAGGAAGCACCACCCAGTCCCACTCTGCCCCAGCCCGGTTCTAGCACCAGCCACAGCTCCACTCCACGCCCTGCTCTGCCCCCAGTTCAGCTCTGGTTGCAGCCACAGCTCTATTCCATCCCCTGTTCGTCACCCAGCCCAGTTCTGCCCTCATCCCCTCTCTGCCCCCAGGTCAACTCTGCCTCTGCCCCAATTCCTCGCCCATCCACAGTTCTGCCCCCAGCTCCACATCAACTCAAGCTCCTCCATTATTGGTATGGAGCATGACAGGAAAAGTTTGGGCACCACTGCTCTGTGTGGTCCGGCAGGAGAGGGGGAGATGAAGCACACGCACTGAAAGTGAGTTTCAATGATATTTTCTGGCAGCAGAGGAAGCTCAGGAATCTTAAATTCCACTCCAGCCTTTGGAGGGAGTGTCTCTGGTGGACACAGACCTCTTCTGCTCCATGCCCTGCAACATGTCCGTCTTCTTCCCACCCCTCACTCTTCGTCCTAGTGCCATTCTCCTCACCTAGCCAGTCCCAGCCTCCACTCCTCAGTCTTCTAACCCTAATCCCAATCTCACTGCCCAACAAATCCTTGTCCCACCCCCTGGATGCCGCCTCCCATACTCCTTGTTCAGCTATTCCCAGTTACTCCTCACCCCCTGGCTTCTTGCCCACCCAGTTCCCTCTCTCTAGAACCATGTCTAATCTGTTTTCCCTTGTTTCCCCCACCTCCAGTCCCATCCTCCACTACCCAGGTTCTCCATCCTCACTGGCTTTCAATCTCAGTCTCTCCCCCTAGGTTCCTTGCAATCTGTCTCCCAGTTCCAGTCTCTCTGCCCAGCCAATCCCAGTCACCCCTGCCCAATTCTTTGCCCCAATCTACTTCTTCCCTTTCCCTTCCTCCTACATCCAGCTCTTGTGCCCTCTGCATTCACATCAGACAGCTTCCTGCTGCTCGCTTCCTGGGTCCAGTTGCAGTGCACTGAGAACATAAGAGAGTCAGCCTCCCTGCTTTCAGTCCTGGTGCCCAGCTGTGGCCCGCAGCAGCAATTACAGGGCAAGTCTTGCTCAGCATGGACAGAATCTTCAAAGAATTTAGCTGTGAAGTTCTGGCAAGTCATCATCAAACAAGTGTGAAATGCAATTATTCAAACTTGGCCAAGATCATTCTGATTTTAACAGAGATGGAGAAAAGCAAATCCCTGTCACATTGTTACCCCCACCCCCTGCCAAATGTCAAGACTCTGCTTCAAAGCATGGGGGTGCTATAGCTTCCAAAAGAAAAGGTCTCCAGAATTTTTTATCATGAGCAAAAAATCTACTTTTTCTAGCCTCATTCTCAGAAATGCCTGAACCACTTTGCTTTAAATGTTGAAAAATGTTGGGTAAGGCAGACACCTGACTTGGAAAATGTCAGACCCAAAGGTTAAGTTTTGGCAAAGTTATACGCTAATGAACATGTGGTTGTGGGAGGTGTCGGGCAATCTTAATAATGGTGCTACCAATCTTGTCTATAAAAATCACTGTTATAGCAATGCAATCTTATTGTCCTCAAATTACCATTTATACTAGTAATACCCTATCAGCTTCAATGGAATTGCACAGGTGTAACTAAGCACATAGTTTGAGGAGAATGGAGCTGCTAAGGAGCACTGCAAACAGAAATTACTTAACAATGTTCTTGATGCATAAACCAGAAGTGTGTCCAATTTACTTTTAACAGAGTTGTGTTGGTTCTGCAGGATTGATACACTAGCAAACAAAAAAAAGTAAGTCAAATCACTAAGTAGGCAAATATGACCGAAGGAATTAGTGAAGGAAAAACCAATTTTCAAACTTTTTGTTTTTAAAAATAAAAAAAACACCCTTTGTTAATTAAAGATCTTAAAAGTTTAAAAGCACTGCTGTTCAGTTAAGAAAGTTTTGTTTTCACTTGCTTGTTTTGAGTTTCAAGCCTTATCTACACTGATTTAGTTAAACTAGTGCAAACCTTTATGCAGTCATACGTATATTGACTTAAAACTGCTTATACGGGTTTAGCTTGCCCTGTAAATTTACCAACATGAGCGAAACACATATAAAGTGGATTTAAATTAACTTAAGAGTGTCCACACAGGACTTTGCAATGGTTTAACAAAACCACTTTCAAACCACAGTTTTAAACTAGTGCAACTTTGTGTGTACATGGGGCTTCTGATATGTCTGACACTTGGATTTTCCCCTGAAAACAAATATTGTAATCTTACTGATAATGTTATGCTACAGTAAACCTCAACTACCTATGGACTAAGTACTAGCAAATACAGTTAATCTATCTTTCAGGAGGTACACTGAAAGTGATATCATTGCTTGGTTTCAAATCTATTTCCAAAGTTTCAGTCACAAAGAACAGAAAACAGGCTTAAGTTTACTTACCTCTTTTTGGCCTCTTCATATTGCCAGCTCAGTCTTACTTTGTCCACAAGTCTCATTTTATCATCAAAGCAAAACTTTTTTTTGGAGTTGAGGACCAGGAAGAGAAGGAAAGGTGGCAAAATACAACACACATTAGTAACAAACATTGTAAAAAGAATATAAATAAAAATGTTGTCTCCCCACCCAAGCTTACCAAAAAACTATCAATGTTTCAAATAAAAATGTGTCTGCAAGAGATAGTTTGGATTCTTAAGATATGAAATTGTGTTCTTAATAAATTACCTAAAGGTGCAGTAACTGTAAAGTTAGCCCTCTCAGTAAACTGGCTTTATGGAAATAAAATGAGTTAGTAACACTTAATTATGAATTGTTAAGACCTTCCTAAATCAGAGCTCAAAATGTAAAGAATAAGATGAATCAAAGGAGTGCAATATTTAATTGCTTATTACAGTAGTATTCTTATTTTATGGGAAAAGTCAGTGCAAAGTCATTGGGGTTTTGCTTTCAAAGCAAAAAGACAGATGTTCCCTATATGTTGAAGCATTACTAAGTATTTTAGTCCCTGAAATCCATGGTTCTTTGCCTTAAATTTATCTAGAAATAAACAACAAATTAAACAATTTTATTCAAACCTGCTATAACTGCTTCTTGAATCAAAACGTTGCAACACTGTTGCCATGCCGCAATTCTTACTGTAGCAAAGCAAGCTCACTTCTGCAAACCCTCCTTGGGCAATATGCCCCATTACATGCAGCTTTAGTTCCTCCCCAAACCAGCCACATATAGCTTAATAGCTATAACTTCTCTGGATCCCCATACACACCAGATCACTGAGTTTTTAGTCCCTTATCAGTTCCCTGTCCTACTCTATGCATCTTCAGGCACAGGTAACACAATCCACCAATTTCCCATTCACAACCACCAGCTGATATTAATTCCCTCACTGCAGAATATTTTTCAAATTCAAGAGTGCAAGGGTTATCCCTATGCTGATATACATTTATATTTTCTAACCAAATGTATACTATACAGTCTTCAAAATATACCATAGTTGGTTTGTCGTGGATGGTATTCAATGTGCATTCTGCAGCAGAGAACATGGCTATTATCCTTTTGGTAAACTAGGACACTGCAATCTGATCCACCACCAGTTTCAACAAATGACTTTCCGATTGTACCACACAACTCTCACTTTGGACCATGTGAGAAAAGTTTA
Source organism: Gopherus flavomarginatus (assembly GCF_025201925.1). Classification (NCBI taxonomy): domain Eukaryota; kingdom Metazoa; phylum Chordata; order Testudines; family Testudinidae; genus Gopherus; species Gopherus flavomarginatus. Next base: position 236,070,559 of record NC_066617.1, read on the forward strand.
GTGCCAGATCAGTTTTTTCAAAAACTCTTCACAGACCACAATCACGCCATATTTATAAAAATTTCCCTTTCTACTCACCCATCACACATGGGTGAGTAGAAAGGGACTTGAGGGAAAATAGACCAAAGAAGAAATGCATGGTATACAACACTCAGAAAAAGCAGTTAACTTAAAGCTCCTGAATTGTAACAAGCTCTGTATCTGAAGTAACATTCAAATTCTTATACTATCTCACTGTGAATGAGCTCTCAACTCCACTTCAAATTTCCTCAGAAGCAGTTGCTTACTTTTTGCCCACGAAAACCTAATTCAAATGACCAAAGTAACAGTGCATGGTAACCTTTAACAGGCATGCACACGACAGTGTAATTCACATTGGGTTGTTTAAGTGTGGTGCTCTTTTACTTTTCTTGAACATGTTTTAAAGAAGGGCTTGAAGGAAATTACAGCGAAAGCCTGACCAACCAGCTCAAGAAAGAAGTGGATTCTTATTTAAAAAAACAAAATATTAGAGCCCTAATTTAAATTCTAAATTTCCCTTTATTTTGGAAGAAAGGAGTTGAGATCAATTTAGATCTTGAATCTTTTAATCCATATGAAAAGACAAAACCAAGTGTGGGTAAAAAAAAACTTGACAGGTCATAGGGTAACAGATCCTTGAGGCACATGTAAAACTGGGCGCTTACAATCCTTTATTTTTTACCCTCCAGCATGGCTGTAATACTAGTAAAAGTTTGATGCTTGGTGCCAACAGCTGGCAACAATTGCACTATAAACAGGCAAAACCATAGACTGGGAAGCTTGTGAACATGCCCGTGGGGAACTATTATTCAGGGTCTACTTTGCCATCTGGCCATTAGTCATGGCAATGGTAAGAAAGTGATTGCTTCAGCCCAGACTGATGGAACTGAGGAGCAGATTCCTTTGTAAACATTTCACAAAGGCCTTTTGCATGTTTGAGGATTAGAATCACAAAGCACATAACTAGTGAACATTATTTGTACACTATTAAACCAAAATGGATTCTTTTAAAAATGGAGGGAAAAAACACAGTATTTTCTTCCAAGCATCCATTCCACTGCAGCCAAAACATCTTTGAATTAAAATGGAAAATGAACCATAATCATGTGACTAACACAAAAGCAGCTTATTTTCCACAGCAAACATCTTGCATTGGAACACATACCTCTCCAGTGATGTCAGTTTGAGAACAAGCATCACAGTGTTGTTGAGGTAAACAGGAATCACTCAGTGAACTAGAATTGTGCTGGAGACCTTGCAGGGAGTCTGTAATACAACAGCTATTCCTGAATCCATCTGTTAGCTTTGCCAGGCTCTAAAAAAGAACATTAAAAAGGTGATCTAATAGAATCTAATTTTTGTTGTCCATTTTCAAAAAATAGTAAAATTACTCCACCCACTACTTTTTCTATTATTGGGATATAACAAGATGTTTATTAAAAAAAAGCTACCTGTAAGAAAGTCAAATGTATCATTTCATTCTGTGAAATGGGAACTTTGTTTTGAAAATAATCCATTTCCAACCCCCCCCCAATGATTATATACTGTATGTAAGTGTATATTAAAAGTAATGTAGTTTAAATCCAAGAACAACAAATAATTAAGAAATATCTGTCAAAGTTTCAGTTTTCAGAGCTGTGAATGGCTCTGACTTTATACACGGCAGCTGACAGCTTCCAGGACAGACAGCAGAGAAGGCCATGTCTTACCTGCCCCTGCCTCCAACACAGGACACTCCTCAGTGACTAATCCCTCACCCATCCTGAAAAAATATCACCCATTGCTTCAATTTTAATCACAGTTAATTTCACCCCTAGATTCTACAATCACAAGGTCCATGCAGCCAGAGAGGTTTTTCCACTTGGATTGCAGGAAGGGCAGCACTTTGAAATCTGTGGATCTGAGCAGATTGTGTAGGTAAGGGTGTAGAACAGCACAGAGGGAGAAAGGCAGGTAAGACACAATCATGCAAAATAGCAACTATCAGACAGAAGGCAAGTTTTCAATTTCTTAAATGAAATGTTAATTAAAAGAAGAAAGCCAATATCATGATTTTTATACAAGCTTAGACAAAAGGATTTGGGGTTTTTGAAGTTCCCATTAAGCAGAGTTTCTCTTCAAGATAAATTGCCAACTTTTAATTTCATGATTTGACTTCTTGATTATTCACCCTCTCCTGCAACCAAATGTTTACAAAAGATTTTTTTTCTTTTGTCACAATGAAAACAAAAACCATAGTCTGGCATACATGAGAGAGACCACTGGCATCCTCCACTGCAAAAAATTTAAACATAAAATATTTAAATAAACTTCTCCAACAAATTCCCAAAAAGAGATAACTCACACTAACAAATCCCATCAAACATTAAGTTAACCTAGTATAACCATACTGACCAGCATCAGGTAGAAGACTGTTACTTAACAAAGAACTAACCTGATTCTAAACTACAGAGGCTCAGTGCCAGTGAAACAGAGTTTGCTGATTTTAGGTTCCCTATGGGGATTGCTAATTTGCAACAACCTGCAATTTATTAAGAAAAAAGAACATAATATAGCTCAGTGGTTCTCAAACTGTAGCTCATAAAAAACTGCAGACAACATGGTACTACTGGCATCTCCCCCTTGCTTACAGTTGGAAAACTACAGAAGCAAGGAAAAAAGCCCTTTCTGAAAGCCAATAGAGGAGAGGGGCCTGGTGCCCTCTGATTTCCACACATGCTCTACCACATTGTGTGGTCCCACTTTCATCTGCACTGCCCTGCTCAAAGCCATTCATCTCCACGAGGTACAGGAGAAATGTAGCTGTGCTGGGTGTAGGGCAATGGGGGTCTTCTGCCTGAAACTTCTCTCACTTCATAGCTCTATCCTGGGGACACTATGCCAAATACACACACTATCAGATACAATTTTGGGGCAACATGTACTTCATGTTAGATAGAAACAACTCTTCCACTTCAATATTTCCTACTCAATTTCCCAACCCAGTTAAAAAAAAAAAATCTCCCCAGGGCTGTCGATGGATGTTAAAATTACAAAAGAAAACACACACTGGAGCAGACAACAAAATCAATATGAATGTATACTTGGGAGGCACGGGGGAAGAGCAGCTCTCAGAAGCCTAACTACGCACACAAACCTTTATAAACATTCCCTCGTCTTTTTGGAGCAATGACACCACATATATGGCATTATTTCTAACCACAGCACCCAGTTTAAACCTGTCCACCTCTTCCTTCCTTGCCTCAGACTCTTCTCCCACATATCCTCATCCAATTATCATATTTCTACAACAGCCACAGCTTTCTGAGCACATACAGAAGACTGAGTCACCTCTGCTATGTTTAGGTCCACTGCCTACACCTTACAGATTTAGATTAAGAGGTAGTTATGAAGTTTTCTATTTCCTCTTTCTGGAATAGTTTACAAAGTGTTTACACAAAACTCCCAACTCCTCCATAACCACTGCTTTTTCCAAAATGTGTTTATTGTGAGAGATTTTTTTTCCCCTTCGCCTGCTAGTCAGATCTTAAAATGTAAAAGTAATATGGAAAATTTTAAACAGACTTCATACTGGGTCTACATAACTGAGATACTCATTTTGAAATACTGTTATTTTGTTAAATCTTAAAATTGGATCAGGATTGTAAAGTATGCCGAAATTGAATAAAATATGTAACTAATTATGAAACAAATCAATATTAAAGACTATTGCACCACAAAATGCACTGGAAGAAATATACAATTGTGACAACTTCAATTCTCATCAGTAAAACAGATCTAAAACCAATGACTAATATCATCCTAAATTTCTCATTTGTTCTATATGACTTCTATTCCAGGCTTGCCAGAGGACACATTTCAGTCCATGGCATTTAACGTGATACTAGATTTGTAATTACTTAATAGTACTTTTCAGGCCACTGCTATCACACTTAAAGTTTGGTTTAAAGGTGCAATTCTCAAGACTTCTCAGTCTGTCAGGTGGACACTGTGTTGCTGGGTTAAGACATAAGAATAAATAAAATAGTCTAGTGGGAGAGTTAAAACAAGGCCAGTAGTTGAGCTGATCCAAGATTTCTCACACACAAGTCTTTAAACTGCCAGCTACTTTCCCCAAACGTGCATTATGGAATCCAGGAAGAATTGCTTTTCTAATCATTCTCACTAGCCATGGCATGTGGAACACTGAAAACCATTTTAAAAGTTGGCCAGTACAAAATAGCAAATATAGTGAAAGTTGCCAAGGAAGGCTGACATTTTTAATAGTGACTTCACTTTTCTGCCTACTTAGACAATGTTTTGGAGTCCATCAGCTGACCTTTGGGTAATGCTTCAGAGACTGAATAATTTTTAAACTATGGAAACATAATAAGAAGATTACAAGATACCCAGATAATTAAAAAAAGCTAACAGAACATGATGAAACTACTGCAGAGAGAGATGAAAGATACATTTGAAAGGCTATGTTAATTTACTAGGCTCCTAAAAGATATTGCCTTTCACATACAGCAGAGCTGATTTAACAGACTATCCTTGTCATCTTTCCAAGCCCACAGGCTCTCTGGGTTTTTTAATAAGGTGTATAAAGCTAACGTATGATATGAAGTTGAGACTTAAAAAAAGGAAAGGGGAAAGAAAGTTAATGCCTAATGGTAGCGAGATAGGGATGAAGAGGCTTCATGCAACCATATGCGATTACATTCCAGTTATCTCGACTAGTGCATCATAGTACTGGTATTCCTCCGCTGGCTCTTGAAGCCAAAAAGGTGGATCACTGAATTTTTAAAAGGCCAAAGCACAAACTACAATGGTCATGAGAGGCAAAAATATTATTAGAGGCCTGGATAGATTCTAAATGAGGATAAGTTAACAAAATAAACACTTCATAGTTTAAAGAAGACAGGAGGAAACATAGTATATGAATAAAATAATAAGTGGATTAGCACATTCCCTTCTTTACCCTGTTTCATTATACAAACAACAAGAGAACACAAAATGAAATTAAGGACAAGTAACGTAAAACCGATCAAAGAATATATTTTCTTATGTAACAATTACTCTGTGGAACTCAAGGTATCCGTGAAGTCAAGAGTGTAAATGGATTCATATAAAGAGGAGACATTTATATGAATAAGAAGATTTAGTTATAATATCTAGGGTATAAATGATCCAGGGATATGAACTCTCAGGCTCAGGACACAGGCCAACCACTAACTGATAGGGATTAGGAAGAAACTTTCCAGATAAACAGGTCACTGCATAAACTGTCCAAGATGTGTGTTTTGTACCTCTCCTCTACTTCTGATCTATGTCAGACAGAATATCAGACTAGATCACACCACTAGTCTGACTCAGTTTAGCAATTCCTTTGCACCTACAAACAAGGGAAAACAGTAGAGACCAGGGGAAGTTACATTTTTGTAGCTATTCATCCAGTACAAAAAGTTTCTTACCTGCATAAGGTCCTGCCTTTCCTTCTCACCCATACAAATAGCCTTTTTTATGGTTCGGAGCTCATTCATTATGGCCTGGGCTTCATCCAGTTTATAATTTGTATGAGCACTTGACATCTTACGATCAATCCTGTTGGCAAAAATTCAGAGACATTTAAAAGTTAACTAATTATGCAAAGGTTCCGAAAGTATTGGTTGCTAATATGCCACTTCATTTCTATGAATAAAATGGTATATATACTTTGACTTAACAAACACCAAGTATTTATAACATTCTAAAGTTATCTGACTATAAACCAGGAAACTGAAAAGGCAATCCAGTTGTCCCAACTCAGCTTCCCCAGAACTGACAAGTTTCCTGTTTTTAACCTCCGGAACCAGAGTTCACAGTTCATGCAACATAAATGTACACTATAAAGGGAGTTTTATGTAATAAAAATAAAATTAACTTACAAAGTAGTATCACAGATGGTGAAGTTGAAATAGAAACCTTAGTGTAAGCTGCACCAATTCCCTGCCAATGCAGCATTGATTCATAGACTCCAAAGCCAGAAGGGGCCATTGTGATCAACTAGTCTGACCTCCTGTATAACACAATCCATAGAACGCTCCCCAAATAATTCCTTTTGATCTAGAGCATCTCTTTTAAAGGAACATCCAATCTTGATTTTAAAATTGTCAGTGATAGGGAATCCGCCACAACCACTGGTAACAGGTTCAAATAGTTCATTACCCTCACTGTTAATTTACATCTTATTTCCAATATGAATTTGTCTAACTTTCAGTCACTGGATCTTGTTATACCTTAGTCTGCTAGACCGAAGAGTCCATTATCAAATATCTGTTCCCCATGTCGGTAATTCTAGACTGAGACCAAGTCACCCCTTAACCTTCTCTTTGTTAAGTAGATAGAGCTTCTTGAGTCTACCACTATAAGGCATGTTTTCTAATACTGTACTATAATCATTCTTGTGGCTCTTCTCTGAACCCTCTCCAATTAGTCACCAGCCTTGCTCTTTACAAAATTTTTCCTAGGACGGGGTCAACTACCTTTGGCACATTGCTCACCACAGTAAGCACCCTGGTGGCCCAGGCCAGTTTGCTTAGCTGCAGCGTCCACAGGTTCAGCTGATCGCAGCTCCCACTGGCCGGGGTTCACCGCTCCAGGCCAATGGGGACAGCAGGAAGCGGTGCAGGTCGAGGGATGTTCTGGCTACTCTTCCCGCAGCCCCCATTGGCCTGGGACAGCAAAAACCGGCCAGGGGGAGCTGTGATCGGCCGAACCTCTGGATGCGGCAGGGAAACAAACCAGCTTGGCCTGCCAGGGTGCTTACCCTGGCGAGCTGCATGCCAAAGGTTGCCAACCCCTGTCCTAGGACTTTGTTCAGTCTTGTTTTAAAAGTGAGTCGTGATGGGACTCTCAATTTTCCTTGGGAGACATCTGTAAAGACTCAGGTTTTATTGTCAAGAAGTTCTGACTGATATCCAGCCTAAGTAGGAATAATCAATACTTATTCTTTCTGCTGGATTTCAGTGTTCACATCAAAATGGGATTTCATGGCCAGCTTGAAATCACAGGACTATCCCACAAAATTTCCAACTCAATTCACAGTAGAACACAGTCTGGATCTTATCTTTGGTCTGGGAGTTGGGAGTGTGAAGATAACATCTTTATCATAGCCAGACCACTTCTTGTTCCAGGTTAAGGACAGCTTCTTTCAGGGGGAAGATGTGTTAGGGGGCTGACAGACCTAGTGCAGGTCCAGATATATCTGATGGGTTCTGCTGCTCAACCATTAAATCATTCTATCAACAGCTGGCTGATAATAACTTGTTATCAGTAATCATTGACAGATCAACACCTACAAACCCTCTCCCATTACCTCATCCTCACCACTCTCCTGAAGATACCAATTAAAAATAAGACCAGAGTCCCTACAGAACTTTCTAGAATAAACACTCAGATTCAGATTTCAAAGCTGACTGGGGGATTTAGCCAGCCACTCACTGAAGTTAATGTTAATCTCAACTTCTATGCCTACAGTAGTATAAAAAAAAGTGTGTTTAGGGGGAGAAAGCGCGCATAGGAAGAGAACTAGTAAGAATACTGTTATGGGCTATATGCCACAGCTAATAAAGGAAATTTGTCAGCAGATTTCATAATTCAATACCAACATTCAGTAATACAAAGTGAGAATACTCACAAACTGTATTTACTTGATAGTACTATGGATATTAAGAGCTCAAAAATATTCTTTATGGTAAGCTGACGAGTATTGTCAAAGCCGCAAAAGTATTATAATTTTATTTTTATCTTTTAAAAAAGGACAAGGATTTGTGGCTTAGATAGAATGCAAATTATGACAAAAATATCAAAGTGCGAACAAATATTTATGATAGGGAACAAGCATACCACAGGAAATTATCTTTCATATTCTAGCAGAATGATACAAGATAAATAGAGAGAGAAGATTTACAGCCACCGTGAGGCTAGCAGACCAGGTGCCAGCTGATGCCAAAGCCTCAGGCCTCCCTGAACACTTACAAGTGCATAGTTGGAAACCAGTCTTGCTTATCTGTGTGCCAGCATTATCAAAATAAATAGTATATGTTAAGATAAGAAGAATGTGGTTAGTGTTTTATAAAATGCTTGTAGGGATGCTGCATATATTATTCTCGCTCACCTATACGCCAAGTCTGAACATAACAGCAAACATCTGCATTGTATATATCCCTATAACTAAGTAACCCATCAAACAACAAAGAATGCAAATGATGGCTTCTTAAAACCTGTTCGTTAACCAAAAAATTAGCCATTGTGCGAGATCAAGGATCAAAGACTTTGTTAAGTGAATCCCTCCCGACCCTTCAGAAGAAGAGGCCTGTGTGGGAACCGTTGCTGTCAGCTAGGTTTGTGTGAGAAGAAGCTATAAATACGACACAAGGAAGAATTCTTCATTTCTGCACTGTCTGGATTCTAACTGAAAGAGAAGACTAAGGTCCCCAGAGTTACTCAGCGTAGCCCTAAAACACTTTTGTGAACTGGCAGATTACTACACTTCTGCCACCTTTCAAAGTTATAGACTCTGACTCATCTTTTACATATACTTTCACCTGCTTTAACCTCTGAACAACTCTTTTTTTCTCAGCTAATACACCTTTAGTTAGTTTACTACAGAACTGGCTGCCAGCATTGTATTTAGTGAGAGATCTGGGGCGCAAATCGACCCGGGTGAGTGACTGGTCTCTTTGGACTGGGTGCAACTGGAATATTTTATGATTTTTTTGTTGTTGTTGTAAATGATCACTTATTACGTAGTCCAGTTTGCCTGGGTGACAAAATAGACTGGAGTGTCTTCAGGGACTGGTTGTGACTCCATGTAAGACTATTGTACTACTTTGGGAGTTCTCATTTGTTACTACGGTGGTGAAACCTAATTATAGAACATACCACCAGTTTGCGATGTCTGCCCTAAGGTAGGCATTCATGGTCATGAGCCACTCCAGACAGCGTGACAGCCACCACAAAAGGAGGACAACTAGCTGCACAGCGTCAATTAACAAAGATTTACTTTTGATGTCCTATCTAGCAAGATGTCATTAAGCTACTCCATGCTAGCAGAACCTTGACACAATCTTGAGCTACTCAGTGCTAACTAGCAGAAACTCAAACTTTACTGAAGGAGAGAGGCTGTTGAATTGCAATATGGAGGGAGGAAAATGACAATAAAAATGATAATTTGCCAAATACACTGAAAATACTAAAATATGACACTGAATATACCAAGGTATAAAAATAACCTTACATATAGCCTGAAGAGACAAGTCTCTTGTCCTGTCATATAGCACGTGCTACCACCACCCACTTTCCATAAACTAATCTGATGAAACTCCATTTTCAATTGAGTCTTATCACCTTAAATACAAAATAATATGGAAAAAAAAAACCGAAAGGAAACCTATTACCTGGTAAATAAGCCACCAATAAGTTTAGCAATTTTGCTAATTCTGGTGATTTTATTTTGTCTTTACTGAAAGATCCAGCTCCTGGAGTCATGTCACTAACTTCCTGGTTGCAAAGAACAGGTGGGAAACATGAACTCTGAAATTTCAAACACCAGAGAGGATGTAAAGGTGTTACTTTAAAAAAATCTCATGATTCTTTTGGGCCTGACTCATGATTTTTGAATGCTAGGAGCTGGCAGCTCTGGTTTAAGATTCTGACAAGATTAGACCAAACCACAGTAAGAAAAGTGACTTTAACTCACTAAGAATTTCATATGATACAGAAAGTAGTTGGCTTTAACTCAAGGTCACATTAATGTCAAGAACTTGGATTCAACCCAAGTATTAAACCAGATGGCCCCTTCTACCTTCCTGTTGCTTGACATCTAGAGAAAAGAAAGATATTTAACTTCAAGTGGAATTTTCTACAGGTAAGTATCTGCTAATTCATGTTCTTGGGGGAGGGTTGGAGGCTGACTAGTGAGTTTTTATTTTCTCAGACAAAGGGTCATTGTCAATCATACTGTTTACAGTATGATCGGCTGTCATACAGTCAATCCAAACTGACCTAATATTCTAAGGCTGTGGGTCCCAAACTTTTTACTAAGGTGACCCTCCACGGATCTACCTATTATTCATCTCCCCCACTACACACACACACACACCCCACTAACAAGCTGCTAAATGTTCATTCACTAGCTCCCACCACTTCCTCCACGTTGCTACTGCAGGTGACCTGATCTTGCTCCCCACATCACTGCCTGCTGCCACAGCCCAGCAGAAGTGAGAAGTTGGGATTAGTGCTTCGGGGCACACATGGAGGCGGGGACTGATTGGAAGGGTGACAGGTGACACACTTAGACCCTTCCTGGAAGACACCAATGGCTTAAGACCAATCATTTGGGAAACACACTGTTCTAAAGAATGCACAAAGTTACTATTAATTAATATTCTTCCAAAGTCATATACCCATTCATAAATTGCTAGTTTTGAAGACAACACTAAGAAGATATTTCCATTTATTAAAAAAGTAGCAGCATTCAAATAAATAATGTATATATATGAATAATAAAAACATTCACAGTACCTTAGATACAATAAAAAATGTATAAGGCACAAACTATCAAGCCACTAAATAACAGGAGATAGAAATAAACTTCCCCTTTGAGTACATTATTATTGTCCATTACATAGACAGTTTATCTTTCTTTGAAATACCTAGTATCAGCCACTGTCAGAGACAAGATCCTGGACTGGATGGACCATAATTCTGACCCTTTATAGCAATTTCTCTGATCCTAACTTAATTTTTCTTCATATTTCTTCATAGATTCTAGGGTCAGAAGGGACCATTGTGACCATCTAGTCCGACCCCCTGCACAAAGCAGGCCACAGAACCCTACCCATCCACTTCTATAACAAACCCCTAACCTATGCCTGAGTTATTGAAGTCTTCAAATTGTGGTCTGAGGACCTCAAGCTGCAGAGAATCCACCAGCAAGTGACCCATACTCCACACTGCAGGGGAAGGCGAAAAACCTCCAGGGCCTCTGCCAATCTGCCCTGGAGAAATTCCTTCCCGACCCCAAATATGGCGATCAGCTAAACCCTGAGCATGTGGGCAAGAATCACCAGCCAGCACTCAGGAAAGAATTCTCTGCACTAACTCAGATCCCATCCCATCCAACATCCCATCACCAGCCACTGGGCATACTTATCTGGCGATAATCAAAGACCAATTGCCAAAATTAGGCTCTCCCATCATACCATCCCTTCCATAAACTTATCAAGCTTAATCTTAAAGCCAGATATGTCTTTTGCCCCCACTACTCCCCTTGGAAGGCTGTTCCAGAACTTCACTCCTCTAATGGTTAGAAACCTTCATCTAATTTCAAGTCTAAACTTCCTAGTGTCCAGTTTATACCCATTCGTTCTTGTGTCTACATTGGTACTAAGCTTAAATAATTCCTCTCCCTCCCTAATATTAATCCCTCTGATATATTTATAAAGAGCAAGCATATCCCTCCTCAGCCTTCTTTTGGCTAGACTAAACAAGCCAAGCTCTTTGAGTCTCCTTTCATATGACAGGTTTTCCGTTCCTTGGATCATCCTAGTAGCCCGTCTCTGAACCTGTTCCAGTTTGAATTCATCCTTCTTAAACATGGGAGACCAGAACTGCACACAGTATTCCAGGTGGGGTCTCACCAGTGCCTTATATAACAGTACTAACACCTCCTTATCTTTGCTGGAAATACCTCGCCTAATGCATCCTAAAACCGCATTAGCTTTTTTAACGGCCATACCACATTGGCGGCTCATAGTCATCCTGTGATCTACCAATACCTCAAGGTCCTTCTCCTCCTCTGTTGCTTCCAACTGATGCGTCCCCAATCTATATCTAAAGTTCTTATTATTAATCCCTAAGTGCATGACCTTGCACTTTTCACTATTAAATTTCATCCTATTACTATTACTCCAGTTTACAAGGTCGTCCAGATCTTCCTGTATGATATCCCGGTCCTTCTCCGCGTTAGCAATACCCCCCAGCTTCGTGTCATCTGCGAACTTTATTAGCACATTCCCGCTTTTTGTGCCAAGGTCGGTAATAAAAAGGTTAAATAAGATTGGTCCCAGAACCGATCCTTGAGGAACTCCACTAGTAACCTCCTTCCAGCCTGACAGTTCACCCTTCAGTATGACCCGTTGTAGTCTCCCCTTTAACCAGTTCCTTATCCACCTTTCAATTCTCATATTGATCCCCATCTTTTCCAATTTGACTAATAATTCCGCATGTGGAACCGTGTCAAATGCCTTACTGAAATCGAGGTAAATTAGGTCTACCGCATTTCCTTTGTCTAAATAGTCTGTCACCTTCTCAAAAAAGGAGATCAGGTTGGTTTGGCACGATCTACCTTTAGTAAAACCATGTTGTACTTTGTCCCAATTACCATTGACCTCAATGTCCTTAACTACTTTCTCCTTCAAAATTTTTTCCAAGACCTTACATACTACAGATGTCAAACTAACAGGCCTATAGTTACTCGGATCACTCTTTCTCCCTTTCTTAAAGATAGGAACTACGTTAGCAATTCTCCAGTCGTATGGTACAATCCCTGAGTTTACTGATTCATTAAAAATTCTCGCTAACGGGCTTGCAATTTCATGAGCCAGTTCCTTTAATATTCTTGGATGAAGATTGTCCGGGCCCTCCGATTTTGTCCCATTAAGCTGTTCAAGTATGGCTTCTACCTCAGATGTGGTAATATCCACCTCCATATCCTCATTCCCGTTTGTCATCCTTCCATTACCCCTAAGCTCCCCATTAGCCTTATTAAAGACTGAGGCAAAGTACTTATTTAGATATTTGGCCATGCCTAGGTTATCCTTAACCTCCTCTCCATCCTCAGTGTGTAGCAGTCCCACTTCTTCTTTCTTAGTTTTCTTCTTATTTATATGGCTATAGAACCTTTTACTATTGGTTTTAACTCCCTTTGCAAGGTTCAACTCTACTTGGCTTTTAGCCTCTCTCACTTTATCCCTACATGTTCTGACCTCACTAAGGTAGCTTTCCTTGCTAATCCCAGCCTACAAGGAGTGGAAGAAGGGTTTCTGCTTTTTCTTAATCACCTCTCTGAGATGCTTGCTCATCCAGCTTGGTCTACAACTCCTGCCTATGGCTTTTTTCCCCTTTCTTGGGATGCAGGCTTCCAATAGTTTCTGCAGCTGCGACTTAAAGTAATTCCAGGCCTCTTCCGCATTTAGATCCACAAGTTCTTCAGTCCAATCCACTTCCCTAACTAATTTCCTTAATTCTTTAAAGTTAGCCCTTTTGAAATAAAACACCCTAGTCCCAGATCTATTTTTGTTTATCCTTCCATCTAGTGTTCAAATGCTTGAAAGACCAAGGAGCAGTTCAACAACAGGCTGAGCAAGTGCAGAATGACTATAGAGAGCTAGCGCTGCCTATATAGGAGGCTGGATCTGGCTGATGACAATATTCCTATGCTTATAGCCGCGTGCTGTATGCTTTATAATATTTGTGAAAGGAAGGGTGAAAGCTTCAGTCAGATCTGGACCACTGAGGCTCAGTGCCAAGAGGCTGAATTTGAACAACCAGAGACCAGAACTATTAGAGGAACGCTACGCGAGGCCATAAGGATCAGGGATACCTAGAGGCAGCAATTTGAAGCTGAAAGCCACTAATATTTGTTGCTATGCTCAGGAGTACAGTGCTTGAAATGCTACGAGGTGATTGTAATTAGTGCAGATGATGCACTATGACGGTTTAAGAAAATTGCCTGTTGCTTTGAAGGGCTCTGTTTGCTTTCAATTAATAGAATGAAGATTGCTTTCAAACCAACACAATTCTTTTATTAAAAAAAACAACCACAGCAGGAGAAAGAAACAAAAAAAACCATCAGCACCGTGGAGGATGGGGGAAGGGAGGTCCCAAGAGGAGAGGAGGTACCGGGACGGTTAAAGATTTGTGTATGTCCAGGTATCATATCCAACCTTCTCCTTTGGAGTACGGTACAGAGAATACTGTATTTCAGCAGGGCTAAACTGCAGAGGGACAGGTATGGAGTGCAGTGGGTACTGAGAGTCCGCAGTGCTGGACTGTGATGGGACACGAGTGGAATGTAGTGGGTACAGACTGGAGCCAGAAGGTTGATAAGAGTGTGTTGGCGGTGTCGGGGGGGGGAGGCACATGGGAAAGAGTTTTGTGACAACGGTTGTAGGGTAGGGTGGGCGCGGAGATGCTCAGTTTGCAGTGGTAGTAGTGCCTGGAGCGTGTGCGCTTGGTGCTCCATAACATTTAAGAGTCACTCCACGGCCTCATTCTGGCATGCTGCATTTTTCTTTCAGTCCCTCTTCTTACTGTTCCGCCATTCCTTCAATTCCTATTTTTCAGCCATGGAGTGCATCATGACATCATGCAGAAAGTCCTCTTTATTTCTTCATGGCTACTTTCTAATTCCACGCAGACATTCAGCTGGCGATAACAAAGAGGGAGGCTGGGCTCCCAAGGTCATATCTGTGAAACCAAAATGCAACATTTTAAAGAAGCAGAATTGTTTGCTACACACAGATCATGGATGCAGTGATTTAAAACACAGTCACTATTCACATACCTATCACTAACTGGCTGATCCCAGGCAAGCACACATGAGCCAAAGATCCCCAAAATGGTGGTGAGTAACCACAGGGGAAGAGGAAATCAGTGTTCCAGGACCATACTGTACACTGAGCTCTTGTGGAGAGCCAGCACTGTGAGGGATGGGGGCTTATTATCATTACTGTCCCCATATTTTCCACAGGCTGTGTTCATTATGGAAGATATCACGCTGCTGAGGGTGAGCAGGGAATCAAGGGAGGGTCTTCTTGAAGACTGCAGTTTCCGCCCTGGCCCTTATGTGACTTGCCTGTGTGCAGTAATGGCCGTCCCTCCCACCTCACCTCACCACACCCCACGCTCAGTGATGGCAGAGTAGCACAGGAAAGTTACCCTTAATGGGGCAAGAGACAAAACAGCTCTGCCAAAGAACCTGCAGCAGTGGATTGCCCTGTATCTCTAAGAGTTTCGTGGACATCGCTGAGGCAGATTCCCGTGAAGTAAGGGAGTCAAACAACACCCTGTTCCACCACTCTGACTAGGTACGCGTTGATACGCACATCATACAGACAGAAGTCTGCTTTCTGCAACCCTTGTGCCCCCAACAACTTGCTTCAGCAATTCCCAAAATCAAAGCCACTCACCGGGGTCTCCTCTCCTGTTTGCACTTCACCAAGCTCTGACAGCTGTGACCGGCTAGCCTCCTCTGGGGTAAAGAAGAGCTCCTGGTTGCATGCATCTCTGACCTCCGAGTCGTCTTCTGCCTCTAAGCCCCCCTCCACATCCTCGTCCAAGATTCCTCCTCCTGGTTCATTCCACTCCTGCCTGGCACGTGAGCCACTGAAGTATCCACAGTGGCCTTCACTGGGGGGTCGCATCCAGCTCTTTGTAGAACCAGCAGCTCGTGGGCACAGCATGGGAGTGGTGCTTTGCCTCCCCCAGCCTTGTAGTAGGCTTTCCGCAACTCCTTCACTTTGACCCTGCACTGCAGTGTGTTCCAGTCATGGCCCCTTTCTGTCATGCATCATGAAATCTGTCCATAAGTATCATAATTCCTATGGCTGGAGTGCAGCTAGGACTGGACAGCCTCCTCTTCCCAAACGCTCATGAGGTTCAGTAGCTCGACAATGCTCCAAGCGGGGGATCGCCTGGTGCATGGAGCAGACATGGTCACCTGCAAAGAGGCGCAGAGACCACTGCATATGTCACCGAGCAAACAGGAAGAGGACTTTCAAAATTCCCCAAGAAATTTAAGGCGTGGAGCTCGTGGTTGGTCACCTGAGGGTAGGACAGTAGAGTTCAAACCGATGACCAGAGAGGCGAGAACAGGCATTGTGGGACACCTCCCGGAGGCCAATGGCAGCGCTGTAATTGACCAGGGTGTCTACACTGGCACCACAGCACAGTAGCCCCAGCACAGAAAGCTCTACGCCTCTCGCCAGGGTAGTTTTTTTTTTTTACAGCATTGTAACTGCATAGTTAAGCACTAAGTGGCTTGGCAGTGTGTAAATCTCGAGAGCTACACCGCAGAGAGCTGCATTACCGTGCAGAAACTTGCCAGTATAGACAAGGCCTTACACTACAATGTTAACTGCATCTTTAAATAAAAAGATCGCCCCTTCTTTTGGGTCAGTAAGCTACAGAGCTATCCAGGTTGGTCATTTGGGGAATCATTTGACCCTAAGAGAATTCAATTGTATGAGCCCTCATTTGGGAATTAATGGTTGGATTTTCAAAAGCCCTCACCACTTTCCTAATTCTGCTCCTATTTAAAATCAATGGGACTAACTCAACAGAAGAAGAGTTAGACCAATGCTGAGCACTTGAAAATCCCACCCTAACTGCCTTTTCTTTGCAGCAAGACTTTTCATTTTGACTTTTGATGCACAGCACAGAGAATTGTGCTATGACTGACTTAAAGTGACTGGATTCTGCATGGAAGCCTTCTTCATTTGTAACTTGAGCTGTACTTGGACACCTCCTCCTCAATCCTTGTTCTCACTTCTACATCTCATATATTAATTATCTATTCTTTATTATGTACCATTTATAATTTAGCAACACCTAGAGGCCACAACAAGATCAGGCGCTTCTGTGTTAGACTCTGCAAAAAAAATTCTCTCTCACTTTCCCCTCTTGTTTCTATCTGCTATTCTTCCGTCCTCAAGTTTTACTTTTTTATGCATTTGGTGATTTTTCTTCTTCCCACTAGCTTTCTCAGAGTGCTGTCCTACTTTCCTCTGCCTCTTTCTTCCAGTCTCTGCCCTGCTGTCAAGCCCCCAGCTCTTAGCGTCGCAGTGTTCTGTCCCACATTTTCATTCTTTACCAGTTTGTCTCCCTTTCTCTCTGCTATTCCCCTTGCATTTTTCCCCTCCCAGATCCTTCAGTCATTCTTTCCCATTTCCTTCCCCACAGCTTTTCACCTTCCTTCTGTCTCTTCTCCAGACTCTTCCCTCCCTCCCACTATTGCTATACTTTTTTCTCTTCTCTACCCCATTCTCCTGGAGTTGGCAACAATTCTCCAAAACAGCAGGAACCCAGGAGCTGCCAGACCCCCAGCCAGAGGACATATTTGTGTAACCTCTGAGCAGGTTATTTTCTTCATACAACATGAGAAAAAAAGAAAAGAGAAATCCTCTCAGAATCACCAGAGTGCACATGGAACACTCCAGTAGTTCCCAGACCACTGGCTGATTTAAAATATCATACCCTGAAAATAACACTGCTCTGATTTCTTCCCTCCTGTCCATAACCTCCCCACACAACTTGTGACATATATCCCCTGCAGACTATTTTTGCTCCCCAAAAGTATGCAGGCTTCTTTCTGTGTTGCTCAGTGGACTGCTACCTACTGCACATGTCTCTCTTCAGTGTAAAAACCTGGCCTCCAGCTCCTTGTTCAGCTGGGCACAGCTCCACAGGCAGCTGCAGGAAGCCAGAGCTAGGAGTCTGCACCTAAGAGAAGCAAGCTGGCGAGGAAAAAGGTATGGGCTTTTGAATAGCTGCTTGCCACAGTATGGGAGCTGCAGCTTCCCAGAAGAAGTTTTCAAAATCTGGGAATGTTCCAAACAAATAATGACTATTGACAGGCATGCACTAGTGGCTTTCCTTCTTTGTCCTCTGCTCCCATTTACCAGAGGAATAATGGCAGGGTCCCTTGATGCATGTGTTCTTCTGCGGGAGCACAGCACAGAATGGACATCTGCTCTAAACAAAGAAGCTTAAAAGGAGCCAGTCACCACTCTTCTGTTTCAGCTTTCAAGATAGTGAGCAGGTCTCCAATACACCAAGAATCTGGGAGCTTCCCAGTTACCACAGCTCCGCCACTCCAGTATCTTCTCACTCAGCACATCCTTCCATCTCCACAGTTAAACAGGCCCATTAAAATTGGGTAGGAACACAGACAGACCTTACAGTTAACAGCCACCATGTTTATTTTTTTGTTCTACCACCTGTACTGCAGGTTGAGTGGCCTCCATGATCACATACAGGTCTGTTGCATCTTACACACATTTAACATGCGCGATTCCAGCTTTGCACAGTCGGGGGAAAGAAAAAAGAATGGACGATTCCACCAGCGTGAGACGCAAATCTACTGTTCCCACTGAAGTATTTTTGGGGGGTGGACTTGACAGCAACAGCTTGTCTTTAGGCCCGTGATAAGGGTTTCCTCTACAGTAACCCTGGAGGGTTGGGGGAAAAAAAAAAAAGGTTTAAATAGTGTGTCTGCCCCTATCATAACCTTAGTCCCAGATTTGGACCTTAGCGTCCAAAATATGGGGGTTAGCATGAAAAACCTCCAAGCTTAGTTACCAGCTTGGACCTGGTACCTGCTGCCACCACCCAAAAAATTAGAGTGTTTTGGGGCACTCTGGTCCCCCTGAAAAACCTTCCCTGGGACCCCAAGACCCAAATCCCTTGAGTCTCACAACAAAGGGAAATAATCCTTTTTCCCTTCCCCCCTCCAGGTGCTCCTGAAGAGATACACAGACACAAGCTCTGTGAAACTACACAGAGGGACTCCTCCTCTCTGTTTCCAGTCCTGGAAACAAAAAGTACTTTCCTATTCCCCCAGAGGGAATGCAAAATCAGGCTAGCAATCCAACACACAGATCTCCCCTTGATTTCTTCCTCCCACCAATTCCCTGGTGAGTACAGACTCAATTTCCCTGAAGTAATGAAAAACTTCAACAGGTCTTAAAAGAAAGCTTTATATAAAAAGAAAGAAAAATACATACAAATGGGCTCTCTCTATTAAGATGATACAACACAGGGTCAATTGCTTAAAAGAATATTGAATAAACAGCCTTATTCAAAAAGAATACAAATCAAAGCACTCCAGCACTTATATTCATGCAAATACCAAAGAAAAGAAACCATAGAACTTACTATCTGATCTCTTTGTCCTTACACTTAGAAACAGAAGACTAGAAAGTAGAAACTACTTCTCCAAAGCTCAGAGAAAGCAGGCAGACAGACAAAAGACTCAGACACTCAATTCCCTCCACCCAAAGTTGAAAATATCCGGTTTCCTGATTGGTCCTCTGGTCAGGTGCTTCAGGTGAAAGAGACATTAACCCTTAGCTATCTGTTTATGACACGCCCCCCAAATTGCAGACAGTGGGGAAGCTCACTGGCGGCAATTTCCTTCTAGAACTTGAAAATAAACAGATTAATACAACACATAGACCTTTACATATACTCCTAAGTATATAACTAACAGACTTCTACATTTTAAGAACACCTTTTAACTACTGAATTTTGGGAAACTCTCACGGGAGAGGGCATCAGCTACTTTGTTAGAAGCTCCTGTGATGTGTTGAATTTTAAAATCAAAATCTTGGAGAGCTAAACTCCAACGAAGAAGTTTCTTGTTGTTCCCCTTGGCAGTATGAAGCCACTTTAGTGCAGCATGGTCAGTTTGTAGTTGGAACCGCCGTCCCCAAACATATGGGCGTAGCTTTTCCAGGGCGTACACAATGGCATAGCATTCCTTTTCACTGACTGACCAGTGACTTTCCCTCTCAGACAGTTTCTTGCTGAGAAACACGACAGGATGGAAGTTGTGATCTGTTGCTTCCTGCATGAGCACTGCTCCTATACCACGCTCAGATGCATCTGTGGTTACTAGGAATGGCTTCTCAAAGTCCGGGGCCCTGAGCACAGGGTCAGACATGAGCGTCGCCTTAAGCTGGGTAAAGGCCTTTTGACACTCATCAGTCCACTTAACGGCATTTGGCTGGGTCTTTTTGGTCAGGTCGGTCAATGGGGCAGCGATTTGGCTGTAGTGTGGTACAAATCGCCTGTAGTATCCAGCCAAGCCTAAGAAGGATTGGACCTGCTTCTTTGACCGTGGGACAGGCCACTTTTGGATAGCATCCACCTTGGCCTGTAGGGGGTTTATGGTTCCTCGACCCACCTGGTGCCCCAGGTAAGTCACTCTGTTTTGGCCTATTTGACACTTTTTGGCCTTAACAGTTAGTCCTGCCTGCCTGATGCGCTCAAAGACCTTTTCCAGGTGTAGTAGGTGTTCGGGCCAGGAGTCTGAAAAAATGGCCACATCATCGAGGTAGGCAACTGCAAATTCTTCCAGTCCAGCTAGTAGACCATCTACCAGCCTCTGGAAGGTGGCGGGTGCATTTCGAAGGCCGAAAGGAAGGACATTGAATTCATACACCCCCGCATGGGTGACGAATGCTGACCTTTCCTTGGCAGGTTCATCTAGCGGTACTTGTCAGTACCCCTTGGTTAAGTCTATTGTAGAGATGAACTGGGCACGTCCCAACTTTTCCAATAGCTCATCGGTACGTGGCATTGGATAGTTGTCCGGACGAGTTACAGCATTTAGCTTACGGTAGTCCACGCAAAAGCGTATTTCCCCATCTGGTTTGGGTACCAGAACCACTGGAGATGCCCATGCACTGGTAGATGGGCGGATTATACCCATCTGTAGCATGTTCTGGATCTCCCGTTCTATAGCAGCTTGGGCATGAGGAGACACTCGGTAGGGTGGGGTTCTGATTGGGTGAGCATTACCTGTATCAATGGAGTGGTATGCCCGTTCAGTCCGTCCTGGGGTGGCTGAGAACAATGGGGCGAAGCTAGTGCACAGCTCCTTGATTTGTTGCCGCTGCAGACGTTCCAGGGTGGTTGAGAGGTTCACCTCTTCCATGCCACCGTCTTTTTTTCCGTCGTAGTAGACACCGTCAGGCCACTCAGCATCATCTCCCTGGACTGTAAACTGACAAACCTGTAAGTCTCTGGAATAGAAAGGCTTGAGAGAATTAACATGGTACACTTTAGGCTTTAGTGAGGAATTGGGAAATGCTATGAGGTAGTTTACAGCTCCCAGGCGCTCTTGGACCGTGAATGGCCCTTCCCATGATGCTTCCATCTTATGGGCCTGTTGCGCCTTCAAGACCATAACCTGGTCTCCTACCTTGAAGGAACGTTCTCTGGCATGTCTGTCATACCAGGCCTTTTGCTCTTCTTGAGCATCCTTTAGGTTCTCTCTAGCAAGGGCTAAAGAGTGTCGGAGGGTGCTTTGTAGGTTGCTTACAAAGTCCAGAATGTTAGTTCCTGGAGAAGGCGTAAACCCCTCCCATTGCTGCTTCACCAACTGTAATGGCCCCTTAACCTCGTGACCATACACAAGTTCAAATGGTGAAAACCCTAAACTGGGATGTGGTACAGCCCTGTAGGCAAACAGCAACTGCTGCAACACTAGGTCCCAATTATTGGAGAATTCGTTGATGAATTTTCGTATCATGGCCCCCAAAGTTCCATTGAACCTTTCCACCAGGCCATTGGTTTGATGGTGGTATGGGGTGGCAACCAAGTGATTCACCCCATGAGTTTCCCACAGTTTTTCCATGGTCCCTGCCAGGAAATTAGACCCTGAATCTGTAAGGATGTCAGAGGGCCAACCTACCCTGGCAAAGATGTCTGTTAGGGCCAGGCACACAGTGTTAGCCCTGGTGTTGCCTAGAGCTACTGCTTCTGGCCATCGGGTAGCAAAGTCCACTAAAGTCAGTACGTACTGCTTTCCTCTGGGCGTCTTTTTTGGGAAAGGGCCCAGAATATCCACAGCTACTCGCTGAAATGGGACCTCAATTATGGGGAGTGGCTGGAGAGGGGCCTTGACCTGGTCTTGAGGCTTTCCCACTCTTTGGCATACCTCACAAGACCAGACATACTTGGCAACATCCTTGCCCATCCCCTCCCAGTGGAAGGACTTCCCCAACCGGTCCTTGGTTCTGTTCACCCCAGCATGGCCACTGGGATGATCATGGGCTAAGCTTAAGAGCTTCCCCCGGTACTTAGTTGGAACCACCAACTGTTTTTGCGGCTGCCATTCTTCCCGGTGTCCACCAGAAAGAATTTCCTTGTATAAAAGTCCTTGGTCTATAACAAACCGGGATCGATTAGAAGAGCTGAGAGGCGGTGGGGTGCTCCGTGCCGCCGCCCACGCTTTCTGAAGGCTGTCATCTGCTTCCTGCTCAGTCTGGAACTGTTCCCTTGAGGCTGGGGTCACCAGTTCTTCCTCAGACTGTGGACTTGGGCTTGGTCCCTCTGGAAGCGATGTAGGTGATGGGGTTGTTTCCGTTGCTGGTGAACCGCTCTCCGCTGGTGCACCTGAGGGTATTTCAGGCTCTGGCTGAGCCTTTTGGGTATGGCTGTCTTTTGCTTCTGCCAGTTGTGGCTCGCTGGCGCCCTCTGGCGTTGAGTTTGAAGATGTAGTTGCACTTGCTGGTGCTGGTTGCTGTTCCAGTTCCGGGCCTGGGACTGGAGATGCTGTGGCTGTTTCAGTGGTAGGCATGGAATCCGGGTCCACTACCTCTATCTGGGTCTCTGGTAACACAGACGGGGCCTCTGTGGACGGCTCAGGAACAGGAATGGGTCTGGAAGCTTGCCTGGTTTGGCTACGTGTAACCATTCCCACTCTCTTGGCCCGCCTCACCTGGTTGGCCAAGTCTTCCCCCAGTAGCATGGGGATAGGATAATTGTCATAGACTGCAAAAGTCCACATTCCTGACCAGCCTTTGTACTGGACAGGCAGTTGAGCTGTAGGCAAGTCTACAGCTTGTGACATGAAGGGGTAAATTGTAACTTTGGACTTTGGGTTGATGAATTTGGGGTCAACGAAGGATTGGTGGATAGCTGACACTTGTGCCCCCGTGTCTCTCCACGCCGTAACCTTCTTTCCGCCCACTCTCAAATTTTCCCTTCGCTCCAAGGGTATTTGAGAGGCATCCGGGCCTGGGGATCTTTGGGGTGATGGTGGTGTAATGAATTGCACTCGCATGGTGTTCTTGGGACAGTTGGCCTTGATATGTCCCAGTTCATTACACTTAAAGCATCTTCCATCTGATGGGTCACTGGGCCGAGGTGAGTTACTGGAGACTGGTGAGGTTGAAGGGTAGGGTATCTGTGGCTTTACTTGGGTGGTATGTGGGGTCTTTGGCTGTCCTCGGTTGTAGGGTTTATGGTCTGTGTGCCCCCTGGGGTAATCGTTCCCCTTGAAAGTAGCTTTCTTGCTTTCTGCCAGTTCCATCCATTTGGCTCCAATTTCCCCCGCCTCAGCGATATCTTTGGGATTTCCATCTTGTATGTACCGTGTGATGTCTTCAGGAACACCATCCAAGAACTGCTCCATTTGTATGAGGAGGTGCAGTTCTTTCAAGGTTTGAATGTTGTTTCCTGTTATCCAGGCCTCATAGTTTTTTGCAATGTAGTAGGCGTGTTTGGGAAATGACACCTCTGGTTTCCACTTTTGGGTTCTGAAGCGCCGACGGGCATGATCTGGGGTTATCCCCATTCTGTATCTGGCCTGGGTTTGAAAAAGTTTATAGTCATTCATTTGCTGCTTAGGCATTTCAGCTGCCACCTCTGCTAAAGGTCCACTGAGCTGTGACCTCAATTCTACCATGTACTGGTCTTCGGGAATGCTGTACCCAAGACAGGCTCTTTCAAAATTTTCCAAGAAGGCCTCGGTGTCATCACCTGCCTTGTAGGTGGGAAATTTCCTGTGCTGTGGAGCAATAATTGGCGCCGGGTTGTTAGGGTTGGCTGGCACATGCAGCCCAGCTTTTGCCAACTCCAGTTCATGTTTTCTCTGTTTTTCCTTCTCTTCATTCTCTTTTTGTTGTTTTTTCCATTTCTTTTTGGTGTTTTTCCATTTCTTTTTGGTGTTTTTCCATGTCTCGGCGGTGGGCCGCCTCTTCTTCTGCTTGTTTCCTTCGGTAGGCCACCTCTTCTTCTTCTAGTTTTCTTTTGTGTGCTGCCTCTTGGGCTGCCTATTCTCTTTGGAAGGCTGCCTGTTCTCTTTGGTAGGCTGCCTCTTTGATCTGTTCTTCTCTTTCTTTCATCTCCATCTCTTTTTGTTTTATTTCCAGTTGTCGCCTGTGTTCAGCTTCTCTGAATTGTTCTTCGGCCTCAATTTTTGCCTTAGAAGTCATGGTTCCTGTTTTCTTGTGTTGGGGTGCCCTCCGGTGTTTATCTTCTGCACTGCAGGCTCTGTTGCCTCCTGAAGTCTGCCTAGCAACAGTGCCTTTAGCTAATTTTCAATGTTAAGTAAACCTGAAAAACCACTTTATTTGCATGCATATAGTGCTGGAACTTGCCTCCTAATGGGAGGGCTATTGCATGACAAAAGACCCTTAACAGTCTGGTAATGGCTTCTTGCTTAACATGCAAGCCACAAACTGCCAGAGAGAGCAGAAAAAAAAATTCTCTCTGGTTCCCTTTTAAAACCAACTGTTTCTCTCTGCTAAAAAGCCCTTAGCAGAGAAAAGAAAAATATAATATTCCTACTGGCTTCTGGATTCTGTCTAGATACCACCCGCTGCTACACCATATCATAACCTTAGTCCCAGATTTGGACCTTAGCGTCCAAAATATGGGGGTTAGCATGAAAAACCTCCAAGCTTAGTTACCAGCTTGGACCTGGTACCTGCTGCCACCACCCAAAAAATTAGAGTGTTTTGGGGCACTCTGGTCCCCCTGAAAAACCTTCCCTGGGACCCCAAGACCCAAATCCCTTGAGTCTCACAACAAAGGGAAATAATCCTTTTTCCCTTCCCCCCTCCAGGTGCTCCTGAAGAGATACACAGACACAAGCTCTGTGAAACTACACAGAGGGACTCCTCCTCTCTGTTTCCAGTCCTGGAAACAAAAAGTACTTTCCTATTCCCCCAGAGGGAATGCAAAATCAGGCTAGCAATCCAACACACAGATCTCCCCTTGATTTCTTCCTCCCACCAATTCCCTGGTGAGTACAGACTCAATTTCCCTGAAGTAAAGAAAAACTTCAACAGGTCTTAAAAGAAAGCTTTATATAAAAAGAAAGAAAAATACATACAAATGGGCTCTCTCTATTAAGATGATACAACACAGGGTCAATTGCTTAAAAGAATATTGAATAAACAGCCTTATTCAAAAAGAATACAAATCAAAGCACTCCAGCACTTATATTCATGCAAATACCAAAGAAAAGAAACCATAGAACTTACTATCTGATCTCTTTGTCCTTACACTTAGAAACAGAAGACTAGAAAGTAGAAACTACTTCTCCAAAGCTCAGAGAAAGCAGGCAGACAGACAAAAGACTCAGACACTCAATTCCCTCCACCCAAAGTTGAAAAAATCCGGTTTCCTGATTGGTCCTCTGGTCAGGTGCTTCAGGTGAAAGAGACATTAACCCTTAGCTATCTGTTTATGACAGCCCCGGAGTGAGCGTGAGATGGGAGAAGTGAATCTGCTGTTCCCATTACTGTACCCAGCCCCCCGTGCCTCTCATATTGTACGCACCTCGCCGTGCTAAGTGAGATTCTGCTATGCCTGTACTGTTTAAAAAGACAGTACGTATTTTTCATACTGTATAACATGGCCCCTAAACACAAGGCACCTACTTCATCTGGTGCTCAACCGAAGAAACAGCGATGTGTTCCAACGCTGGAGGAAAAACTGGCCGTGTTGGACTTATTGAGAGACGGTATGTCCATCGCCAACGTGGCACGTAAATACAGCCGCAACGGATCTAGCATCCGTGCCATCAAGATTTGAGAGAAAGAAAATCGTCAAGTCGTGGCATCAAGTGCTCCAGTAACTGCTAAGGTGATGAGCCAAGTGCGTGATAAGACCTTAGTGAAGACTGAAAAGGCATTAAACTTTTGGCTGGAAGACATGAACTGTAAACGTGTGTCTACTGATGGCAACATGTTGCGAGAAAAGGCTCTTAGCATCCATGACTACAGACTACTGGTGAAGCTGCATCTGCCAATGAGGACGCAGCAAAAGCCGACCCCGAACAATTAAAGAAAATCATAGAGGAAAGGGGCTATCTTCCAGAACAAGTTTTTAAATGCTGAAGAGACTGGGCTATTCTGGAAAAAAAATGCCCACCCACACTTACATTTCAAAATCAGAAAGACAAGCCCTGGCTTCAAAGCAGCTAAAGACCATGTGACTGTGTTGCTTTCTGGCAATGCGGCTGAGCATTTAATAAAGCCAGGCTTGCTCTACAGGGCTGCGAATCCCCATGCACTAAAAGGCAAGAACAGAAATCTCCTGCCTGTGCTCTGGCAATCAAATAAAAAGGCTTGGGTGACGGCAGCATTATTTCTGGATTGATTCCACAAGCGTTTCATTCTGGAGGTCAAGCAGTACCCTGAAGAAAAAAGGACTTGACTTTAAATTGTTGCTGATCATAGACAATGCTCTTGACCATCCTGCGGCACTCTGGTCTGCGTATAATGATGTTGAAGTCGTCTTTCCCCCCCCCAATACCACCTCCATCCTCCAACCTCTCAACCAAGGCGTCATTAGCTGTTTCAAAGCCACATACACGAGGCTTACATTCGCATGGATTCTTACCGCTATGGATGCTGATCCCAATGTTAATGTGATGGAGTGTTGGAAGTCCTTTAACATTGCTGATTGCATCACTTATATTAAACAGGCAATGGATGCAATCAAGACTGAAACAGTCAAGGCATGTTGGCAAAACCTATGGGAAGACTGTGAGAGTGATTTTAAGAGTTTCCCGACCATTTGATAAAGAAGTGCAACTCATCGTTCAGTGGCCAGGCAAGTGGATGGTGATGGCTTCGTCGACATCCTCGAGGACGAAATTGAGGAATTAATTGAGGGCCATAGAGAAACATTGACTAATGAAGAGTTAGAGGAACTGATAAAATCATCTACAGAAGACAAAGATGACGACGAACAGGAAGAGCCAGTAACTTGGAATCTTCATAAATTTTCTGAAGTGTTCCAAGCAGCGAAACACTGCTAAGGTGATGAGCCAAGTGCGTGATAAGACCTTAGTGAAGACTGAAAAGGCATTAAACTTTTGGCTGGAAGACATGAACTGTAAACGTGTGTCTACTGATGGCAACATGTTGCGAGAAAAGGCTCTTAGCATCCATGACTACAGACTACTGGTGAAGCTGCATCTGCCAATGAGGACGCAGCAAAAGCCGACCCCGAACAATTAAAGAAAATCATAGAGGAAAGGGGCTATCTTCCAGAACAAGTTTTTAAATGCTGAAGAGACTGGGCTCTTCTGGAAAAAAAATGCCCACCCGCACTTACATTTCAAAATCAGAAAGACAAGCCCTGGCTTCAAAGCAGCTAAAGACCATGTGACTGTGTTGCTTTGTGGCAATGCGGCTGAGCATTTAATAAAGCCAGGCTTGCTCTACAGGGCTGCGAATCCCCATGCACTAAAAGGCAAGAACAGAAATCTCCTGCCTGTGCTCTGGCAATCAAATAAAAAGGCTTGGGTGACGGCAGCATTATTTCTGGATTGATTCCACAAGCGTTTCATTCTGGAGGTCAAGCAGTACCCTGAAGAAAAAAGGACTTGACTTTAAATTGTTGCTGATCATAGACAATGCTCTTGACCATCCTGCGGCACTCTGGTCTGCGTATAATGATGTTGAAGTCGTCTTTCTCCCCCCCAATACCACCTCCATCCTCCAACCTCTCAACCAAGGCGTCATTAGCTGTTTCAAAGCCACATACACGAGGCTTACATTCGCACGGATTCTTACCGCTATGGATGCTGATCCCAATGATAATGTGATGGAGTGTTGGAAGTCCTTTAACATTGCTGATTGCATCACTTATATTAAACAGGCAATGGATGCAATCAAGACTGAAACAGTCAAGGCATGTTGGCAAAACCTATGGGAAGACTGTGAGAGTGATTTTAAGAGTTTCCCGACCATTTGATAAAGAAGTGCAACTCATCGTTCAGTGGCCAGGCAAGTGGATGGTGATGGCTTCGTCGACATCCTCGAGGACGAAATTGAGGAATTAATTGAGGGCCATAGAGAAACATTGACTAATGAAGAGTTAGAGGAACTGATAAAATCATCTACAGAAGACAAAGATGACGACGAACAGGAAGAGCCAGTAACTTGGAATCTTCATAAATTTTCTGAAGTGTTCCAAGCAGCGAAACACTTGAATGATTTAATTTGTGAATATGATCCCTCTATGGAACGAAGCCTCAAAATCACATGTAGTATTACAGATGATTTGAGACCATACAAGAAATGTTTGAGGAGCTAAAGAGACAACAGCGACAGATGCCAATCACCATGCTTTTAAAGAAAAAACAACCAGCAGCAGCAGAGCATACACAATCAACTTCTCGAGCTGAACCAGAGCCAACCACTTCGTTTACGACTCGCTCTCCATCACCCAAGCCTGGCCCATCATCTCCTGGATCGACATCAAGCCCTGACAACTCAATAATAGTGTTGTCAGGGTAGATGAAGACTAATCATTGGAGTGTGAACAGTACAAGACTGGTGACTGTTCAGGTTTACAATACTGCACTGTACTGTACTGTTCATTTTTTATTTTTTCATTCTTCTGTCTTATGTTATTAAAAATACTGTAAAATTATATTTTGCATATGTAGTCTATTATATACTGTACTGTACATTGCCATGTACAATACATAGTACTTATGGGTATTCAAGGGATTTTCAAGGGCCATTTTAACTACACACAGTTTTCGCTTTAAGCGCTGACCGCAGAACGTAACCCCAGCGTAAGATGCGACAGACCTGTATACACTTGAAAGAGCTGTATTCTTCTAGAGATGTCCTGGGCTCACATATGTGAGGAGCTGCCTCACAGGTTAAAGAACCATTGGCTGTAAATGGTGAGATTCATTGTTAGTGGCAGCAAAAAGGCTTATGAAATTCAACTCTTGAGTAAACTGTTGCTGCAAATTCATCTTGTAGAATATTTTTGAGGTAAAAGGGAAAGAAAATCTGTAATCTTTATTAAAAAATAAACTTATGAACATTTTTTTCCAAAATTCAATTGGCCCCTATAAAAATGTTTTGCTTTCAACATGATTTTTAAGTTATCAAGAGACAACAACTAAGAGGATCAAATTTAATGTGCAGTAATACAATTTACTGTCTATAATACTTCTTTTTTACTCTATATACCTTGAAAAAACCACTGCCCAAACCTACCAGCTGATTTCCCATATCACACAATAGATTACATCCTAAAAGAATGGAAAGTTGTAAATGCAGAAATTGTAATACATCACTAATCCTGGCAACAGGCCTTCAAGTTAACCACAGATGGCTTTCTGCAAGTCTTCGGTCAACAGCAGGTAAAGAAGGCAGGTTTTCTGCAAAAACTATCCCATTACCAGAAACAATACCTTAATTATCTTTACACCATTTTTATATCTTTTTTTCTTTTATTAAAGTGATAGCCATATTTGGTGTTTTCTTGCGGACCACATTTGCTGTGATTTTATATCTACATTATACAAGAAAATTACATTAAAATAACATGAACACTGCAAGGTCAAACACTCAAAAACCAGAAAGTGCTAGAATTACCTGCACAACCTTCATTCGGCCACCTTGTGCATACAGATTACAATGCAGCCTTTAATTGCATGATCAGACTCTAGACCTTCCTTACTGAGCAGGTTGGATGATGCTTACTTACTTTGTTTTCGCCTCATTGTTCAATGCTTTATTTACCACCTGTACTATTCAAACACTCTTCTTAAAATAGAATTATTGATTTTCTCATGGGCCTTCCTCCAGCACTCATCACTATAAGATTTGTGTACTTCACAAACATTTATTAATTTACTTTCACAACACCCCTCTGAGGTGACAGTCATTTTACAGGTGGAGGGAGCTGAGGCACAGAAAGATAACATTTAAGTTTCCACTAAATTTGGATGCTCAATTTTAAACACTTCAGATCTAATTTTGCAGAGTCCTTAGCTCTTTATATAACTTCAAAGCACAGTTCTCACTGACTTCAGCGGCAGCTTGGAGAGTTCAGCACTTCTGTAAATCAGACCCTCAAGGTCTCAAGTCAGGCAACCAGAAAATGAGTGACCACCTGTGAAAACCAGGACTAGAGAGGGATGAAACACATACACATGCTCTTTGCCAGTGGGTCTATTCCATCCAAGCCTGACCCCTTTTGCTCTGTCACTTCCAACCTGCCTCTTTTCTGTCTCTTTCCCACCCCTGGCTCCTTGCCCCAGTCTCCATTCCTCAGGCTTCTCATAATAATCCCAGTCTCTCTGGGTTCATGTCCAAGTCTCAGTTACCCCCTCCCCACACCCTATTCCAGTCTTTTTTTCCTTTCCCAGGCAGCCCCACTTACCCATTCTTGGTTCTTCCTCCTATCTGTCTCTCCCCTTATCCACCACTGGCTCCTCCTCATATAGTCAGTGTCCATCCTCACCCCCTGCCTAGTGCCAAAGCCCAGTTTCTGCCCTTCTTTGCCCCGCCAGTCCCAATTCTCCTCTCACGCCTCAGCTCCTTGTCAGATCCATCTCCCCTCCCTCTACCCCTTCTACCTTAGTTCCTAGTCTCAGCCTCCTTGTCCAGCCAGTATCAGTCTCCCTGCTCCCCCAGCTCCTGGTTCTCTCTGCATTCCCTCCAACCAACTGATCTGGCTTTTGTCCCCTCTGCATTCAGATCAGATGGCTTACTCCTCCACACTGCATTGGTGCCAGAAGGGGGTCACTGAGAGCACAGAAGAGACAGCCTCACCGCTCTCAGGTCCATTATCTGGCCCCACTCTAGCATCGAGCAGCTCGCAGCAGCCATTAAAAGGAAACTCAAGCTTTGTCACTGAAGCCCCGAGCTGCAGCGTGATCAGTCACGCTGTGGAGATGGGCCATGCGCAGTCTAGGCAGCACAAGGAGCTCTGATGGACCAAAACATGGAATCTACAGAGAAGTTACTTGCTAAAACCAAAATCTTTACTGAGCATTCAAGAAGTGTGTTTTTTCAAAGGCTTATAAATTGGCCAGGTGTGGGCAGATTTTCATAGGGATGGCAAAATGAATCTCTCTCATACAAAGGACCCCCGCTTGCCTCATCCTGCCCCCACCCAGACAAATTTCAAGTCCCTGCTCTGTAGGACAGGGTTACTGGAGCTATTCAAAGAAAAAGGTCAGATTTTTTTTTTTATATAGGCAAAACAATGTATTGTACCCTAGCCTCATTATCCAAAACATCTGAACCATTTTGGCTGAAACTAACAAATAAATCAATATATAGCTCAGCCTGAGACAGACATCTAGCAGGGAAAATTTCAGCCCAAATAGTGCAAGTTTGGCAAAGTTATAATAAATTGAAAACAGGGTCTTATAATGGGAAGTGTCAGGCAATCTTAACAACAGGCAGCACTACCAGCCCCACCTATAAGAAAATCTGCCTGATCTCCTAAGTCTCAGTCCAGGACCATTGAAGTCAACAGGAGTTATAACACTGACTTTAGTAGTAATAGATTCAGGCCCCTAACTGCTCATAATATTTTGCCGTTTGGAAACTATGTAAGGGTTTTAAAGACCTAACATTCACCCATATGCAAAGCTCAAAATACGATTCCTAACACTGCTTAAAGTCACACTTAAAAATGAAAGGAAACATGATTGCAAACGAAACAATTACAACTCCACTCCTCCTATTTTATACTTGGTAATTAGCTGAAAATGTATAGTTTTGACACAGCCTAACGAGAAGGCAGAAAGCAGTTGTGAAGTCTGAAGTTTTTAAAGAAATTCTACAGCAGAAGAGGAATTAACAAGGTGACTGAGCTTAAAGCACCTGCAAAAAAAGTAAGTTTTCCCATTTAAAAAGGTTGGGGGAGATGACCTACTTGGCTGCCTCTTTTGTGACAATGCACACTCTCTGTATGGATAGATACAACAAAATACCAGATTCACACATGATTCAAAAAATTATATCCAAAAAACAAGCCTTTCCAGAGTAGCCTTTTTAAAAAACACAAATCTCCTGGCCCATAAGTCAAAAAGTCACTGTGGAGAACATACAGAGATCAGCAAAGCAAGAATGCTCTAGAGAAATTCTTGAAGAAAATTCCATCACAACTTCAAACAACACACTAACAGACATATGGCTGCCTTCAGTAAACAATAAGGATGAAAAATGAGACAAAGCAGGAGCAATATCATGACTTCAATGTCAGCGACAAACAAGCAAAGCACTGAAGCACAGAACAGTCATGGCTGAACTTTTAAACTGTCTGATCAGAGGTATCTAAAAAACTATTAATTGATCAGATTCACAAAATGCCATTCTAAAGTAATCTTAATTTCCCCCTCTTCCCCTCCTCCCCCACCCCCAATTGTAAGCAATTTAACTTAGACTAAAATCTTGGACATTAATGTTTAGGTTCAAAACTATTTCTCAGGCCTTTTTTTTTTTTTTTTTTTTTACAAAACCATACAAGAGAAAGCTTTGAAATTGCCTTCAAATCACTTTCTTTGTTCTTGGATCTTCCTAGGGAGGTGATTAATCCTTCACAGAAACAGCAGAACAGAGCCTTAAATCAGAACGCTATCATCCTCATTTTAAGTTAACCTCATGCTGTCATGGGAAAGAAAGGAAAAGCAGAAATGTGTTTTATCTAGTTTTAAACCTTAATATTGATATAGATATTAAGTCACTGTGTAAGGCGTAAATGTTTGTGTGTGTATGCGCTACCTGTCATGTGAATACAACAGCATTCTGAATTATTGCTTGTCTTGAAACAGTCAAGATCTTTTCGCTATAAAACAGTTTCTTCATGTGTTACCATATCTTTTCCATTACTTTAGTATATTCATAATTAGTCTTCTATCATATACCTCTGACTGGCCTCGCAGTTACCTGTTGTAGTCAATTTAAAAGACATTTGTGTATGAGGATATCTAGTTAATATTTGCCAGTTAAGTATTTTGGCCTGACAAGAGTTTTCTTCTCTTAAACTTTTAAGTATGACCTGCATCTTTCATGTGTATTTGTTATTTACTAAGTACCATGTTTAGCAAACGGAAAAGAAAGCTGCTGCCTGTTTTTAGATTGCTGCCTGAAAGTCAGAAATTAAGGACAACCGTCAGTTGCAAAAGTAAGCAACCACCACCTCTACACTAAGCTCAAAAGGGAATTCTATAACCTAAAATACAAAAATTGTTCAATTTTTGCATATTTTGCCAGTTTTTCATAAACTTGCCGGCACATTAATCAATGGCATCATCATCCAAAATAATTTCAGCCAATCTTGCTTACATCAGTTTGCCTTATGATCAATCAAAGCACATTGTTAGCACCATCCATAGTTGTCTAAGTAGGGACACTTGTTTAAATAAATAAATAAATAAATAAATAAATAAAATAAGAAAGAAAAACAATTCAAAAATAAAAACTTACAGCAGGAGTCTGTGCGTTAAATCAAGCTTTGTAACATTTCCAGTTAAGTAACAAGAAAGTACGCCAACAGGAAGAAGAGAAAGAAAAATTCCCCCCTCCCACAACCTCCCAACTCACTCTTGTAGTGTTTCCACTCCTTTTTCTTTATATTGCAGTTCTTCCTTCATATGTGCCAACTCTCGTTTTAGTCTAGAAAGCTTAAAACAAAATATTTTTTAAGCAAAAATATGTTATGGCAGCAAATCACTGAGTAACTATTATTCTTCTTTCAAATAATTCTTAAAATAATTGTTCTTTCAAGAATTTACAATTACTGTGTATTGTTCAAAGACTAATATTTTCAAAAAGAAAAGTGATAATCTGTTTGGTTTTTAATATACAGAAAAACAAAAACAAATGCTTTATAGAAATATTAATAAAAACCTACCCAACAACGGTCACAAAGTAACAACATTGCCAAACGTACAAAGTCGGTGCTTCTTTGTATAATCTTCTACTATATTATCTGCTATCATTTGTTCTAATAGCCAACAAGTCTCTGTCCGCACGTGATTTCCCATTTCTCGTCTCCCTCGGAACAGTGATTTCCCATTTAACTCTGTAGTAGACAGCCACCCAAAGACCTGCCCAACTATATTTAATTATATTGCAAACAGCAAGCGCAGACAGCCAGAAAGGGGAAGAGGTTCAGTACTATGGCCTTTTCAATGGGAAGAATGTTCGTTTGAAGTCACTAGAGATTGTGATGATTCATCTGCCCATTTTTATTATAAAAGACAAGTACAAAGTGACCCTTCAGCAGCAGTAAATAGTGAAAGTTGCCTGGCGGATCATTTATTTAATGTAATAATAAGCAGCTGTTCATTATAATCTCCTCAAAATTTCGTGTGTGTCTGCAGTGATGTTTACTACCAAGTTTCACTATTTTAATAAAGTTGTTCCTTAACTGATGCTTATTGTAACAGATACACAGAATTATGTCTGGTTCCGTATGGATGTTTTATATTTTTGGTTAAAAAGTAACATATGTTTTGGGATAGGCACTCCTTTGTTCGTATATCCATTTCAATAAATGATGCCATCAACTTTCAGCTACAGAAAAAAAATGAAAATTGAGTTTCATAAACAGAAAAACTGAGTCTCCCAGAGATTTAGTGGATTTTCTACGATGTACCTGAAACACTGATAAGTCATATGTAAATCAGTGACAAAATGATTAACACATCTCCCTCATGCCCTGCAAAAACAGAAGTCACTACATCTTCATAACAAAACAGGAAGTATATAGTGACTTCTCGGATTATCTAGTCCAACTCTTATAAAATACACTCCGCTAAAATAAGAAAATATATCACTAATATCTTCCATGTTTATACACCTCTACCTCGACATAACACTTTCCTTGGGAACCAAAAAAATATTACTGTGTTATAGGTGAAACTGCATTATATTGAACTTGCTTTGATACACCCAAGTGCGCAGCCCCGTCCTTTCCCCCTCCCACCCCGGAGCACTGCTTTACTGCGTTCTATCCATATTTGTGTTATATCAGGTCAGCGGTGTATATTCAATGGTGTATAGTATATTGCACTCTTCATGTTAATTCAATATACATGCGCGTGCATAACACAGAGGTTCATCCTATGTACAGAAGTAAAAAGGTGTATTTCATAGTCACTTTATTATTGGACTACAGAGGGTGGGGGACAGAGACGGGTAATCCCTATGCAAATAGAAAAGTCACTTATTTCCTTTAAACCGTGTTTAGAGAAATTGAGTGAAATTTTAACTTGTTATATTTTCTTGTTTGGTTTGCTGCATTTTCCAAACATTAGCTCTACCATATACAGTATGTTGTAAATGAATGCTAACAGAATACATGCCTTTGATGGGTGGTAAACAAATTTATTTTCCAGAGAGCCACTCCTGTGAAAAGTGGTCACTAAATCATGAAGTCATAAACAAGAACACCATCCTTCAAAGATATGTATTTTATTTATTTCATAAACTGAGCATCTGGCATGCTAAGTCCATTTTATCCATTAATAAAATGCAGTTTAGTTATATGGTGGGCCTTAAGTTATAAGCTGCTTTATTAGTTGTGGGCATCTAACTAGCTTCCATTAAATATGTAGAATTTTACTGTTCATTAGGAACACTGACAAGCAGATTTGGAAAGATAAGCACAACTTTCCCCTCTACCACTGTAACTACTTCAGACAAGACAATATTCAAAGTATGGTTCTAACCTAAAAATGGTTAAGTAAAAATGGTACTTTCTTATACAACAGATGTGGTCCATATGTGTTCAGAGTTCTATATTCTTACCATAGTATATGGAGAAGTGTTGGGGGTGGGTCATTTGTCACTTTTATAAATGCAGCCCTGGGCAAGCGATCTATTCTGGTCTGTGCATCAACTAAACTGCGTTCTCAACACAGAGCCACATCCTGACCTCAGTTACATCTGCAGAACCCTATGGAACCCAAGAGCAAAATTTAATGACAACTGGTTTGGATAGGTGTTGCTGGGGACAGAATTTGACTTGCAGAATATTTGCTACTAGTGATGATGCTTGAGACAGAAAGGAAATGATTTTTAAAATACAAGTTGGGTTGGTGTGTCAGTCATTCAGAAAAAAAATTCTTTACACTTATAAACAGAAAAAATCTTCGGAATCACTGAGACATAGTACAGATGGAATCACACTGCTATTTTTATTAAATAATTGTTCAAGAGTAGAAGGGCACTTTAAACATGTGCAGTTTTAGAAAGCATACACAACTTCTAAGCTTAATTGTGGGTGGGTGTGTACAGCACTGTTTTAATCACATAACATCAAAAAAAAAAGATTACTCACTCTGTCACGACGGCTTGCTATTTCTGCTTTAATCTGATATGGGTCATACTTGGTATTAGCTGAAAATCCAGAGAATGCTAAAGAGATGGAAAACAATGGTATTTTAGAATACATTTTTCACGTTTTCAATGTGTTAAATGATAGTGTGTGCAGGTTGAATGCCATGTAAATTGTAAATAAATAGATTAGCCTGTCTACATGTTTCTAAAACTTCAAAGCCACAACTCAGCAAATCACTAGAGCATGTGCTTAACTGTTTTGCAGGACTGTGGCCAAAAAGAGTACATACTTGTCAAAGTGTGGCTACACGTCATTCTGAGTTCCCAAAGTTGAGTCATTCTATTTCAAAGAAGGAACAAGCTTATTTGTCTACAACTTCAAGACATGTCTTTGTAGGATATGATAATCATTTGTGACAAGACTTAGTCAGTGTAATTATTTTTGAGTACAACACAGGAATGCTTGTAGCCAAAATGATTTCTTCCAAACAGTAGGGTCTAAAAATTGCAGTACATTTCATGGATTTTTCCATTTATTTTTCTTGCAGTTTAGGAACTTTCATAGGAACGTAACAAATTTAATGTCCCTATGGTAACACAGATTTTATTTACAACCTCCTCAACATGATTACAGATAGAAGTAATTTTTGGCTGTTAATTAAGTTTATGGCATTTATATGCAATAAATAGAATTTATTTAGATCGACAAAATTTGGACTGAACCATCTAATAGAATGTGAATCAATCTGCTACCAAATACATATAAAGGAAGTAAAATCACATCACAAATTTCAATTTAATAAAGCCCTTTGAAGAACAGAAAACTAGGAAAAATTGTTCCACATCAATATCAGTTTCCAGCTCTATCACTGATGAAATTAGGTCTGCTTGCAACTCAGTGCATACAGTAACCACATGCAAGTTTACAGTTCAAAAAATTCCTCACAGCCCCTCAATAGTGACTGTTTTAATAATCTCATCACAGCTTCTCTTAAGACAGAGTTTCAATTTAAAGACACCTTTGTGTTTTCTCTTTTGGTAGACTGAGGTTTTCCAGGAGGCAACATACTTTTGTACACCAACATATTCTCTCTTTTATAAGGTACAAGATTTCAAAAGTCAATTTGGGCTGAATTCCAACTGGGAAGTTATTATGTGTGTACCTAAAGTTATTCACTATCTATCCTGAATTGCTATATAGCAGCACTGTCTGTTGATTAAAAGCTGATACCTTCCATTCCAGTGTAACTGTCAGGATCATCTCCGGAGCCTTTTTTTAAAAATGTTACATTAACACCCTTCCAGTTATTTAGCATGCAGGTTTGTTTAAATGTTTATTATTGTTTAATTTATCGATTTATTCCAAAACCTCCCTTTATTGACACCTCAATCTGGGACAGTTCCTAGATTTGTTGTCCAAAAAGGATTGCTCTGATGTGGGTATCTCCCCCAAATCCTCTGCAGTGAAGATGGATGCAAAGAATTCATTTAGTTTCTTTGCAATAGCCTTGTCTTGCTTGACTACTTTTTTAACACCTTGGTCAACTATTGGCCTCCCTCCCTTTTTGGCAGGATTCTGATGTACTTAAATTCATACTGTTAGTTTTTGCACTGTTAGCAAGTTGCTTCCCAAATTCTTTCATGGCCTGCCTTCTGATACTTTCACACACAACCTTCCAGAGATCAAGCATCTTCTTATTTCCTTACAGGATTTGACTTTCAAATTTTAAAGATGCCTTTTTGCCTGTTCAGTCTCCATTACTCTGCTGCTTAGCCACAGTGGCATTCTTCTGGTATTCTTATTGTCTTTTCTGATTTGGGGCACGCATTTAATCTGAACCTCTATTATGCTGCTTGCAAGCATTTAGTCCTTGTGACAGCTCCTTTTAATTTCCATCTACCAAGCGTCCTCATTCTTGTGTAGTTCCCCTTTTCAAAGTTAAATGTTACTGCAGTGGGATTTTTGGGTATTATCCCCCTACAAGGATGTGACACACAATGCCTCTTCATACTGTTGGAAAAAGAGAACTTTATGTGTGCAGTTTAATGCAATGCTGAAGGGGAACAATGGTCTATATGGCAAGTAATTGGTTGTTTTTTTTTAAATGGAGAGTTGGGAAAGAATTATTTTCCATCACCATCCAAGGAAAAAAATGAGTAATAATGGCCTTAAATGATAACAAGAAATATTTAATTTTAATGCCCCCTCATCCACTCCCTGATGTGGATCTGATCAGAATGCCTGTTTTGGGATTAGAAAGCATTTTTTTCCTTTTGCGCCAAATTAGCAAGGTATCCGGGGAGGGACGTCTGGGTTTTACCATGGAAGTCCTGCTGGTTTAAAGGAAAAAGGAAAGGAATAGTTAATGTTAAGTAGTAATACAGGAATACCTAATTTGTAGCAATTAGCAGCCAGTGTCTAATGTGGATAAAAAGGCTACAAGGGCCAGCTCCCAGAAGTAAATATGCTTAAGAGTCCCAGAAAATGGCTGGTGGACCTGTTAGAGTGTAGAGAAAAGAGGAGACCTGAAGCCCTTGCAGACTGAGGTAGTAAAAGGATTCTGAAGTGGGCTAAGTCCAAGAGGTTAGATTGGAGACTGCTAACTCTAATCTGCTGGGTTTATTGTGTGAAGCCATTTAGCTCAGCACTAGGCCCAATAAAAAGCCTGGTATTTCAGGGGAGTTGGATGAGGGGAGAGTCCTCTCTACCCATTGTTAATAAAGTTGTGCCCTGACACTTTATAAGCTAGCTCAGCATTTCATTTTGCTGTGTGTCTTGACCAGTTGTGGAAAGAACTTTAACACTGAATAAACCATGCAGTAACTTGCCAAAAGAGATTGTGCAACTGCTATCATTGCATGGACTGAAATTCTCTAATCCAGAATTTCATAAATTTTTTCATGGTGATGATCACAATTTAGTAATGAAAGAGTTTCATGGACACCTCCGCTTCCACCTGCAAACATACAGATCTCATCTTCCTCTGCTCATGATCACATAGTCTTCATGAACTTAGAGGAAATGCATACATAGAAAAGTCTATGTATTTTTAACTGCCTTTTAATCCGATTTGACAGATGGGAACAAGAAGATCGTTCGACAAACCAGCTCTCCACAGATCTAGAACTGCTCTAACTGGTCAGAGACCAATATTTAGAAATGTTTACAAATACTGAAAACATTTTTACTGGTCTAAAATGTTTCTAGATCTTAAAGCACAAGAGAAACAGTTTATTACAAATATTTTTCAAGTACTTTGTTAGGCTTCTGATTCTGGGGAATGCCAGAAACAAATCTCAATAGTTCCAGAAACTTCAAAATTAATTAGTATTTGTACCTTTCCTATGGATACTCTCCCAGCAAAGTCTGGGTAATTGTTTGTGTCCAATTCTGCTGCAGTCATACGCAGTTTACCTTTTCTGGGTAGAAAAAGAACTACCACAGCCCAATCAAATAAAGTAGTTAAAAAAAATCAGACCTTATTTCCCCAATATTTTCTCCACTTATATAAAAATTGCCCTGTACAAGACGATAGGCTATAGGTTATCAAAATTAGTGAAACTAAAGTCTTGTGCAACTACTAAAAGTCTTGAAAAATAAAGAAAAAATATTTTTATAAATTGGATGGCTTTCCTATTTTAAAATGACATCAAACCATATTAACTTGCTTTTTCCCACCCTCATTCCAATTGTGACATGATTTTAGTTGCCCACTTTCCACACCACAAGAGCTGGGATTTAAATGTGTCATAAAGTATCAGTTTCAGCCTGTTATAGTGTTTGAAACAGCAGCAACTAAAATCATGTTAGACTATAAGTGGGAAGAAAGCAAGAGGTATGACTTTGGCATCCAGTACCTCAGAAACCAAAAGGGCCAAAAACAAAAGCTATTTTTCAGCTTTCCAACAGTATACACCACTAGTGATTTGATAGATATTGGACTTTGCCACTGATCCTTTGGACCAACTAAGTTTTTTTGGCCATTGTTACAGGAGCACATATATTAGATCAGGGTAGTTTTAAGAGAGTCGGATTCACACCAAGAATAGATAAGAAATTAATAAGGGTTTTATAGAAATCTATTAATATTATTCTGGGACAACAGGGAGGGAAGGACAAAGACTCAAGAAGTTCCTTACAACTCTAACATATAAAGGAACTTAGTTTTATTTATTAGCTCATTGATTATTTCAACAAATTCTCAAGTACTTGTTGCAGAAAACAGCAGAGAAAAATGTAAGATGCTTTTTGCACAGCTCTGAAAAAACATCTTTGATTTTTAAATAAATATTAGTACTACAGTGATAGATTTTTTTTAAATATTCTGAAACCAGAGGGCATACCACGTAAAA
Organism: Gopherus flavomarginatus; assembly: GCF_025201925.1. Lineage (NCBI taxonomy): Eukaryota > Metazoa > Chordata > Testudines > Testudinidae > Gopherus > Gopherus flavomarginatus. The sequence goes on from NC_066617.1 coordinate 236,111,094, forward strand.
ATTATTCACAAATTATAGGTGTTAGGAGGGAACTAAAATAGTGAACCTGGAAATAAGGACAGCCAAATATATCTTTTACTTTAGAGGAAAAAAGAGACATATGCACTTGAGAAAACAGTCAAACATTAATGCATTTACTTTTCATTTGTCATAAATGCTACTGCCATGATTATTATTAAAGATAAGTACTTTTAAACAGGGTCTTTTCTTTCCAGTCTATTCTCACTACTTGATCCTGCACTTAAATGTATAATGCTGCTATTGTTAACATCATGTTTATTACCACGTTAACATGTGACTATGTCATCACAAAATGTTTTTCTTAAATTTTAATTGTGAGAAGAACGAAACGTGTAGGAGAAATCTGCCTTAAATAATTGCTATTTAAATAAATCACTTGCCACATAAATATAGCTGAAAGAAAGCAAGTTTAACAGAAGAACAACTATTTACCTTACAGTAACTACAATTCTTCAAGATGCTGTAGTCACCGTGGACTCGTGTGTGTGCACATGCGACTCACACACAAGAGCAGTTTGTTTGTTTTTAAACAGCAGGGTCCGTCAGGGCCATCCACATGCTCTCTGCCTCCTTATGCTGCCATGTGAGGGCATAAAGGGAAGAGAGCCATGACTCTCCCTTAGCTCCCTCGTAACTGAAAGCTTGGGGTAGCTGAAAACCCAAAAAGCAGGGCTGTACTTTGTGGGATCCACACTGACATCACCATCTCAAAAGAGCCACAATCATTTTAGAGTAAGGAAGAAGAACCGGGGAGAGCATGTGTCAGTGTGGATCCCACTTTAAGTGACTGGCAAGCAGTAACCACTCAGGATGGTAGGAATGAGGAGTTCCAATTGCATCAGCTGAATAGGGATTGTAGTATTGCTCTCACAAAGTTGGTATTTTGCCTAGCAGCTAAGTCCAAGAAACAGTGCCTGACAAATGTCATTCCAAGTCACTGCCTTATCAATCTCTGATATTGAAAAAATCTTTTAGCAGGCAGAGGATATTGCTTGCACTCTGGCAGAGTTTGAGACTTGATGTTTGGTGGGAGACGCTGACAGGCAAGTGAGGTACTTTGTGTTATCCATTTTTATTATTCTTTGAGAAGAAGTGGCTGGACCTTTCAAATGTCCAGCAAATACAATAAATAGATCAGGCTACAGTCTGAATAGTTTGGTCCTGTCAGTATGATAAAGCAAGGTCATGGAAATGTCAACTATATGTATTTTCTTTCCTCCTTGAGCAGTGAGAGATTTCAGGAAGAAGGCAAGTAGGATGATCACCTGGTTTAGATGAAAATCAGAGACCACCTTCAGAATAAACTTTGCGTGTTGCCTCAGCACCATTTTGTCACTATGGAAGGTCATATAAGGGGACACAGCCATAAGTGCCTGAAGCCAGCTCACTCTCTTGGTTGAAATAGCCATGAGGAACACTATCTTCAGAGTGAGTTAGTCCAGGGAACATTCTGAGAGAGGGTCACGTGGAGGTTTTGTTAAGTTTCAGGAGGACCATACTAATGTCTCAAGCAGGAGCTGGTTTTCTGACCAGTGTGTATGAGTCTCTTGACAAACTTTGATACTATGGGATGATAAAAAAATCAAGCACTGCAGTACAAGCCTGAAATCACTATGAAGTGGACCTTTACAGAGCTACATGGAAGCCTGATGCTTCAGTGGTAACAGGTAGTGGGTGGTCTTCAGTACTTCAGTCTGGGTCATGTCCAGATCACGATGGGCTGCTATTCATTTAGATGAATAGGTCCATCTGATAGATATTTTCCTACTTTGAATCAGAATTTCCTGGATCCTATCCATGGTACTTAACCAGTCAACGGCCACACTGTTAGATGTGGCAACTCTGGGTCTGGAAGAAGTATCTGACTACGGTGTTGTGAGATTAGGTCTGAATGGTCCAAGAGCTGGATCAAAGACTGAATGGACATTGGTAAGAGACCTGTTAGCCAAAACTGCCTCACCCAATCCAGGGGCAATGAGAATGACCATGATCTTGTTTCTCCCAGTCTTGGAGATCATTAGGGGAATCTGTGGGACAGCCTATTGGAGACCACTGTTCCACTGTAGGAAGAATGCATCCAGTAATGATCCTGGGCTCAGTCCACTTCTGGAGCAAAAGCCGTGACATGTAGTGTTGTCCTTGGTGTCAGACAAGTCTAATGAGGATCTCCAAACATGGAACAGCTCTTCTGCAATGAACCTATGCAAGGACCATCTGTGGTTAGGCACAGACTGTCTGCTCAGGAAGTCTGCCAGGTTGTTGCTGACTAGGAAGTGAAGAGCCATCAGGATCTCCCCATTCTGACAACATCAAGTCCAGAATCTGATGGTTTCCAGGAAGAGGGACAAGGAGCAAGTGTCCACTTGTTTGATTATGCAGTGCATAGCTGTCTTGTCCATGAAGATTTGCACTACCAAATTCCGGAGGATCTGCAGGAACACCACACAGACCAGTCTAACAGCTCTCCGCTTCAGGACGTTCATATATAACTCCATATCATCTGAGGACCAGTCCTTTGAGTCTGCGGTGGTCAAAATGAGTTCCCCTGCTTGCCCCGACACATCCATGATCAGCGTATCTTCACGAGGGACTGAAAGGGGTACCCCTCTTAGTGCATTTGTGGGATCCAACCACTAAGCCAGATCAGAAGTGACTGATATATGAGGCACATAGATTTTCCTATCTAGTCAATGTTGCAGAGAATAGCCTGACCTGAGCTAGAAGTGGAGGAGTGTGAATGCCTTGTCTTCCCCAGGTGGGCAGCCACCACTGCTAAAGTATTCACAAAAAGTCTAGGTGCCATGGAAAGTCCAAATGGAGTACCGTGTATTGGTAGTGATTAATTTCCACTGTGAAACTAAAGTACTTCCTGAGGGCTGAGTGAATATTTATATAAAAGTACACATCTCCCAAGCCGAGAGCCACAAACTAGTCTTGAGTCTGCAGAGATGAAATGATAGGTGCACATGTTACCATCCTGAATCTGGGGCAGTGTATTTTCAGTCTCCAGTCAATTCTGCTAGCTGGATAACAGGGTGGGATAAATGCCAGAGGAGCCATATGAGGGGCATTTTTGAGTATCATGATCATTTTCAGAATGGTACTCCTGCTGTCTGCCCTGGGAGTATGGATGAGCCCACAGTTTTCATCGGGGCTGGTATTTATAGAGTTTTCTGTAGGGGTCGGTGTGTAAGTTCCCAGTAGCGTTACAAGGGACATCCCCAATTTAAAACACAAAATTGCCTGCCCCGTACTAAGTCAGTATGGGATGCATTTTATCCCATTTTCAATTTAGCACGTGGGGTCTCAATGCCACTCAGAGTCCAAGCTCTGACTGTTCCCAGCACCTGCGTGGAATCTTAACAGGTGCCACAGTGGCAGCGCCCAGAGCTAGAGAAAGAACCCCTGGGAAGAATATGAGACAAGAAAGGACTTTCTCCAGAGGTGCAAGTGAAGACTAGGCACATCTGAGGTTTGTCCCATATTTTTGAAATTTAAAGTTGGCAAGCCTAGTCTCCAGTGATCTCAGGGTGGCCCCAGTGTCCTTTAAGAAATGATTTTGCCAGTTCTCTTCTTGACGAGCTCCATGCCACAAACAGGAGACCTTGTTTAGTAACATGGACTTCTCTAGGTATTTCTGATGCCAGAGCCAAGAGGCCCATCTCATGGTCATGGCCATCTCTCTTCTGACTGTGCCAGAGGCACCTATGTCAGCTTGTGAGGCTGTCCCGGACGCTGTCTGGTCTTCTCTGATGATCTCCTTTAATTCGTCCCTAACATCCTGGAGCACATTTGTCAGAAAGAGTCACTCTTTCCCATATCAGGAAATTATATTTGGCTAACAGTGCTTCATAGTGTGCCACATGGAGTTGCAGTGAGACAAATGAGTAGGCTTTGCACTCAAACAGGTGCACACAGGCACCCAAAAAGCTTTTCAGGGTCTTTGTCCTTCGATGTGCCTTTTGTCAATTTTAATTTTTCTTGCACTGTTGCAACTACCAACTGATCCTGAATTGGAGGGGGAGGGGAGGAGTGCTCAAAGGTTTTTAGAGGCACCTGATAATGCTTCTCCACCAGTCTGCATGTGGGCTGGATGGTTGCTGGGGTATGCTAGAGCCTACAGGAAACACATTTACAGTGTGATAAAGAAATTAAAGAGTGTGTGAGATTTCTCTTGGATTACCATCATTTCACTGTCCAGGGTCTTCACTATGTGAGCTGGAAGATCCTGGAGTACTTTAAAGTCCCGGGTCACCAGGGCTAGAGATGGTATGACCACCTAGTCAGGAAACAATAAAGATGCTTTGGATGGAGGTCAAGGTGCCATTGTTTCTCCAATGTCCCTACTTCTTGGACATCAATGTATGGCTCTGGTGTCAGTGACCCAAGTCATGATTCCACTGGGGAGCCTGATCTCTTCATCTTCCCGAACCTACAGGAGAGGAATCTGCTGTGGGATACCTGAGATGATTGGCCCCCAGTATGGCCAGAGTAGCTTGGTATATGGATACCAGCCCAGGAGCAACTGGTTGACTCAGAGCCACTCCTTTTGTCTTTGTGGCAGCATTGCAACAGGAACCCCAGGCCATCTTCAGGGCCACTCCCAGACAGTAACAGGGAGGCATCCCTGCTTAACCCTGCAGAGAAGGCATAGCTCCACAATGATGATGAGAAAAAGGAGTCCTCGAATGGTGGATGATTGGCTCCAGGGCCCAGTGCCACTTCAGTACTAACAATGACCCTAGAGGGAATCCTTGCAGTTCCACAAGGGTCTACCTCAGCCCTGTGGTATGGTTGATGCCTTCACTGCTGTCAGCTTAGTCAATGCCACTCTCCACGGTAGAAGATTTAGGCTCTTTATCCTTTTAGGAGTGAGGCTTCTCCTTTCTACAGGGCAATGACTCCTTACACTGGGGGCCATGTCTGGTCTCAGTTTGGCCCTTCTAATCCTTACGTTGGGTGCTGGTTCCAAAGATGATGTTGTGTATGCCAGAAGAACTGGTCCAGAAGTCAGTTGGTATTTGTGCTGCTTTTATACCTGATATCAGTCCTGAGGTAGCTATGATTGGTGTAGATGATCCTAGTGCCAGGGTACTCCATGTGCATTTGATGGTGGAGTTTTCTTCACTTCCTTCCTTTCATTACCAAATCCTGGGTTGTGGTGCTTGCTGGTATTGCGTTGGGGGTGAGGAGGGAAGGAAACTGGGAGGCAGTGCTTAAGTGCAGTTTCAGCCATGCATCCCTTGACTTGCTCATCCTCACTGAGGAGGATGTATATATCGAGCAGTTATCAGGGAAATGGTTGCACCGCAACAGAAAAGTCATCAGCTCAACCTCTCAAATTGGGAAATGAGTCCATTACAGATCAGGGAGGGCTAAAACCCTAGGGCTCAAAAGAAGAGCTCTAAACTTCTGACATGTAGATTTCATCAAAAATTGAAAGGACAGAAATATAAGTCTAATCTAATATGGAAAGCCTTTGAACGAAAGTACCACAGATTTCTGTAGTATTCTGTTTTATTAATACTTTGATGCAACAGACCACATATATAATGCACTGAATATTCGTTTAACATGTGTTAGCAAATCCGTCACCTTACGTAAAATTCTGTCCTATAATTGCAACTTGAAGTTATCAAAAGAAGTTCAGCCATGAAGGAAAAACCAGGGTGATTTGGACAGAAGATCTTTGCTTTTTCCTAACAGTGTGGTTCCATTCCAAAATAACTAAAGCATTTATGGCTAATACTCAACACCCTTCACAATATTTTTTGCCCACCAAGGGTTGCGGAGGTGGAGATGGAAACTCACTGAGAATGGGGGGCAGAAGAATCAGATGGGGAGTGATTTTGACACTCAGGGGTGAGAGGGTGCAGCCAGCAACACACTGAGAAGGAAAGTTCTTGGTGTTCCTATCTGCTCCCATTGCTGCCCTGCTAGGTCCTGCTCCCTGTTCAATCCCGAGCGCCACATCAGTCACCCCCCCCCTTCTCCTGCCCACCAGGCATGCACAAGTTCTCAAGGCAGCAGAGTTCCCCACTCCCAGTACTTCTGTTGCTGGGTTCTACCACCTCTGCCACAAAATCTTAAAAACATTTTTAAATTATCTGTTTGTTTTAATTTTGAAAACCATATACAAAAGAATCAATTAGGATTATAAGGTGGAAGGATCTCCAAGGTAAAAGACATTGAATGTTATGATATTATGCATGAAACAAGAACATCTAAGAACTAGCTAAACAAAGTAGCCTTTTAGTAAAGGCACATACAATTATTAAAGAGATTTTCTTACATAAATGATCTAGTTGTGTACTACATAAATATATTAACTGTTTGGACACCCTGGCTCTGAGCCCTTCAAAATGCCAAAGTCATGCATCAAACATCTGTTTCTGGCTCTGAATATCAAAATGTAAGTAAAATGTTACATTTAAAAGCAGGCACTAATAAAAAAGAATAAATTGTACTGGAACTGGACAGTAAGTTGGACTGTGAAGGCAGTCATCTGTAGAAATGTTTTATGTCTATTCCACCACAGCCACCAACCAGTGGTTGGCCATATGAAAGGAAGCTTTCTGTGGTGCTCACATTATAAAGTCATCTCTCATAAAATGTCCAACTTGGCTCCTAAAACCATATCAAAACCTACTCTCAACTCGTGATGGATGAACCTCAATGGATTCAGTTAATCATCCACTGTGATCCAAACTTTTTGGGACTTTCACTCATTTCATCCTTTCCTAATGGGCACCTCGCCCTTCCCCTTTTGGTAGCCCCCATTCCTCCACAACTCACACTAAATACCATTTTTTCCCCCTGCAACATGCTCCTGTTTCCACGCCCGACATACAATGAACCTCCACCTACTCCTCCATTTGCCCCTCACTCTCCTTTAGATATTTGTTGCGGGGATACAGTTGTCTCTGTGTTTGACCCCAGGAACTTGTACTTTTAACTATCACACCCAGATTTGCCAGACCTTGTGACTTAACCCAGACTGAACTATTCAAGACACAACTTAAGAGATTTTAAAGTTGAGGCAGCTAGGTCCTTTAACAGACCTTAAACAGTATTAGTTAACAATACAGTGGAGAGATCTGACTGGGGGAAAAGTTTGAGTCTGTTTGAGACTTCAGAGTTATGGAAGAAAAGCAACTAGAGGCCTGTGGGACAGTGAAGGAGCCAGCAGAAGACGACTGAATTATAGTGTAGGGGAGAAGTGAGTGAACCAATTCTTAGGTCATACTATTTTTTCAAGTAGCATTGACCGAAGAAATCCTTAACTAAACCTTTGGTCAATCTTATAAAATAATATTTAAGCTAGGATCAGATAAAAGGTTGAAGTTCAAACTAGTTATCTTAGAAGACCTTGTTTGCTCATTCCTATCCTAAACTCTGTCTTTATAAACATCTGATGAGGTAATACATTTATTAAGAACTGTGTATGGAGTTAAGGAAACTTTTCAATTTTCTAAGAGTTAGCTTAAAGCAAGTAAATTTGTCATCTGCTGGTACATAGTGTTGCAAATTAACACAACGGATTGCCAGTGCAGAAGGCACTGTCTTCTCTAGAGCAAACAGTAACTTTAGAAACTGAAGTGCACACATGTAACCAGAATCCAAACATACTTTAAAATATTCCAGTGAAGGAGGCGTTTTTCATTAACTTAACACATAAAACTTTCAAACTCATAGAGCCTGAGAAGCAGAAACTAGGGTTGGCCTAGTTCTACTCTCATTGCTTCATTTATGCTTTCAATATTCTGCAGATGGATAAAAAGATTAGCCTTCTGTACTAAGTAAAGACAGAACTTGCTTTTCAAAAGTGAAAGTTCATTAAAATGAAACTCCTAGGTATATTGGAGGAAATTGTCTTTGGAGAGGGCTATTTTCTTTTAAGATGCAATTTTTTCCAAGAATCACAGCAACTTCATGAGTAGTTTAAACTTTTAGATTACTGAAAACAGAGAGTGATGGGAGCGAGCTCTTAGATTGCGTGTAAAAACTGAATAGTGGAAAAATACGTATTAGCAAGAGAATGAAAGTAAACTCACCACTAGCATAGGAGCGGCTATCATCCTCACACAATTTGTGCAGCTGCTGGTATTCTTCTTGGGCTAGCTCAAAACGCTGCTGTTTAATTTGGTAAATCTCTTTCTTGGCATTAAGTGCCTCCTGGGCAACAATTAAATATTCCTTTAGCATGCGTTCCTGCTCTCTTCGCCACTGCTCTCTTGGGTCCTCAATTTGTGTGAGCTCTGAGGAGAAAAACTTAAGTCCTGTTACTCCACTAAATACAAGTACCTTCTCAATGTCAATTCTCAATACCTACACTGATAGTTCATGACCACAGGAAATGTGCTCAAAGAATCCAGGTGAAGTCTCTCTCTAAAACATCTAGTACACTCATTTCAACACAAAGGTCAGCAAAGAGAGAAAAAAGTGACTGTACTGTCACTTATATTTGAGTCTTTTCTTTTTAACTTCATCTCTAAGAATAAAACTAGTTTTTCAGCAGTAAAATGACCTTACTCAGTCAACTTGTTTTAAGATGACAAATTAGATCATTCTGATGGCATAACCGTAATACAACCCACAGCCAAGTAAGAGAGCCAAATTAATATCCCAATACTTGACTCAGTGGGTGGCAGGAACAGTTCAGAGATTTACATTCAGCCTCCAGAAAGGTGCAAGATAAACGCAACACCCTGAAAGGCTATTTATGTTATCTTTATGCCTGCATGGTCAAATAGCAAACAATGAAGATTAGTATTTTGGGCCCAGTTTCAGGAAATCATTTTAATGCATGCTTAATTTTAACTTTCTTCTATCCTAAAAGTCATAACTAGATCCTTGATGTTCTCATCACTTTTAACCAGGGCTTTGGAGCAGAGCCTCGAGTTGGAGCGCAGAGCTGCTCCGGAGCAGTGGAGCTGCAGGTATTTGCCTGGAGCTGGAGCAGAGCTGGAGCACTGCTCCAAAGCCCTGCTTTTAACATTTGAGAACAGCTAATGTTTACAGTCACAGGCTGAAAGTAAAGCTTGTTTCTAGCATCAAGAAACTTTTTCAAATATATGCTTATAGTATAAAAAAGTTTTCAATGTTATGTTCCTGCAAAAACTTCAATGGCCCACAAATTCAAAAAATAGAACAAAAAACCTGAAAAAGGGAGGGAGGGGGAAGGGCGGCAGGAAGAAGAGTAGTTTATATCATCCTGCCTGTGCAGAGTCTGCTGTGTATGTGAATGCCAGCCTCCTATGGCTGTGTTTACAAAAATTAGATGCGTAAATCACCATTTCTGCAGCTCCATTGTTGGTAGTAATTGTGCAATCTGTCATACAGCCAGGGGGCTGGCATCTTAATACCATACTTCAGAACAGGGTTAGTCAATATGGTGGTAAAAATGCTTATACCTTATCTGCATTGCTGTTCCATTGCCACCATATAAATCAATCTTTATGTTTCAAGTTATATCATTACCTTAATGTACACAAGTGCTATAAACAGTTGCCAAAATCATTTAGTCCTTTTTTTAAAAACTTTAGCCACAGTAAACCCTGCAATAGGGCATTCCACAGGTTAACTATAGGAAGTATTTCTGTTATGAGTTCCAAATGTATTAATAAAGTGGTTTTTGAAACATCATACCACAGGCTATCTTGAGGAATGTAGAATAAGCCATAAGACAGATACTCAATACAAGCAAAGAAGATATTTTCAGTTAATTTTCCCCCCTAAAAACTCTGATTTTGTTGTTACTATGATAGGAAAGGGGAAAGTCAACTCTTTTGTTGGTACTAATAATAGGACTTAAACCTATTTAAATATTTCTGTTTGCACTGTGAAATCAGAGATTGTAGTGATTGAGCCCCCCAAAATAAAAACTGCAGTTCTCCCTTCAAACTAATAATAAAAAATCACCACAGTCATACAAGTAGCTCTGTTGTTTGAGAATCATTTGAAAATTAATTGCCTAAATAAATGAGATTTTCAGGAATTAAAAGAGTGACTATATTTAAAGTGGTTTAGAACTATGATACCCTAATAAATGGCTCTTCACAATGTTCCAATTCTAATCCCAGGTAACAGCAAAGGTTAAAATGTATCACACACAGCCCTTGAGAAGAGGAGTCTGTACATTTTGAGACACTGCATAACCTGCCAAGTGACCGAAAATCTTCATCATCATCTTGCATCCCACTAAGAAAGAGTCTCACTTCCTGTTAAGTACAACACTGACATTCTTCTGTGGAAGACTACACTGTACTCTGGCCTGGAATAAGTGTATGGAGCACAGACTGCACCAGTTACCATAGAGAAACTGAAACTGAAGGTGTTTTAGATTTGGATAGCCACTAATTTAGTTTCTGTAGAGCTGACTGAAATTCCTATAGTTACTCGGGCACAGCCCCGGCTGGCCAAGAACATGGAATATGTTATTCCCAACTGGGAAATGTGCAACTGGTTAAAAGGAGACTTCAAAGGCTCTTAAAACTCAGAGGAGGAGGGGAAAGGAATTCTGCGGTTGGCAGCCACTGAAGCGTCTTAAGAAATGTTTGGACATGCTCCAACACCAGCTTAGCGAGGGTGTCAACGAAGCTAAGAATTAACAGGATGAGATGGAGATCAGGGTTGGCTCCGAAGGTAGCTCTGTGATTTACAGAGGATTCCTTTTCATCTTAGGTTTCCTACTGTAAATGGAAAGTCATTGACCAGAATTCTTTTCATCACAGCCCAGATTGTGTTTCTCTTTCTTGAGTAAAGTTATCAAGACAGGAGACCTAGAAGAGTGATATGCATTGCTGCTTTATTTTGAAGAGTGGAAGGAAAGAAAGGATTTGGGTGTACATAGCTTGGGAGGCTTCTTCAACGCGTGGACTTTAAAAAGCACTGATTTGAAACCTCTCTTGCATCTTCTCCCAACATTTCTTGTAACTATTACATTGATTTCTGCTGCGGTGTCTGCTGATACACTAAGCTGTAGCTCCTGGAGACAGCATATAACCAGGCCATCAGTAAAGAAGAATGGATAAAAGTCTAATCAAGGAGTGATCCTGTTCTCCTACTGGATACTGTCACCCGATAGCTACTGTGGCAAATATTTTAGGTAGATCTCAGAACCCCCAGAGTAAGAGATTCCTTCCACCAGAACCTCTCCTTGATTCTTATGCCATCACTGCATTCACCTGCCATTGCATCCCCAATGGTTACTGAATAACACCCCAACAATTCTACCCTTGCACTAGGATCTAGCTTAAAAAATTGAAACAAAAAAAGAACAGATCTTTGTTCCATAGCATGAAGAACCTAGTTCCTAAAAAAGGAATCCTATTAATTGGATGCTTTATTAGCCCCTTTTAGCCACAGCATCCCAAGGGATTTTGTGTTTAGTCCATTATCTACCACACCAGTAAGTCCTTTACAAAGTAAAGAAACCTGTGACAATATTCAGAACTATTGACATTATGCTTATATGTACAATGTGTGTGTGTCAGTGGTGTTTTATTACTATCTGAGATAAAGCTCTATCTTCTATAAAAGTTGCCCTGACAGCTCAAATAAGAACATTGCTCATATAATTTTTAACAGTAAGTACTTTAAGAATTACACAAACACCTGCGCTATGGTTTTTCAATGGATCTTGAAATACTCACTAGGTTATTTATCTTTCTAGTGACTACATTAAAATCTCTGTAAAGGTTTTTGTTTTTAAGAGGGAAGAAATGTCTGTGTGTAGTCTTTCACACACCAAAATCAGGTGAAAAATGTTTTCGTGAAAGCCACAAAAATATGCAGAGCAGTTCAGAAGCTGGTATAATATCTGAAACGATTAGTTTAAATTAACTACATTCCAAAGAGATGGTGTTGAAATTGGTTTTGCAGAGAGTGCTCTTTACCACGGATGTTACTGCTCCTTTCTTCTTTTCTTACCAGCTAGTTGCCAGTTCGCACAATACTGAAAGCATTCGCTCATTAGTGAAAAGCAGCTTAAATGATGGAAGCACAATAGTCCCAGCAGCAATAACATACAGCTATAAAGATAAGATATATACTTCAAAAAGTATAATTTGCAAATGTGCCAGACAGTAGTGGTATGAAGCTCAGTAACAGCCCAACAGCAACAGTGCGTAATGTATATAGCCAGTGGTTCTAAGCCCACTGATTTGCTATGAGGAAGCATAAAATATGCAATGCTTAGGAGAGGATGAGATTATTATTTAAATAAGAATACATAGATCAATCAATAATCTTAAAATTATGCTAAATAGCTGCTAAAATTAAAAACACCACGCACTTACTCTCAGCCTGTTTTGGGCACTGTGGGTTGTTTTATAAGGGAGCAAACTATGGACTACTGAAAAGGAATGCAACAAACACAAAATGCAGTCTGAAAATGCTGACACTTCACCAGCATTAGCATTTGTATCACTTTATGACATGCTCCTTCAATACTCTTCTGTCAAAACAAGAACTTGAAGCACTGATTAGGAATACATCTACTTTGGAAATTCTCTTTGAATATAAATATTAAAATGAAATTATAAACTTGACTTATTCCAATAAGGGTTGTTTAGATAAAACTTTGCATTACATCACAAGAGTAATAGTGATTTTACATACAACTATTTTTCATCCATAGATCTTAAAGGGCATTATTGCCTTTTGACATATGGGGAAACTGAAACACTGCAAGAAGTAACTTGCCCAGGACTTCTCATAGTAACTGAAAGTTGAATAAGTGTCATTTTAATCACACTTGGTGAAACTATACTTGTTGCTGCTTGTGAATGTTCAGAAAACCAATTTTACTTCTACTCACGATTTATATGGTCCATGTAATAAATTCCAATCTGTTGATCATAAACAGTTTCCCATCCTAAAGGAAGTTCATCGCCAACACAGTCAGCAAATGTTAATGGCTTTGTAATCCTGTAAAAATATAAATAATGAAAACAAACTCAAAAGATGCATTGTTTACTATGCAATTAATGCTATTTAGTATGTGCTTTGACTAAATCAAACCTCTGATTTGAGCAACATTAAATAGTTACAACACTTTTGTATGCAATAGTAATCTTAAGTACGTGAAAACTGAAATGTATGAAGAAAATGAACATTTAATTTAGAAAGTATGCTGACAGCTACTCCCAAAACAGGTGAGACAGCTTCTCCCTTCAAGTTCTGTGTTTAACTATTTAATTATGATGGCATGCAGTCCTGCCAGTTTCTCTTCCCCCCCCCCCCAAAAAAACAAAAACCCTGCAGTAACAATGTGAGAACAGAGCTGGAATTCATTGCTGTTCACATTTATTGGAAACTTTATAGCATCCAAGTTCTTAGACTGTCAAAGCAGTATAATTTGCTATCCATGGCAGCTCAAATGTAAAAAAAAAAAAAAAAAAAAATTTCAACTGCCAACGCACAACTGTTCATGAAATTCCATTATCTCAGGCCAACATAAATTACCCTGCTCTGCCCAGAAAAAGGAAATAGGCAATCACTATAGGTTTGTGAAGCATTTAGATATTCCTAGAATGAAGGATATACACAAGTAGCAGCAGCAGCATTACTAACCGAATATTTTGAATATCATACTACTTCTGCAGCAACTGTTTGACAAACTAATAGTAATAAAATACACAGAGTGATAACTTTCAATAGAGTACTGGTAAATAGTCATTTTTCCTACCATTCAATGAACCAGAGCTTCTTGACCTTTTTCTTTCTAAACACACACACAATAAAACTCCATGGTCCAGTTGTACCACAACCATTTTTCTGCATATAAAAGCAAGGGGTGACATTAAGGGGCAGCAAGCAGGGCAATTGCCCGGGCCCCCAAGCCACAGCGGGCACTGCAAAACTAAGCTGCTTCAGCTTCAGCCCTGGGGTGGTAGGGCTCAGGGCTGCAGGCAAGTGCGGCAGGGCTTTGGTTTTCTGCCCTGAGCCCTAGCAATTCTAATGTCAGCCATGCTTGTCGGACCCCGGGCATGTCTACACTATGAAGTTAGGTCGACTTTTTTAGACATCAATTTGAAACAGCGATTGTGTGTGTCCCCACTTAAGACCATTAAGTTGGTGGAGTGCATCTACAGTACCAAGGCAAGCATTGACTTTTGGAGCATTGCACTGTGGGTAGCTATCCCACAGTTCCCGCAGTCTCCACTGCCCATTGGAATTCTGGGTTGAGCTCGCAATGCCTGACGGGGCAAAAACATTGTCGTGGGTGGTTCTGGGTACATATTGTCAGCCCCCCACCCCTCCATGAAAGCAACGGCAAAAGATCATTTCTTGCCTTTTTTCCTGGGTTACCCGTGCAGACGACACACCACCTGCTCAGCTCACTGTCACCGTACATCTCCTGAGTGCTGGCAGCAGATGTGGTATTGCAGTGCTACACACAGTAGCAGCTCCTTGCCTTTGCAAGTTAGCATAGACAGTTAGCAGCCTTATTGTACCGCCTGCTACTGTCTCTGGTTCCTCCTGGCCGGCCTCGGTGAGGTCGGTCGGGGGCTCCTGGGCAGACATAGGTGCTCCTGGCCGGCCTCAGTGAGGTCAGTCGGGGCGCCTGGACATAAATAGGAGTGACTCCAGGTCATTCCCTTCTTTAAGATTCATCTAATGGAGATTCAGTCCTGCCTGGAATATCAGGCAAGCCTACCAAAGAATCAGAGAGGCAAACAGCCACTCCAGGTCAGAGCTCCAGACATCCCACTTCTATGATGAGCTGCATGCCATTCTAGGGGGTGCAACTACAACTACCCCACCCATGCTTCCCTCCGGGCTAGCTTGGCAGTTATCCCCCCATTTGTGTGATGAATTAATAAAGAATGCATGAATTTGAAACAATGACTTTATTGCCTCTGCAAGCAGAGACCAAAGGGAGGAGGGGAGGGTGGGTTGGCTTACAGGGAAGGAGAATGAACCAAGGGGGCGGGTTTTCATCAAGGAGAAACAAACAGAATTTTCACACCGTAACACCGTAGCCTGGCCAGTTATGAAACTGGTTTTCAAAGCTTCTCTGATGCACAGCGCGCCGTGCTGTGCTCTTCTAATCACCCTGGTATCTGGCTGCACTTAATCATTTTGTCTTTTAGAACGGAGTTCGGATAGCACGGAGGGGCTTTTCCTGTCTACCTGGCCAGCGCATCTGAGTTGAGAGTGCTGTCCAGAGCGGTCACAATGGAGCACTCTGGGATAGCTCCCATAGGCTAATACCGTTGAATTGCATCCACACTACCCCAAATTCGACCCAGCAAGGTTGATTTTAGCGCTGATCCCCTTGTTGGGGAGGAGTACAGAAATCAATTTAAAGAGCTCTTTAAGTCAACAAAAATGGCTTCATCGTGTGGATGGGTGCAGGGTTAAAAATCGATCTAATGCAGCTAAATTCGACCTAAACTCGTAGGGTAGACCAGAGCTCCTTGAAATCTGTTCATGGCCCTTGGTTGAGTACCACTAAATCTTTGGATTCAACATTTGTATTACTCTGGAACAACAAAACTACCAAGAGTTTAAGAAAACCAATACAAAGGCAAAAGTAACCAAGACAGAACCAAGGGTATAGATTTTTATCCAGTTCACTTCCCACAGCATTATTCCAGCAGTTGCTGAAACCATCACATAATGTATTCCCTAATAGTTTCTAAATGGCTCAAATAAAAAAATGTAACTAGCTATGTAATCAACTCAGTCACAAAAGAAAAGTTAATTTTATAAAGATAAACATTAACTAAATATTAACAATATAAACATAAATTTAATTATAAACAATTCCAATATAATGTAATACAGGTGATGCATATCACCACACTGCATAAAATCAGCTTCCAAATTTGTGAACAAATGTACAATATCTGATTACAGTCTCCTATAAAAGATCAGAATTTGGACATTTATAAATGCATGTATTTTATCGCCAGCAGGAATCCTAATGATCATCAGCCTGACCTTCCGTATAACACACAGATCATTGAACTTCCTCCAGCAGTTCCTGCAAAACCTCTCATCTTGTAAAAAAAGATATCCTTCCCAGTTTAAAGACTCCAGGTGACAGAGAATTTACCACATCCACTGGTCATTTGTTCCAAAGGTTCATTACCTTCCATGATGGAAAAAAAAATGTGAGCCTTATTTATTGTTTCAATTTAATTAACTTCAACTTTGAGAAGTTCAATAGTGAATCTTTGTAAACCCTTGTATGCTAGATTTAAAAGCCCTGAAGTATCAGACACATTCTTTCAGTGTTGATATAAACTTACCAACCAGTCTCTATCTTCGCTTCATGAAACAATCTATTAGCTTATTAAGTCTCTCACTGAAAGATGTATTTTCCAGACCTCAAACCAATCTTGGCTCTTTTTTGTACCCTCTTCAATTTTTCAGGATCGTCTTTGAAGTACTGACATCAAAATTGGCCAGAGCATTCCTGTAGCGGTCTCACCAATGCCATATATAAAAATATCAATTCAGTATTCCTACTCAATGTTCCTTTGAGCATCCAAAGTGATCTTTACCCCTTTTAGCCATAGCATCACACTGGCAGCTTATATGTTTGTTTCGTTATCTAGCATGACCACCTATGTTCTTTTCAGAATAAAGGAACTAGACTTATTGCTAACTGTCCCCAAAGCAGCCTGCAAGACACTGCTTATCTTTTTACATAAAAACAGTGAAATCTTTCTTAATTTCCAAAACCTTTAGGCCTGATGTCAACTTGACAAATACAAATGGGAAAATATAACTATTTTAGCATCTGGATCTCTCCCCTCAAACCCTCTCTCAACTTAAAAAAAACCACAACAAAAATGTATTTTCCACATTTTTATAGCAGCACTCTGCATTCTACAATTCTTCTGTACAAAAGTGTTCCACTTATTTTCAAAATGCAGGGAATATAATATTTTCCCATCATGTTTACAAACATGATAGACTAATTTGGACAATATTCAAAACAATAGTAAGAAAATCCTAGTTTGTTCTCCTAGTTATCATATACTTGTGATCTAGATGTTTCCCAGAGACACTGATTACATCTTCTACACAACAGGTAATGACCTGCACGCAAAAAAGTGCTAAAAGTTCTGTTTTAGTACCAGACAAGATTTTGGTTTAAAGGAGATAGGAGAATTATGACTGAACCAATAAAAAAGCCCTGCATATTTAAATTTATTGAACACAAAATAAAGTAGCAAAGACAAATTTCAAAAGAGGATTCATTTTCTAACCAAGGGGTGCACAGCAAGCTCACATAGAATGTTCTTAAATTACACCAAATGTCACTACAGATGCAAGAGGAACACTTTCTTTTCTTGCTCAGACTCGTTCATTGATGTCACGTGTAGAAGGCATGGAAAGTGTGCCATTCAAAACTTAGATAATTTTTTCACATCTTAGCTCATAAAGCCAAGAAGACTCTCATCATAAGACTCTCATTATAGCAACTGAAAGTTAAAAAGTTTTGTCTATACAAACACTTTTCTCACTTTTGGTCTTGAACCAGTGCATCTGCATTGTCAGTGATAACCTTTGTGGAAGTGCTAGCAAAGAGAGCATTAAAAGCCTCTGCCATTTCTATGTTAACACTTTCACCATCACTACCACAGGTGGTACAGCACCAGTGGTGAAATAACACTGGGATAGATCACAAAAAGTCCATACATAGGCACATGCACGCAAACTGAACAATAATATTTACTTATCTCTCATGATTATTTTAAGCATTTAGAGTGCTTTAAAATGTGAACTACTATGTAAGTGCAAGACAGTAACTTATAATCACAATCTTACACAATCATGCTGTTTTGAATGTGCCTAGTACAAGAGTTAGTGACCAGTATGATCAGTGCAAACATGTCTTTTTGTTTTTAAAGATAAAAATGTTAAATTAGGTTTGATAAATTTTTCAGATTAAAGAATATTTTCAACAAGCTGCTAAAATGATTGTTATGATAACATTACAAGGTATTGTACACAACACTTACCCAACAGGAAACCCAAACAATTGAAAATAAAAATAAGTTTTATAAACTACAGAAATAAATTTAGACTAAGTGATTAGAATTTACTAATGCTGCCCGATATGAGATTTGAAACCTAGTAAAATAAGGGAGGGATTTTACAGATTAGAGCTATTGTTACGGTTACACTAACAATTAGAATATTGTTACAGTGAAATGATCTCTAGCACTACATATACAGTACACCTACCTTAACATTTTCCATTACTGACAACTTCTATATATGCTACTTCATGAAGAACTGTCCATTTGAACCAAAAGCTGCAGTCACTGAGAAGAAGCTTTATTATAGAACAGAATAAGTGTTCTCCTAAGACTTTATCTAGTAGCTATGTAGGCAAAATACTGCCAAATTAGTTCTAATTTCTCTGGAATTCAGTTACAATATTAAAAATACAAGTGAAGGTATAGCACCTGATTTACCTCTGACGATTTTGTTTTAGAGACACCATATTTACAATTACTCAAGATAGTCTAGACATTGGCTCCTACTTAAATTGCCACACTATCAACAAGATCTTCTTTGCAATGGGTACTGAGGCATGCTTGCCCATCACACATACACATCCCTTATTCATAAGCAAAATCTACACATGCAGTATTCTACCTTCCCATGCCATAAGAACCTTAATCCAGCATCCATGATGATCCCATCTCTCTCACTTAAATTTCTAGAATATAAACAATATTAACTTTCCATGAACAGATGGAGCAAGAGTCAACAGTGAAGAAAGGGAATTAAGTAGATGGAACAGGTTTTATACCATTTTCACAAAAACCTGTTTAAACTGTAGAATGATAGTTTGTGTATCCAAAGGAAACCTTAGATCTGTTAAGAATTCATGCTAGCACTCTAAAAAGAAAAAATGGAAATGGAAACCATGACCACACAGTCAACAACTCAGTTATTTAAGTAAAGATTTTACTAAAGAATTGTCTCTATTCAAAGTTGTACAAATTTAATTTTAATTCAGTTTAAACCTGATTTCTTTAAACTAGTACACAGAGTGGGCGTTCTTCATTTGATTTAAACCAGATTTGTATTAATGTATCTTTTAAATTCCTTATTTAATTAAATCAAAATAAGCAAGGTTTCAATCTGATTAAGGTGTTTGCACTCTGTTTGCACAGGTCTAACTAATCAGGTTTAAAGTTACACCTTTAGCTAAACTGGTATAACTCTGAATATAGATAAAGCCTAGAACAATTATTTTTCTGCTAGGCAAATTACCGGCTCCGAAAGTAAAAAAACATACATTGTAGAAGAGTAACATAGAAACAGATACAGCGGTAGCGGGTCAGCCAAAAAATACATTAGGAGTCTACTGAAACTAAACGTCCTCTGGAAGTATCACACCCCTTTCTCTGATTAATTCAACTACTATAAAAAATGGGAGAGGTCTCCTTTCCTGTTTCTATACAAGGAATTGTATATGGAATGAGTACATCTGTAAAAGCACTTTAAATAAGCAAAGTTAGGAGCTAGGCAGCAACAGAATAAGAGCACTCACTTTTTCCCAAAAAAAGAATTCAATAGGTTCTTGTCTGAAGTCACAAGAGAAAATGACTTTGGTTGTCTTATTCTATTCCCCCATCTGTTCACAGTATAAAACCAAACATAATATAGCACAATTAGCTATCTCTGCATAGGAAAACACTAGTATTTCAAGAACAGGGGTGACTGATATATGCTAAAAGAACTATTGGATGAAACCTTCATAGATTCAGAGAGTTTAAGGCCAGAAGGGACCATTAGATCATTTACTCCTGTTTATCACAGGCCATTACATTTCACCCATTTCCTCTGTATTGAGCCAAATAATTTGTTTGGCTACAGCATATCTTCCAGAAAGGCATCTATGGAGAATCCACCACTTCCCTTGGTAGTTTTTTGGCAATGATTAATCACCCTCACTATTAAAAATGTGTGGCTTGTTCTAATTTGAATTTGTCTGCCTTAAACTTCCAGCCACTAGTTCTTGTTATCCCTTTTTTCCCACTAGTTTAAAGAACTTGTACAGTGCCTGACTGCTCTACTTTGATCAAACCAATGGTATTCATCCTTCACGTTGATGAGAACAAAATTCACTCCCATTGCAAAGAAAAAGCCAACTAAATAATGCCTGTTGTTCACAATCTGAGAGCTGTTTAGTGCTTACTAAGAGATTCAGACTCCACTGTGGCCCCGTTGACTCAAGTCCTCTAACATTCTGCAATGAGCACATGAAAAAGTACTTGATATGTTCCATGTAAACTTTTATTAAATACCGGCAGATTAAGTTTCAAACCAATGATATGGTGAGATCACTTCACACTGGCTTCTTCTGTCTCTCTTATCTGTGGTGTACAAGCTAAAAAGTTAAAATTTTAAAATGGTACATTTTTATACAAAAAGGTTTTGGTCTCTTAACTAGGGATCATACTTCACAGTAGACAACAAACTGCTACAATGGTATCTTTGCCATTATTCATACCATGATTCAAATCAAGATTAAGCTGTTTCCTCAGCTCTCTGATTTAACTTTACCTTTTCCAAAAGTAATAGCAATCTTCTGACATCACAGCCATTTTCGGCTATGTAACCCTTCAAAAGCTTAAATTTTGAAGCACATTAGAAAGCTTCTGGAATCTGAATCCCATGGGTTTAAACAGATAGAAATCTTGTTTTGGGGGATTTTTCCCACCTAAATTGTTTTGAGTAAAAACATTTTTTTAGAAGACAGTCTTGTATGCACATGCAATAAAGCAGATAAAAATATTCCTATAATGCCTCTCTTTATTAAATATTTACTCTGCCAATTTAAAAGCCAAATTATAACAGTCCAATTATAAGACTCGTGGTTTGACATGAACATGGGACAGTGTTGCCACCTGATTAGATTCTGATTGAATCAAAAGGGATTGCTTCCCATCCCCATTTTATTTGTTTAGTTTACATTATCTGTTGTGGATGCACAAGAGGCACTCTCCTGGATAATGTAAATGCTTCCAAATACAGTCCAACATCTTTGTAAGAGTAGTTCCCACTATTTTAGGTGAAAACGCAACCTTTTGGCCCAAACTTTAACACCTTTTATAATAGAATCCTGTTTTTTGTTTTAAAAAGATGGAAATCTCCTCTTGGGATAAAAATAACACAACACAAAAAACTCAAAGCACCTTTGTATAATAAGAAAATCTTTGTGGGTGCATAACAAGTGACAACTACATGCCCCTCCTGCCCCTGCTCCTTCAAAGAGGGCTGAAAGCAGTTTGGTTCATAGAATATCAGGTTTGGAAGAGACATCAGGAGGTCATCTAGTCCAAGGACCTCAAACATGTGGCCTGTGGGCTACACGTGGGACTCTTGCGTGTGGTCTGCCAAGCTCCCCACGGCCCCCCTCGGCCCCTCTGCCTATCCGCAGGCGTGTGGTCTGCCAGGCCCCCCTCGGCCCCCCTGTGGCACTGCGAGCCCCGCGTCACTCTCTGAAGCAGCTGGCAGCACACCCCTTCAGTCCGGGGTGGAGGGGAGGGGGAAGGAGGCAGAGGGCTTCTGCATTGCCTCCTTCCAAGTACTGCCCTCGCAGCTCCCATTGGCCAGGAACAAGGAACCACGGCCAATGGCAGCTTCGTGGGAGGTACCTGGAGGAGCGGCAAAAGCAGCAGACATGCAGAACCCTGAGCCCCACCCCCTCCCTCTCCCCCAGGGGCTGCAGGGACAGGGTTCCAGCTGCTTCCTGGAATGGAGCGGTGTGGGCCGGGGGTCAGGGCAGGCAGGCAGGGAGCCTGCCCTGACCCCCGTGAGTGCCGCTGCCACCCCGGAGCTGCTCTAGGGCTGAAGCTCACACCTTGAATCCCTCCTGCACCCCAACCCCCTGTCCTGAGCCCCCTGCCGCACCCCTCCTGTGCCCAACTCCCTGCCCTGAGCCCTGTGCCACATCCCACACCCCTCCTGCACCCAATTCCCTACCCTGAGCCCCCGCCACATCCCGCATCCCTCCTGCACTCCCTGCCCTGAGCCACCTGCTGCACCCTACACCCTGACCCCGTGCCGCACCCCTCACCCCTGCCGTACCCTGCACACCTCCTGCACCTCAACTCCCTCCCCTGAGCCCCCGCCACACCCTGCACCCTTTCTGCAACCCCTGGGGCAGCGTGGAAGGGGTTGGAATGGGGCAGGAAAGGAGTGGGAAGAGGCAGGGCCTAATGGAAGGGGTGGAGTGGGGCCGGGGCCAGAGGCAGTGAGGGGTGTGTGTCAGTGATGCAGCCCCCAGGGCAATGCACTAGTCCTCATGTGTGCCCTCATGGTCATTTGAGTTAGAGACCCCTGATCTATTCCAACCCCCTGCTCAAAGTAGGACCAATCACCAGAAAGATTTTTGCCCCAGATCCCTCAATGGACCCCCCAAGGGTTGAACAGTTAGTGCAGACACCTGGTACAAACCAATTTTAGTTACTTCCCACACCCTTTTCAGAAACTGAGGGCTTGTCTACATCAGAAAGTTGCAGCGCTGGTGAGGGAGTTACAGCGCTGCAACTTTGAAGGTGTACACATCTGCAGGGCACCACCAGCGCTGCAACTCCCTGTTTGCAGCGCTGGCCGTACTCCCGTTTTGTCTCGGGTGTAGAGGATCCAGCGCTGGTGATCCAGCGCTGGTAATCCAATGTAGACACTTACCAGCGCTTTTCTTGACCTCCGTGGAAGGAGGAAGCCTCTGGTAATCAAGCTGGTCTCCTTTCCCGGTTTGCTCTCTCGTTCCCGGAGCCCAGAGCAAGCAGGTCTCCTTCCCTGCGGTTTGCTGGGTGGCTCCGGGAACGCGAGAGCAAACCGGGAAAGGAGACCCGCTTCGCCGCGGTTTGCTCTCTCGTTCCCGGAGCCACCCAGCAAACCGCAGGGAAGGAGTCCTGCTTGCTCTGGGCTCCGGGAACGAGAGAGCAAACCGGAAAAGGAGACCCGCTTCGCCGCGGTTTGCTCTCTCGTTCCCGGAGCCACCCAGCAAACCGCAGGGAAGGAGTCCTGCTTGCTCTGGGCTCCGGGAACGAGAGAGCAAACCGGGAAAGGAGACCCGCTTCGCCGCGGTTTGCTCTCTCGTTCCCGGAGCCACCCAGCAAACCGCAGGGAAGGAGACCTGCTTGCTCGGGGCTCCGGGAACGAGAGAGCAAACCGCGGCGAAGCGGGTCTCCTTTCCCGGTTTGCTCTCTCGTTCCCGGAGCCCAGAGCAAGCAGGTCTCCTTCCCTGCGGTTTGCTGGGTGGCTCCGGGAACGAGAGAGCAAACCGCGGCGAAGCGGGTCTCCTTTCCCGGTTTGCTCTCTCGTTCCCGGAGCCCAGAGCAAGCAGGACTCCTTCCCTGCGGTTTGCTGGGTGGCTCCGGGAACGAGAGAGCAAACCGCGGCGAAGCGGGTCTCCTTTCCCGGTTTGCTCTCTCGTTCCCGGAGCCCAGAGCAAGCAGGACTCCTTCCCTGCGGTTTGCTGGGTGGCTCCGGGAACGAGAGAGCAAACCGCGGCGAAGCTGGTCTCCTTTCCCGGTTTGCTCTCGCGTTCCCGGAACCCCCCTTGAAGCCGCCCAACAGCGCTGCAGTGTGGCCACATCTAACACCACTTGCAGCGCTGGTTGCTGTAAGTGTGGCCACTCTGCAGCGCTGGCCCTATACAGCTGTACTAATACAGCTGTAACAACCAGCGCTGCAAAACTTTAGATGTAGACATGGCCTGAGTTAGACCAGGGGTGGCCAGCCTGAGCCTGAGCAGGAGCCAGAGTTTATCATTGTACATTGCCAAAGAGCCACAGTAATACATCACCAGCTCCCCCATCAGCTCCCTCCCACCGGCAGCCCAGCCAATCAGCACCTCCCCATCCCTCCCTGCACCTCCTGATCAGCTGCTTCGTGGTGTGCAGGAGGCTCAGAAGGGGAGGGGAAGATCAAGGGCATAGCAGGCTCAGGGGAAGGGGTGGAGTGAGGGCAGAGCCAGGGGTTGAGCAGTGAGCACCCCCCAGCACATTGGAAAGTTGACGCCTGTAGCTTCAGCTCCTGAGTTGGTGCCTATACAAGGAGCTGCATATTAACTTCTGAAGAGCCGCATGCGGCTCCGAAGCCACAGGTTGGCCACCCCTGGGCTAGACCACTGGTAGAACAAGAGGCTGGAACATGTTGGGTGAGATTTTTATATCTGCTATGGCTACTTTACAGCCAGTAACTATGTCTTGTCAACATAGTGCTCTCTACGCAGAGGATTAAGTCAGTATAACTATGTCAATCGGGGTGTAGATTTTTCACACCTCTGAGCGACGTAGTTAGACCTATATAAGGTATGTAGTATAGACCTGGCCTCAGTCTTACAGGGATTTAAGATGGCTTTGACCAGTCAATGTGGACTAGGCAAAAAGCTTGTTAAAATTTATTTCTAGTAGAGACAAGGCGACAGGATGTTGAATGAGAGTGTGCAATTTGACACAACATAACGCTATTCATTATCTTATCCTTATTCATTCTGATAGGGCTAATACTGGTCCAGTCGCAAAGTGCAGGTACTGTTTTAAACACCATACTGAGAGACACTAGGGAGAAAAGGGATGAGAAGTGGAGAGGGTGAAATGAGGAGGAAAGCACATATCTAAACTATTTTTGTCAGATGTCCGACTTCTGTTCTATTGTTTGTTTGCCTTTCATACTATATGTAATTTCTAGCCACTTTAATAAGTTATGCTTGCACATTAGCCTGGTATTTTAGCAACTGTTTTTCACAGAAAATATACAGTTAGGAAAGGGAAATGTTGAAGAGGGCTTTTTTTGTTGTTTCACAAAGCCATTCACAGGAAAAGCTGTTTATAGCTTTTTTAGTCACATTCCAATCTTGAAGAAGCCATAATGACTTCCTTCACCTTTGTAGCTACAGGCTGGCTAGGAGTACATTCCAAGGCCTACAGGAACTTCTTTGAAGAAAGTCAATCTGTGACCACTGAACTGTTCAGCCATATCCCTCCTGCAGCCCTAACGCTCACAGCTTCTCCAAACAGACTAATCCAAAGAGATCAAACACACTCTCCTTAGAGATGCCACCTCCCTCCCAGAAGGACAGTACAGTATTGAACAAATAATGAATGCACTGCCCGGGTCCTGAAGAATGTGCTTTTTCAGCAATATTTCTTTTTAAAAATATAAACTTCTTTTAAAAAGCTAGGACACCTTTAGTAATGTGGCAGCAAACAAGATGACACTCATTTCTGTATTTAAAAATCTGTAACAAATTACATCTTAAGCAATAAACCCTATATTACAGTATTTTTGGATATCGTTACAATGTCCAGCTTACATAAAGTATCCCATTCTACTAACAAAATTCAGAACACGTTAAAAGTTATACTACTGGGGGAATTCTGTGCCACTGAGCAAGTGCAGAATTAATGTCCCCCACAGATTTTTTTCCCCCGTATAATAATTGATTATGATGGAGAGGCAAAGAGAAATTGCAATTACATCTTTTGCCCACAAGGGGCTGATATGGCACCAAAAGAGAAGGCAGGTGGCTTATGGGATGGAGCAGCCAGTCACAGAAAGGAAGGGGGCAGAGGCTGCCTTCCTCACAGCATCCTGTCCGCGGGACTAGGTGAGGAGGCACTGGATACGTGGGGACAGACAGATAGGGCACACAGGGCTACTGAGGGGTCTGTCAGAGACTGGGGTTCAGAAGTGCTAGTGGTTGTGGACAGACTGAGGTGGGGGAACAAGAACTAGTGGAGTGACACCACTGAGCCAGGGGCTGAATGGGATTAGGGGTGCAGGCCCACATGAGGACAGGGAGAGGGGGGATGCAGGGACACATGGGGATAGGGGCACCTATGATTGGCTGAATGCAGAGTGGGTGTTCAGGGATACATGGAGACAGAGGCAGCTACGCCTAGTTGAATGAGGGTGCAGGGACACAAGGAGAAATGGAGGTGCGGGGCACGTGGAGACAGCAGCAGACTTCAGCGTCGACTCCTTGGGTGGCTCTGGGGTTAGAGCACCCACAGAGGAAAAATGCTGAGTATCCACTAGCAGCCCCCGTATCAGAACCTCCCCTCCCTCTCCCCCCAGCACCTCCTGCCCACCGGCAGGCCCCGCCAATCAGCGTCTCTCCCTCCCTTCCTCCATGCATCTCCCATCCATTGCAAACAGCTGTTTCACGGCATACAGGAGGCTGGCAGCAAGGGGGAAGGAGCAAAGATGCAGCAGGCTTTGGGGGGGTGGGGAGGCAGAAGCGGTCAGGAAGAGGCAGGACAGGGTAGAGCGGGAGCAGGACAGGGCAGGGTGGGTCACTGACGGAAGGGGTGGAGTGGGAGCTGGCCTGGGGCAGAGCCTGTGGGGGCAAATGTGCTTGACTGAATGGGAGATGCTAGGATGTAGCCAGGGTCTGCTTGCAGGAGGCTCCTCAATTCTCTAACAATCCTTCCCCCTCACACCCCCACAAAAAAACCTGTTCTATATTTTCCCGCTACACCCAGCAACCCTGCAAGATTCTCTCCCAGGCACCTTCCCAACAATACTTCCTTATCCCTCAGCTCCTCCATTAACCTGTATCCCCCACTGCTTCTGAGGGATACAGGAAATAAGTTTCTGTATTGAAGTTTAAATGAATTATTACTCACAGTTCTGTGTTAATATACCTAGTAAGGAATCTATTTGTCAAAAAAAAAATTTACTGAATCTTTTTTGTCTGTATTTTTACAGACATACTTGCTGACAGGTATTTTGAAATAAATTACCAAAATAATTGAAACTGGCATGATTATATTGTATTATTTTGACAAACAAAATATGCAGAATTTTACAGAAATTTAAAATATTCTGCACAGAATTTTTAATTTGTTGGTGCAGAATTTCCCTAGAAATAATGTTCAAATCATAGAAGATGGTTAGCATTTTAATATTCCAACTTTTTTTTTAAAGCCCATCTTCACTACTTAGAAATATGCATAGCTCAGAGTAATATAGGCTATAAATACACATTTTAAAAAAAAAGATACAACAAAGTCTTCTTCCCTCATATAAAATTGAACATTTGTGTATGAGTGCCTGACTGGCTAATTGGACTTCACCCTTGGAGAACAGCAGCTCAAATATAGCCTTAATTTCTGAAATAAAATGATTTGGTACACATCAGTTCAGGCCCTCATGGACATAAATCCACAACATAAATGACCACACAGAAATTGGCACAAATGAAGCTCAGTGCTCAGAAGGACAGTGTTAGTACAGAAACTTGCAGAATGCAATATATTCTAGCTTGAGGTCACTGGGAGGAAAACACAGAAAGACTTATACTACAAGAACCTGCACTGTGCTCAGCAACTATTCAACCTGCACTGTACTCAGCAAGTATTCAATGCCAGTTGCCTTAGTTCTTTTATTTATATATATAAAATCTTATAGTAATTATATGATCTTATAGTAATTTAAAATATGATACAAATCACAATATCATTATCACATATTTTAAATTACAACTTGCATTCAAAGCAGCCTCTCCCACAGTGGGTTTTTTTTCCCCTCAGAAATAAAACATTACTTCAGAGTGAGAAAAAAAAAAGTAACAATTCAACAAGTCAGTTATTTTTATGATCCTCTAGTGCTTCCTGCACTTTGCGGAAGGTACACCCAAACTTAAAAAAAATTAACATAAGCAAGTTACATTGCAGCATTATTCCAATGGTATTACAGTGGCATAAAACAGAAGTAGCACAGTGATGAAAGGCTCATTGTGCTTAAAAAACAATGGAAGAGAACTGCTTTCCACTGACTACCAGGTCTATAATATTTTTTAGCCAAACTGTCTTATTTGTCTCTAACAGCATGAACTGCAAGTTTTTCTGTATTTGTAAATCCTTGCACCTGCCTAGGACAAATTACAGAATTAAGGCAAAGAACAGACTGCAGGACTGGAAATTTACTGCCTAGTATTATCAAGATCAGCAAATCATTTCATATTATTTAATTTGGCAACTGTTAAAATACATAAAAAGTAGAACAACATCACTTATAATGGTATACAAATGAAAAAAAATTCCCATTTTTCTTGAATGTCACTGGAAATGGTCATTATATTAAATTAATAGGTCAGAAATATTCTGCTCTGACTTCTGAAAATTCACTAGAATGATTTAGATTCACACAGTTTCATAGGATCTTGAGCCTCTTGTTATACGGCTTGTGTTATAGGATCTTGAGCCTTGTGTTATATGGCATACTGCATCAATTCAGAGATCACGGAGACAACAGGCCATACAACTCCTTTACATTTTCTTAAGTGTCAATGATGATCAGCGAAACAGGAAAGAACGTCACCCATGCACTGGAATTTGAGAGATGCATTAAACATGCTCAGTGTATCCTCTGATATCTTACATAAGCCAAATACCTAGGAAAGAGATAAGCACAGGTAAGCATGAAATACTGAAATCTCTATTACGCAGCTCCTTCTGTGCCACAAATAATCAACCTGAATAGGATAGCGCCTATGTCTGCATACACCAAGAGATAGAATCTCTTCAGGACAGCAGCTGTATATTGAATTTGGGCTGGACTGAACTGTAAAACCCATAACAAAACAATCCTGTACTTTAGCAAAATAAGAAATAACAGTAGTTCATAGTCTTAATCTTGAGACTTCGTATACCTAAAATTATGGTCTAATTTTTTGTTAGTTAAAATACTCCACTCTCTGACTTTTTCTTTACTATCACCAAGTAAGCCTATAAGCAAAAATAGTTATATATTGTATTTTCTTATTTTCTTCAGAATCAAATTCAGAAAAGAAGGCAAGGCTTATAAAATGTTTTATTCCATTATGCCTTAAAAACTACTCTCTACTCATAACTCTCCCATGTAAACAATATATCTGGCAGCAAAGGAACTCCTGAAATACACCATGAAAACTAGAATTAATCTTCCAAGCAGCTACCACTGTTTAAATGGCAGCTCTGATCCACAAGCAGAATCAAGGTGTCTGCCAAGTACTATGCTACTTGACCAAAAGGACTGAAACACTTGCTCTAAAATCCACACTCAGGTTAAAGATCAACTACAAAGCAAAAAGTTTGCTGTTTCTACATTTACTACTCTTACATAACGGTTTTAAATTTTTTATCTCATGCGTCTATTTCCCTGTCTTTCTGTGTGGTTGTGTGTATTTAAAAGTGTTCATGGATACAACAAAGTATAGAATTGTAATAAGTCTTCTGGCTTGTTACTGGACACTGTGTTATCTTTTCCTAGTTTAGCATCCAACCAGCAGAAGGCTCCATAATCCCTCCAATTCAGGAAAAGAAGGTCACATTCTGAGACTCCCCACAAAACAGGGTAAGCAGAAAGCCAAAATCAGAGAGGCAGTGTACATAAGAACAGCCATACTAGGTCAGAGCAAAGGTCCATCTATCCCAGTATCCTGTCCTCCAACAGCAGACAATGCCAGGTGCCCCAGAGGGAATGAACAGAACAGGTTATCATCAAGTGATCCATTCTCTGTCGCCCAGTCCCAGCTTCTGGCAAACAGAGGCTAGGGACGCCATCCCTGCCCATCCTGGCTAATAGCCATTGATGGACCTATCCTCCATGAACTTATCTAGTTCTTTTTTGAATCCTGTTATAGACTTGGCCTTCACAACATTCCTCTGGCAAGGAGTTCCACATGATGACTGTGCATTGTGTGAGCTGTGCGACTGTGCACCCCAGTGTAGCCTGGGAGCTGACTGCAGAGGGAAGGCTTGATCTGGGACTGGGAAGCTGAGAGCCAGACAGACTCACGATATTGCTGACAGAAGGCCAGCAAAAAAGAATACAGGACAGCATGTTGCAGGCAGAACAATGGTGTGTGGAGGAGTTGAAATTCTTACTTATACACCTCTGTACAGGACTGTCATTAGGTAATAGGTTAGGAACTCTTGGTTTGATCTTTTCTGTTATAAGAAAAGCAATTGTACCTATGATGTTTGCACCTCTATTTTGCCAGTAAAACATTCTTGTGTTACTAAGAATCTGTGAATGTTTCTGGGAGCCTCCCAAGCACTACTGTCTGAAGAGCCAAAGGCTGCGTCTACACTGGCAAGTGAACAACAAAACTTTTGTCATTCAGAGGTGTTAAGAAAACACACATCCTGAAGACAAAAGTTTTGTCGAGGAAAAGCACTGGTGCATACAGCGCTTTGTCAGCAGGACAAAGCTACCGCTGCTTGTTGGGGGTGTAAGTTTTTTGGTTGATGGGAGAGCTCTCTCCTGCTGATAAATAGGAGCTATAATATGTGACTTTAGTGAAATGGCTTTAGCGGCACAGCTGTGTCACTAAAAGCTGCATAGTTTAGATAAAGTCTAAAACAGCGAGTGCCTACGTTTACAGTCAAGCTCATGGTACCCAGAAAAGCCTACCAAATATCGAGAGGAAAGGTATACCACTACACTCTCAGCGGGATTGGTTACAGTATTATTATTATTATAAATACTTCTTTGTGCAATTTCATTGTAAATGCAAAAAATTGCTAGTTGGCCAAACGCTAAATACTAGCTATGAGTCCAATATTGAAAAATTATGTAGCAGACCCCAATCAAAAGGCCAGATTGATACACTATGAAATTTTGAATAGGGGTTTGGAATCTGAACTTGTCAGCTCAGACGCATCACTAAAAAAACTAACGTGTGCAAAATCTTGTAAATGTTAGCTGTGCTTTAAGTCAAATCATATTTATAGCAATTCTTTAGAGAAAGGCAAAAATCTATTGAAGATACAAATAGATTAAAAACTTGTTACTGTAAAGATTCAATATTAATACATTATTCAAAATAGTAGGCTAAACTATATTATACTTACACACACTTGCATATTCACATGCAAGTAAGCGAAAGTCATAAACTAAACAAACAGGCAAATATATATAGCTCTGTTATTCATGGCAGTTCATGAAACTGGGAACTGGTCCACTTACAGTGTTGTTCCAGCAGCTTTGTGGATTTGCCTTCCCCGGGACTGGTTTCTCAAAAGGATAATTCATTAACACCTTATTTTCTATTGTGAAAGTATCAGCATTCTTTATGAGCAGTTCTATTTGAGAACATACCATGAAAAGTGGTGGAGACCTAACCGCTTTATCTGGACACAAGGATGAGATGGGTATTTAAAGGGCAGCCTCTTTATCCGCCCTAGCATCCTATTCCTCAGACATCTCCTGTGGGGGGAGCTTGGTGGGGAGGAAAGGACTGAAAAATCCTAATCTCTCTCTGACACAGTAGCAGTCATTTGGAGAACTGCTGTCAGTAAACAGCCCAGGGATCCCAGTGTGGCCACTGGGGACTCCTATACAGGCGTAGGGATGGCATACAGAGTTGGTTCTACCACTCTAGGTGACTGCTGTGATCTTCCCGATGACTATCAAAGAATGGGTTTCTGACAGGATATGTAGGGAAACCCTGGACTGAAATAAAAGAGATCAACTGCATTCTCCTCAACAGTGTCCAATGGAGGAACTCCCATAGAAAAAGACAGAGAGGCCTGTGGTAGTGGGGGACAATAGCAGTCTGAGGATTGAGATCTTAGTACCAAAATATGTTCAGTACTCATGAGGAGTGGGGATTCTAGCTCATCTGTTATGGACAGACCTCTCATATATCTAAACTCTTGCAGTACAGAGTAGAGAACTGGCACTGGCACAGTAACCAAAGTTGATGGTACTAACAATGGTGGTTATGCTCACCCTCTTTGTTCCTGGTAGAGGGTACTGAAGCCCTGTCAGAGTCATGTGTCTCCTGCAACCTCAGGGACTTTCCCACTCCGCCAGTACCAGAGAAGGAGTCCTTCGACTCAAGAGTACCTTGAGAAGTTAATACATGGGGCCAGAGACTTGGCCACTGAATCATAGAATATCAGGGTTGGAAGGGACCTCAGGAGGTCATCTAGTCCAAAGCAGGACCAATCCCCAGACAGATTTCACACCAGTTCCCTAAATGGCCCCCTCAAGGATTGAACTCATAACCCTGGGTTTAGCAGGCCAATGCTCAAACCACTGAGCTATCCTTCCCCCCAACTGAAGCTTCTGAGATCATAGATCGAAGATCTTGCATGGGGCTTGGGCTTGGGCTTTTTTGCAGCGGGTCCCTTCAGTCGACAGCCCGTACACCTCTTTTTGGGAACTCTCCAATGACCCCCTACCCTCGCCTTCTTTTTAGGGAAGGCTGCACTATGTGGAAGAGCTGCTGGATCTGTCTGGAGAGAAGATGTGTGTGTGGGGGGGGGTCTCCTGATCTGACTCAGATACTGGTCAAATTGAGCACTCCATCATTAACAGTTTGAGCTGAATCCCCCTGTTCTTTGCCCCTGATTTAAGGGATAGGCAGAAACTGCAATTCTGGGAGACACAAGACTCTCCCAAACAACGGACACATTTAGCGTGGCCATCACTCACAGGTACAGCCTGTCAGCAGGAGAGGCAGTGTTTGAAGCCTGATGAGCCAGGCATGCCATGCCATGCCAGGAAGAAATGGCTCCCCAAGGAAAAATAGAAGAAAAAACAAAACACCCAAAAAAAACAAAAAAACCACACACCTTAGCCTCTCAGTAGTAACACTTACTAAGTAACGATAACTATTACTGACAACTAACTACACTACAGGTTCGGCCGATCGTGGCTCCCACTGGTTTGCTGCTCCAGGCCAATGGGGGCCACGGGAAGCCACGGCCAGCACATCCCTTGGCCCGCGCCACTTCCCGCAGCTCCCATTGGCCTGGGACAGCAAACCGTGGCCAGTGGGAGCCGCAATCGATCGATCGAACCTGCAGACATGGCAGGTAAACAAACTGGCCCGGCCCACCAGAGTGCTTACCCTGGCGAGCCGCGTGCCAGACGTTGCCAACCCCTGAACTACACTAACAAAACTTAACTATCAGAAGAACACGAAATAGCTGAGGCATGTTCAAGGGACATGCCAGGGTTCTCTCTCTCTCAGGCTGAGATAATAGAGAAGGAACTAAGGACAGTTCACCCCAAACCCTCGGCGTCAAGCATAAGTAGGCATAAGGCCGAACAGGCACTGCCAGCAGAAACATCTACAATGAAGAGCTTGAGAGGTGCATGCACACCTGAAGTGGAATATCCTTAGGGTCACTACTCAAAGAGCAACTAGATTTTTTTTCTTCTCCTCTAAGTTTATCAGCATTCCTCCTACAGGCAGCCAGATCAAGAAGTTGTGCTTTAGTTCCATATACCAGAAAAATGGAAAAGGACAAGGATGATGAGGTTTTTGATCAGCATTCTTTCATAAATGATGCTGTGAAATACTTTTGTGAAAGGATTTCATAACAAGGTTCAAAATCACTTTGGCCATTTGTCAACTGATAAAAGTGAAATAACCTTTGAAAAGAGACTGGACTGACTGACTGCGCATGAGAAGGTGAAGATGTACAGTGCTTTTGACTAGAGGCTTGCACTAGAGATATACCGTTATAACCTGCTGTGGTCTACAACTGGTATCAATCTAAGAAATGCCTTTTGTATGCTGGAAGAATACATCATGTTAGAAAAACTTAACTAACACACAGTAACAGGATGTTAAACAGGATTTAGCATCTAGAGTAATAATTTGGGACAAGTCATGTTTAAAAATGTAATAGCTAGTTGTGGCTAGCTCTTAAAGTCTCCCTGGAGATGAAGTCAAAGAAGATTAGAAACAGACCTCAGGCATTTAAAATACACGGGGATTCTCCCATCAGCATAGGTAATCCACCTCACCAAGAGGTGGCAGCTAGGTGGACGGAAGAATTCTTATGTTGACCAAGTGCTGTCTACACTGGGGGTTAGGTCATCTTAACTATGTCACTCAGGGGTGTGGATTTTTCACACCACTGAGCAGTGCAGTTGGGATGACCTAACCTTTTAGTGTAGACCAGGCCTAAGAAAGAAATTCAGGGGCTTAGGGCCCATCTACACAGCTAGTCACTGTGCAGCAAACCACAGCATGAATCTACAACATACCAGTTTGCCACAGAAACTTCTGGTGTGGATACTGCTACAGCACCCTGGAAGTCCCAGAGTGTAGTTTGGCATACTATGCTTTCAGATACTAATAAGCCAAAGCACAGGCCAGGAATTTCAATACGCTGTAGCAGTATCCATTCCAGAAGCTGCTGCAGCAAGCTGGTGTGCTGTAGATTCACATCCCAGCTGCTGCACAGTAACTTGCCCTTAATATTTTCTCGATAAAGCCCTGTTCCTGCAGAAAGCTTATGACTGGGAGTATTCACATTCACAGTAAGACTATTCCCAACAGTAAGTGCTACTTCCAGTCAGAAGTGTTCACCCTAAGACTTCCCGGTAAAGTACTACTTGACCTTGAACCTTATCCAGTTTGAGTCTTATGGAAGATAAAACTTATTTTAAAAAAGTTACAGAACTAAGTTATAAAGGGTTATAAAATGAAATCAAGGAGCTAACAATGGGAGGAAAAAGTAAATTAATTTAAACTAAGCAGAAAACAACAATGGTTGAAAAATGTATGCTCAGGAGGACATTCTTTTCAAATTTCATCACAGAGTGATTTGTAAGTGGTGCCAAAAATACATGCATGCCAGGGCTTCACACTCATCCTAATTACAAACAAATTTAGCATGAAAAATGTAAAATAAAAAATTGAAAACAAATACACCGCACCCAGACAATTCTCTGGTTAAAAGTAATATTAAAATCTCAAGCTAGCATTGTCTCACTCAGCTCTTAGAGCCTCTGATCTCAAACCAAGGGTAGTCAACAGGCAGACCGTGGGCCAAATCTGGACCACCAGATGCTTTTGAACGGACCCTGAACACTTTTTATTTACTTATTATCCTCATTATTATTATTATTGTTATTATTTTCTCTGAAGTCTGGACCTTAACTATACCTTGACAAAAAATAATCGACTACCTTATCATAGAGCCTCAGAGATTTCATTCTTACTCTTTTGTAAGCTATTATGTGAGCCAAGCTTTCTAGCTAATATATTTATACAGATTACTTGAAATATCACTTACTGCTGTACTCCAAAAACAAGAATACAAACCCATTATACCCTCAATATGCAGAACAGGTTCCTCTCACAGTAAGTTCATAAATGTAATAGTCTCTCATGGAAATTACAATAAGTAAAAGTAATGTAAAAAAGTGATACACAATTTGTTTTAGAACTCAATAGTCATCTAGATATTTCAGAACAGAAGAAAAAAAACTTCAACATATTTTCTGCAGCATGGGCACATTTTCTTTTCCATATCACCACAGTCTTTTCTCTGACCTCAAAGGGGCATGTAATTTGTGTTTATCCCTTTATGATATGTCAATTTTTACTTCAAAGTAGTTGATATTACTTGCAAATTATGTTTTATGTATCTAAAATCTCTAGGTACACTACAAAATACATACAAATATTATTATAAAGCTTCATAAAACAGGTCTCCCAGATGTGGGCTACCCCTGCAAATCTTAAGATACAAGGACCTCTCACAAACCCTAAACAGCTTTCCCCATCATATCAGCCAGCATTCTCTTTCACTCATCCTCCTAGTTCTCAGAAAACTTAGTGCTTGTTTTTCAGTTCTTCAATACCTCCCAATAAATGTGTGTAGTCCCTACACATATATGCCTATAAAGCTCCAACTTGCTCCTGAATGCCAAACATGCATATAACCATGCTGCATATACAGTGATTACTACTTTAGGTTTAGTTACCAAGCTTAATAGTCATCATATATTTTTCAGCGATAACAATAAAGGTACCAAACCTTATAATCTTAAATGCTGCCAGTAGTTTCACAATACTTTCTATTTAAATTTAAAGAAAGCTATTGCAATTTAGTCCTTTAGAGAAAGCAATAGAACAGTTGCTCATAACTTCACTCTTACGCGGAGTATAGTCACAGAATTAAGTATCTTCTGTGAAAATGTTCCATTCAGGAATGCTGACCAAACAAGGCATTTTTAATTAACAAAGACCAGTGGGAAAATAGGAACTTGCTTTAGGTAACAGAAACACTGAAGTGAAACCTGCATAACTATGGTATAGTAAAGAAATAGATCTATTAGAAAAAAATGCATAAATACAAATAGTTACACACTGATGAAGCCCTTTAACATGAATAAAATGGTACCAACAGCAATATGTATTAAGAGTATAAAATTCCAGTGCACTCAAAAAGCAAAAGAAAAACAATCAGCTAAAACAACAGAGCTATTTAACATTTGCTTTGCACTGCAGCCAACTCTATCTGATAAAATAGCAGAGTCCTCTTAAAATAATTGTGAAAGGATTAGACCAAGGGTCAGCAACCTTTCAGAAGTGGTGTACGAAGTCTTCATTTATTCACTCCAATTTAAAGTTTTGCGTGCCAGTAATACATTTGAATGTTTTTAGAAGGTCTCTTTCTATAAGTCTACAACATATAACTCAACTATTGTTGTATGTCAAGTAAATAAGGTTTTTGAAATGTTTAAGATGCTTAATTTAAAATTAAATTAAAATGCAGAGCCCCCCGAACCAGTGGCCTCGACCCGGACAGCGTGAGTACCACTGAAAATCAGCTCACGTGCCGCCTTCGGCACGTGTGCCATAGGTTGCCTATCCCTGGATTAGACACCTAAAAATAATAAAGTGAGTTTGAAAAAATAACCATTTAAGAAGTTTCCAAAAAGCAGTGCAAATTTTAAATATAGTATCTCTTGTTGCTCCAGGAATTTACAACAGGACCACAGTATAAACTGAAGACACACTGTGATCTTGACTGCAAAATTACATGATACTGCACATCTACAAGTAACGAACACCAGAACCCAGCAGCTAGAGAAGAGAAGGCAATTGCTGCTGGTGAAAAAAAAAAAAAAACCAGTTCACCACAGAACAAGAGACAAATCCCTTCACTTCTACCAATGGAGAGAGAGTTTACACAGGTAACATACTAATTGAAGCTCTGTTCATCAAATCCTTCAACATTAGATAAGGGTCCTTGTCCTCCTCCTCCTCCTCCTCCCCTCAAAAAACAAATACGATTAAGAAAGTTAAAAATAGATATTTCCGTTTCCTAAGATTATTTCCCTTTAATTCCAATGCTCTGAGAAAGTTTATCTGGTTTGTCAACTTCCCATGTTTGTGTTTGAAAAAGAGGCATGTTACAGCCATACTTCCATGTTTAATTAAATAAACTGATTTTATATGCTTTGTATTATTATTAATAATAAATGGCATCTTATTAGCATTTCTCTCCAAGTTCTGCAGCTCTCTTAGAAGGTCTGGAATAGGGGCAATTTTAATTATGAAATCACCTCTTCACCCTCATCCCCCAAAAATCTGTTAGGTGTTCTTCAACATTGGCTTATTTTTGTACATTTAAGCATTCCTTTGTGGTCGGAGAAAGCATATGCGAAGGTCATTTTCACTACTGATACACAGACTTTGATTCCCTGTGATGTCGAAGCAGCACTCGGAGCAGAATGGGGAGTTGTGGCGAGCCAGTTGCAGCTCTCTCACTCTCAACCACGCAGTCCTGGAGTAAGTTAGAGCCAAGGTGTGGGGGTGGGGGAAGTGGTATATCGGCACAAAAAGGGAGGAGAGGCAGGAGCAGGAGATGAGTAAGAGCAAAGGGAGGGCACAGGGTGAGGATAGGACAGAGGGAGAGAAAGCCTTGGGGAAGGGGGACAGGACAGAGGGATAGGCACTAGAGAACACTGTCCTACAAAACCTGGAATTGAACCTGAGTCCTCAGTCTCCACATTCCTCAGCTCTCAGCAAATAATTCTGAAACCCAGTGAAAACTTGTGTCTCTTCTCCCTTTCAAGCGACTGATACACAGAGAACAGCAGCTTGCTACTGCCATCATGTATTCCACTAACTCAAGTAGTAGAGGTCTGTGCTCTAGGTCTAAAGATCCAGATCCTGCTGTGGTATGGGTTCTGTGGAAAAAAGTGTATGTGATCATGTAATTAAAGACTACATCTCCCATTTCACTCCTTGGTCGGGACAAGATCTACATTTTAATATAGCATAAGAAATAAGAAAATTATAATAAAAGATATTTAAGGGTGGTTGTTTTTGTTTCCTTAACTTTCTTATGCCTGCTTAAAAGAATGGCAATCAATCTAGCATATGTCAGTAGTATTATAACCCCCAGTTAGTGTGTAGGATTAATAAGGAAAGCAGGGGGAGGAAGGAAACAAAACTTCTGTTTCCAAGGAGGCTGGTACTTACAAACAAAACAGCCAAGAGATTTACTCTGAAAGGCAGAGTGGCTAAGTACAGGAGACTGGGGTCTGCCATATTAGAGAGCTCAGTTCAATATCCAGCTCTGCTCGAAGTGACCTGTTGTTTTTTTCAGTTGTACAACCTAGATAATATGATTGCCTGACTCAGAGGGAGGGACACAAAGCCTTGCTCAATAACTATTCTGCGCACTTCAGAACCCTTAACAGTCAATAGAAGAGTCAAGAGTTGAACTCATTTCTCCTTGCTACCAAATCAGTGCACCTTCTACTAGGCTACAAAATATTTTCTGTGGGTCTGGGCTTGTCTACACCATGAGCCAGATCGACAGGCAGTGATCGATCCAGTGGGGGTTGATTTATAAAGTCTACTACAGATGTGATAAATTGACCACCGATCACTACAGTGTCAATGCCGGTACTCCACCTCAACAAGGAGTGCAAGGGGAATTGATGGGAGAATGTCTCCCATCGACACACCACAGCGAAGACACCGTGATAAGCAGATCTAAGTATATCAACTTCAGCTACATTATTCATGCAGCTGAAGTTGCGTAACTTAGATATCTCACACACACCCCCATAGTGTAGACCAGCCCTCTCTCTCTGTCTCTCACTGCTATTTTGACCATCTTAGAGCTAAGCAAGATAGGTGAGCCAGTCTCAAGGACTGTCCAGCAAAATTTGAGACGAGGCAGTCGTAGGTCAACAGTTCCTGATTACTTAAGGTCCAGTTAAGTCAAGCTCCCAGCAGTTCATGAGAAGAAATCTGCAGGCTTAAAAGCTTAGAGCAGAGCGCTGTTCTCTCAGATGAACGCAGAGTAAACTGGAGTCAATGTGCAATGCTGCAGCAGTCCAGCAAAAGGAGTCTGAATTCAAAGGAGAAATGAAGGGGGGTGGGAGGAGTAATCTTCCTCCATTGTGGTGGAATAATCAGGAGGGGAAAGGGTGTAAACGGCATGCCAGAAAGATCCAAGGATAATGTTCTCATGTTCTCTCCACAGGTACTTATGCGGAGAGTGGACTAGATGACACATCTTAGGGAAGGGAGCAGGAGACTCCACCGATTGAAGGCATGAGATGCACTGTCCTAGGGATGGGGGTTCCACAACCACCACTCCCAAGAGGGGATGGCGGGTGGTGGTGGTGGTGGTTGGGGACTCCCTCTTAAGGGGGACTGAGTCATCTATCTGCCATCCTGACTGGGAAAACCGAGAAGCATGCGGCTTGCCAGGAGTTAGGATTCACGACGTGACGGAGAGATTGCCGAGACTCATCAAGCCCTCAGATTGCTACCCCTTCCTGCTTCTCCACGTGGGCACCAGTGATACTGCCAAGAATGACCTTGAGCGGATCACTGCAGGCTACATGGCTCTGGGAAGAAGGATAAAGGAGTTTGAGCCGCAAGTGGTGTGCTCATCCATCCTCCCTGTGCAGGGAAAAGACCGTCAACTCGTGGAAGTCAACGATTGGCTATGCAGGTGGTGTCGGAGAGAAGGCTTTGGATTCTTTGACCATCTGATAGTGTTCCAAAAAGAAGGACTGCTAGAAAGAGACGGACTCCACCTAACGAAGAGAGGGAAGAGCACCTCTGCAAGCAGGCTGGCTAACCTAGTGAGGAGGACTTTAAA
This sequence comes from Gopherus flavomarginatus, assembly GCF_025201925.1. Taxonomy (NCBI): domain Eukaryota; kingdom Metazoa; phylum Chordata; order Testudines; family Testudinidae; genus Gopherus; species Gopherus flavomarginatus. The sequence continues at coordinate 236,150,987 of NC_066617.1, forward strand.
CTAGGTTCACCAGGGAAAGGAGACCAAAGCCCTGAGGTAAGTGGGATACCAAGAGGAAGCACGAGCAGGAGCGTGCAAGAGGGGAGGACTCCTGTCTCAGACCGAGAAAGCGGGACAATCAGCGCGTTATCTTAAGTGCCTATACACAAATGCAAGAAGTCTGAGAAACAAGCAGGGAGAACTGGAAGTCTTGGCAGTCAAGGAATTATGATATGATTGGAACAACAGAGACTTCGTGAGATAACTCATGAATGGAGTACTGTCATGGATGGATATAAACTGTTCAGGAAGGACAGGTAGGGCAGAAAAGGGGAGGAGTTACATTATATGTAAGAGAGCAGCATGACTGCTCAGAGCGCCAGTATGAAACTGCAGGAAAAAAACAAGACTCTCTGGATTACGTTTAGAAGTGTGAGTAACAGAAGTTACTAGATCACAAACCCTGGTTCTCATGGGAGACTTCAATCACCCCAATATCTACTGGTAGAGCAGTACAGCAGTGCAGACAATCCAGGAAGTTTTTGGAAAGTGAAGGGGACAATTTCCTGGTGTAAGTGCTGGAGGAAACAACTAGGGCTAGAGCTCTTCTTGACCTGCTGCTCACAAACAGGGAAGAATTAGAAGGGGACAAAAAAGTGGATGGGAACCTGGGAGACAGTAACCATGAGATGGTCGAGTTCAGGATCCTGACAAAACGAAGAAAGAAGAACAGCAAAATACAGACCCTGAACTTCAGAAAAGCAGATGTTGACTTCCTCAGGGAACTGATGGGCAGGATCCCCTGAGAGAACAACATGAGGGGGAAAGGAGTCCAGGGAGTTGGCTGTATTTTAAAGAATCCTTATTGAGGTTGCAGGAACAAACCATCCTGATGTGTAGAAAGAACAGTAAAAATGGGAGGCAACCAGCTTGGCTTAACAGTGAAATCCTTGCTGATCTTAAACACAAAAAAGCAGCTTACAAGAAGTGGAAGCTTGGACAAATGACCAGGGAGGAGTATAGAAGTATTGCTCAGGCATGCAGGAGTGAAATCAGGAAGTTCAAAACACACTTGGGAGTTGCAGCTAGCAAAGGATGTTAAGAGTAACAAGAAGGGTTTCTTCAGATATGTTAGACCATCTTTTTGTTGCAAGGAAAGTGTGGGCCCCTTACTGAATGGGGGAGGCAACCTAGTGACAGAGGATGAGGAAAAAGCTAATGTATTCAATGCTTTTTGCACCTCTGTCTTCACAAACAAGGTCAACTCCCACATTACCGCACTGGGCAGCACTGTATGGGGAGGAGGTGACCAGCCTTCTGTGGAGAAAGAAGTGGTTCAGGACTATTTGGAAAAGCTGGACGAGCACAAGTTGATGGGGCCGGACGCACTGCATCCGAGGGTGGTAAAGGAGTTGGCAGATGTTATTGCAGAGCCATTGGCCATTATCTTTGACAATCGCGGGGATCCCGAATGACTGGAAAAGGACTAATGTAGTGCCTATCTTTAAAAAAGGGAAGGAGGAGGATCTGGAGAACTACAGACCAGCCAGCCTTACCTCAGTCCCTGGAAAAATCATGGAGCAGGTCTTCAAGGAATCAATTCTGAAGCTCTTAGAGGAGAGGAAAGTGATCAGGAACAGTCAGCATGGATTCACCAAGGGCAAGTCATGCCTGACTAACCTAACTGCCTTCTATGATGAGATAACTGGCTCTGTGGATGAGGGGAAAAGCAGTGGACGTGTTATTCCTTGACTTTAGCAAAGCTTTTGATATGGTCTCCCACAGTATTTTTGCCGTCAAGTCGAAGCAGTATGCACTAGATGAATGGACTATAAGGTGGATAGAAAGCTGGCTAGATCATCAGGCTCAACGGGTAGTGATCAATGGCTCCATGTCTAGTTGGCAGCCGGTATCAAGCAGAGTGCCAAGGGTTGGTCTTGGGGCTGATTTTGTTCAATATCTTCATTAATGATCTGGAGGATGGCATGGATTGCACCCTCAGCCAGTTTGCAGATGACATAAAACTGGGAGGAGTGGTAGATACACTGGAGAATAGTAATAGGATACAAAGGGACCTAGACAAATTAGAGGATTGTGCGAAAAGATATCTGATGAGACTCAACAAGGACAAGTATAGAGTCCTGCACTTAAGATGGAAGAATCCAATGCACTGCTACAGACTAGGGACCGAGTAGCTAGGCAGCAGTTCTGCAGAAAAGGACCTAGGGGTTACCATGGACGAGAAGCTGGATATGAGTCAACAGTGTGCCCTTGTTGCCAAGAAGGCTAACGACATTTTGGGCTGAATAAGTAGGAGCATTGCCAGCAGATCAAGGGACGTGATCATTCCCTTATATTCAGCATTGGTGAGGCCTCATCTGGAGTACTGTATCCAGTTTTGGGCCCCACACTACAAGAAGGATGTGGAAAAATTGGAAAGAGTCCAAGGGAGGGCAACAAAAATGATTAGGGGGGCTGGAGCACATGACTTATGAGGAGAGGCTGAGGGGATTGGGATTGTTTAGTCTGCAGAAGAGAAGAATGAGGGGGGATTTGATAGCTGCTTTCAACTACCTGAAAGGGGGTTCCAAAGAGGATGGATCTAGACTGTTCTCAGTGGTAGCACATGACAGAACAAGGAGTAATGGTCTTGAGTTGCAGTGGGGGAGGTTTAGGTTGGATATTAGGAAAAACTTTTTTTTTCCCCACTAGGAGGGTGGTGAAGCACTGGAATGGGTTACCTCGGCAGGTGATGGAATCTCCTTCCTTAGAGGTTTTTGAGGTCAAGCTTGGCAAAGCCCTGGCTGGGATGATTTAGTTGGGGATTGGTCCTGCTTTCAGCAGGGGGTTGGACTAGATGACCTCCTGAGGTCCCTTCCAACCCTGATATCTTATTATTCTAATGGGGTTATGATTCTTGTCTACCTACTGTCCCTGTACACTGCTTGAGTTCTGTTATTTTTATAAACATTGAGATATCTATTAAATAAATTTTGAAGCCTCCCACACAGTTTAGTTGAAAGTGTAGCGCTCACTCTTCCCCCTGTGCTCACTCCACAACCTAATGATTGTCTAAGGGGCAGAGGGTTTCTCTGTTATGCTGACCCTTTCCCACCACCCTGCTACTGCCAAAATAGGTGGCTCTTCTCTATCATCCTCTTTCCCCCCTCCTTTTTCAGGTCCTGTTTTCCCATAAGCACAAATTGCCCACATAGCCTGCTGCTTACAGCCTTCCCAGGTACCTGCAGATTTAATCCACAGGGTTCTTGTTCACAGGGTTTTAAATAGCATTACTGAAATTCACCAGCATTTTATTAATTTCCCTTTGGCACTGCTTCAGATAGCTGAAGGAGTAACACAGGCACTGGAGTCATGTCTGCAGAAGAAAGAAGACAGCAGTGCATTGGTACCTGTGAGTGTACCCAGCTCACGATGGTATTTGAAAGTCTGATCCTGCATCATTAAGGTCCATGAGAGTTCTCCAAAAGACTGCCACTGACTTAAATGAGAGCTGAATTGGGCCACTACTGACAAAGCAAATCGTCATATTATACGCCTGTGTGTGCTTTAGTTTCTTCCCCCAAGAGAACTGTTCCCTCCCCCCGCCCCAAACCCAGGTTATCTTTGGAGCCACAGGGATTAGAAACTGGGTAGCTAACAATGCTTAATAACCATTCAATAAAACTGAATATCACTGCATCCAATCCTCCTCCATATGTTGTCTACACAGATTATAAACCCCTTGAGTTAAGGAGCTTGACTTCACACTCATCTGTATACACCAGTGGTCTCCAACGTTTTTACACACAGGATCATTTTTTTAATTTAAAATCAATCCAGGATCTATCCCATCCCTTATCCTAGGCCCCGCCCCTGCTCGCTCTCCTCCCCACACTCACTTTCACTGGGCTGAGGCAGAGAGTTGGGTGTGGCAGGGGGTGCAGGCTGTGCAGGGAGCCGAGGACTTCGGACTGCAGGAGGGAGCTCCAGGCTGGGGCAGAGGGTTGGAGTGAGGGGTGCAAGCTCTCTGAGGGAGTTTGGGTGCAGACTCATGGCAGGCGGTTAAGGTGCAGGAGGCGGTGCGGGGTCTGGGAGGGAGTTTGTGTACAGGAGAGGGATCTGGGCTGGGGTGCAGTGGGGGGCGAGGTGTAGGCTCCAGCCGGGAAGCGCTTACTACAGGCAGCTGCTGGTTGGTGGCATAGAGGGGCTAAATCAGGCTCCCTGCCTGCCCTGGGCCCATACCGCTCCCGGAAGCAGCTGGCATGGCTCTGCAGGCGGACAGGCAGCTCTGTACTCCACCACTACCCCAACCCCAGTGCCAACTCCACAGCTCCCATTGGCCAGGAACTGCGCCCAATGGGAGCCATGGGGCAGCGCTTGTGGGAATGGACAGCGCACGGACACCTGCTGTCCCCAGCCAGCCACAAACGCTGCCCCCACAGCTCCGATTGGCCACAGTTCCTGGCCAATGGGATCTGCAGACTCAGCGCTGGGTTGGGGGCAGTGGTAGCGTACAGAGCTGCCTGCTCCCCTGCAGAGGCTGCAGAGCCATGCAGCTGCTTCCGGGAGCAGTGTGGGCCCAAGGCAGGCAGGAAGCCTGCCTTAGACCTGCTGCACTGCCAGACTTTTAGCGGACGGAGATCGCGATGAACTGGCAGAGGCTCCAAGACCAACCAATCTATCACAATCTACCAGTTGGAGACCACTAGTGTACATTATCAGTGTTCTAGAAACTGTAACTGAAACTTCTTAATGGAAGATGAAATTCTGCAGAAATCAATAGCTTAGTCCGCCCCTCCTCTCTATCCCCACTCATCAGACAAGGCCTCTTACCAGTGTGGTGCAGATGTCTTAAGCCTTGTATTAAATTATTTTTTTATGGGGACTATTAAATGTTTTCTCCCATGTAAGGAGCAATTATATTACACTGAGTTTATAGCTATCAGTCAACACACTCCTGAGTGTAATACTGATCTTCACTCCTTTTTGGCAAATATACAGCCTAGTAATAACACTTGAATATAGACTAAATGTGCAAGCAACTGTGTCACCATCAGTCTGCACAACATGTCACTTCTTGAAGTGGCATCAGTGATGCCATGCAGTCTTGAAATGTAAAGAATCATGCAAAAGGCCAAGTTCCCATTGACTAAGTTGTCTGCATGATTCAAAACTCTACCAAACTCAGAAAAGAAGTACTATTTAACATTTACTGTGGCTCAGAAACTTAAAAAGAATGTCAACAACTGAATTAGGAGCTAGGAAGAGTTCGCAGTGAAAAATCTGCCAAGCAGGGTTAACTTAGAACTCTTAAAAAGGATAAAATTTAATATGTTGTTCATGGTGCCAAAACAATTTTATGCAGAATCAGGAGGAATATTATATAGTTCTTAAGTATATGAAATATTTTAAAAAGCTACTGCATATAGTTAAATTAATTTTAGAAGGAGACAATTGTTAAACAGATGCCATTCCTGTGCTTGTGCAGAAATTGGTTTCATGTTTATCCGGTCCTTAAGCATTAAAAAGAATAGTAAATAGGAATAAGATTATCCAGCAGAATTTAGCATTATCAGAATCTTATTCTGAAAAAAATAAAATAGTTCCAGGCATTCTTTACAGCTGCTCTCTCTCTCCCTCTCCCTCCTCCCCCCTCCACTCCTCGAGGAGGGGGGCCTCCTCAAAATCCACAACAATGAAAACTCTATCTTTAATAAACTGTATGGCACATTGTACTTTCTACTCAAGCCCACCACATTCTTCCCTTGTCTTGAACATATATACTGTTTTAATTTTCGCTACCACCAATGTCCAAAACAAAAAGATCATAAAAACATTTCCAAACACATACACCTTCACCTCAAGTCATTTATTCTCTTGCATCCTTTCACATTAATGGCAAACACAACTACATTCCTTTGCTCTACTTATTCATATGATTTCATACTGCTACAAATTTTGATTGTGTACTAGAAACAAACTATTTGTTTAAACTGTCAGGATACTATTTTACCAATGCAGTCTTCTATTGGTTTTCTTCAGAGCAGTCTCTTTTTTATTTGTTTGTCAATCAGAAAAATGACTCCAGCTTTCCAAACTCTTTGAAGCTCACTATTACATTAGCGTGATCAGTTCCATGAACTCACATGCTTACAGCACTGCAAAGCTCCTGGCGTTAAAGTTAGTTCAGAAGTGCTTTAATGACTGTTCTCCACTATACAGGGAATTAATTTGCATTGCCGACGTGTTTATTCATTACTGTGTGTCAGATTGTTGATGCATCCACTTAACCAGTGCTGGTGTATGACTATACATACACGATAAAGTACCATATGTCCCACCTTTTAAAAAATTAAAATAAAAAAAAAGTAGAGCTTCAATTAATTACATTTAACTCCAGCGATCAACTCAAAACAAATTAATTTATTTAAAAAATTAATCGCTATTAATCTCAGTTTTAATCGCACTGGTAAACAATTATAGAGTACCAATTGAAATTTATTATAAATATTTGTGGATGTTCTTCTACATTTTCAAGTATATAGATTTCAATTAAAACACAGAATAGGAAGTATACAGTGCTCACTTTATATTATTTTTTTATTACAAATATCTGAACTTAAAAAAAGAAACAAAAGAAATAGTATTTTTCAATTCACTTCATACAAGTATTGTAGTGCAATCTCTATAGTGAACGTGCAATCACAAAATGTAGAATTTTGTTTACGTAACTGCACTCAAAACAATGTAAAACATTAGAGCCTACAAGTCCACTCAGTCCTACTTCTTGTTCAGCCAATCGCTAAGACAAACAAGTTTTTTTAAGCTGCTCTGCAACACCAGAACTCCAATAAAAAGAGAACTGCGGTGCAATTTAAATAGAAGGCTACTTCATTTTACATATAACTACCAATAATAAAAACTTCACATAAATTAAATCGAAATCAAGCCAGTGCAGTCAAGAAGCTTACACAGAAAATTCAAATGTTTCCTTTCAATTCTAGAGACAATATTTGTAAGTGCAAAACAGTATGCTTAAAGTAAAGTCTCTAACATAAAGTTCTAAATCTGAAGCATAATTTGAAGAGTCACTAATATTGCATATTTCTTACGATTGCTGTTTTAGGCAAAGAAGTGGTCAAGATTTTAACCATGTGTACTAAGAATAAATTTGCATTTACTGAAAGCTGGCGAAAGGCAAAAAGTGTATAGAATACAGACATAGATGTGAAAAACTAACATTTTCTACATTAAGTCCTGTCACATGATTCTTTCAGAATTCTCTGAATATAACCAAACGTCAAATCCAACCCAGTGCTCTGCGGTGCACCTCCTACCTTGTCCTAGACATTCATGTGCAAGTTACCCAAATATTTTCCCTTCCAAAACTATTTTCTTTAAAAATATATTAAATATTTCCTTTATAAATCCATAACAAGTCCTATTTATGTGAGTATTTGCTGGGTGGAACACAGCTAGATGCTGAACTAGAAATACCATAACAGCTGAGTATTTTAACTGGTAACACTCTTGTAGTGACATGCCTGTGTGTGGTATCAGCTATGGAATCCATATCTTTAAAAATTTCAAATATCATGGCTTGCAAATTTAATACACTTAGAGTGCCCGCGGTATTGTTACATACATATTTACACACACACACACACACACAAATACACAATTATGTGTTAGAAAGTTTATACCACCAGGAGTTTGCAATAGTCACATTATTCATGGATGGCAAAGCTACGAGCAAGTTAGGTAGGTGAATCCAAAAAAGTGCAGATAAACCATCACATATTTTGTATATGCCATATATGGTATAGAAAAACTACTTTAACAATTTTTTAGATTTTAAAACAAGCTGAAACTGTATTTGTTACCAAGTGCCTGAAGGCCTAAATTACCTGAAAATAAATTTATCAGGTAACTTTCCACATATCTTGGGACCAGAACACATGTACATATATTAGTAATGTTATGATAAAGAAATTGGTTTAAGTATACCAGAATTGCATATATTAAAAGATGCTATACTTATTTTTTCCTTATTATTTTAAAACAAATATAGGTTAACATGATCAAAGACCATCCTAATGTTTATTCAAGGCAATCACCAGTGGTACAGGAGAGCAAAGCATCTTCTATCCACAATTTTGGCATTTCCTGACACCCAAAAGCTTCATTTTACAACTTGAATACAAAGTTTAAGTAGTTTTATTGCATTTAATATAGTTACAAGGGAAAGCAGGAAAACAATTGCTTGTACCCTGAATTTCATGCCCCGATAGGCAGGTAAAGTACTTTTTAAAAATAGCTGTCCTCATTAAAAACAGCCTGCCATGGAGAATCAAAGAAATATAAATTTGGAGACCTGACAGTTCATACAATTGTGTTTATTTGCATTCATAAATATTTAAGAAACACAACTTATGGTATTTGATATTACTGAGTCCATTGTAGTAAAAGCAAATACAATCAATTCCCCTTATTTGTTATACTTCTCTTCATCATTCAAGGCTAATCTAGTTTTAGGTCAGGAAAAAGACTGTGGTTTATCATTTTAAACAAACCATTGTAGTAAAATGTGAACAGGAAATTCCAAACTATGCTACTCAAAAAACAATGATTTAAAAAAACTCTAAACTTACAAAGCATAAAGAACCCATAAATGCATCACAGTAAATGAGAACAAAAGAAAAGTGTGTAATTACCTCTGTCTTTTTTTTTTTCCCTCTCTCTCTCTCTCTCTCCATTGGGGTAAGGGCTTTTTATGCTTTTGCTGAGAGAGAAACATTCATATCGTGCAGGAGGAAGGGGGGGAGAGAGCACGCACAACATATACAGCTCTGTCTGATACCTTGGAAATAACCAGCCTGTGGGAGTTAGAGAAGGCATGCCATTCATTCTTCACCATATAAATGTCTTCTTAGAGCCTCAACTGACCAGCAGTTTCACTTGGATCTTGAGGCACAGGTCTGACTTGTTTTTCAAATAAGAGAGCTAATTTTTATACTCATATATACTTTTTAAACATGCTTGCTAACATATAGACATTTTATAAAGCCTAACCAAAACACAGGGTCAAGGATCTAAGCAAAATCTTCCCTATTAGAATTACACACCTATGAGGTACTCAATTTTTTTCAAGAACTTGGTCTTACAAAAATGATGCATGTCATATTTACTACTCTTAGGGTATGTCTACACTATGAAATTACTCCGATTTTACAGAAGTCGATTTTTGGGAACAAATTGTATGAAGTCGAGTGCATGTGTCCGCATTAAGCGCATTAATTCGACAGAGTGCGTCCATAGTATCGTGGCAAGCGTCGACATTCCGAGCAGTGCACTGTGGTAGCTATCCCACAGTCCCCACTGCCCACTGGAATTCTGGGTTGAGTACCTAATGCCTGATGGGGCCAAAAATTTGTCACTGGTGGTTATGGGTAAATGTCGTCAGTCAACCCTCCCTCTGTGAAAGCAACGGCAGACAATCATTTTGCACCCTTTTCCCTGGATTGCCCAAGTAGAGGCCATAGCATGGCAAGCATGGAGCCCATTCAGCTCACTGCAGCAGTTATGAGCATTTTAAACACCTTGCGCATTATCGTGCAGTTTATGCAGAAACAGAAGCTGAAAAACCAGGCAAGGAGGTGATGGCAGCGCGGTGACAAGAATGAGGAGGACATGGACAGAGACTTCTCTCAAAGAGCGGGCCCCAGCAATGTGGACAACACGGTGTTAAGGGGGCAGGTTCATGCCATGGAAAACTGACTCTGGGCCCAGGAAACAAGTACAGACTGGTGGGATCGCATAGTGTTGCAGGTCTGGGATGATTCCCAGTCGCTCCGAAATTTTCACATGCGTAAGGGCACTTTCATGGAACTTTGTGACTTGCTTTCCCCTGCCCTGAACCACAAGAATACCAAGATGAGAGCAGCCCTCACAGTTCACAAGCAAGTGGCAATAGCCCTCTGGAAGCTTGCAATGCCAGACAGCTACCAGTCAGTTGGAAATCAATTTGAGTGCGTAAATCTACTGTGGGGGTTGCTTTCATGCAAGTAGCCAACGCAATCACTGAGCTGCTGCTACCAAAGGTAGTGACTCTGGGAAATGTGCAGGTCATAGTAGATGGCTTTGGTGCAATGGGATTCCCTAACTGCGGTGGGGTGATAGACAGAACCCATATCCCTATCTTGGCACCGGACCATCAAGGCAGTCAGTACATAAACCACAAGGAGTACTTTTCAATGGAGATGCAAGCACTGGTGGATCACATGGGACACTCCACCAACATCAACGTGGGATGGCCAAGAAAGGTTCATGATGCTCGCGTCTTCACGAACTCTGGTCTCTTTGAACAGCTGCAGGAAGGGATTTACTTCCCAGACCAGAAAATAACTGTTGAGGATGTTGAAATGCCTATAGTTATCCTTGGGGACCCAGCCTACCCCTTAATGCCCTGGCTCATGAAGCTGTACACAGGCACCCTGGACAGTAGTAAGGAGCTGTTCAACTATAGGCTGAGCAAGTGCAGAATGGTGGTAGAGTGGTGGTGGACGTCTGAAGGGTCGCTGGAGCAGTTTACTGACTTGCTCAAACCTCAACACAACCAATATCCCCACTGTTATTGCTGCTTGCTGTGTGCTCCACAATCTCTGTGAGAGTAAGGGGGGGGGGGGAGACCTTTATGGTAGGGTGGAAGGTTGAGGCAAATCACCTGGCCGCTGATTACGCGCAGCCAGACACCAGGGCATTAGAAGAGCACATCAGGAAGTGCTGCGCATCAGAGAAGCTTTGAAAACCAGTTTCATAACTGGTGACAGTTATTTATTTTTCCTTGATGAAAACCTGCCCCCTTGGTTGAATCTAATTCCCTGTAAGCCAACCGCCCCCACCACCCTTCGATCACAGCTTGGAAATAAAGTCATTATCATTTTAAAACCATGTATTCTTTATTAATTGATTATAAAAATAGGAAGAGAACTGACAAAGTAGCCCGGGTGGGGTGTGGGAGGAGGGAAGGAAAAGGCCACTTCAAAACTTGTTGAATGACAGCCTTCTGTCAACTGGGGTGGAGTGGTTGGGTGCCCGGAGCCTCCCACCCACACATTCTTGGGCACCTGGGTGAGGAGGCGGCTATGGAACTTGGGGAGGAGGGAGGGCAGTTAAACAGGGGCTGCAGCAGCAGTCTCTCCAGCTGACATTCCTGAACCTCCACCAGACGCTGGATCATGTCTGTCTGTTCCCGTAGTAGCCCCAGTGTTGCATCCTGCCTCCTCCGATCCCCCTGCCACCACCTCTCCTCACGTTCACTTGCTGCTTTCCTGTCCTGTGCTACTGTGTCCCTCCACACTTTCTGCTGTGCTCTTTCAGTGCAGGACACCTGCATGAGCTCAGAGAACATTTCAGCGCGGGTGCGTTTTTTTCGCCACCTTATCTGAGATAGACTTTGGGACAGAGGAGGGAGGCTCGAAATATTTGCAGCTGCGGGAGGAAAAAAGGGAGAAAAGTATTTAAAAAGATACATTTTACAGAACGATATGCATATTCTTTCATGGTGAACAACACTATTCACACTACATAGCACATGTGATTTCGATACAAGGTCATTTTTTGCATCTTCTATTGAGTGCCTGTCGCTTTGGTGTTAGAGATCAAACACGACAGGCAACAGAATTCGGCTTGCAGGCAGCCATGGTAAGCCACAGTCCTTCAGCTTCTGCAACCTTCATAACAGCAGCTCCCTCCTTTCCCATACCAAGCAAAACCTGCTGAGTTGTCCATTTAGGGCTGCGGTTTTAGTGTTAACGTGCAGCAGCAGAAACCAAACTAACTCCCTTCCATCCTTTTCTCTGGGATGATCACTTTAACCCTTCCCTCACCACACAGCTGGCATCAGGAAAGATCCCTGCTAGCCAAACACGAACAGCTCAGCACCAGTGCCACCCCGCACCTTCCCCCCACCGTTTGGCTAACTGCAGGGAAGGATTTCTTTTCAGTCACAGGCAAACAGCTCAGTAGGAATGGCCACCTATGACTGTCCCCTTAATTAAATTCCCATATTTCAGCCAGGTTACCATGAAAGATATCACTCTCCTGAGGATAACACAGAGAGATAAAGAACGGATGTTGCTTGAATGCCAGCTAACACCGGGACCATACACTGCCAGGCTTTGTCATGCCATAACACCAGATTACTTGCTACATGCATGGCGTGGTCAAGTGTCCTACCACGGAGGATGGAATAAGGCTGCTCTCCCCAGAAACCTTCTGCAAAGGCTTTTGGAGTACCTCCAGGAGACCTTCATGGAGATGTCCCTGGAGAATTTCCGCTCCATCTCCAGACATGTTAACAGACTTTTCCAGTAGCTGTACTGGCCGCGAATGCATCCCAAGTCCTCAGGGCAAATTAATCATTAAAAAATGCTTGCTTTTAAACCATGTTTTATATTTACAAAGGTACACTCACCAGAGGTCCCTTCTACGGCTTCGTGGTCCGAGATACCACCTTGGGAGGGCATTTCAGTTAGGGTGAGAAAAAGATCCTGGCTGTTGGGGAGAACAGTGTGCTGTGCGTTCTCCATAACCTCGTCGTCCTCCTCCTCCTAATCTTCCCCATCCGCAAAATCCTCAGGCATGGCTGAGAGTACCCCATCATCAGAATTCACAGATGGGATGGGGTAGTAGTGGCACCCCTCTCTCCCCCCCCCCGAATTGCCAACAGCTCAGTGTAGAAACAGCATGTCTGCCGCTCTGTCCCGGAGAGTCCGTTTCATTCTTTGGCTTTCTGGTACGCTTGTCTCAGCTCCTTAAGTTTCACATGGCACTTTGTTGAGTCCCTATTGTGGCCTTGGAGATATTTTCAAATGTTTTGGCATTGTGTTTTTTGGAACCTAGTTCTTATAGCATGGATTTGTCTCCCCAAACAGCAATCAGATCCAGTACTTCCCATACAGTCCATGCTGGAGCTCTTTTTCGATTCTGAGACTGCACAGTTACCTGTGCTGATGAGCTCTGCATGGTCACCTGTGCAGACCAGCTCTCCACGCTGGGCAAACAGGAAATGAAATTCAAAAGTTTGCAGGGCTTTTCCTGTCTACCTGGCCAGTGCATCCGAGTTCAGATCGCTCTACAGAGCAGTCACAATGGTGCACTGTGGGATAGCTCCCAGAGGCTAATACCGTCAAATTGCGTCCACACTAATGCTAATTTGAACCGGCAATGTCGATTTCAGCATTACTCCCCTCATCTTTGAGGAGTACACAAAATCGATTTTAAGAGCCCTTTATGTCAACAAAAATGGCTTCGTCGTGTGGATGGTTGAAAGGTTAATTCAATTTAATACTGCTAAATTTGACCTAAACTCGTAGTGTAGACCAGGCCTTAGATTACACAAAAAAGGTATATTCTTAACTTGAGTTAGCTAACCTGAGGTGCAATCAAAGTGGGGGAGGAGGGGGACGAACATGCACACAAGCACACACCTTTATCATAGTGAAGACACAGCCTACTACAAAAATTGAGATATTACCATTGCTATTGAGTTCTCTGACTGCAATACCAAAACAGGTACCATAGATCAAATGCAAGGCTAACAAGAGGAAGCATTTTTCCAGATATAAAACATGATCATTTTACCATTCACTGAATACATGACCTATAAATTTACAAACGCACATTCTGAAGGACTCCATCTACAGAAAGGAGGGGGAGAGGAGAGGAGAGACCTTTCCATGACAAGGACACATTTTCCATAGTTCTTTTACATGGCAGAGATCCGGATATTTTTAAAATAAAATGTTTAAGTTCATTAACTTCTTTCCCTTAAACAGAGGCATAGATTCCCTTTTCATACTTCTATAAAAAGTTCACGCACACACACACACACACTGTACTTCCCTAAGATTTACCAGTTGACTTCAGAAAGTATAAACAAAATATTTAAACAAAATATTTGTTTTCAAGAAATCTGGGAAATGGTTAAATGTGCAAATCTAAACAATACAGATATTTTCATGTATTAGACATGATATATGTAGCAAAAATGTCAGTGATTTATTATGGCAAAGTTGTAATGACAAAATGCTTCAGAGATTTTATAAAAGCAGACAACAGCTGAAACTTCTTAACCAAAATATTAAATCAAGCCACATTAGAAAAAAACCACACATAGCATCTCCTTTAGTTTATACTGACAAGATAATTAAGCATCTAATGGGGGAAGCAATACACAATAGAGGGCTTTGGCAAATGAGATTAAAACTTAGGTCACTACTAAAACCATACCAGGCAAGTGGTAACCAAAAGGCATTACAATCTAACAGCTATTTGGTAGTCAATGTGAAATAAAATGGAAGCCTGAGCTAGTATGCAAAGGACAGAGGCCAAGGAAATAGAACTACCAGTATAATTGCTTCTATGTGTCAGAGAGAGAAAGCAGGGACAGTTTGTTGTTTGTGGAGACTGATTATTTAGCAAGAAGAACTCAAATAAATATGAAGAAATCAGGGCAACATTTCATAGGACAGTATTTCCAGATCTCTTCTGAAAGTTCTTCTAAACCAGACGTGGGCAAACCACAGCCCACAGGCCACATCCAGCCAGCAGGACCCTCCTGCCCGGCCCCTGAGCTCCTTCCCCGGGAGGCTAGCCCTGCGCCCCTCTCTTGGTGTTCCCCCTCCCTCACAGCCTCAGCTCGCCCCGCCACCACGATGCTCTGGGCGGCGGGGCTGTATGCTCCTGGAGCAGCACAGCTGCATAGCTGGGGCCTGACCCAGTGCTCTGTACTGCGCGGTGGGGAGGCTGGCTCCAGCCAGATGGCACGGCTGCCCATCCTGGTGCTCTGAGCAGCATGGCTGTAGCACCACCAGCCACGGGTGCTACAAGCAGCGTGGTAATAGGAGTAGGGAGCAGTGGGGGTTAGACAGAGGGCAGGGGAGTTCGGGGTGGTGATCAGGGGTGTGGATAGAGGTCGGGGCGGTCAGAGGGCAGGGAACAGGGGAGTTGAATGGGGGCAGGGGTCCCCAGGGGCAGTCAGGAAGGAGGGGAGGGTTGGATGGGGCGGCGGGGGGCTGTCAGGGGCAGGGGTTCTGGCAGCGATCTGGGAACAGCGAGAAGGGGTGGTTGGATGGGGCAGGAGTACCAGGGGGGCAGTCAGGAATGAGAGCAGGGGTTGTATGGGGTGGCAGGGGGCAGTCAGAGGCAGGGGTTCTGGGGGCTGTCGGGGGGGGGGGTTGGATAGAGCAGATAGAGTCCCAGTGGGCTGCCAGGGGGTCAGAAGCAGGAGGGGTCAGATAGGCGTGGCCCGGTCCCTGCCCCCTAACTGTTTGGGGAGGCATAGCCTCCCCTAACCGGCCGTCCATACAATTTCAGAAACCCGATGAGGCCCTCAGGCGAAAAAGTTTGCCTGCTCCTGTTCTAAACTGAAGACTCAATTGTCCATTAAGAACGTATTGTACAAAATACGGAGAGTAAGTTCAAATACTTAAATGTAAAACAGGGATTTTAATGCTATTTAAGCACAAATCTCAAGGCAACCTCAACCCTGGAAGCACTACTTGCACTTCTGCAGTAAACACGCAACGAGCCTTTCAAACTTCTTCTTACATAAATTATGCCCTGATGGTAAAAACAAGGAGTGCAATTCAGAATGATTGTCAACATGTCTGTTTCACAAAACAGAATACATAACTTTTAAAACTGGCAACACTTATGTTTAGCCTTTCACCCTATGTATCATGTATGTTTGGATTGCATTTACATATTTGAATTGTATTTCCATGTCTGACTTAGTCTAAGATCTTTGGGGCAGGAACTCTGTTTGTATAGCACAAGCAACATTGTCACAACTAGACAGGGTGACCAGATGTCCCGATTTTATAGGGACAGTCCCGATTTTGGGGTCTTTTTCTTATATAGGCTCTTATTACCCCCCACCCCATCCTGATTTTTTACACTTGCTGTCTGGTCACCCTATGACTAGATAAATAAATTTTCTTGTTTCTACTAAATCTGTTCACATTTTTTTCTGAGCCAAGCTTAACTCTTCCAATTCCCATAACAGACTTCAGTTTTGTCACTGTTTTCAACAGGGTCTATTGCATGTATCTGGAATGCAATACAAACTTTATAACGTTGAAACAGAAGTGTTTTACTACCTTACCACAGATTACTCACCAATTCACTTCTAACAAAATTTGTATTACACTAACACCTAGAAACTCCCACCAAGATCAGGGAACCATAGTCCTACATGCAGTACAGTAACTCCTCACTTAACGCCCTCTCGTTTAACGTTGTTTCAAAGTTATGTCGCTGCTCCACTAGGGAACATGCTTGCTTAAAGTTGTGCAATGCTCCCTTAAAACGTCATTTGGCTGCCTGCTCTGTCCACTGCTTGTAAGATTCTGTGGAAGAGCAGCGACTCTACAAGGGAGCATTGCACAAATTCCTCTTCTCCGCCTCCTCCCCTTCCTTCACAGTGCATGTTTGGCGACACTTAGGACTTTCTGGGAGGTAGGGGGAGGAGCGAGGATGCAGCGTGCTCTGGTGAGGAGGTGGAGTGGGGGTGGGAAAAGGTGGACCTGGAGTAAAGTGGGCACAGGAACAGGTGGGCCTGGAGTATCCCCCAGAAAAGTCAGCGCCTGTTCTTCTGGGGGGAAGCTGCCGTTGCTGTTGCAAAGGTGCTTCCTACCATCCTTGCAGCAGCGGGCTGTGCCTGTGTGGTGTGTGATAAAAAAATGGAAAAAAATCTTAAAAATAGACATTGATATTATCTACTGAAATGATTTTAAAAAATGACAATTAAATTTTGCCAAGCCTACTTCTGCATATGCTTAACTTTACTTCAGTTAAGCATGTGTGTAAGTAGGATCAGGGCCTTAAGTTTGGCTGGAAATTAAACAAATTATCTTCTTGTAAAACCCTTACATTCATTCTGAGTAATATTTACCATAGCTTCAGGGTATGTATCCCCTGAGCCCCGTGGTCCACTCCAAGAGTACCCAGTCAGGTTTCAAGTTTGTTGCCATCACCTATCTCTGAGTAAGGACCTTTCTCTGACTCCCTTCTGACCAGCAGGTTTTTAAGCTGCACATCTTCCTCCCATACACTGTGATAGGCAGACTGACTTGCTGGGGCTAACACCAGCGCCTGTGTATTGGTCTGTCTCCAAGAGCTACAAACAGCATATTACCAGCAGTTCCCAGTTACTACACAACTCCTTCTAACCAAGCACATTTATTCTTAAGGTAAAAGCATTACACAGAAAACATATAAAACAATAAAAATTCTTATATGCACGCTTAAGGCTTACCAGAGGTCTCATAGGGCACAGGCCAAAGTCTTGCGGGGCCCTAGCAAGATGAAGTCTTTCCAACCGTTCCACAAGGCCTAGAGCCACCCATGGACAGAAGGTCCTGTCCATTTGCTGAATCAGAAAGAAGGCCCTGAGTCATTTAAACTCAGTTATATCAAAAGCCCTTTCTTCGTTTGAGACTCTGGAAAATCCAGCCTGAACCAGTAAATGCAAGCCATTCCGATGGGTTGCCAACTTGGTAATATTTAAAAATCAGACACTCCCACAGAGTGCTAGAACCTCACCTGTCCTGCCTCTTCCCCTGAGCTGCCGCCCTGACCCACCTTTTCCCCTGAGGCCCCATCACCTGCCCATTCCTCTTCCCCTCTCCCTCATCACTCTCTGCTTTTCTCCTCCTACACCCCAGGTCAGGAGGGAGTTGCCTGAGGGACTGGGCTGGGAGCAATCGCCCGGCAAAGGCAGGAGGCCGCCCCGGCTGACTAGGGGCTGTAGTGGGTGATGACCAAGCACCTCCCCGCCTCCCGCACTTGTACCACCAGGACTTTGGATGTCTGGTCAGTAGAGCTGATTGGACTCTTTCAGGTCCACTTTATAACCAGACTTTCCAATCAAAAAATGGGCACCTGGCTACCCTATACCTCTCTTAAGTTGTTTAGTCTCGGTAACTCACTTTAATCACCCCATACACATGGTTTTAGTTCCTGGATGAGCTGTAGAAATCCTCCCCCATGCAGCAGAACACAACTATACATAAATTATTTATAAATTAATTACAATGGCCCCCAAAGATGCTTCATTACATTACAAAATCTATCACAATATTATTAACAGCGAATTGTCAATGTCAGCTCTATCCAGCAGGTGATGGAAGCCTGTTGAATTACTAAAGATTTCTTTTGTATTTTAAAATCTGAGTACCCTACATTAAACACCCACAATTACTGCATTCTTTACATATTTTAAATTGTTATGTTGCTTTTAATAGTATGTTTAAAACCAACTAATTTTAACAGAATGGTCTAACCATAATTTTACTATTTCACTGTTTTTTTAAACCACATACAACAACAGATCTTGAAGTTTATATGACTTCACCTTCAGTCAGGGGCATAATTCCTTTAGTTATTGGGAAACAAAAGCTGCATAGCTGGAGATTATTGATTAAACAAATGCCTACAGTGTTTTCTCAACACCACTAAATGACTTATCTCTAGATAGTTTTCCCTTCCTATATAAAATTTAGTTCATTTTTTATTTTAAAGCTTTTTTAAAAAAATACAATCTAAACAATCCTTCATGTAAGCATCTTAAATTTCAAAATTGAATTCCAATTCAAAACACTGCTGCCATAATCCCTTTTCTGTAAAGTGCCACACACATTGTCGGTGCTACAAAAATAAATAACTGAGATATTGCACGAGTCTTTGCTACGTGCCCAAGCCCCGCTTTTATTGTAGGTTTAAAAAAAATTGAATGTACTATCTCAATGGTGATATGAAGTGTATATTTTTACCATAAAGAACCATAATCTGATTTTTTTGTGAACAGGCTCAAGCTAAGTATAATATTAATCAAAAGAGTCCCAACAAGACTTCATCCTGAAATAAATCCCTCAAAAAGCTCTGAAAGTTAGTCTTTGATTCTCATTTTCCAGTTCAAGGAGGTTGCTATCTCTGTACTTTTTCATTTTTGTTTGTTTCATTGCCAACAAAGTGTACTAAAATAGAAAAGACATCTTTATCATTTTAAAGTAACAGCAACTTCTGTCATTCATTTTCATTAATTCAGACTTGATAGCCAAACAGCTTCTTTACCCAGCAAAACCAAAGCCACAGCACTGAACAGCATCCCTTCCACCCTGCAAGCTACAGGACCTGTACTCAATCAGCTATTACATATTTAGGGACCATTCCAGCATTCCTCAGACGAGCAAAATACCGATAAAAAAATTCTTTATAGAACACAAACAAGTACCCCAATTTTTATTTAGCCACTTCAACATACATGAAGTGCTAGCCTCAATAGACAGGGAGCACAGGATGGATGACAGAAATGACTCAGACTATTAAAAGTGATATGTACTACAACTAGCTGGTAGAACCAATTAAAATTACTTACCTAGAAAGGGTGAGGACAAAACAAAAATCAGGTCAGAAAACCACCCAGAATCTCCAAACATGGCCAACCAAGATCTAGTTTGATGTTCACGTTTCCTTACTGATCCATGGCCCATTGTTCCAGAATCAGAACTACTCTCCTTGGCATGAAATTCTCCTATTACTAGCAATGAAGCAAACAAAGACATCCAGCCCTTTTCTCATCCCGTGCATCAAAGCTTTCATCTATTATCTCGTGCCTCAACTACTGTAATTGCGTCCTCTGAGCTTGAGTATTCCAGCCTTGCTCCATACAAACCCATAACAAAAATCGCATCCAATTTTTTTTTTAAATTTCAACCATCTAATTCAAATCATGACTGCCAGAATAATCACTTTAGCCTACCACTTTGATCACAGTACCTCCCTATCTTCACATGAACTTTAACTACTTCCATTGGCTTTCCCTGTCCCTCTGTATCAAATACAAACTTTTGGTCCCTTCCGTCAAGGTCCTTCTTTTATCTCACTATATCTCACACACACCCTTCGTTCTGCCAATGATGTCTGCCTCCATCACTCACTTGTCCACTTCTACCACACACACTTTCATGCCTCCTTCCCTGCTAACCCCAGTGCCTGGAATGCTCTCCCCAAAATGATTCTCACACCCTGTCCTTCAAACCCTTCCAAAGATCCACCTTTACCATGACACCTATCTAATGATAACGACTAAACATGTGACCTGTTTAGTGATTCACTGTTATCCCTTGTACATCCCATCTTATTTTTATTCAAAAAAATTAAGCCTCCATTTAATACATAATATGAAGCTTGTATTTATTTTTTTTTTTATATCCGTTTAGTTAGACTGGTATCCACATAGGGATTTGTACTCTTAAATTAAGATAAACAGATAAGTCAATTTAAAACTAAGTCAATTCCTTACCAACTTATGCTCAATTGATATAAGCCATTTTATAATGGATTTACACCTGTTTTTCTAAGTCACTTTTAAAACATATCTTTAGTTAAACCAATGCAAGTCCGTGCGTAGAGAAGACCTTAAAAATGATATCTAATGTTCCTAGTGTTTCAGCGTCTCCCCCTGCCCCTCTACCCTCATTTTGTTTCTACACACCTCTGTGGCGTCTTAGACTGTAAGCGCACAGATGGTGAATGTCTGATGTTTGAACTGTACTTAGCAATAGGGGCCCAGTTTTGTTTGGGGTCTCTAGGTGCTACTGCAAACAAAAAACCAACAAGAATCCTACTGTAGAAACATGAGAAATGTTATTCCCTGTGGGCTAGCCATAACCCAGCCTTTTTGCAACTTTTGTTTCTCTTTTCATCTTGCTTCTATGTACAGATGCTACCATAGTCTATATTTGATTGGGAAGAAGATTGAGAGAGATGAGAAAGCACCTACATTTCTATTTTCATTAGCCAATGCTGCAGTCAAACTAAAGACCCAATGTTAAGAATCTGTGGCACTTGCTTGCTCTGCTGAAGAATGCAAGTTGTCACATCTTAGCAGACATGATATTCAGGAATTCTATTTTTAAACTGTAGGCAGAAGTAGTTTTATTTTGTTTTACCAAAAAAACAATTAAATGTACTTCTGTAGAGACCCACACATACCTTTATAAAAGTACACCCCCATACACTCCCACCACAATATTAGAAGCCCCATGAATCAAGCATTATATTTAATAGTTTTATGAAGGACAGGGTAAATATAGGAGGGTTTATCCACTAGAGACAAATTCCTACACCTTTTTTCTTGCCTGTAAAGGATTTGTTCTTGTGTTTGTACAGTTTTGTTATACTTCATACTCTAAACAAACAAATGTTTGCCTCTAACACAAACTAAATTGTTATCAAATGGTCTCTAAATCAATACTGACATTCGCTCAAGAAGACAGAAACCTAAATCCACATCTTATACTAAGGATTGAAATCTCAAGTCTTAAATCAGCTAATTACAGCACCTGAAAAGCAGAGTAAAAGTGTTCTTTTATATGACATGCATTCTAGCTACCGTTTTTAAAAAAAGCTAATATTAAAGTTCCTGTTCAGGAACACCTAAACATGTATGTTATTTCTAAGTGCTTCTGGAGCACATTGCATTTTACACGCAATTAAAGAGACAAAGTCCCTACCCCTTGCAGCTCACACTTTTAACAGCATCTGAAGTCTCATCATCTAAGGACATGTTTAACATTTCTCTGTATTTGTCTTACCTTAAAACTCTTACACACATTTTTCTATGCAGGAAAGCATCTTCATTTTGTCATTTTGTCCAAGATTAAACTGCATTACCTTTCATTCATCAGTACTCGGCAATGATATGTCTCAAATTCTCAAGAACAAATATTTTCTGAAAATTCCTTCTATTCGAAACTTGGCTGCTCAGGCCTAGATATTGCAAGCTGCCAAATGCCCTCAAGTCCAACTCAAGGATGCTCAGCACCTCCCCACAGACAGCCAGGACCTTCTAAGATTAAGCGCTAACCATACATTCCTGCATATTCCTGTATCATTGCAAAGCTCTGAACTTTACTAACATTTTTCCTGAGAAATATAAATTTGAGCACCACATCATCTGGAAGTGCAAAACTGCATGGGTTTAGAGAGCGCACAATATAAAATCTCACTTTGTGAACTATGACAAAACATTTAGCAGCCTATCATCTTTCTTCTTGTTAAGGTTTCACAGCACTCTAATTTTTTTTTCTTCTTAAACTACTGCAAAAATTGGCTAACCTGACCACAAAGTTTAGTGTCACTCAATCTAAACTTAAAATTCTAATGTTCTTTTTAATACACGAATCTATCATTTATATTGTACTGTAAGGAACAATCCTTCACTTTTTGGAGAGAAATGGCCTGCATAATCTGGAAAGCAGCTTCCATCGCTACCTTCCATGATTCTACACTACTACTCAACATATTTTAGGCCTGTACTATTCAGAATCTTCTGCCACAGGAGGTACAGCATCAGCGTTCAACAAGGCTGGATAAACCATAGGATATCAGTTCCATTAATTGGGAAACATGTGGACATGAAATTAACACAGATGATAACTTTTCCCCAAAACAGGCATATAATTTGGGCAAAAATAATACCCTAACCATCTCACTTGTTTCAAAGTATCTAAACCACAATACACTGAGGGTCAAAAAGATCAAGTTTAAATGATTAACCATGAACCAGATTTCAGTTATCAAATAAGAGTAACAAAGAAGCTGCAATTTTTAAGTAAACATCAAGTTCAAAAAAGTACCCAACACTGACCAGCCTGACATCTCTGGCCCCAATCGTTCAAACACTTGTTCAAACACTTGTCACTCACAAGTATCAAGTTAAGACTGTGTGTGTTTGGAGAATCAGGGCCCAGGCCAATTAGCTAGAGTAAAAAACACGTGCACCTATACATCTCCAGCAATTTAAAGAATAGATTAATATATTTTAAAACCTAGATGGGACAGTTGTTATTATCTAGACTGACCACCTGCATAACACAGGCCATAAAAAGCCAACCAATAATTCCTGCATTCAGAGTAAAAACAGGGGGGCGGGGGGGGGGGGGGGGGGGAGAAGAGAAATCCAGGCAAAACTGTCAGTCAACCTGAGCATGAAAAACCAACTGCAGGATGGTCCAAGTGGATCCCAGGGTTGCTTTATAGAGCCCCCCTCCCCCCCTCACACACACGAGCTGTGATTGTCCTGCAGCACTGTCAGTCACTGCACCTCTGGGTGGGAGGAGGGGTCCCACCACACCTACAGCAGGGAGTGCCAACCTAGGTAAGCAGGGTGGAGGAAGAGTGTAGAACAGAGAACTCCCTGGGGGAATTCCCTCCACATCCCCCCAACCCCTCTGCTCTCTCTGCAGGAGGAGAGCCATGGATGTGTGATGGGGGGAGGGAGCTGTCCGATGAGTGCACTGCCAGATCATTTAAAGCTGGGGAATGCCAGGTGATTTGAGGGCAGTACAGTGGCGGTGGAAGGCCTGTCCCCGATGGAGTTGGGAGGGTATGGGGATGGATGTTGCCTGGTGAGTTAGGAGGAGTATGGGGGTAGAGGGGTACTGCCAAGTGATTTGGGGGCAGCATGGGGCACAGGGGCATTGCTGGGAGGTATAGAACATAATCCTAACACAGAGTGATTTTTATATTTTAATCTTCAAAAATCCAAGAGCTTCCAGGGGCCTAAATGGAAACCTCAAATGGCACCTCTGCACATTGTCATGACTTGTGGGATGGGGGGGGGAGCTTACAAGTTAAAAAATATATATATTCTAAAGTCAATAAAGAAAAGATTGAGAAACCCTGAACTATAGCATATCCTATAAAAAAGGTATCCAATCTTGATTTAGAGACTTCAAGGCTTGCCACTTGATAAATTATTCCAACTGTTAATTTCCTTCACTATTATAACTGTGTATCTTATTTGCACTTTTTACTATTTCTAGCTTCCATAATTTCTTGTAATGACTTTGCTAATTTAAAGAGCCTTGAATTCTCAGATAACTTCTCCCTATGTAGGTCATTGTCTGTCAGTCAGTCATCTCTTAACTTTCCCTTCAATAAACTAAAGACATTGAACAAGTTTATGTCTGTCATTGGAAGGCATACTTTCCCAAATTTCAAATCAGTCTTTTAGCTCTTTTTGAACCCTTGCCAATTTTTCAACATCCTTTTTAAGGAACTGGCACAATATTCCAGCAATGGTCTCTCTAATGCCATATACGAAGAAAATATTACCTCTCTGTTCCAATTAGGGTGACCAGACAGCAAGTGTGAAAAATTGGGAGAGGAGGTGGGAGGAAATAGGATCCTATATAAGAAAAAGACCCCAAAATCGGGACATCTGGTCACCCTAGTTCCAATATCCCCATTTATACACCCATGGTACATGTTAACCCTTTTCCAGAGCATCTCACTGGGAAATCTTGTTCAATTCAGCTATCTTCAACATCCTCTAAAGTGGCAGTTCTGGAACTGTAGGGTGGGACCCCAAAGTGGGTCATAACCCCATTTTAATAGGGTCGCCAGGGCCAGCATTAGATTTGCTTGGGCCCAGGCACAGGTCCCCTCACCCCCAACCTGGGGGCACTGGGGGTCTGGCTCTTGCCCCCCTCTTCCCTAGGGTCATGTAGTTGTCAGAAAGGGGTTGGGGTGCAATGAAGTTTGAGAAACCCTGCTCTAAAGCCTGTTCAGAGTCACTACTTTCCAGGACTGCCAGTAGGTAATGGCCTGCATTCTTTATACCTCTACCCTGAACTGCAGCAAGTTTACCAACTGATTCAGATTGCTCTGGATCAGTGACCAATGATCATAATTTACCATTCCACCAATCTCCAAACTCTATCAGCAATTATTTTATGTTTTCTTTCACGTCATTGATAATTATTAAACAGCTTTAGAAGAACCAATCCCTGTGGGATGACACAAAGAACACACCCTATTTAGTTAGGGACAGGAACTAGAACAAAAAGGAAATGGTGAGAAAAGTCTGAAAATAACTTGGAATTTTATTAAGGAATATTCAAAAGGAAAACTTAAATCAGGGCCTGGTCTTGTGTACAGTAAGTTAGATCAACAGACTGGAAATAACTCTCCTTGAGGAAGACGAAAAGGTTCTCAATAATTCACATTAGTTATTGAATGTTATAAAATGTTTGGCCCCTTCAGCACTGTAACAAGTTATGACTTTCCTAGAGACAATTTTCTTTATTTTTTTTTCTACGAGAATTGATTAGATTGACATTCACTAATCCTGTGTGAGAAAAGGTGACTTGAGTGCACAGAGAACAATCTCTCCTGTTGGGTGACAGTAGGGTAACTGAATTGATTCCCTCCCTTAAATTTGCAACGACACATATGAAAGGGTAAAAGAAATCCCTAATGATTTAAGATTAAACAGCTGTCCTGCCACTACCTTCCACGTTCTCTTGTCACATGGATACAAACACCACGTAAATCAATGGGAGCAGCATCTGTGTAATTGCAAGCAACATTTAACCTATGACCTGGTAGTTAAGTGTCCATCTAACTTGTCCATTAAAATATTTTTTAGGTCTCAAACCTGCAAAGACTTACGCCCAAGCTTACCTCTGACTTCAAGGGGACTATTCACAGAGCATAGCATTCAGCTGATCCTGAAAAGAGTTGTGTAAGACTTTCGGGGCAGAGACTGTCGTTGTCTTTATGTTTGTACAATGTCTAACAAAATGAGGCCCTGACTTAGTTGAATCGACCCTGCTCACTTAATCAAAGCTAGTCAATCTTTTGTATTCTCCCTGTTCTGAGTTTTTAAAGTACTTAGCATCATACAGCACTCTATGGCCTGGTCTACACTACGCATTTAAACCGATTTTAGCAGCGTTAAACCGATTTAACGCTGCACCCGTCCACACAATAGGGCCCTTTATATAGATATAAAGGGCTCTTTAGACCGGTTTCTGTACTCCTCCCCGACGAGAGGAGTAGCGCTGAAATCGGTATTACCATATCAGATTAGGGTTAGTGTGGTCACAAATCGATGGTATTGGCCTCTGGGCAGTATCCCAAAGTGCACCATTGCAATCCGAACTCTGATGCTTTGGCCAGGTAAACAGGAAAAGCCCTGCAAACTTTTGAATTTCATTTCCTGTTTTCCTGTTTGCCCAGCGTGGAGCTCTGATCAGCACAGGTGGCGATGCAGTCCCAAATCCAAAAAGAGCTCCAGCATAGGCCGTACAGGAGATACCGGATTTGATCACTGTATGGGGAGACAAATCTGTTCTATCACAGCTCCGTTACAGAAGACGAAATGAGAAAGCATTTGAAAAAATCTCCAGGCTATGATAGACAGAGGCCACAGCACAGCGCTGCGTGACAAGCATTAACGGAAAGCCAAAGAATCAAATGGATGCTCATGGATGGAGGGAGGGGGGTACTGAGGACTCCAGCTATCCCACAGTTCCCGCAGTCTCTGAAAACCATTTGTATTCTTGGTTGAGCTCCCAATGCCTGTAAGGTCAAACACGTTGTCCAGAGTGTTTCAGGGTATTGTAGACGGGCCGGACTCACCCCTGCAGCGCATCCTGCTGGTAACTTCAGGGAATTAGCTCAAATTCCAGCCCGGAGCGCCCTCTGCAGGCCGGTGATCCGCCTTTCCAGCTACTGGCCCCATGTCCCTCCCTGGACCCAGTGCCCTTTTACATAGGGTGCTGCCCCCTGGCAGCGACCCCTTGTTCTCAGGGTTTCCCCTCCCTAGGCAACCCCCGGCCTCTATTCCCACCTTGCCTCAGTGTATGGCTACTGCCAGACATTGTCTAGCCCCACGCCCTAGGGCAGATTGCAGTATCAGCCAACTCATCACTGACAAGGAGGGTTTGGATCTGCTGCCCTGGCCTAACCCGGGGTTGCCTCCTGCAACCCCCAGCACCTCTTGGCCTAAAGCTAGGTTGCAGCCTGGGCTCCAGGCAGGAGCTCCCCAGCTCCTCTGCCTTCCCCCAGCCCTGCTCCACTTAGGCACCCAGTCTCCAGCTCCCCGCAGCCAGGTCCATCTCCCTCTACAGCTAGAGAGAGAGAGAGAGAAAGAGAGATTGATTGTACTCCTGGCTTCTCTGCCTTATATAAGGGCCCGTTGCTCAGTTTGGGGTGTGGCCCCAGCTGCTGCCACTTCCTCCAATCAGCCCAACCTAAAAGGCTGCTTTCTCCAGCCCCAGACCTTATCCAGGGCTGTTTTAACCCTTTCAGGGCCAGAGCAGTGGTCCACCCTGCTACAGGTATATGTCATCAATTTACCCCCCTCCCTCCCCCATGAAAGAAAAGGGAAAAAAGCCATTTCTTGACTTTTTTATATGTCACCCTATATCTACTGCATGCTGCTGGTAGACGTGGTGCTGCGGCAATGAATAGCAGCATCCTCTCCCTTCCCCTCCCCGGTGGCAGACGGTACAATATGACTGCTATCCATCGCCATCATCAGCCCGTGAGTGCTCCTGGCTGGCCTCAGGTGAGGTCGGCCGGGGGCGCCTGGGTAAAAATAGGAATGACTCCCAGTCATTCCCGGTAGATGGTACAGAACGGCTGGTAACCGTCCTCATCATAACAACTGGGAACTGAGTTCCATCAGCCCCCCACCCCTTCATGTCTAAAGAAAAGATTCTGTACTGCCTGGACTATCATAGCAGCTGGAGGCTGCCTCCCCCTCATTTTATCTCACTAAAAAGACAGTGTTTCTTATTCCTGCATTCTTTATTACTTCATCACACAAATGGGGGACACTGCCACAGTAGCCCAGAAAGGTTGGAGGAGAAGGGAATCAACGGGTGGGGTTGTTGCAGGGGCACCCCCCGTGAATGGCATGCAGCTCATCATTTCTGCGGGATCTGACACGGAGCAGCTGTGCTCTCTGGTTCTCTGATACACTGGTTCTCTAGTCCACTTGCCCCATATTCTAGGCAGGACTGACTATTTTTAGATAAACCATAAAGGAGGGATTGACTCAGGGAGTCATTCCTATTTTTGTCTTTGCGCCCCCGGCCGACCTCAGCTAAAGCCAGCCATGAGCACCCAGGACAGCAGCAGACGGTACAGAACAAGTGGTAACCATCTCTGCTACCTTGCAATGGCAAATGAATGCTGCTGTGTAGCGCTGCAGTACCACCTCTCTCAGCAGCATCCAGTACACATACGGTGACAGTGACAAAAGGCAAAACGGGCTCCATGGTTGCCATGCTACGGTGTCTGCCAGGGCAATCCAGGGAAAAAGGGTGCGAAATGATTGTCTGCCGTTGCTTTCACAGAGGAAGGAATGAGTGACAACATTTACCCAGAATCACCCGTGACACTATTTTTGCACCATCATGCATTGGGATCTCAACCCAGAATTCCAACGGCGGGGGAGACTGCAGGAACTATTGGATAGCTACGGGATAGCTACCCACAGTGCAACGCTCCGGAAATCGACACTAGCCTCGGTACATGGACACACACCGTCAAATTAATGTGCTTAGTGTGGCCGCGTGCACTCGACTTTATACAATCTGTTTTACAGAACCGGTTTATGTAAAATCGGAATAGTCCCGTAGTGTAGACATATCCTATATTCAAAGAACAACTCTCACTAACTTCATTTGCAGTTGTGAGTATTCAGCACTTCTGCAAATCAAACCCCAGGATCTCAAGTCAAGCAGCCAAAAAATTAGAAACACATAATCAGTGATCACATGCGAAAAGTCTGGTTTAAGCGACAATCTCAGAGCAGGGGTAGACTAGAATCCAATTCTCCAGAGCAGCATTTGACTGCCTAACCAGGAGAACCTCCTTTATCTTCCTTCAATCCCTAGGCTCATTCACTGCAAAACTTCCAACCTCCAAATCACTTCCATAGAACATCTGTACACGCTCGCGCTTCACACCATCCATTTCCTAGCCCTTGCATCCCGCCCGTACACCAAGTGGTGGGATCTGCTGCCACCTGAGGAGCATAGGTGCTAGAACTAGGGATTCATGTGGTGCTGCCTCACCCCCTGGCTTAACATAGTTTCCATTATATACAGGGTTTACAGTTTGGTTCAATGGCGCTCAACACCCCCACTGTACAAATTGTTCCAGCACCCCTGCTGAGTAGGGGGAGGAACCCCAGTGGGCCAGTCTGTACTACACTTTGATTCAGTGGCCTGGAGTCTGGTAAGGAGTGTGTCTGGTGGGTACAGCTTGTCTTGCCCACCCATCCAAGTGTGACCCCTTTCTTTTCTGCTCTATCCCTCCCAATGTGTCCAGGTCCTGTCTCTTCGCAGTCCTATTCTCCTTATTTAGCCAGTCCCAGTCTCTACACCTCAGATTTTTCATCCCAGGATCAGAAAGCCCTAGTGTACCTCTCCAAACTGCTCATCCCAGTCTCACTCTGACACTCCTATCCTGTCTCCTGGCCCAATCTCTCCACTCGTTACCTAATCTCTCTCTCCTCACCCCCTACCCTGACCACCACTCACTGCTCCCCTATGTTCCCTGTCAGTAGCTCTAAGTCTCCCTCCACATAGGTTCCTCATCCCAGCTCCTTGTCCAGCCAGTCCCATTTCTCCCCTACACCCTAGCTCTTCTGCAGATGTCTCCCCACCCCCTCACTTCTTTCTCCCTGCCCCATTGGTTCCCATTCCCAGTCTCCTTCACCTCCACATCTCCCTCCCTGGTTCTTAGACTCGACTCACCTCTATCCCTCCCAATTCCCTTTACTCAGCTTCCATTTCAGTTTTGGGGTTCACTCCCCATTTCCTCCAGACTATTCCCCCTCCAAGTCTAGTTTTTGTCCCCTCTGCATTCATATCAGGTAACTTTCTCCTCCATGCTGCCTGAATGAGTGCCAACAGGATCACTAAGAGCACAGGAAAGGTAGACCTCCATCTCTCAGTTTTAACTTCAGGTGCCCATGCTCACCACAGTCTGCAGCAGCCCAGAGCTGCAATTGCAGAGTATGTCCTGCTCAGCTCCAAGTCGCAGCATACTCAGTGCAGACAGAATCTTCAGATAATTTAGTTGCTAAAATCAAAATCCCTACTGAGCATGTGCAACCTGCAATTTTTCAAAGGCTTTTTCAAATTTTGACCGTTTTCACAGGGGCAGAAAAAGGCACATCCCCAACACAAAGTACATCCCCTTGCCAAATCTGACCTTCTCAGAAAAAACGGTCACAGGAAACTTGTATTACCATAGTATCTAAGCACCAAGCCACTGATCAAGACCCCACTGAAGAGTTTACAATCTATGGCCTGGTCTACACCACAAAGGGATGCTATTCGAGGAAGGACTGCTAGGCAGAGATGGCGTTCACCTTTCGAGGAGGGGAAAGACCCTATTTGCACATAGACTGGCTAATCTAGTGAGGAGAGCTTTAAAGTAGCTTCGACGGGGACAGGTGAGCAAAGCCCACAGGTAAGTGGGGAACACGAAGACCTGGGAGAAGGGACGGAAACAAGAGGGAGCGTGGGCTATAATGGCAGAGAGAAAGGAGGGGGTGAGGGCAAAACTGGGAGGCAAGATCAAACCAATATCTTAGATGCCTATATATAAATGCGAGAAGCATGGGTAATAACCAGGAAGAACTGGAAGTGCTAATAAATAAATACAACTATGACATTGTTGGCATCACTGAAACTTGGTGGGATAATACACATGATTGGAATGTTGGTGTGGATGGGTATAGTTTGCTCAGGAAGGATAGACAGGGCAAAAAGGGAGGAGGTGTTCCCTTATATATTAAAAATGTACACACTTGGACTGAGGTGGAGATGGACTTAGGAGACGGAAGTGTTGAGAGTCTCTGGGTTAGGATAAAAGGGGTAAAAAACAAAGGCGATGTCATGCTAGGAGTCTACTACAGGCCACCTAACCAGGTGGAAGAGGTGGATGAGGCTTTTTTTTTTTTTAAAACAACTAACAAAATCATCCAAAGCCCAAGATTTGGTGGTGATGGGGGACTTCAACTATCCAGATATATGTTGGGAAAATAACACCGCGGGGCACAGACTATCCAATAAGTTCCTGGACTGTATTGCAGACAACTTTTTATTTCAGAAGGTTGAAAAAGCTACTGGGGGGAAGCTGTTCTAGATTTGATTTTAACAAATGGGGAGAAACTCATTGAGAATTTGAAAGTAGAAGGAAACTTGGGTGAAAGTGATCATGAAATCATAGAGTTTGCAATTCTAAGGAAGGGTAGAAGTACAGCAAAATAGACAAAATGGATTTCAGGAAGGCAGATTTTGGTAAGCTCAGAGAGCTGATAGGTAAGGTCCCATGGGAATCAAGACTGAGGGGAAAAACAACTGAGGAGGGTTGGCAGTTTTTCAAAGAGACACTATTAAGGGCCCAAAAGCAAGCTATTCCGATGGGTAGGAAAGATAGAAAATGTGGCAAAAGACCACCTTGGCTTAACCACAAGATCTTGCATGACTTACAAAATAAAAAGGAGTCATATAAAAAATGGAAACTAGGTCAGATTATAAAGGATGAATATAGGCAAACAACACAGGAATGCAGGGGCAAGATTAGAAAGGCAAAGGCACAAAATGAGCTCAAACTAGTTATGGGAATAAAGGGAAACAAGAAGACTTTATCAATACATTAGAAGCAAGAGGAAGACCAAGGACAGGGTAGGCCCACTGCTCAGTGAGGAAGGAGAAACAGTAACAGGAAACTTGGAAATGGCAGAGATGCTTAATGACTTCTTTGTTTCGGTCTTCACTGAGAAGTCTGAAGGAATGTCTAACATAGTGAATGCTGATGGTAAGGGGGTAGGTTTAGAAGATAAAATAAAAAAGAGCAAGTTAAAAATCACTTAGAAAAGTTAGATGCCTGCAAGTCACCAGGGCCTGATGAAATGCATCCTAGAATACTCAAGGAGTTAATAAAGGAGGTATCTGAGCCTCTAGCTATTATCTTTGGAAAGTCATGGGAGAAGGGAGAGATTCCAGAAGACTGGAAAAGGGCAAATACAGTGCTCATCTATAAAAAGGGAAATAAAAACAACCCAGGAAATTATAGACCAGTTAGTTTAACTTCTGTGCCAAGGAAGATAATGGAGCAAGTAATTAAAGAAATCATCTGCAAACACTTGGAAGGTGGTAAGGTGATAGGGAACAGCCAGCATGGATTTGTAAAGAACAAATCATGTCAAACCAATCTGATCGCTTTCTTTGATAAGATAACGAGTCTTGTGGATAAGGGAGAAGCGGTGGATGTGGTATACCTAGACTTTAGTAAGGCATTTGATACCGTCTCGCATGATATCCTTATCGATAAACTAGGTAAATACAATTTAGATGGGGCTACTATAAGGTGGGTGCATAACTGGCTGGATAACCATACTCAGAGAGTAGTTATTAATGGCTCCCAATCCTGCTCGAAAGGTATAACAAGTGGGGTTCCGCAGAGGTCTGTCTTGGGACCGGCTCTGTTCAATATCTTCATCAAACGACTTAGATGTTGGCATAGAAAGTACGCTTATTAAGTTTGTGGACGATACCAAACTGGGAGGGATTGAAACTGCTTTGGAGGACAGGGTCAAAATTCAAAATGATCTGGACAAATTGGAGAAATGGTCTGAGGTAAACTGGATGAAGTTCAATAAAGACAAATGCAAAGTGCTCCACTTAGGAAGGAACAATCAGTTTCACACATACAGAATGGGAAGAGACTGTCTAGGAAGGAGTATGGCAGAAAGAGATCTAGGGGTCATAGTGGACCACAAGCTAAATATGAGTCAACAGTGTGATACTGTTGCAAAAAAAGCAAACGTGATTCTGGGATGCATTAACACAGGTGTTCTAAACAAGACACGAGAAGTCATTCTTCCGCTCTACTCTGCACTGGTTAGGCCTCAACTGGAGTATTGCGTCCAGTTCTGGGCTCCGCATTTCAAGAAAGATGTGGAGAAATTGCAGGTCCAGAGAAGAGCAACAAGAATGATTAAAGGTCTTGAGAACATGACCTATGAAGGAAGGCTGAAAGAATTGGGTTTATTTAGTTTGGAAAAGAGAAGACTGAGAGGGGACATGATAGCAGTTTTCAGGTATCTAAAAGGGTGTCATCAGGAGGAGGGAGAAAACTTGTTCACCTTAGCCTCTAATGATAGAACAAGAAGCAATGGGCTTAAACTGCAGCAAGGGAGATTTATGTTGGACATTAGGAAAAAGTTCCTAACTGTCAGGGTAGTTA
This sequence comes from Gopherus flavomarginatus, assembly GCF_025201925.1. Classification (NCBI taxonomy): domain Eukaryota; kingdom Metazoa; phylum Chordata; order Testudines; family Testudinidae; genus Gopherus; species Gopherus flavomarginatus. The sequence continues at coordinate 236,184,098 of NC_066617.1, forward strand.
AACACTGAATAAATTACCTAAGAAGGTTGTGGAATCTCCATCTCTGGAGATATTTAAGAGTAGGTTAGATAAATGTCTATCAGGGATGGTCTAGACAGTATTTGGTCCTGCCGTGAGGGCAGGGGACTGGACTCGATGACCTCTCGAGGTCCCTTCCAGTCCTAGAGTCTATGAACCTATGAATAGCTATGCTGGCTAGGAGTGTGGAACAAAAAAACAAATCATACCCCTGAAGATAATTAGGCTGATAAAACCACTAGCGCAGATGCTTCTGTCATCTTAACTAATATCATTCGGGGAGGTGGCATTACTATGCTGGCAAAAGAATTTCTGTCAGGATACACTGCTCTACCTTAGGTCAACATAGCCCATGTCTACGCTACAGAGCCCAGGTATAACAGAGACAGATGGAGACAGAAGACAGACGGGGGAATTCAGATGCGTTGATTATTCATTAACCATTAATTTTTGAGATCTAGCAGTTTATAATCCATTTAATACATAGCACATTGATTTTGTATAGTGTTAAGAAGTCTACATACATCAACGCAATTATCTTTGTCAACCAAGGCAGTGATCGATCTCTAAGATAAAATACTCACTAAAACTGCTTGGCTGACTGTGATGGGGTGTGCTCGCCACACCAGCCCTGAAAGAGCTGATTAGGCTAGGTGGGCCCCATCACCTAACTAAGCTGCAAATGGGGGAGACTTAGGTTGTGTGGAGGGCCTAATTACAAAGAAGTTCACCTATGAGGGAGCAGGCAGAGCTTCTATAAAGCTAGGAGGCTGGCCGTGGCAACAAGGTGGGAGGCAGCAGGGATGAAGCCTGCATCCTCTCTCTCTGCAGTAAGGGAGCAGGAATGGGATGTAGAAACTCATGAGGAAGGGTTTACGTAGTGGGCCTAAGAGAAAAGGTTGTGAGTAAGAAGGCTGATGAAAAAGAAGCATGGTGGGCTGTAGTCCAGGGAAGAGGGCAGCAAGGTTAGTGAAGACCCAGACCAACTGCTTGCTACAGAGCCCTGAACAGGAACCCAGAGTAGAGGGTATGCCTTGGTTTCCCTATCATCCACTACAGAGTGATTTTGTTAAGGGCAGCTGATAGGAAGACTGGTGGAGACACTGCAGGAGTGACAAAGTCAGGACAGTGGGTATAGAAGGACTTTGAAAGACTTCCCATGAAGAGGAAATTATAGCGTGATCTGGCTGGAGGGTCATGTCACGCAGTAGACATACTGTAACTTGGTGAGCAGGAGAAGAACTGTATGGTGGAAGACCAAAAAGGGATTGCTAAACTGAGCAGAGCTGATCACTAGGAGGCACCACCCAGCGGCAAGCAGAACACCCTTTGACACTAACCTTCCTTACTTTATCTCACATATTATTCCTTGTTTTCCTTCCTAGCTTTACTCCACTTTCTTTCCTATAATATTTTCTCCTGAGTCATATTCAGTTTCCAGTTCTCTTCTTTCTCCTTCCATCTACCACCATCTCATCTCTCTTTTCACTGTGTTCTTCTCCTCCTCTCTTGCATTTCTTCCTCACCCCAGCCTCCAAAAAAATCTGTATACTGCTTTCCTAACTTACCCCATTAACCTTTCCCACTCTCTCCTGCCCACCCTGACATAGGGATCAATTTGTTAACCAAACAACTGGTGGTAGGTTTAAGTTTTTACTCAAACAAATGATTGAGACACACACCCCCACGCACAGTCTGGAGGCAATGCCCAAAAGAAGAGCCATGCCCCAAGCTGCTGGGAACGTGAAACATGCTGGAAAGCCTAATAGAGTGTTGTCCCTGATGTGTGCTTGGGAGTGGGGCTCCATCTTTCCTATCATTCTCTAGTTAGTAGATGGCTGATAATCTGAGATGCCTGTGGGCCAAGCTTCAAATTTTTCCCAATACCTTGTGGCTGCTAGATAGTAACAACATGCTGGGTGTGTCCTCCTCCTCCCCCAAAAACACCCTCTCCTTTTGGCTGCTTCAGGAATAGGGAGTAATTTCTGCTACTTTACTCCTTCCTCGGTCTCCTGGTTGATGTGATGGGGGAGGTGTATCTACTACCCCATCCCTCCCTCAATCTGGTGTTAAGTCCCTTTCTCCAAAAAATGAATAGCTACAGTACATCCGTCTCCTAGCTGCTTAGGGCTTTCCCAAGCATTGGCAAAATTGAGTTCTTATTTGTTCCACTGCCACCCAGAAGACTTTGAATAGCAGCAATGAAGACTCACAAGCCTGGTCAGTTTTCACTCTACAGCATTTCCAAAGAAACATCTAATCAGCAGCATACTTTGAAGATGTCTGTCTGTAAGATAACATAGCAGCAGTTTATCCTGAGTTTGCATTTGAAAGGTTATCTTTGCAACCACAGGGCTAGAATGAAGGCTTAAATTCTGCAGAAGTTGATGGCACTGGCCTGATATAAATCATCTTTTGTATCTGCTTCAAGCTAAATGTGTCCATCTCCACTGAATGAACTGTACCACATATTCATGCATTCTTGGTGAGCCAAGGGAAGATTAAGCATTAATCTAAATTAGTATTTGGACAAATCTATACACATCAGACAACATTCCAAATTACTGATTATTTTAACAAATTAAGGCATATAAATTTAAGCATACTGAAGTAAATTGTCATGAATTCAACGGCGTTATAAGACAAGACTTGTTTAATTCTTTCCTCTGAGCTCTATATATTTGCTCCATATATTTCGAAGAACCATATGGAAAGGCTTCCTTCTTCCATTACATTTCAGGGGAAAGCAAAGAGATAGACTGACTACTGAGACAAATATACTTCCCTTCAGACACCCCGAAGGTAGCATATTCAAAACCAAAAATTGGGCCATTAAACCTCACCCACCGTGTGTCTCTAATATCCTGGGACCGAGATGGCTATAATACCACTGCATATTCAAAATAAGTCAACAGCAGCATTAGAGTATACAATCAATGCAGAAAATTATATTTATGAATACACAAAACTGCAGTACATGAACACAAAACATACACATATACACAGTCAATAGAATATGAAAAAGCCAAAATTTTGTTTTCAGATAAAACAGTTAACTGTATAAACAGTATAAATATTTACCTACAAAAACAGCAATGTACCATTGTGCAAGAAAACAGGAATTGAACAAATTATTATTAGTCTTTAAACCAGACTCCATTTAAATGTTTCTGTGGCCTGCTTAACATTCCATGCATATTTCTGGCAAGGTAGTTCTGGACGAAGTTCAAACTGTCCTTTTCTAACTTTCATTTACTATAAAAACTGTTTAATATAGAAAAGTATACAGCAAACTTTCTTATTTTACCAACACCTAAAATACTGACACTTGTGTTCAGTAACTCTACATGGAATTTTTTAGAGCAAATCTTCAAAGTGAGATTGCGTTTACCAGACCGCACCATATATAAATGTTACATACTTACATAATCTTTAAACTGTAATAAATTTTTCAGTTAGCTGATGCAAGTAAGTTTATAAAAAATACTTAAACCTGTTTTTAAAAATTGATGTTTTCTCACTCATTGAGACATGCCACCAAGCCCAAAATATGTGAAGTCATTTTGTAACAATGTAGTCCAACATAATTTGTAGTAGCCCACATATTCTTCAAATTGATTAGAAAAAAACACTGATTTGCCAAATTTCTCCCTAAATGTTATCTTCTGGTAAGGTAAGCCATCATATTATTTCATTATATCCCAAGCAGCTGTGTTTCCAATTTGTTCAAACCGGCTAATAAATCAGCATGGTCATGCTGCAAAGTTATAGTGGATTCTATACTAGCATTTGAAAAATGAAAACACACTCCTGTGCATGGGCATTAACTACAGACAGTGCTGCTTTGTCTCCTAAAATACGCTTTTACCGCTCAAATAATATTTACAGATTGGAAATAAAAAGATACTTTAACACCATACAGAAATGACTAGGGACCTGATCCTGCAAACTCACACCCCTAACTTAAGTGAGCTGGCCCACTTCAGATGTCAGTGTGATTATTCATGCAAGTAAAGATAAGCATGTGCAAGTGTTTACAGGGACTGAGTACTGTATCAGAATAAAGCTATGCAGCTCAGTCAGTCTATATCCACTGTAAGAGACTTTATGCTCCATTTCTTTTAAAAACGCAGCTACATCTAAAATAGTGCAGTTTGAGGGACATTGGAGTTGTTTGGGGTTTCTAGAGCAGAGAAGCAAAGAATTCACACCAGGCCTCTTTAAGAATATTTAAATCAGAGGAGACCTAAATATTTTTCTGTTCTTCTGAGAAGGAAATGGCAGGTCAAAGCTTGAGAAGAAATGTTATTAGATTTCAACAAGTGACAACTCTGTACTTCTAAACTACACCACGATGCACCAATATCATCTCCACTTTCACACTTCACAGCAAAGTGATATTTCACTCCACTATGAATGCTTTAAAATGCTTGTGTTGAATTACAAACAATAGTTTGCAGAAGTTTCCATGAGAGCAAGAAGAGTTTCTTTGACTTCATATTGGGAGTTGAGTTAAAAGTTACTAGCGCAAACCGTGACTTACAAAAATCCAACAAACCCTTTAAATATGTTGCGGTAAGTGTCCTTTTTGGATTTTCTTGGCTCGTAAACTTACACCATGGAACAGACAAGCCACCCCCATCGCCAGATCAATAAAATCGAGTGCCCGCAGAACGGCTGCTCTTTCAGGTGGCTTCAGCCCATCCGTGCAAGCTGAAATGCTGCAACAGTTCTGCTACTTGGAAGGTCTCTGCGTTCGTGCGGGCTGAACCTGGGTCCAGCACAGCGAGCAGCCCGGCGAAGGCGTGACGGCCCCAGCCAGCGCGCACACACCTCCCGACCTCTCTGCCGGGGGAGCGCGGAGAGGGCAAGCGGGCCCCGCTAGTGTCCAAAAGCAAATCCTCGCTGCTGGGCCGAGGGAAGCGAGGCAGCCGATCCACCCTAGCCCGGGCTACTACCCGCCCCCAGGAAGGGAGCACAAAGAGGCAATGGACCCCACCCCCGCGGAGGAGATAGGAACAGGGGGGCATCAGCCTGATGTAACCAGGGGGCTCGCCAGGCTCCCACCCCTTGTGCCCCCCTGGCTGGGGCGGCCCCGGACGCAGTTAGCTGCCCTTCCCCCAGCGCAGCCCCCGGTGCAGGCGGCTTGGGTGCCCGCTGGCCCCTTACCTGTCCCGGGGGTCGATCCACGAGGTCTGCCGGGTGTTGTGGTCGATGTAGAAGACGCGCCCGTCGAAGTCTCTCGCCTCCTCCCAGCCCGCGGGCAGCGGCAGCTCCGAGCTCTCCCGGCCCCGCTGGCCACCCCCCGCCGCCGGCTGCCCGGCTCCCTGCTGCTGCTGCCGCCGCCGCCGGCCGCTCACCCAGGGCATGGCCCCGCCGCTCCCCGGCCGCCGCCACCTGGCCCCGGCCGGCCCCGCTGCAGGGCCCCGGCCGCCCGCCGCCGTCGCCGCCTCCAGCGCTACCAAGCGGCCCCGCGGGGAGCGGGACTGGGGCGGCTCCGGCAGCGCCGCGCCGGGCTCATCCTCCCCCGCTCCGAGCCGGGACCAGCCCCGCCGCTAACCCCGCCCGGCAGCGGCCCCGAGAGCCCGCGTCTCCCAGCGCCCGCCCCGCTCACAGCCCCGCCGGCTCCCCCTGCTCCCGCCCGGCGCCTGCCCCGGCCATCTTCCCTCCCTGCCTGCGCCAGGGCCGGCCCCTCCCGGCGATTCCCACGCTGGGGCGGGGAGCGGCGCTTCCCCTCCGCCCGCCTCCAGCCCCGGCGGCGCAGACACTCCCCTCCGGCCTGGGAAGAGACCCGCTCCCGGAAGGGGGGAGGGGCGAGGCGCGGCGCGGCGGCCGAAGTTAGCTCCTGGCCCAGGTGGCGCGGAAACAAATCCGGGCGTGAGGAACCGGGGGGAGGATCCGGAGCGGCGGGGCCACGCGGGGTTTGCTCGTGTGTTCGGAGCCGGGCTCGGGTTACAGCCACACGCCCCCATCCAGGGGAGTGGCTCGGCCTGAGGGAAGAGAGCTGCCCCGTATGAAACCGCTCCAAGTTGGGGCGTTCCCACATCTGACCCCCTTCTAGAGCATGCGAATTTCACCCCTACCCTGTGTTCACACACGCAATTAGGAGACTGAGGCGCAATTATAAAGGGTCTGGAGAGCGGCTTCCTCGTGCCTCATGACATGCCTCTTCACTACTTCCTCGATCCCAAAGCCCGGATCCTCAGGGGGGGACTTAGACTCCTAACTTCAGTTCATTTCAGTGGAAGCTTGGAGCCTTTGGAGGATCTGGGACCAAGTGTCCGTCAAAATCTGTAGCTGTCACTAAGATGGTAAGTAATATGTATGTGCCTATGGGGAAAGTTTGACCCGTGGAGCCTGCAGAGGATAAGATTGAAAGGCGTGCAGAAGAGACCAGCTACACAACATCAATGCAACCCTGACTGCTTCCCTGGAGCTGGCAATAGCGATGGGCAGAGGAGTTGGAGAATCTCATGATTGTGATATGAGATGTGGGAGGTTTGAGCCTCTCTCCCCCCATGTGTCTGCATTTCTTATGGTACACAGGCACCTCTTTTCTTTGATCAGCATGCCTCATTTCAGTGCTGAATTGTGGTGTATTAGTAGCAACACAGGGGTCTCCTTGCCCTGGGGATTGCCAGGGGTGAGATCGGATATGAGAGTGGTCTGTAGGTTTAATAATGGTTAAGTGATACCGTTAGATGGAATCCTATAAGGGGTGAAGGGGTCATAGCGTTCAGCAAATGTTGGGATGTTTCTGTGGAGTAGGATCAGTGTTTGAGAGTAGGATAGGTGGAGGTAGCTCCTGTTAATACAGGTTACCTAACACAAAACATGCACCTGGTGCACTTGCAGTCTTTATTTCCTAATTTTGAAAGATCTGAGTTTAGCTGAACTTGTTGTTTCAGAAGGGCACATGGCATCCCCCATTAACTTTAAATCTGGGTGAAAGTTTTGAGGTACTAAATTTTTATTTTTTTAAAAGCAGCAAAGAGCCCTGTGGCACCTTATAGACTAACAGATGTATTGCAGCATGAGCTTTCGTGGGTGAATACCCACTTCGTCAGATGCATGTACTGGAAATTTCCAGAGGTAGGTATAAATATGCAAGCAGTATCCAATACATCTGTTAGTCTATAAGGTGCAACAGGACTCTTTGTTGCTTTTACAGATCCAGACTAACATGGCTACCCCTCTGATACTAGTTTTTTTTAAGTAATTTATAAGCACTTCCATGTATCATACCCAGCTCTCCCTTCCAAAGCCTCTGGCTCCTTCACAGCGATTAGTCCTAGTGCAGAATGCACTGGCTGCATGTTAGGCCTGTCCCTCTGCATCATCTCCATGTCTCTGCCAGTCTAGAACAGCCTGGCTCTCCCTCCTCAACCATCCACTCCATGCAGAGGCAGGCAGCAGCATGGAACCTGCAGGTGGAGGATTCAGGGTCAGGGACAAAGAGTCAGAAGGGACATGTTTTGAAGAGGAGAAAGACATTGTGGCTGACCAGAGAAGAAGGATGGCCCAGGGGTTAGGATCTCAAACTTGGGTCCACTTTGCTGCTCTGCGACAGACCATTTGTGACCTTGACCAAGTCAGTCTCTTTGTGACTAAGCTCCTCATCAGTAAAAATGGGAATAATAACACTTCCCTGCAGAAATGGAGTCCCTCAGTCTACCTGCCTTACGCCCATAAGCAGGTGGTTTCAGGGGCCCCATTTCCATGGAAGGGGCAACAGAGCGAATCGGTGCCCAGGAAGTCTGCAGAGAGGCCAAAGGAGGAAACAGCGCTGTAGCCTGTTGAGACGGCCTGCTTAAAATATCTAGGATCCAGAGATTTGGATTCCCCTCACAGCTGTTTACTGAGTGGCCATGAGGGGGCGCTTCAGTAGACCCGGTGTACCTCACGCACCTCCTGGGTGTGGTGCTCTGTCCCATCTAGTGGCACTGAGACCACTTAGCCCTGGTCTACGCTACAGGGTTAGGTCGAATTTAGCCGCAATAGGTCGATTTTACAATGAATGCATCTACACAAGCAACCCAGTTCTGTCGACCTAAAGGGCTCTTAAAATTGACTCCTCCCCGGCAAGGGGATTAGCGCTAAAATCGACCTTGCTGGGTCGAATTTGGGGTAGTGCGGACGCAAATCGATGTTATTGGCCTCTGGGAGCTATTCCAGAGTGCTCCAATATGACAGCTCTGGACAGCACTTTCAACTCTGATGCACTAGCCAGGTACACAGGAAAAGCCCTGGGAACTTTTGAATTTCATTTCTTGTTTGGTCAGCGTGGCAAGATCAGCAGCACAGGTAACTATGCAGTCCTCCCAGAATCACAAACGAGCTCCAGCATGAAGCAAATGGGAGACACTGGATCTGATTGCTGTATGGGGAGAAGAATCTGTGCAGGCAGAACTCTGATCAAAAAGAAGAAATGCTAATATATATGCCAAAATCGCAGAGGGCATGGTGAACAGAGGCTACAACAGGGACACACAGCCATGCTGCTTGAAAATTAAGGAGCTCAGGGGAGCCTACCAAAAGACAAAGGAGGCAAACAGTCATACATGCCGCTTCTATGATCAGCTGCATGGCATTCTAGGGGGGGACCCTACCACTACCCTACCACTGTCCGTGGACACCTGGAAGCAGGGAGTCTCACTCAACACAGCAATGGATTTTGTGAAGGAGGAGGAGACAAATGCGCAGCAGGCAAGTGGTGAATCCGTTCTCCCCGGCAGCCAGGACCTTTTCATCACCCTGGAGCCAATACCCTCTCAAGGTGGGATCCCGACCCTAAAGGTGGAGAAGGCACCTCTGATGAATGCACATTTGTAACTACAGTACAGGGTTTAAAAGAAATAGTGTTTAATTTGCCCTGAAGACTTGGGATGCATTCGCAGCCAGTACTGCTACTGGAAAAGTCTGTTAAGGTGTCTGGGGATGGAGCAGGATTCCTCCAGGGACATCTCCATGAAGCTCTCCTGGAGGTACTCTGAGGGTATGTCTTCACTACTGGCCGGATCGGCAGGCAGCGATCGATCCAGACAGAGGCGTAGCGAGTGCCCTCCGTATCCTCCGACTGGAGGGGGCCCCGCAAGGAAGGGGGCCCCTAAAAGTGGCAAAAAAAGTAAGGTATAACTAGGTAAGTGACATTTATTGACGCTATTGCACAATCCATGTCGGTTTTACTGACAAAACCGTGAAGTCATTATGATACGTCATAATGCTATTGGCTACATCAGTTGTCTGTCAGTCAGTTTCGAATTTTAGTTGGACCCATTCAAAAAAAATGTGTATTTGCATTCATAATGGCCGTCGGCGGATAAATGTTATTAATTTAGTTGTTTAGTTTTTTATCGTTTCCAACGCAGAAGCATGCTTTGTGATGTCTAAGAGAATGTATCAGAGCGGAGCTAGTAAATGAAAGGCAGCAAAAGATGCCGAGAAGGAACTTGAGAAAATTCCAAAGTTGTCAACATATTTTGCACTGCAATCCAACGTACAGATACAGGCACATGAAACGGACAGCGCTAGCAGCGACGAATCGTATCCAGAAGTATCCAGAAGTGCTTCAAGTGAGGTCAAAGGTGAAGCCAGTTGTTCTACCAAACAAACTGTGACAGATATTCCAACTGCTGCCAGGAAAGAAGTATCTGAATCTGAACCACTGACTGATGATCCAGGAGATTGGCCGTCTATAATATTGGACAGGCAAGTGTGTCACATTGTTGCACGTGGCCCACCGCAGCAGAATGAAAGTTACGAATTTCCATTTAACGAGGAAAGACGGAGGTTCACAAGTACTCATTTCTATCGAACCGTGGCAAATAGCGAGAAAATAAGACGTTCATGGTTAATGTACTCAGTTCAGAAATATGCCATTTTTTGTTTTTGTTGTAAATTATTTGGCACTGGCGACATACCGCTACGTCATGGAACATCTGCTTGGAAAGCACTGTCAAAAAGACTTCAGCAGCATGAAACAGGCAAAGGTCATCAAGACTGTACGGTGAAATGGTTTGACCTTCGGTCAGGCATAGTAAACCGTACATCTATTGACCAACTCGAATTGCAGGCTTTTCTGAAAGAAAGAGATTTCTGGAGAAATGTTGTCAAACGCATGGTTGATGTCATTATTTTCTTGTCCGAAAGAAACTTGGCATTTCGAGGAAGTAATGAAAAGCTCGGCGAGCCTTCGCATGGCAACTTTTTGGGACTGTTTGAATTGCTTGCAAAGTATGATACTGTCCTCAGCGAACTTTTACAGAGGCTTAAGAAGGCAGAGACACATGTTCAGTACCTCAGTCCACAGATCCAAACGAGCTGATTCAACTTGTTGCCAGTAACATTCAGGAGGCCAACATAGCGCAGCTTAAAAAAGCAAAATATTATTCAGTTATTTTGGACTGTACTCCCGACGTGTCACATGAAGAACAGACGTCTGTGGTGTTACGCTTTGTTGAATGCAACAGTGAAGATGGTGTCAATATTCGTGAAGCGTTTGTTGGTTTTCTTAATGTTCATGATACAACTGGCGAGGGCTTATTGGAAGTGTTTCTTGAAAAGGCAAACAACTTAGGAATAGACTGCTGACATGAGAGGCCAAGCTTATGATAACGGCGCAAATATGAGAGGAAAGAATAAAGGAGTTCAAGCCCGCATGCTAGAAATAAATGACCGTGCCTTGTATGTACCATGTGGAGCTCACACTTGGAATCTTGTGATCTCAGACGCGGCAAAGTCATCGAAATATGCCGTTGACTTTTTTGGTCTGATTAACAGAATATACGTTAGCTTTTCTTCTTCACCTTCACGTTGGGATATACTTCAAGAACATGTGCCAATATCTGTTAAAGGGTTATCGGACACTCGTTGGGAGTCGAGAATTGATGCTGTGAAGCCATTGCGTTATCACCTTGAAGAATTGTGCAATGCTTTGTCATCTTTGCGAGAATATGCGCTCGAAAAGAAAGATGGCAATACAGCAACAGAAGCCGGTGCGCTTTTAGACCATGTTACTACGTGGCCTTTTGTTCTGACTGTGTACACGTGGTACGATGTACTATTTCACGTCAATAAAACCAGCAAATTAATTCAGTCACCAGATGTGTCAATTGACGTACTGCAGGCAGAAGTCGGTGCTACAATGAAGTTTTTGGAATACTATCGAAATACAGGATATAACTCTGTGGTCACAAATGCACGTGAAATAGCAGAGCATATGGGTATTGAGCAGGTGTTTCCAGAAACCAGGGTGCAACGTAAGAAGAGAATGTTTGATTACGAATGTGCTGATGATTCGAGTCGTCTTTCTGCCGAAGAAAAATTCAAATCACAGTTCTTTCTTGTTCTCACTGATCAGGCCATATCTTCTGTTTCATCGCGATTTGACCAACTCGTGGAGTGGTATAAGTTGTTTGGATTTCTGTACAATGCTAACAGCCTGAAGCAGAATCACAGAGAAAATGAACTGGAGAATCACAGCAAAAATTTTGAAAGAAAAATGGAAGACATTGGTGCCAACGAACTCATAATGGAATTGAATTGTTTTATTTATGTCATCGAGAAAAAGAAAGGACTTGTCACGGCAAACAATTTTTTAACGTACATATACAAGAACAACCTTCAGGAGATATATCCGAATCTTTGCATTTGCTCAGAATTCTTCTGACCGCACCAGTTCCTGTCGCTGGTGCTGAAAGGAGCTTCAGCAGAATGAAACTGATCAAGAATATCCTGCGCTCAACCCTGAGAGATGACAGGCTTTCTACGCTTGAAGTTATCTCAATCGAAAACAAGATTGCCAGATCTCTAGATAAGACGCATTGATTAACCAATTTGCGGAGAACAAGGCTCGAAAGAAGCGCTTTGCGTAAATACGGAATACATGTACACTGTAGGCCTATGTATACATAATATGAACCCTGTATATTGTATAAAATAAATACCGCATTCCAGTTTCTGCATTGTAAGGGGTCCCGGACATATGTTCGGAGGGGGCCACGTTCTTTGTTGCTACGGCCCTGGATCCAGAGGGGATCTAGTCTAGTCCCCGAGCGCTCTCCTGTCGACTCCTGTACTCCAGCTTGGCAAGAGGCGCAGGCAGAGTCGACGGGGGAGCGGTAGCAGTCAACTCACCGCAGTGAAGACACCACAATAAGTCGATCTAAGTACGTCAATTTCAGCTATGTTATTCACCTAGCTGAAGATTGACTTAGATTGACTTCCCACCCCACCAAGTGTAGACCAGGCCTGAAAGCCTTTGCAGAAGGTTTCTGGGGAAGGTTGCCTTATTTTGTCCTCCACGGTAGGATACTTTACCTTGCCAAGCCAGTAGCAAGTAGTCTGGAATCATTGCAGCACAAAGCATGGCAGGGAATGGTCATGGGTTTTGGTCGCGTTCAAGCAACATTCAGTCTATATCTTTCTGTGTTAGCCTTAGGAGAGTGATATCGTTCATGATCATCTGGTTGAAATAGGGGAATTTTTGTAAGGGAACAGTAAAAGGACCCTGTTCGTGTTGGGCTGTTTGCTCTTGGCTAACAGGGATCATCCCTGAGAATAGCCACATGGCAGGGGGAGGGGTGAAGGGATCATCCCAAATAGCCACAAGGCGGGGGGGGAGGTGCTGCACATCCAACTGAAGACCGCAGACCCTCCTTTTAAATGGCAAACCCAACTGGCATTGCTTGCTATGGGAAAGGAAGGCGCTGCAGTTTGAAAACATTCCCACATGTTTAGGAGGACGTTAGAAGCCAAACCCACATACTCTTTGTCTTACCGTGGCTTCCTGGAAACCAAATTCTGTTGCTCAGCCATGTGTGATGTGTCACCATACGGGTAGGCGCTTGATATAAAAGGCAAAATGCAACCTTGTACGTAAAGCACATATGCTGTCTGCTGTGAATTGCTTGATTCACTGTGAAAGTCTCCCTTTTGTTCTCAGAAATGTATCTTCTTAAATTCTACTCTCCCTTTTTATCCCCCTGCAGGTGCAAATGTTTCTGTGCTCCCCCTATCATCTCCGTACCTGAGATTATCGCAGATTAGAAGGTGAAAAAACCGCACTCGTGATGACATGTTTTCTGAGCTCATGCAGTCCTCCTGCACTGATAGGGCACAGCTGAAGCTAATGGGGGAGCAAACGGACATGCTCAGGCATCTGGTGGAGCTGCAGGAAAGCCAACAAGAGCACAGACTGCCCCTGCATCCACTGTACAACCTCCTGCCCTCCTCCCCAAGTTCTATATCCTCCTCACCCAGACGCCCAAGAACACTGGGAGGGGAGGTCCTGAGAACCCAGCCACTCCACTCCAGAGGATGCTCCAAGTAACAGAAGGCTGTCATTCAAACAGTTTTGATTTGTAGTGTAGCTGTAATAAGCAATGTGGCCTTGTCCTACCCTCCTACCCTACCCCACCCGGGCTACCTTATCAGTTATCTCTTTTTCTTTAATTTAATAAAGAAAGAATGCCTGGTTTCAAAACAGTGATGTTATTTTCTTTGCCAGCTGTGATTGAAGGGGGGAGGGTGGTTGACTTACAGGGAATTAAAATCAACAAGGTTTGCATCAAGGAGAAACACACACAACTGTCACACCATAGCCTGGCCAGTCATGAAACTGGTTTTCAAAGCCTCTCTCATGCGCAGCATGCCTACCTGTGCTCTTCTAATCTGGCTGTTCAAAATTAGCAGCCAGACGGTTTGCCTCAACCTCCCACCCCACCTTAAATGTCTTCCCCTTTACTCTCAGAGATACTATGCAGCACACAGCAAGCAGTAATAACAATGGGAATATTGGTTGCGCTGAGGTCTAACCTAGTCAGCAAACAATGCCAGTGAGCTTTTAAACATCCAAAGGCACATTCTACAACAGGGGTAGGCAACCTATGGCACATGTGCCGAAGGCGGCATGCGAGCTGATTTTCAGTGGCACTCTTACTGCCTGGGTCATGGCCACCGGTCCGGGGGCTCTGCATTTTAATTTAATTTTAAATGAAGCTTCTTAAACATTTATAAAATTTTGTTTATTTTATATACAACAATAGTTAAGTTACATATTCTAGACTTATCGAAAGAGACCTTCTAAAAACATTAAAATGTATTACTGGCACGCGAAACCTTAAATTAGAGTGAATAAATGAAGACTCAGCACATCACTTCTATAAGGTTGCTGACCCCTGTTCTACAACCATTCTGCACTTGCTCAACCTATAATTGAACTGCTCTTTACTACTGTCCAGGCTGCCCGTGTATGGCTCCATTAGCCATGGGAACAAGGAGTAGGCTGGGTCTCCAAGAATAACTATAACATTTCAACATCCCCAACAGTAATTTTCTGGTCTGGGAAATAAGTCCCTTCTTGCAGCTGCTAAAACGGCCCAGAGTTCCTAAAGATGCAAGCGTCATGCGCCTTTCCTGGCCATCCCACGTTGATGTCAGTGAAACGTCCCTTGTGATCCACCAGTGCTTGCAGCACCATTGAGAAGTACCCCTTGTGGTTTATGTACTCGTTGGCAAGGTGGTCTGGTGCCAAGATAGGGATATGCATTCCATCTATCACCCCACCACAGTTAGGGAAACACAGTGCTGCAAAGCCATCCACTATGACCTGTGCATTTCCCAGAGTCAGTACCCTTGATAGCAGAATGTCAGTGATTGCATTGGCTACTTGAATCACAGCAGTCTCCACCGTAGATTTGCCCACTCCATATTGATTCCCGATTGACTGGTAGCAGTCAGGTGTTGCAAGCTTCCACAGGGTTATCACCCTTTGCTTCTCAACTGTCAGGGCAGCTCTCAACTTGATAGTCCTGCAGTTCAGGGTGGGGAAAAACAACTCACAGAGTTCCAGAAAAGTGCTCTTACGCATGTGAAAATTTCGCAGCCACTGGGAATCATCCCATACCTGCAAGACTATGCGGTCCCACCAGTCTGTGCTTGTTTGCCAGGCCCAGAATTGGCATTCTACTGTATCAACCAGCCCCACTGCTGCTATCATGTCCCAATTGCCACATCTCATGCTTTAAGGAAGGTCTGTGTCCATGTCCTCCTCACAATCGTTCTCGTGCTGCCATCTCTTAGCCAGGGTCTGCACATACTGCAATAAAATGCACAAAGTGTTTACAGCTCGCAACAGCGGCGGTGAGCTGAGCAGGCTTCATGCTTGCCGTGCTATGGCATCTGCACAGGAATCCCAGGAAAAAAGGTGCGGAATGATTGTCTGCAGTTGCTTTCACGGAGGGAGGAGAGACTGACAACATGTACCCAAAACCACCCATGACAATGTTTTTGCCCATTCAAGCATTGGGAGCTTAACCCAGAATTCCAATGGGCAGTGGAGACTGCAAGAACTGTGGGATAGTTCCGTGAGTCAATGCTGGCCATGGTAATGAGGATGCACTCCGCCAACTTAATGTGCTTAGTGGTGACATACACAATTGACTATATAAAATCGATTTCTAAAAATTGACTTCTATAAAATCTATAAAATTTTGTAGTGTAGACATTCCCTTAGAAAGAAATTAATGAGTCTTCTCTACAGCCTTAGGTAAGAGCCATATGGCTTTTAGCTCATGCAGTAGAGGCTCATTCACTAAGCTCTAGAGGTCCTAGGTTCAATCTTCTCCTCCAACGACTGAGGTCTGTTAGTATTACAAGTGGGGACTCGTCCAGGATTTCAACTGATAAATCTCTTAAGCTCAGGAAACGCTTCCTTAGCTAGGGGAAGTTTTTTAAGTACATCAGAAGCCAGAAGCCTGCTCAACAACCAATGGGGCCCCTTGACGATCAAAGTTCAAAAGGTGCGCTTAAAGACGATAAAGTCATTGCGGAGAAATTAAATGGATTCTTTGCTTCAGTCTTCATGGCTGAGGATGTTAGGGAGATTCCCAAACCTGACAAATCTGAGGAACTGTCACAGACTGAAGTGTCAGTAGAGGAGGTTTTGGAATTAATTGATAAACTCAATATTAACAAGTCACCGGGACCAGATGGCATTCACCCAAGAGTTCTGAAAGAACTCAAATATGAAGTTGCGGAACTATTAACTAAGGTTTGTAACCTGTCCTTTAAATCGGCTTCGGTACCCAATGACTGGAAGTTAGGTAATGTAACGCCAATATTTAAAAAGGGCTCTAGAAGTGATCCCAGCAATTACAGACCCGTAAGTCTAACATCGATACCGGGCAAATTAGTCAAAACAATAGTTAAGAATAAAATTGTCAGACACATAGAAAAACATAAACTGTTGAGCAATAGTCAACATGGTTTCTGTAAAGGGAAATCGTGTCTTACTAATCTTTTAGAGTTCTTTGAAGGGGTCAACAAACATGTGGACAAGGGGGATCCAGTGGACATAGTGTACTTAGATTTCCAGAAAGCCTTTGACAAGGTCCCTCACCAAAGGTTCTTACGTAAATTAAGCTGTCATGGGATAAAAGAGAAGGTCCTTTCATGGATTGAGAACTGGCTAAAAGACAGGGAGCAAAGGGTAGGAATTAATGGTAAATTCTCAGAATGGAGAAGGGTAACTAGTGATCTTCCCCAAGGGTCAGTCCTAGGACCAATCCTATTCAATTTATTCATAAATGATCTGGAGAAAGGGGTAAACAGTGAGGTGGCAAAGTTTGCAGATGATACTAAACTACTCAAGATAGTTAAGACCAAAGCAGATTGTGAAGAACTTCAAAAAGATCTCACAAATCTAAGTGATTGGGTGACAAAATGACAAATGAAATTTAATGTGGATAAATGTAAAGTGATGCACATTGGAAAAAATAACCCCAACTACACATACACTATAAAGGGGGCTAATTTAGCTACAACAAGTCAAGAAAAAGATCTTGGTGTCATCGTGGATAGTTCTCTGAAGATGTCCATGCAGTGTGCAGAGGCGGTCAAAAAAGCAAACAAGATGTTAGGAATCATTAAAAAGGGGATAGAGAATAAGACTGAGAATATATTATTGCCCTTATATAAATCCATGGTACGCCCACATCTCGAATACTGTGTACAGATGTGGTCTCCTCATCTCAAAAAAGATATTCTAGCACTAGAAAAGGTTCAGAAAAGGGCAATTAAAATGATTAGGGGTTTGGAGAGAGTCCCATATGAGGAAAGATTAAAGAGGCTAGGCCTCTTCAACTTGGAAAAGAGGAGACTAAGGGGGGATATGATAGAGGTGTATAAAATCATGAGTGATGTTGAGAAAGTGGATAAGGAAAAGTTATTTACTTATTCCCATAATACAAGAACTAGGGGTCACCAAATGAAATGAATAGGTAGCAAGTTTAAAACAAATAAAAGGAAGTTCTTCTTCACACAGCGCACAGTCAACTTGTGGAACTCCTTACCTGAGGAGGTTGTGAAGGCTGGGACTATAACAATGTTTAAAAGGGAACTGGATACATTCATGGGGACTAAGTCCATAAATGGCTATTAGCCAGGAAGGGTAAGGAATGGTGTCCCTAGCCTCTGTTCATCAGAGGATGGAGATGGATGGCAGGAGCGAGATCATTGCCTGTTAGCTTCACTCCCTCTGGGGCACCTGGCATTGGCCACTGTCGGTAGACAGATACTGGGCTGGATGGACCTTTGGTCTGACCCAGTACAGCCGTTCTTATGTTCTTATATAAGCCACACACCTTGTGGGTGTGGTGCTCTGTCCCATCTGGTAGCACTGAATCCACTTAGATAGAGAATAATGAGTCTGCTTTACAGCCTTAGCTAAGATCCACATGCCTTTTCATTTATGCAGTAGAGGCTCATACATTTGGCTCCAGAGATCCCAGATTCGATCCCACCCACCGATGGCCAAGGTCTGTTGGAGTTACACTGGCAAACATGGCATCCGTGAAAAGACCCTGGCTATCTTGAGAAACAGACAACCTCCACCTGAGAGGTTCTTCCAGGTGTGAGAAAAGTGGGAAATCTAGGAAGGGTTTCTCAACTGCCTGCCAATTATCCCCAAAAGCAGGGACTCCCTCAGTCCTTAACACACACATGCACAAGATATCAGGGCAGGGACCTTCTCAACTGCCCCAAGAAACACAGACAGAGAACCACTCAGCTTCTGAACAGGAACCCCAGCTCAACCCTCCTGAGAGGCCAGGCCAAGTACCCCCAATCTTTGATTACCTCATCCTCCTGCCAGTTCCAGGGACAGGAGAGAACTCAGCACCTTGGAGCCAATGGTTGTTTCTAAGCAGGATAGAGAAATCAGTCAGCACCTCTAAAATTTTATTAAGAAGGGAGAAGCATATTAGTTTCTGAGCCACTGCCTGTTCTTTGCCCTTCTCCTGTCTTTCCTTCTGTGGTATGTCTATTCTGCAAGTGAAGGTGCGATTGTAGCACAGGTAGACAAAGCAGCCAGGGACCCTGGGTATTTACCCTGGTTGGTAGCCCATGCTGAAGTCTGTGGCACTATGCCTACACTACTATTATTACCACTGGAAGTATTTCTTCACACAGCTCACAGTCAACTTGTGGAACTCTTTGTCAGAGGACGTTGTGAAGGCCAAGACTATAACAGGGTTTAAAAAAGAACTAGATAAGTTCATGGGGGATAGGTCCATGTGGTGTCCCTAGCCTCTGTTTGCCAGAAGCTGGGGATGGGCTACAGGAAATGGATCACTTGATTACCTGTTCTGTTCATTCCCTCTGGGGCACCTGGCATTGGCCACCGTTGGAAGATAGGATACTGAGCTAGATTGGACCTTTAGTCTGACCCAGTATGGTTGCTCTTATGTTCACTGATAGTTAGACTGAAGCTAGCATGATATGCCTACCGGTACTACAATCACACTTTCACTTGCAGTGCATTTATGAAAAATGTAGCATCTCAGGCTGCTTGACTGCTCCCTCCTCCCCTCTTCAAAAAATACCACTGGCTCCTCTCAGCCAGCTTTGCTTCTTGGAGGCCTCTCTTGTCTAACAGGAGTAGGGTACCTAGTATAATTCAAAATTTCTCCACATTATGTAGAGAAGGAGAAACAACCTGCAGCCAAACTAGAGCGCTATGCACAATATATAGCATTTAAGTTTAGCCTGAGTTTGTTTTGCAGGAAAGACAACACAATTTGTACAGTACATGCATACTGCCAACAAAATAATTATTAATTAAATTAATTATAATAATTAATTATAATTAAAAATGAATACATTTATAGACATTTTCATCAACTCATTGTCTCACACCCACTGCATGCATTCAGCACATCTCAGCTCTCACTTATTTCACATATCTTCATTCCACACCCACTTTCACTCCACTCCAAGTCGTTCCACCCACAAACACACACACTCACTCACTCCTGAGGCACATCTTATGCCACACCTACCCAAATTCATTCTACATTTACCCACCCACCCACCATCTCTGTCAGTTTGAATATATATAGTCACTAATTCTACACAGTCATCTGCTCACCCTACATCTGCCCATTCCATGTGCACATATACCCACTCCCACGAATGCCAACCCAGTCCCTATCAACTACATAGTTTCTGGCCTTTCTACTGATCTACAGGGAAAATCCTTTATCTATGGGGAAATCGTTACCTGACTGACTGGCTCATCTTCATTCCTTACTTGTTTGGAACTGGTAGCAGGGAGAGCTCCTGTTTCCCCAGCTTCCAGTTGTGAGCAGCTATTCTAAGTTTATCCCCCATATCCTGCTGCCCCCAACCCATCTGAATCCTCCACACATATTATTCTGGGGGAGGGGGGAGCACTGATAGATTTCCCCCTTCTCCCATCTCATTGTCTTCAGAGGTGGCCAGCTGATCCCCTCATCTTCCAGTTTTCAGGCGGCCACTGTGCCCTAAACCAGCAGACAGTAGGAAAATTAAGAGGCCTCCTCTTATTATCCCACATCCCTAAACTCCCCAGCAGGGCCTTGTTCCACAGGCCAACTGTGCTCTGCCAGCATCATCCCCTGGGGAAAGAATAGCTTAATCTTGCTGATGGAAAAACCCTATTATGACTAAAAAACCTTTCCCATGAGGGTGAAGCTAGGGTGACCAGATATCCCAATTTTATAGGGACAGTCCTGATATTTGGGGCTTTTTCTTATATAGGCTCCTATTAACCCCCACCCCGTCCCGATTTTTCACACTTGCTATCTGGTCAGCCTTGGTAAAGCTTTCCTTGGGCTGCCTGCTCACTGTTAGATTAGAAATCAGAGGTTCCCTTTGGAGACCTCCCTAAAATAAAGAACAGGAAAGTTATCTGATCAACCTCTGAAACAATGGGTTGGTAAGAGAAGTCTATTGAAGCTCCCCCAGAAGACACCAGTGATAAGTGGGGAGCCAGAATCTGGGGTTAGGTGTGTGGGTCAAAAGGGGACAGAGAGATATAGGGGTGGCATGGGTAAATGAGGGGATGGAGTAACAGAACAAGGTGACTGCACATGGGGACAAGATGACAAACTTCACACAGTGCTCCTATTATATGTTATTAACATAACAAATGTCATCAAAAGGCTACCAGACATGGATTTGTCATTGTCCCACTATGATTAGCAATGTGAAATTTGTTAAGGGTCCCTGTCTGGGACAGTACAGAAGAATCGTAAGACCACCTGTACGTGTGTACCAGGTCAATGTGACTATCTTTCAAGAGTCTTCAAGGTGAAGAACATTAGCATAGTTGATCTGCAAGAAACTCATGTGGCAGACAATGAGCAAACTGCAAGATATAAATTCATGGCTATGAACTGATTGCCACCATGAATGATGCAAAGTATGACCTTGCCATGTGCATCAGGCATGGTCTTAAAGATGTCGTAGTCCTGGAGGAACCCAAGACCATGGGAATCTATCCTTCCAATAAGAATAAGACAACTGACCATAATGGATATCCACAAACCTCCACAGCTTGAATGGTCAAATCTTGCTTTACCATCATTTCTCCACCTAGCTGTGTACCTTGGTGATTTTTAACCACCACCATTCACAATGCGGCTATTGCAGAAATGATGCTGCTGGTGAGCAACACACAGATTGAGCCTTGTTCACAGATGTCCTCCATCTTTTCAACCCAAAAAAACCAGAGGCTTTTTGCTCGGCCAGATGGAATACTGAACAGAACCAAGACCCTCTGCTCTCTGATGAAAGACAATACCAGAGTACCCTTGTAAGCTTCCTGAACAGTGCTTTGAAATGTTCTTCACAGCGAACACTACCCCACTATTCTGCATGTTGCCTTTGGATTTCCATTGATTGAATCAATGCCAAAATTATGCTGGAATTTCCGCAAAATGAACTGGATTGCATATACCACAGAAGTTGAAGTTGGGATATACTGTATCATATACCATATCTTTGAGTCCATTCCAGAAAACAATGACCACTCTGTTCACTTTCTTATCAAAGCTGCTGCAAAACACATTCTCCACTGCTATCACAAGGCTTATACTCTTTACTGGCAGTTGACAACAGGAGCACTCTTCAAAGAGTATGAGAAGAGTGATGATCCAGACACAACAAAAGCTCTAGTAGAATCATTGAATTCTGCCCATCTGAAGAGATGAAACAAGACAGTGGAGGATCTTGTCTTCATGCTTTCCAGTCACAAATCCTGGACTCTCCTCCATAAGCTTGGAGTTGCTGACCCAGTAAAACACCATCAACTGCAATTGATGGCCAGTGCTGTCTCTTCACACCTTGAAGACCAAAATTGACAAGCCAGTTAGACAGAAGGGTCAAAAAGAGCTCTTTTAAACATATGACAAAACTCACCACTTCACCGCTATCAACCCCCATATACTATAGAAGAAATAACCAAGGCTTTTATGGCCACTAAAAGCAAAAAAGCTGTTGGCAAGGTGGGCATTTATCCTGAATTCCTTAAGAATTTGGGGTCAAAGAGACGAGCATGATTAGCATACACATTCACTGCCAGACGTTCAACTGGGAAGATCCTAAAAGGCTGGCAAGAGGTGAAAATCATTGCCTTCCCAAACATGGGAACAATTAAATGATTCTGCCAGCTATTGCCCAACATTACTTGCCTCCACAATTCTCAGATTAATGGAGAGGGTCTTGCTGGCCCATTTCATCCCAACTTTGAGACCATCCTGCCAAAAAACAGGCTGATTTCAGACAAGGAAGAAGTTGCCATGACCAGGTTCTCACCATCACTAGTCACATTAAGGGTGGCTTCCAGCAGAATGTAAAAACGAGAACAGCACTAATAGTTTTATCCACCTCCTGTGACATGGTATGGCAATATGTGCTATTGCTCAAGGCATCAAGGGTCATCAAATGCCATAGCACACGACTCCTGGCCACAATATTGAGCAACTAGATAAAGTGTCCTTTTGAATGGGCAGATCAGCACAGCACAAGCTTTTAATGATGGATTACCTCAAGGATCTATGCTTCCTTCTTTGCTATTAAACACATACATTAGTGACTTACCTAACACAATTTTGTTTAAGTTCATTAACAAAATCACTGTTGTGGTACGAGGCAAAGACCTCACCACCATGGGCGACACCCTTTCCACCAACCTCAAAATAATGTCATAATGCTTTCTATATTGGAAGCTCTGCCGTAGTGCCTCCAGAACCTTGGTAGTAGCTTTTCATCTGTTCAACAAAGCTGCAAAGGAAAGGGTCAACTTTTGAGGTCAACAGGTCTGATATGAAAGTGATCCAAAGTACAAAAGCTTGACTTTTAAACTTCATCTGGAACAGACATGAGAAAATGAAAAAGAAAGGACTTGACTCATCCAAAAACTTGTGCACATAACATGCTAAATGCACACACACTGATATACTCAACCACTGAAGATTGCCCACCTGTCTGGACAGGCAACTCACATACCAAATCTCTGTATGTACATCGTAATGCTATGATGAGAATCATAACTGGAACATTAAAATTGACACCCCTTCAATAGTTGCCCACTGTGGCACATATATGCCTACCCAAAATATAGAAACACACACAGAGCTCATGAGTACTATTGAACCATGGCCAGCTTGAACTTCCCAATTCATTAGTAGCTCCAGAACCTTCCAAATACACGTCTGATATCTCACAAGCCTTTTTTGTATTGGGCTAAAGCTCTTAAAAAGCACCTTCATCCAATCCAGAGGCATGCTGGAAAGAGTTCTGGGATAATACTAAGGTCCCAAATAAACCCTTGATTGCTGGCTTCAAAAGAACTCTCAGGCTTCAACATCCCCCCAGAACAATGTTTTTCACTGAATTATTTCAGAATATCACATGAAAGATGCTGTCATCTCTTAAACCCCCTGAAAGATGAGAAATAATTCACAATGTGACTGGACACTAGTCAAATATGATGGACCACATTGTAAATCAGTGCCTGCTTTGATCGTTTGCCAGTGGCATTTCGGACGTACATCAACCCGCTGCCATAGTTATTCACTAGCTCATTAATCTGGACTTGCTTATTTGAATGTTGCTAATCACCTCTCTTACCATATAAAATAAGGTAAGGACTGAGGGCTGCATTTGTAGGGAATTGGGGCAGCATCCAGTGGGTGGAAGTGATGGCTGCATACAGAAGCCAGGCATATGGTGGGAGGCCTGAGCAGAAGCTATCTGCTTCAGGGTAGCTGAGGACCATGGAACCTCATTGCTGACCTGAGTCTCCTTGGCCAAGAGCAGAGCTACAGTGATGGAGGGGCTGGGGGGTTGCTCAGTGGCAGCATCTTCACTCCCTGGCCTGGGGGAGTACAGGGATCCGAAGAACTGTCTGGAAGATCAAAAGGCTCAGTGCTGCATCTGGGAGGCAGGCCAGAAGTCAGACTCTGCCCACCTCTGTGCTGAGCAGCCAGGCTATCCCTCAGCACATGGAGCAGCTTTGATTAGCTGTTCTTCTCCAGGAAGTAGGGAGATGGGGAGAAGCAGTTGGCTAGTGGGGGGAGGGGTTATCCGTAGCCTATGGCACTTCCCTGTAGAAGTCTCTGAAATCCCCTAGTCTATGGAAAACATTTCTATGGTTGGCAGGTCTGAATCTGAGTGAATTGTTGCAAGGCTTCTCAAACTGGGGTTCGGATCCCTCAGTGGGTCGTGAGATTATTACATGGGAGGTTGCGAGCTGTCAGCCTCCACCCCAAACCCCACCTTTCCTCCAGCATTTATAACGGTGTTAAATATATAAAAAAGGGTTTTTAATGTATAAGGAGGGTCACACTCAGAGACTTGCTATGTGAAAGGGGTCACCAGTAAAAAAGTTTGAGAGCCTCTGGTTGAAAGGTTTCATTGGAGAAGATAGTTTTATTAAGGAGGAATTTGAGTGAAGAGAAATCTAGCCAGTCTTCATCAGCAACTCAGAGAGAGGAAGGGACACAGTGGTGCGAGGATCTCATAAGACAGAGGTGTATCGTTGTTGTAATGAAGGAATTGAAGCTGATCAGTTCAACCAAGATCAGTTTCAGAACTAGTGGAAAGAGCTTTGGATTCCAGAACTGAAGCCAGTATCAGGGTCAAAAGACAAGCTATGGATCAAGCCAGAGTCAGGAGTTAAGCCAAGAGCCAGAGTCAGGCCTGAGGGTCACTACCAGGAGTTCAGGAACAGAGAAGCAGGACACTTGTAGCAGCTAACTAGGGATACCCTTTGTTGCCTGGACTCTTCCCGATAAACTCCATGGATTTATGAAAGGACAAGGAACCAACAGGGATCACTAAAATCACTATTAGGTTACGCAAGGTGGAACTTCCCATAATCTGGAACCTCTGCAGACTGTGGATCACAGTAAGTGCCAGAGTTACAGCTGCTGGTGGTGTGGCAAGCAGGCCCAGGTTCAAGTCCTGTTGATCCTATAGCCTGTATTTTAGCTATTCGTATTTTATTTCCTCTTTTCTCTCATGCAAATGTTACTTTCACTGGGATATGGAGCCTTTTGCCTCTCTGTCATTGGTAAATCCAGCTCAGAAAAAGACTGTCACCCAATTGCTGTTTGGTGGGCTACTTGTTAGTAAAGAAATATCAAAATTAGAAAACCATCAATGTTAATCAATTGACATCTTCAGCAGAGGGTAGGAATGATTATTTTTGAGACTGAATTAGCCTTACTTTTGAGATAGTTCTTTCAGAACAGGACTGAGACAATTTACCATTAAAACATTGTCCACCTTGAGAGCTGCACTGCTTCAGGGAGGCACAGTTCCTCCCCCAAGCTCCTGGATATGCATGCAGGCGTGTGCATGGGTGATGCAGCCTGCTGTACAAGATAGTGCCTGCTCTCACTAAAGAAACCATACTGCTCAATTTTACTAGGACAGACCCAGTTTTTCATTTAACATCTTGGTGTCTCAAGAGCTTGAAATGCCCCAGTTTTTTTTTCATTTATCAATCAAAATATTTTAGATTTTTAAAACTATGAAATGTTGCTCTCAACGTATCGCTATCAGAGGTTTCTTACTCTCCTGTTTCACTCCCATGACACAGCGAGAATGTGTTTTGTACCAGCCATTGTTCAAGGCCCAAGCTTGTCATGGCTTGTCCGGCAACAACTTTGCAATCTTTATTATTTATTTAAATTTCTACAATGTAGCTGTATGAGATGAACCAGTTTAGTCAGTGTGTAAGTCCTGCTCTGGCCCCAAAGGGCTGTTTGAAGGTCAAGAGGTGAGCACGTAGCAGACCTCCAGTTACTTGTTTTCCTTCTATGATTATCAGTGGAAGAGGTAGACCTGAGCCTTTCTTTGATCTGCTGTTGTTGTTGCAGGTGGAGCTTTCCTGATCCAGGCAGAGCAGATCAGAGACGAGAGGCAGAATACAGCCGAGTACTTTGCGACCATAACATTTTTTGCCACAAAACCAGTTTTTGAAAATTGGCTCACAGCATGTGCTAGGAATGACAGCACTCACAGCACTGAACCTCCCACCCATTCACACACACACTCATCCAGGACAACTGCTCTTCCACCTTTGTCCTTATGAGGAATGTTGGTCCCCACCTCGCCAACTGTCCTATTTGCAAACTTAAGGGCCATTTCACATAATTGCTTTCCCAGTCAACTACTAATAGGCTTGGGTAAGAACTCTTTCTTTCTGAGAAATGTATAAACAACAGAAGTTTTTACCCTTTTTTGATTCTACAGAAGAAACCCAGTGAGAGTCCAGCAAACTTTAAGGACTGCAGAAACACAAACTTACTACAAACTACAGAGAACCATGTTATGGTCCAAAGAGGATATCACTTGTTTCCTCTTCGTCCTTGAATTACACACACTAACAGTACCACCCAGTGGCCAGGAAACTCCATTATTGCCACTTCTCTATTCTTCCTCATTCAGTACACAGGTGGATCACCTTAAGCCTGTATGTAAAGGTTCACAGACTGGTTTGTTTCTAAAAATTATTTGTAAAATGAATACATTTATTCTTGTTTCTGTTTAAGGATTATTTATAAAATATATAAACAGGGACCTTCCTAAGTGAAGGGCCTCATGAAGATTCCATGCAAGGTCTCTAGCACAATTCTAGTTCACTCCACAATTCTTGTTTACCTCAACAACACTCTGGTGCTTGTTCCCAAACTGATAAAGGTGTGTGTTCCAATGTGAGATGTTTGCTGTGGAAAGTAAGCTGCTTTTGTGTTACAATCATATGATTGTAGTTCACTATCCCTTTTAATTCAAGTTTCAGAGTGGTAGCCATGTTAGTCTGTATCAGCAAAAAGAACTAGGAGTCCTTGTGGCACCTTAGAGACTAATAAGTATATTTGAGAATAAGCTTTCGTGGGCTAAAACCCACTTCATTGGATGCATGCAGTGGAAAATACATGCATCCGATGAAGTGGGTTTTAGCCCACAAAAGCTTATGTTCAGATAAATTTGTTAGTCTCTAAGGTGCCACAAGTACTCCTCAGTCTTTTAATTCAAAGATGTTTTGGCTGTGGTAGAATGAATGCTCAGAAGAAAATATTTTTTTCCTGTTTAAAGAAATGCATTATTTTGGTTTAATAGCATGAAAATAATGCTCACTGGTTATGTGCTTTGTGATTCTAATCCTCAAACATGCTATAAAGCATCTGGGAAATATGTTTACAGATCAATGGAGGGAGGAGTCTGCTTCTCCGTTCCATCAGTCTGGCTGAAGTGATCACTTTCCTATCATGACCAATGGACAGATAGCATAGATCCCCAGGTAACAGTTCCACAAAGGCATGTTCACAAGTTTTTCCAGGCTGTGGTTATTTTATCTGCCTTTTTATAGTGCCATTGTCACCAGCTGTTTGTAACAAAATTTTAACTGGTATTTACAGCTATGCTGGAGGGAAGAAAATAAAGGTCTTTAAGTGTTCAGTTTTAAATCTCTCTCTAGGATCCTGTTAACCTCTGAGCTGTCACATTTCTTTATCATGTTGGGTTCCTCCTTGCACATAGATCAAAACATTCAAGATCCAAGTTGATCTCTATCCCTTTCCTCCAAGACAGAGAGAGAAATTTACAATCTAAGCCTCAATTGTGCCTTTTAGTCACAGACCCATTGTGAGGGTGATGTGGAGTGGCACTATCCCAGGAAGCACTCATTGAGAAAGTTCACCTCATGGAGAGAGAATTCCTCCCCAAATTCCCCAGTATGCATGGTTAATAACAATCAAAACCTCTCTTTTTATAGAAGCATTACGTTCATATCCAATATACAGAATGGATTTTCTTACCTAACGTTGCTTGGTATTTTGTTCTGGTTTTTATGCGGACAGCTCTGTCTCACCAGCTGGGAGAGCACTGTTCTTTTAAGTAAACAAAAGCCTCAGAAACCAAGTCAATCCTTGGTACCAGTGGCTGTGGTACAGGTCTTTGCCGGAAGCAGGATGCATGCAAGGAATTTCTAATACTCAGTGATAATAGGTTAAGGATGTTTGTGCTGTGTTGCTTCTAAGCATCAGCTTCCCTTAGCAAATATTTGTCCCACAGAAACTATGTAGACAACTTACAGACTGGCAATAACACCAGAATTAAAACAAAACAAAAAAAAAACGCCGTGTGTGTCTTTATGTCAGGCATTTCATATAAACTTTGAAATTTCAACTGGTCTCCAATGAGCCTAATCAAGATTTAGGTTGGTTTATGACAGGGGTTCTGAAACTGGGGGTAAGGACAGCTCAGGAGTCCCAAGGTTATTACATGGGGGATCATGAGTTGTCAGCCTCCACCCCAAACCCAGCTTTGCCCCCAGCATTTATAATGGTGTTCAATATATTTAAAAGTATTTGTAATTTATTAGGGGGGTCGCACTCAGAGGCTTGCTATGTGAAAGGGGTCACCAATACAGAAGTTTGAGAACCACTGGTTTATACTATCAAGCGATCAGTTATGCTTTTACAAACCTCAACAGTGAATTTCAACTGCCCAGCAATTTTTCAATTATTTACAAATCAGGAACTGATCTTTTAAATTAATTCCAAGAGTCCTCAGCACTGTAAAATAATGTCTCTGAAATCATCCTGCTGTTCCATCCTTAATATAGGAAATCTGCTCCAAGCAAGTTTCTGTGATACTTTTAGATTGGTGAAGTCCATGATAATCATATCCTCATATGGCCCTGGTGCGGAATAAATGGAAGAGTACCTGGGGAACTTCCCACATCTAATTCAGATCAGGATCCAGTCATCAGTCTTTATACGTCCAGCTAAATAGATCAGTATGGAATTCAGTAAAAGTATAATGAAACTGATGTCCTTAAATTTATGGTGCTCTTTTCAGGCAGAATTTGGTGCAATATCTCGTCATCACAGAGGAAATCCTGTATCACTAGCCTGAGGCCATGTGGATCTCCTTGCTCTCATTACCAAGCATGGACTAGTTCCTGGACCTGGCCATAATCCCAATTTTTTCCAGCTACAGTGCAACAAAAGAGAGTGCCTCAGATAGATTTAATCAATGCGCCAAATCTCAGCAGGTGCAAATTAGTCTCGTGTCACTGAAGTTGAAGATATGCCAGTTTATAACAATTGAGGAGCTTGCCCATTGCCAACTTGAGACAGCTTCTCTACTAGACTTCATCCAGACAAATGAAGGTGCCTACTCTACATAGTCCCTTTTGAAATGTTGTTGCTGTCGTTGCCAGTCCATGCGTGGTGTCCTAGGTTTAAACTTTTCTTCTGAGAGTTTCTTATTTATTCATCAATTATTCATATCATGCATTTTATTGCCACTTTTGCCACATATATTATAAAAACCTATATTTAAAAGAAACTTAAGGTTGCAAAGTCGAACATGCAAAATTAAAGATGGATGGTGTTCACAGCATGGGTAGTTATTCAATATTTCTTTCTTCCTCATCCCTCAATGTGTGGCATCATGCATTATTCATTGTATGCATCCAAACACTGAAAACTGAATTATTAGTTTCCTGAAGGTCTTTTCTGTCGTGCCCTCGTGATATTATCTGAGGCTTCACAAGCGTTAATTTGTCTTCACAAAACTCCTGTGAGGTAAGGTGGTGTTTTTATGTCTATTTTACAGAGGCGGGATTAAGGCCCAGAGATATTTAGACCAAAATTGTTAGAAGTAGTCACTAATTTTGGATGCCCAATTTGC
Organism: Gopherus flavomarginatus; assembly: GCF_025201925.1. Taxonomy (NCBI): domain Eukaryota; kingdom Metazoa; phylum Chordata; order Testudines; family Testudinidae; genus Gopherus; species Gopherus flavomarginatus. The sequence goes on from NC_066617.1 coordinate 236,213,645, forward strand.
TATAGCTATAACCTGAGAGTTCACAGTTCAAAGAATTTATTTAGTATTGTCCAAAGCACAGTTCCCATTGACTTCAGCTTACTCCTGTGGGCATTCTGTGCCAAAAAAGTAAAAATTCTGCACACAACATTTTAAAATTTTGCAAAATTCTGCAGGTTTTATTTGTAAATAAATAAATGTAGAGGCTCCAGCATGGCAGTGGGAGCACAGGCCACTGGCTGCATAAAGGTGGGAGATCACCCTCCAGCCCTCCTACACTCCACCCCAGGACATGGGCTCAGTGGTGAGGCTGCACCCGACCCTGACACAGCACAAAGGCTAGGCCTGCCCCAGAAATGCCCTGGGGCCCTGCCCCTTTGTGCCAGGTGCACCAGGTGTGCAGCAGGCAGGATCCAAGTGTGGAGGGGCTCAGTGTGGGGGGATCCAGGTGTGGGGTGAGAAGGTTCTGCGTGGTACCATCTGGGTGCAGGCAGTTCAGAGGGGGGTCTAGGTGTGGGGGGAACTGAATTCACAGAGGCTTGTTGGAGGTGGTTCCAGGTGCAGGGGCAATGAGACTCTACAGGGGCTTCCTGGTGAAGGTGGTTGGGGCTCAGCAGGGAGTCTGGGTGTGGGGGGCAGGAGGGTGGGGTTCATAAGGGTGGGGGTTTGAGTGCAAGGACCTCAGTAGGGGGTGGTCTGGGTGCAGAGGTGGGGATCTTGAGGCAGTGGGTTTGGTGGCAGGGAGGCTCCAGATGCAGGGGTTGAGATTCAGTGAGGTGGAGTCTGGGTATACAGGGTGAGGTTTGGTGGAGGGGATCCAGGTATAGGAGGTCCGGATGCTCGGGGGTTGGTTGGATGAGGGGAAGCAGTTCCTCCTACAGTGACCCCTCCCCCTAGTGGCTGAGGACTGATGGGAGCAAGAAGCAGGGGAGGGTGGTGAGCTTCCTGCAGCCAGGGGGAGATTTCTGGAGGTGGGTCTGACACAGCCCCATCTGCTCCTTGCAGGGGAAGAGGAAGCCCATCCTCTCCTGCCTCCAGCTCACCTGGGAGTAGCAGCTGATCCTGATGCAGGGGAGGAGCCACCAGTGGTGATTTATCTCTCTGTTGACTGCTTCAGGTGCCGGAAATGATGTACCTGTGGTACTAGGGAAGGGTGCATGACTGCTCTTGCAGCTTCCCTGTCAAAGTCATTTTTCTGCGGGGAAGCAAAGAAATCTGCGGGGGACATGAATTCTGTGCACATGCAGTGGCACAGAATTCCCCCAGGAGTATTCAGCTGCAGCTGTGATTGTTCAGCACTTCTGAAAATCATGCCTTAGATGTTTCAATTAGGCACCCAGAAAATGAGGAATACACAATTAATGGCCACCTGTCAAAATTCTGCTTTAAATGACTTGCCCAGCATCACACAGGAGTTCTGTGGCAGCAGCAGAGATAGAAACCAGTTCTCTAGGGCAGAATTCAACTGCTTAAACCTTGAGACTTTTCCTTTTCCTGCTGTTCCTTTCCTCATTCACAATACACCTTCCAGCTTCTGCAATACATGAGATAGAGCACTATGCACAGCCATCTCCTTCACTATATAACCCTGATTAATCTCCAGAGCAGGTCCATCCTATGTGCTGAATGAGGCAGCTGTCCTGTGGAAAAAATAATATGTGATCATGTAATTAAAGACTCTCACAATATGTATGCATAGGCAATCTTAACTGGAATTTCCTGACTTTAGAGTTCTTGACTATGCAATCTTAACATTTTTAACAAAATGGTGTGTGTGTTTATGTAATCTCTTAAACTTTTAAAAGGCAAATTGAAAAAATAGAAATTCCTTCATGTTGGGACCACTGAGAGCATATCTACCTGCTCTCAGGTCTGATGCCTGGGTACACAGCAGCCCCGTGCCACTGCAAGGAGCAATTGAAATGGAAGTTTTGCTCACTTCCTACAGCCTAGAGCATGGTCAGTCACAGCAAGGGAATCACAGGAGCCATGTTAGCTGATTTAAAAAAACAGTTCAACAATTCACGCTGCATGGAAAGTTTTGGTTAAAGTTTGGCATTATAAACAACTGAAAACGGGGTTTTAATAATGGAAAATACTGGGCAATCTTAATTATAGGCATAGCTACCAGCTTCATGAATAATACAAATCCATCAGTATGTGGAACTGTGTACAGAGATACCTGAATTTTAATAAACCCATAAAAGCCATCCCCATAAAGTAAAGATTTGAGGTCCTTCATAGATACCATTTTCTTCTTGGAGCTGAGAATTTAAGAGGTTTACAGAACCAAGGATGGTACCTCCTGCTGTTTCTGCTTTATCTTCTCTGCACAGGCATCGGGGCAGAAGTTGACCTGTGAATCTGCTCGTAACCAATGGGTACCTCAGATCCAGAGAGCTTGGCTGCTGATGGTTTTTGTAGAAGTAGAGCCTGCACTCTGTTCCATATCTCTTTCCTTACTATCAGAACAATAGTAATACAAACAGAGCACTTAGAGGAGGAGAGGCTCTCTCTCTCTCTCCAAGGCAGGTTGGGCATTGTGTAGGTGCATTCAACAGTGGTAAGATGCAAGGACAAGTAGCAATTAAATTCTTGTGTAAAGGGGTTCTCTCACTGCAGGAGTGGCATGGCGTAGCAGCTGTCTCCCCATCTAGTGCTCCCCTGCTGACAGTCACTCTGTCACTGTGGTGGTTTCTGTTCCTGCAATTTGGCCCTCTGGCCTGGTCACATTTTAGTCCATCCCTTCTAAGGTAACAGAGAGTCCAAAAAAACTTTAGTCCAATGACCTTGCAGCAGGTCATCCATCTATCTCTAGACTTCATGGTCCTTACATGCCTTACCCCTTCATTTCCTTGGTGGCTAGTAGGGGAACCCACACCCATCCTCTTGGTTCCAGCCTAGGGATTCTGTAGCTGGCAGCCAAGAACTATTCCCTCAGACCCCTTGCTGCTTCCCTGAACCACTTCCTACCTCTTCCATCCACCAAAGAGTGACTACAGACTCTCCCCCTAAAGTCATTTTCTGCTCCAAACTTTCTGGCTTTATAATCACCACCCTGCCCCTCCTCAGCTGGGCTTCATCATCAATTAAGCCTCACTCTTGCTCTCTCACAGGTGTAACCAGCTATGTTAATTGGCCTCTTAGGCCCTCATTAACCCCATCAGGGACTGTGTGGGGTACACATCCTGTCACACCAGGCGTCTTACTCTTTCAATCTACCATCAAGCTTTCTTCAAAAACACAACCCATGCTCCAAGATAACTACACTGCCTAATTTAAATGCTGTTGCTAACTAATACTATGAATATTCTAAAAATTTAATAAGAAGTAGTAGGGCTCTGAAGAAGGAAGCATCCAGTTCTTATTCCACTGCAGCTGGCAACTGGAAGGAACTGACCAAAACAGCATGCCCCCCGCTTTTATAGCCTCTCCCATAGAATGTCCAAGAGCACTGAAGGGCTGGGAGGGAGTGGGCAGAAAGGCACTCCAGCAGGCACAGCTACCTTAGATTCCACAGTCTGAAAACCCAGTCAGCACATCCCAGGAGTGGGAATATGCAGAGGCCACTCAATGGGGAAAAAGTTTTTCCATCACATATTTCTCTGCTACAGGCAAAATGCTAAAATCAACAAGTACAGAAATAACTGCAGCTGAAGAGCCAAACAAAGGAAACTGAAGGAGGAAAATCATCATGCCAAGACCCACACTGACTATATGGCTGACAAAAACTTTATAAAAGATCATATGACTATATGACTAATCGGCAGGGCTGATTTTAAGATTTTAGGAGCCCCAACAGATTATTAATAGATTCCCAATCCTTTTATTTGCTTCTTCACAATGCAAATGTCTTCTCTCCCTTTTTCTTTCCTGTAATCAATATGCTTAGAGAACAGCACACCCAATAATCCTACATTCAATTTGGGATTGTCCTAGAAAGAGCCTCTCTTACTAACCTAAGACTTTCCTTAGCCAAAAGTTTCATGGGTCCCAAAAGCCAGCTCTGTAAATCAACCACATGACTTAAAAATAAACTTGTGGTTTAACATATATTTCTGGGAATTGTTAACATCAAAAACATAATGGACTGCATGTGTAAAAAGTTTAGGGCATAATTTTAGTCAGTGCCTGATTTAGAGATTATGGATTAGGCCAGATTTGATTACTGTGAGGTTCACAGAATAATATGGAGCTCATTTAGCAAAAACAACTGCAGTGATTTAATTAGCAGCTGCATTTTGATATGAGATTTGATGGAGTGAACTCAAAAGTCAGGACAAACTGAAACTAATTTCTCTGTGTTCTTTTGAATTTATGTCCAACAAGACTGCTGTGTCGTGTTTCATTGATGCAATTTATTTCCAGCCAGAGTGAGTCAAGACAGAAGCAAAATGGACAATGACTTGGCTTTGCTGAACTTTCCAGGCTATTCCTTGTCCTTGTTGGCTATATTTGCTCTCCGGTGACTATACTGTTGCCTCAGTCATTCACATTGTCATCAAGCTTGCTTGCAAATGAAAATTATCTGCTGCATTTATGGGGAAACGTGTAGTTCAGGATGTGGGGAGCAATGTGTGCAAAAACTATGGCAGTCTATTGCACCTTCCTGCTGAACTCCAAATGGCTGGAATTCATATATGTCTTTCTGTAATCACTAGCTCACATGGATATTTGACCTCTACACCCGGTCAGACCTGTATGAAGTTCTGTGTGAGCAATGGAAAGCCTGTAACAAGAAATATGACTGTGTTAGGTGGAGTTCTCTTTTCTCTTGCAGGTTCATCATGGCTTTGACTCTTGTGTTTTTCATGGTTCACATCTAGTGGCAAAGTCTTGGAATCCTAATGTACCAAACAACATGTCCCTTTGGGAGTATGGTGATACTATGTTCTGTGGCTAGACTGGTAGATTTTTGCTTTTGTCAGGGAGCTTTCATCTGATCAAATCACAGTTCTATTTCAACAGAGCTCATGAGCTAAACAGACATTTTCCTACCACACAAGCTATTTCAAGACATTCTTCTTTCTACAAGACACACTATGTATGAACTAGATTAATACCAGCTAAATTTCCTAAAACCATTAGCCTTTGGGAGTATCATTTTACTTAACATCTAATACACTGACATATTTTTTTTTACCCTTCTTTATTATTACACTATGAGAAGATTTCATAGCTTGGTTTTATTAACAAAAGATCTGAATGTATATTTGCTAGTAATTCTTTTGATGAGAAGGCAGAAACCCTTAGAATCAAAATCATGTTTCTCAGGTACACTTCTTCCACACTAAAGAGTGTCTTTCTAAAAATGGGTAGAATTGCGGTGCAAAAATTCTACATGCACACTGGAAAAACATCTGATAAATCTGGGTTATAAGACTATGAAAGCTAATGGCAGAAAGAAAACTATGTGCTATGTGTAGAGAAATATAGTGACTCTCTTACTGTGATAGGTAGCTGATCCACTTCACAGGCGATATGTTACTAGCTTGTTACAGAATAATAGTATTTGCTAACAGACATCTAGTCCTATAATTTTTTTTTTTAATTAAGCCATTAAAAAAGGTCTGGTTGTATGTTAGCACATTTTAATGAAAATTACAATTCACTATTGTGCGTTTGCTTTTTCTTTGTTTGGTATTACAGTTTGTTCATTCTCAATTCTAACATGTCCTTCATATCTGCTAGAGAATTACAAATGTCTTAATTCATAGCCATATTGTGTTTTTTTTCATAGTTCACATAAATCATTGTCATCTCATTGAATTTACTGTGACATAAGACAATCTGGTGAGAAGGCTTCATTATATTGTGTTACCCATTGTCATGTCTCATTTTCAAAACTTGGACAATTAATTCTCAATGATGCTGGAAACTATGTCCTAACTAGCAACAGTTGATATGATTGATTTCAGATTTACTCATCTGCTGTACATTTGTAGAGTGAAAGGAAATCTTGTAGTGATCTGGAAGATTGTCAGTTCAGTTTCAATTTACTGACAACTTTGTAAATCCTTCTTTGACCTAAGCAGTTAACCAAATAAAGGGTATTATGGATTGGCCTCAGTAGGAGATAAAACTGATGATAGAGTCAGATATAAGAATGGCAATACTAGGTCACACCAATGGTCCATCTAGCCCAGTATCCTGTATTCCAACAGTGGTCAGTGCCAGATGCTTCAGAGGGAAAGAACAGATAGGGCAATTATTGAGTGATTCATCCCCTCTGTCTAGTCCCAGCTTTTGGCAGTCAGAGATTTAATAACTTCCAGAGCATGGGGTTGCATCCCTGACCATCTTGGTTAATAGCCATTTATGGACCAATTCTCCATGAACTTATCTAATTTTTTCCACCCAGTTATACCTTTGGCATTTACATCATCCTCTAGCAATGAGTTCCACAGGTTGACTGTGTGTTGTGTGAAGAAATACTTCCTTATGTTTGTTTAAAGCCTCCTCCCTATTCATTTCATAAAGTGACCTCTGTTCTTGAGTTATATGAAGGGGTAAACAACAATTCCTTATTCACTTTCTCTGCACCATTTGTGATTTTATAGACTTCTGTCACATCTCCCAGCCACTGTCAGTGGTTTGAGCATCAGCCTGCTAAACCCAGGGTTGTGAGTTCAATCCTTGAGGGGGCCACTTAGGGATCTGGGGCAAAATTCAGTACTTGGTCCTGCTAGTGAAGGCAGGAGGCTGGACTCAATGACCTTTCGAGATCCTTTCCAGTTCTAGGAGATAGGTATGTCTCCAATTATTAAACAGTCCCAGTCTTTTTAATCTCTCCTCAAATGGAAGCTGTTCCATACCCCTAATCATTTTTGTTGCCCTTCTCTGTACTTTTTCCAACTCTTATATATCTTTTTTGAGATTAGGTGATCAGAACTGAATGCAGTATTCAATATGTAGGCAAACCATGGATTTATATAGTGTTATCATGATATTTTGTCTTGTTAGCTATCCCTTTCCTAACGGTGCCTAACATTCTGTTCGCTTTTTTGACTGCTGCTGCACTTTGAGCAGATGTTTTCAGAGAACTATCCATGATGACACAAAGATCTCTTGCTTGAGCAGTAAAAGCTATTTAGACCCCATTGTTTTGTTTTTATAGTCGGGATTATGTTTTCCAATGTGCATTACTTTGCATTCATCAACACTGAATTTCATTTGTCATTTTGTTGCCCAGTCACCCAGTTTTGTGAGATCCCTTTACAACTCTCCACAATCAGCTTTGGACTTAACTATCTTGAGTAATTGTGTGTCATCTGCAACTTTTGCCACCTCACTGTTTACCCCTTTTTCCAGGTCATATATTAATATGTTGAACAGCACTGGTCCCAGTACAGGTCCTTGTGGGACCCCATTGTATATCTCTCTCCACTGCACTGTGAAAACTGACGATTTATTCCTGCCTTTGTCCTGTCTTTTAACCAGTTAGTCCATGACTCCTTACTTTGCTTAAGATCCTTTGATAAGGGGCCTTGCCAAAGGCTTTCTGAAAGTCCAAGTACACTATATCCACTGGATCACACCCTTGGCCACATGTTTGTTGACCCTCTCAAAGAATTCTAATAGATTGGTGAGGCACACTTTCCCTTTACAAAAGCCGCTTTGATGCTGCCCCAGCAAATTGTGTTCATCTATGGGTATGTCTACGCTAGGAAATTAGGTCGAATTTATATAAGTTGATTTTTAGGAAGCAATTTTATACAGTTGATTGTGTGTCCCCACTAAGCACAGTACGTCGGCAGAGTACGTCCACAGCATCATGGCTAGCATCAACTTTTGGAGCATTGCACTCTGAGTAGCTATCCCACAGTTCCTGCAGTCTCTGCCACCCATTGGAATTTTGGGTTGAGCTCCCAATGCCTGATGGAGCAAAAACATTGTTGCGGGTGGTTTTGGGTACATGTAGTCAGTCAACTCTCCCTCCGTGAAAGCAAAGGCAGATGATCATTTCCTGCCTTTTTTCCATGCAGACGCCATACTGCTTTCAGCACAAGGTGCAGTAGGACTGATAACTGTCGTCATCCAACCACTGCTTCCACTGCAACTCTGCTCTCTTGCTCTCCTGGTTCCATGAATTGACTTCACAGGTCCTCTTGTCGTTCTTTATAAATATCTATTCTTGTGGCATCCATCGTCATCCACCGCTTCCGCTGCAACTCTGCTCTCCTGCAGATGCCATGCCACAGTAAGCATGGAGCCTGCTCAGCTCACCACTGCTGCTGTGAGCATTGTAAACAGCTTGCGCATTATCTGCAGTATGTGCAGGACCAGAACCTGCAAAAGCAGGTGAGGCGGCGAAGAAAGCATGATCACAATAATGATGAGGACATGGACACAGACTTCTCTCAAAGCACGGGCCCTGGCAATTTGGACATCATGGTGGTAATGGGGCAGATTCATGCCATGGAATGCCGATTCTGGGCCCAGGAAACAAGCACAGAATGGTGGGACCACATAGTGTTGCATGTCTGGGACAATTCCCAGTGGATGCGAAACTTTCGCATGCATAAGGGCACTTTCATGGAACTTTGTGACTTGCTTTCCCCTACTCTGAAGCGCAAGAATACCAAGATGAGAGCAGCCCTCACAGTTGAGAAGCGAGTGGTGATAGCCCTCTGGAAGCTTGTAACGCCAGATAGCTACCGGTCATTCGGGAATCAATTTGGAGTGGGCAAATCTACTGTGGGGGCTGCTGTGATCCAAGAAGTCAATGCAGTCAAAGAGCTGCTGCTATCAAGGGTAGTGACTCTGGGAAATGTGCAGGTCATAGTGGTTGGCTTTGGTACAATAGGATTCCCTAACTGTGGTGGGGCGATAGACAGAACACATATTCCTATCTTGGGACTGGACCACCTTGGCAGCCAGTACATAAACCGAAAAACATTTAAAACAAATAATTGATACCCAGGCCTCCCATCCTATGTCCATTGAGCTGGACATATTGCCAAGTTGGAGTCTCATCTTTACCACAGACTCAGGAGGTTACATAGTCTTTGAGATAGCTTGGTCTCCTTAACAGGTGACCACATTGGGAGTGACCTCTGTCTCCCTGTAACTTGTCTCTGAATCTAACAAACTATATCTCTGTGTAGTCTCCTCCATCCCTGTGGAGTTGGTCTCCAGATGGTTGTCTGTCTCTGTAGTCTGTGATGATCTCCGTAGGTTCTCTCTTGGTGCTGTGTCTGCTGGTTCATAAGAGCCTCCTGTTCCTTTGGATCACTTGTCCCTCTTGCTTCATCACCGTGTATCACCAGGGTGCACTGCACCCTTCCAGTCCACTCTTTCTGGTGTCTCTCTAATGACTGGATCCTCACAGAAGTGCCTATCTTCAGGGCTGGTAGATCCTTGGCTAAACCGTCATAGTTTAGTGCCTGCTTTCTCTGATTATTAGTCATCTCTTCTGGGTAGTATCTCCATCCTTCCGGCTGCAACAAGTCTCCCCTTAGTAGTAGTAGGGTTTTGGTCCTTTGCCCCATCAGCACCTGCAATGTACTGTTTTGGTACCCCCATGATGGGGCTTTCATGTGTGCCAAAAATGCTAACAAGGGGTCGGAACCAAAAGAAACAGCTTAATGCAACAGACCCTTAGTTGTTTTCGCAGCGGATACCACCTTCCCATTACTCTGTGAGTATGCTGGGAAGGAGGAGGTGGGATGTTCAAACTTCTATGTGCGCGGAATCTCCCTGAATTCTTCCAAGACAAATTGGGGGTCCATTGTTGGTGAATATGGTGTCTGGAATGCCATACCTCACAAAGTGGGCCTTCCGTTAACCAATCATTGATTTTCTTCTCGTGTCATGCAGGGTATTAACATTGGGCATAATGGCAGCATTTGCATCTTTGTGGCATCACGCTGGGTGGAGGCATGGGATTTTCATCATTATGATGGGCATTGAGGAGGGGTTTCTATCTTTATGTCATCATGCTGGGCATGGTGGCAGTGTATGAATCATCACACTGAGTGTGGGGGGCGGGGTATGGTCCAAGAAAAAAAAAGCCCAGAGAAAGCAGAAAAACCCACTAACCATAACTCAGGGAAAAAACCCATCCAAGCTTTAAAAGAGAACCCCAAAGTTTACTTAAAGTAAGCTATCTTGGGTCCTGTTTCTCTTAGAGACCCAGATACACACACCTCTAGCCAAAATGTGTTCAGCAAACCCCTCTGGCTTGGTTGTTCCGATTTCTGGGCAGCCTTTGTTTCTGGAAGAGAGATGTGCCTGTGTTTTGGGTTTGGAGACTGTTATTACTTCAGTTACCTCTTTACATTGATCCTGGATGAACAGCAGTCATTGTGCCCAACCCACAACAACAAGATTTAATGCAACCCACAATAATATTAAAAAGAGAAAAGCCTGATTCTTATTTATAAGGCGTCTTTACACTGCCCAAAAGGGGAGTGTCAAATGCATTAAGAGATCCAATGTAGCCCATTTAACAAGGGCCTTAGTATAAACAACAGTCAGGCCCAGAAACATCTACTATATACAGGGTAGGACAATAGGTAAGACCTCTGTCACAGATAATATGATACAATTTCATTTGGTAAAATTTTAGTAATAGAATTGTTTAACTATGGACCTGTCTGCATGTAAACTCGCACTGAATTAACTAAATCAGTTTTAAAACACACCTTTAAATAAATGAGTGCAAGTTTTGGTGTAGACAAAGCATAAGTATAAAAAAATCTCTGCTACCTTATATCAATGACAGCTAATGAGGCTAGTTATAAAAGTCTTCTAGTTGGCACATAATTCCTGAAAGTTTGTTTAATTTCCTTTTCCCACAAATGGCTCTGTGCCTTGTCCCATGCAATTTTCTATGTCTGGAATATCTTCTCTTATCGGATATGCAATCACTCTCAGTCTTCAAAGCAATTCTAAAGACCCACCAGCTAGCCAGCTTTATATCATCGAACCTGCAAGCTTAGCCTTCACTTTGGACACACATCGACCACAAACCCCAACTTTTGTTTTAAAAAAATCAATCCAAACATTACTTTAAGCACATTTCATGCTCTTTCACTGTTGTAAACCATTTTCTTGACACACTATCATTTTGTTTGTCTTCACCATTCACACCAGTGGTGTTGTATAAATAACAAATACAAAATTAATGATGATAACAAGCACACCAGGAATTTGTATTCTTAGAAGATATAGTCTCAAAATGTGTTACAGTGTCAGGGACTTACTTGAACGCATTAACAGTGAACAGTTGAATGACTGTTTTCTTTTAAATTTTTAGTAGGTGACTGAAGTTTACATGCACACAGAAGATACCAACATTTATTAGTGGTAGAGTGAAACAGCTGTTGATATTATTGACAAATCCTTGGAAATATTTGGCAACTAATAGTAGTCACTGTTTTATTTTTATAAGAACTAACCATCAACTTTATTTATATTTGTCTGATTCAAATCCAAAGAATTTCTGGAAAAAGCTTTCTAGAATGTTGTCTCTCTCTTTAGGCTGATAGTTAAGATCTTGGGTTCATAGGGTTTACCCTAATTGATGTCATGGGAGATCTGATATAGAGGAAAATGATCCCACTTATTAGCAACATGAGGCCAGATGAGATCCCCAGAGGAATAGCAATCCCAATTTTCTGTGCTACTGGGAAAGAGGGCAGGTGGAAAGAAGGAGGAAAGGGGATGCTGCTATTGTTTGCTACTGAATAGAAATTCCAGCTCACTGGGACTAAGACACAGAGACCTGCAATTATATACAAGATCCCTCCAGCTAGAAACAAGCAGATAGCCTGAGTTTTGCGAATTGTTCCCACATAAAAGTGCCAGGGTGGTAAGAGAGTGAAAAATATTCCTAATCCTCCCAAGAAAGTAGCAATGAGCAGGAGGATCTGGGCAAGAAACATTTCCACAGGGAAAAAGTTTTCATTGAAATTGAATTCATGACAGCACACTATGCCATAATCACTGGAGATTTTTAAGTTTGGGGGAAAGCAGATTTTCCAGATTCCCACATGGGCAATACCAGAGGAGAAGATGGTGGTATTATCCACAAGCCACAGCCTCCACTCTGCGTGCCTCGTTGTAATACAGGATAAAATCCAGCCGAGAGAGCCCAAAGAAAAGCCAACTAGCTGGAGGATAACTCTTTTAGACAGAGAGGACATTGCCTCAAGATCTTCATCAGTCCTTATGCAAGCAAATTAGCCGAGAAGATCATCACAGGAGCACTGAAAAGAAACCCAATATATGTATTATTAATTATTGTATTATTAATTATTATTATTATTTTTTACTATTAATGTTCAAAGAACCTCAATGTATAATGATTAATTATAATTACATTACATTTTCTTATAGTGAGGAAAAATCTCACACGGATAAGTTTTACATACACATGTCCATTACTTTATTCATTTATACCAATGGAGCTGTTCACATACACAACCCTATGCTTATGCATTTGCAGGGTCAGCCCTGTATTTGAACCTCATGAACAAAGAATGGAAGCTTCATCTCTTTCCATAGGATGTTATCCTCATTGCTGCTTGAACTCAGTATTTCATATGCCATAATTTATTCTCATTGTGAAGCAAAAATATGTTAATGCCAACTGACAAAGCACAGAGTCTATGGGAATCTCCTGATCCTGGTATGTATATTCTGGTTCACCAAACAATGTCATGTGAGATTTCAAATAAAAGCTGGTGTCACACTGGTCATTGATAGCCCTGTGAAATGTATGTACAAATACTAAGTAAGGAGTTATGTATGTATACTGAAAATATGTTCTTCAAGTCTATAAAGTATTGCTCACCTGCAAAGATGAAAAATAGGTTTTCTGCTAGACGAGATGTTTAATCCTCTATCTGTTGACATGCATATCGAGTACTGTCTCATTTACAACAGGCTATCAACATTCCAGGCTGAATTTTACAAGCTTGTGTTCTGTTCCTTTGGGAATAGCAGGCCTGGAAATTCTGTGTGTCTTCAGTGTAAGAGGGGCTGGACACTGCAGGACATGCTCTGAGGACTGGGGATTTGGTGTGTGCCTATGACTGTCTGTACAGAGAGATTGAGGTCTGTGGAGCCCTGAAAGTAGTACTTGTGCTGCCAGAGGCTGGTAGATTCAGGAAGCTGAGCTGCAGCAGGCACAGACAAGACTGCCTTATGCTAAAGACAGATGGTGGTGAGGTGCTTTCCTATCCCTGGGTATCCTGGAGAGCTTCACAGTCATCTTTCATATATGCTATATTCCTACAGGCAGTTGTCAAATATATATATATATATATATTTCCTCTCAAAAACTGATTTTCTTCCAATATCCTCCATCTCACCCTCCAAGAAATCATTTGGGGGCTTAGATCAAGCCTGACAGTTTTCAGCAACAAGGAATATAGTTTTAGAAAGTTATGAATGAGTGAAACAGGGGCTTCCTAATGTGAGTGAGGTTTCCAACCCAGCTACAGCAACCTCTATAGTACAGGCATTCTCTCATCAAGCAACAATTACCAGTTGCAAAATTACATCCATCATCAGAAAGTCTCATATGTTCTGTGCTCTTAATTTTTTTTGGAAATGATTGAGTGTCTCAGAAAGGTGCCAGATTGGCAGTCCTGTTGACTAAAGTCATGTTTGTTCAGAGAAGACACCAGTATTGCAGTAACACTCCACACTACCTCATAATTGTACTTTGGTCCGGACCTAGATAATCTGCACAAAGGGTTTTGGAGATCAGGGTGGCTGAGATGGAGTAGCTAAGGGAGACAGAGAGGTACATAGATGAGACTTTCCTGGACACAGTTGAATGGTCCCACCCCCAGTCTGACAGTCTCGGTGCTGTTGAGGAGGATGAAAGTCTCAGGGAAGACCCATAGTCAGGGCCAGTGCAACCATTTAGGCGACCTAGGCTGTCGCCTAGGGCGCTGGCATTTGGGGGGTGGCATTTTCTTTGGCAGTGACCACGGTAGCCGTATCTTCGGCCGCCCTGGTCGCCGCCAGCATTTAGGCGGAGAGAGCTTGGGCAGGGGAGCGCGGGGAGGGCCACCTGCAGCAAGTAAGGGGAGGTGGCACACAGGGGAACTCCCCGCCTCAGCTCACCCTTGCCCCGCCTAAGCTGATTGGCGCTGCAAGCCTGGGAGACTGGAGAAGTGAAGCAGCCACGGCATGCTTGGGGAGGAGGCGGAGCAGGGCTGAGCTGCTTCACTTCTCCTGCCTCCCAGGCTTGTGGCACCAATCAGCTTAGGCGCCACAAGCCTGGGAAACAGGGAGAAGTGAAGCAGCGACAGCGTGCTCGGGGAGGAGGCGGGGCAGGGATGAGCTGGGGTGGGGGGGTTGCCTCAGGGCGTGGGAGGGGAGGGCTCAAGGTGGAAGTTTTGCCTAGGGTGCGAAGCATCCTAGCATCGGCCCTGCCCTTAGTTGGGTCCCTCCTTCCAGATGATGTTGTAGTATCCTCTCACACTGAGGATACCTCTCCGGGGACAGAACTCCAGTTATTAGGAAGAGACAGGTTTTAGTAATGGGCGAGTCAATCATTAGAAATATAGATAGCTGGGTTTGTGATGACCGGAAGAACTGCATGGTGACTTTGTTCTGACCACAGGCCTTGAATTTTCAGTGACCCAGAGATAAACTCCCTGATCTATCAAGGAGGCATCAGTGACAATAGTCCTGATCAGTGGAGACCAAGTAAAGGGAATGCTCTGCCACACATTTTCCTGAACCATCTACCATAAGGAGTCCAGGATCAGCAGAGGATGTAGGATGCGTATTTCCAAGAAATGATTTGGCTGATAGACCTACCTCAGCCTATCTGAAGAGGACGTAGGCACAGCTTGGCATATTGGACTACCTGTGTACATGAAGCCATATGACCTAACAGCCTCAGGCTCACTCACGCTGTGGTTGAGGGTTGTGACTGCAGTTCCATATATCCTGGAATTGCTCGGTCAATGCTCTTGAACTTATACAGTTTATCATGGTTCTAATGGCATATGGCCTTCCTCGATCAATACCATAAACTCTTCCCTGGAGAGTTCTGGCAACTTGTCCTTGAGCTTAGACATGTCTTCCCAATTGATGGTCATATCTGAAGAGCAACTTCTGCTGTTTTGCAATGTGCATTTGCAAGGAAAATTTATATAAATCTTCTTATTAAATCTATCCTCTCGTACTCTTTGTTCTTATGGGTGGACCTGTACCTCCCCTGCCATGCTCTGTCATTTGCTGCAGTTACCACCAGCAAATTAGGGGTTGGGTGGGAATAGAAACCCTCAAAAGCCTTCATAGGGAAAAAGTACTGCTTCTCCAAATGCTTCACCGTGGGAGGCAAAAAAGATAGTGTATTCCACATGGCCTTTTCAGGCTCCAAGAAAGCCTCATTGAGAGGGAGGGCTACTCTCCCCATAGATGATGATTGGAGAATATCTAGCAGCTCATGCATATTCTCCTGCAGGAATTCCACCTGGATACCCAAGGTAGCGGCCATATTTCTCAGGAGGTGCACCTTCAGGTACCAAGAAATATGAGAATTCCAGCATGGTAGAGTCATCCGGGGGGACGAAGAGGCAGTATGCTGTACCAACAACAGGTCCTGTTCTTGCACCACAGGATCGGGTTGGAATAGCCTTGAGGGTACAGGGGCAATGGACTCAATTATTGCTTGTAGCTGAGAAGATCTGGGAATGGGAGCCTCCATTGGGACTGGTGAAGTTGCTCTGGAGTGGGCTGAGAAGTATGACCACAGGGATTGAGGAGCGTCCCAATCATAGGCACCAACTTTGGGGTGTTCCAGGGTTGAAGCACTCATAGAAAAAAATTAGTGGGTGCTTAGCACCCACGGGCAGCCAGTTCCCCTCCTCCCCCACTCCCCCATCATCTCCCACCTGCCAGTGGCCCTGCCAATCAACTTCTCTCCCTCCCAGAGCCTACTACCTGCTGCGATCAGCTGTGCCACAGTGTGCAGGAGGCGCTGGGGGAGAAGGAGGAAGAGCAGGGCTGGGGCTCACTCAGAGGAGAAGGAAGAACTGGGTGGGAAGAGGTGGGGCAGGGGTGAGGCCTTGGGGGAAGGGGTGGAGTGGGGGCAGGGCCTGGCATGGAGCAGGGGTGGGAAGAGGCAGGGTGAGGACTTGGGGAAAGGGGTGGAGTGGGGGTGAGGCTTGAGACAGAGCGGGGGTTGAGCACCCCTGGGGAAAGAAGATTCCAAGGAGGCCACTGTGCTTATGAATAAGGCACTGGGGGCCAGTAAGCCCCAGGTCAAGAACCACTGTCCTGGCTGCAGGACAGGTGCCAATATCACCACAGATGGTGATCCAAGAGCAATCTCTGGTATCTATTTGATGATGAAGGAGAAGACAACCCCAACTTGGATCTTGAGGAGTCCTGGAGGTTCTCTGGTGACTACAGGGGAGCCAGCCCTGATGGGACAAACAGGCGGTCAGGCTCGTCTGAAGCCCAGGGGCAGCATCGGTGAGGAAGAGAAATGAGTACTTGGCACCAGTGGTACTGAATGAAACAAGTTCCCATCCAGTACCAGGAGAGATGCTGGTATCTAGGCTAATGGCAGTTCCAATCTTGACTAAGGAATCTGCCGCCAAGACAATGCTTAGGGACACCCCAGTGTCAAGGGGCCTGTCAGTGCCAGGCCCAGCGTCTCCACAGTCGGAGGATATGGTGGTGCGAGCTGTGGTGACAACAAGAATGGTAGCTCTGCAATGTGGCCATGTACTTCAGAGGACAGGGATGTGGAAGCCATGGCACCAGTAAACTCTTGAACCTATCAATCTGGGACTGAAAGACATCATCAGTGCCAGACTCAACGGATGCTCCATGGCTGGAACCAGAGTCAACAGTACAGGTTTTTGCTGCTTTGGTGCGGTACAGGAACAGTTACACAGACCTCTTCCATACTGTGTGCCGAAAGGAATATGATGCCAGTCAGCACTCCTCTTAGAAAATGAGGAGTCTCCCTGAGCCCTGGAATGGTCCTGATTGTTTTTTGGGCCCTCTTCCTCACCATATCAGAGGAGAGAGAATGATCTTTCTTCCTCTTGGAAGAAGTGCCAGAGCCTGAATGCACAGCAGCATCTCTTGCCGGATCCAAAGGTGACTGTCAATCAGATGATGACCTTGGTGCTAAAGTGGGCCTCATGGCCTGCTCCAGCAGGTGCGGCTTCAGCCACAAGTCTCTCCCCACCTCTTTGTGAACAGGTGGCTGATAGAGCACCTCTCTTTAACGTGAGACACAATGAGCATCTCGTGTAGGGATCGCGTTTGAGGATGTCCCCCTTTCCCCCCGACAATGCTGGTGAGGGCATCACATAGGGTCAGCCAACTGCTCTAACTAAACTAACACTAAACTTAACCTAAGGTACTACTAACTATATACAAGAAGAAATTTCTCAGAAACTGTGAGCAAGAAGCATGAGGTGAAAAACACCACAAGGAGCTCTGACTCTAGCCACAGGGGGTGATAAAGAACTGAGGGGTTTGCGGTGGCACTGGCCTTATATGGCATGGGGAGGGGCTAGTGCTACAGGCCATGAGTGCCTCTCATATGGGTACTTCTAGGCAAAGTTGTCCAGTGCCAATGTACTGGCTGTCAAGTATCAGAGGGGTAGCCGTGTTAGTCTGGATCTGTGAAAAGCGACAAAGAGTCCTGTGGCACCTCATAGTCTAACAGAAGTATTGGGCATAAGCTTTTGTGGGTGAATACCCACTTTGTCGGATGCAATCCTTTCACTTGTACTATGTGCTGGGTGTGCACATACCTAAGTAGAATACATGGCTGCCTCTGCTCCAAGAAGAACGTCCATTAACTGTGAGCAGTATAAGGCCTGTAACACATACAGGAGAGTTGTGCTGATTCTAACCACTAGAGAGCAGTAGTACATGTAGACACTAGCCAGTTTGTTGCAGTACTCACCAAAGAAAGCACTGGGGAAAAAAGAGTGTCAAAATTATTTTCAAATCTTACCCAGATTTAGCATACTCTGCGGTATGATCTTTATAGATCCTAGCTCCAGTTCTTCATATCAATTCTAACGTGATGGGAAACCTTTTACCTGTAGGAAGACCAATAGTACTAATAATGTGTATTTAATCAACTGTTTCTTAGACAAATTAACTCTGATAAATTTCCCTGTTGCCAGTACATGCTAATCCCTTCATAATATAATTATAGCTATTTCATCTGATGTGTTATTCAAAAAGACATTAAAGAAAACTCAGTAATAAACAGCTGTTAATAACACACTGATATTACTTCCTAATTGGGAATAAAGACTGCTATATTCTGTTAGATATTCCTATTTATTGATCTATAGCTATCTAAATATATACTTGTTTAGTAAAAATTTGTGTGTGTGGCCCAAGCAGTTATTTTTCACATAGGACCGATCTGTTAATTTATTTATATCAATAAATAGAAAGGCAGACAAATTTAATACATAAAACTGTGCTAGAAAACATCAATATCAAAGACATTTGGGACATATTCTCTCCCTGATTGTCTCCCAACTCCTATGCAGTAGAAGAGGTAGAGAGAGACAGGTAGGTTGGGGGCATGGCCAAAGCATACTCTTCCCCAGCTAGCAGAGTCTCTTGGGCATTGTTCCCAGCTGGCATAAATTAGAGTAGCATTCTGGCTGCTCTAATCTATTTTGGATTAGGATGGAGCCAGGCAGAACATCAGAGAGTTATAATAGGTTCCTTGTCAAGACGGATCTCTCAGCTGTGCATAATCTGAGCACAGAATCTGGCCGATAGTTCTCATCTTGCTATGAGAATTTACGTATAGTGTCTTGCACACTACCATGAGATTATTCAGTTAAATTATTATTCTTCACAGCCTGTATTTCTGTTATACTACTGATAATGTCAATAATCTTTTCATTTGTACTGTAAATAATTACTACATTTTTTCAACCAGCAGGAAAAAAGCCCTACTTTTTTGTATTAAAGGTGGATTATGGTTATAGGACAATATAGCAGACTGTGAAATTGTCAAAATAAACAATTAAAAAAGTCCGCTTTCAAATTAGTCTACTACTGCAAGTGAATTTTGTTTTTATTATTTTCCAGTCTGTAGTTTTGAAAGTGAATTTTAAAATAAATTTGTAAATATAGATCTTCTTTAGAAAGCAGATTTATGAGCAATACTATTTATGGAATGAGCATATCTAAATGAGGTATGTCCTCGGTTAACTCCAGTGTAGCATCTCTGACTTTGCCATATCAGTCTTATCTGGTTAGGGAAAGTTTTTGCCTTCTGCCACTCTAATTATTAGACTTGAGTCTTGCATTATACCGTCAGTATGACCTTTTGTGACATGCCCCCTTTGGTAGCCCCTTTGATAATCCCAGCCCAAACAATTGTGCAGCCACCATGTATACCAGGCAGAGCCACTCTGCTCTCCCAACTTGCTCAGATCTACTTTAAGTTATATAGATTTATGTATCACATAAGTAGCTGGTAGAAACCAGAATGATTTATTATCTGTCTGCGATATTTCTATGGTCCCTATCTCATTAGTATTTAAGGACTGGTCTACACCTGAAACTTAGGTCGAGCTAGCTACATGGCTCGGGGGTGTGAAAAATTCACTCCTAAGTCCTAGGGTAGACAGTGCTAGGTCAATGAAAGAATTCTTCTGTCAACTTAGATACCACCTCTGGGAGAGGTAGATTTACACAATGATGGAAGAACCCCTTCTGTCGCTGTAGTATGTGTCCACACTACAGCACTGTAACTAGGCTACTGTAGCTTTTCTAGCACAGACATATTCTACGCTCTGTGACTCCCATTCATGTATTGATCAGCTACTACAGGTTTAAGTGTACTTAACACCGCTTACTAGTAAACAATATGCTAAAATAGCAGGGTATTTAGAGATTAAAGAAATGTAGTAACATTTAAAAGTCTAACAGTTCCCACCTGATCCAGGCTCTTCTTGACAGTATGCGTGGCTGAACCAGAAATCATTCCTAAAGAATAAGCATTATTAAGAAGAAATTCCTCTCAGAAATTCTCCACCTGCAGTGTGCTCCTGCCTTTTCAGAACAACGGAAAGGACTCACCCAAACTAAAACTAAACATTCTCATCACCATCCCATATGTGTTGTGTTTCCACGGTCACTGTTCCTGATTGGCTGCTATGATTATTCTATAACACACACAACTCAGAAAATTCTTAGAACATTGTCACATGATGCAGGATATCTTTCTTTGTAACATCTCCTTACCTGAAGAAGACTAGAGGACAAATAACTTCCTTTTGTCATTAAAATCGACAAAGAAAAATTTGTTCAATAGATTTAAATCATCTTCACCACAATATTACAGTCTAGGAATACGAAAATAACACAGTAAGATAAACATCTCTCTTTTAATGGCATCACTGAAATGAACTGAGTTTGATGGTCTCAGCTCAGGATGCAGTAGACAGTAATTTATTATGGCACCATAATTTATTGGAGCAGTGCTATGTTCAGGAAGGACCCAAGACCAAGCTAATGAGCAAAGAGGGTGCAGGGCCATGGCCCTGACTCCTCTCCTCATCGGCCAATACTTTCAAGGGACATTCTTGACTTAAGATTTTAAAGTGAAATATTCAAAAGTCTGAAGTTGGCAAGTGAATATGTAATCTTAACTCTGTCCACTTGGGCATGTACATTATGATACATTCTTTAGTTACATTGACCACATACTTTTTTCAAATAAAAATATAATAATTTTCTACAGCTTTAGATACATTCATGTAGCATCCCATATTATAGGACAGAGCAGGAATTCTAGAAGGGCTACAAGTGTATTAGATGGACAAAATTATACAATTGAGCAATCTTTAAGGTTTCAATCATTACAACTGAGGCCTGTGAAGGGTTTATAGTTGATTTATTTGTAAATGCTGGCTCTGCATATAGTTGGAATTTTTTGTTTACTTTAAAAATAATAAAGTAGGACAGATGGAGGAGTAGGTAAAAAACTGAAGGCGTTTTTGTCCCAGATCTTGTAAATCCTGATTCTTCTGCAGTACGTCTGTATCCAAAGAAAACAATATTGCTCATGTGAGAAAATAATTAATTTTTTAGAAAAAAAAGTTATCATATGAAACATCAAAGTCACTAGAATCTACTGTGCATTATATTGTATTATTAATATCTTTTCCATGTAACTTAACTTCATCACCTTGCTCATGCACATTTTGCAAGGGCAATGAGGGGATGATGTGTGTGTGTAGGTTGACCAGATGTCCCGATTTTATAGGGACAGTCCCAATTTTGGGGTCTTTTTCTTATATAGGCTCCTATTATCCCCCCCTCCTCTAGGTCCCGATTTTTCACACTTGTTGTCTGGTCACCCTATGTGTCTGTGCCCCTGCCCTCTTCTCCAGTCAGCCCCCTTCATCCCCCCAACTTTGCTGTTTTTCCCATGTGGACCCTGCTCTGCAAGGCCTGGAGAATGAGGGAGGATGGAGGCATTTCTTTAATCTCAGCAGCACCAGGTGGGAGCACAGCACTGTTGAAAATCAAACTCTTTATTTACATACCTAAATATAGATTTAGAAGCCTGATTTCAGACTCCTAGTTTTGACAGAGCTTTGCCCCTGTGTTTATAGTATGTGGAAGGTATGGATGGGGTCATCTTGACCATACTCTGGGATTTGTCAGACGATTGCTGGAGTTGGTTTTGGTAGATGTATCAAATATTATTCAGCCACATACTACTGCGTGGTATTAATATCCTATTATTCAGCAAATGTAATAATGTTTAGTTCTTCCTTTCTCTAATATTTACATCTATCCATAGTTTGTTGTTTACCTTTTACTCCCTCTGCTGGCTGTTCCGTAGCATAACACAAAACTGGTAGATCCTACATCAGCAGTGCATTTTGAGTGTTCATTCTTAATTTCTTGGTGTCAGTGGATATTTGTAAAAGCTTAGATTTTAAGTATGACCTCTTATTTTGCCTAGCTTCACAACCCCAGAAGTCTCCCTGACTCATCTTATGGATGACCCTCCTTTATTTCAGATTCTGTCTGTCCTGAACTGAAACGATCTTTCTTGGTGAGACAAGGTGGGTCAGGTAATATCTTTTATCAGATCAAATTCTATTGGTGAGAGAGACACATTTTTGAGCTCACACAGAGCTCTTCTTCAGACCCACGCATCCTGGCAGATGGAAATAAACATATAAGGGTGTAGCACTCTTAGAAGCTTTGGTCTCACAGATTGTGAGACAATGCCAGGTTAATTACCAGAGGAAAGTCACAGGAACCGATCCTTATTAAATAAAGAGACACACCTATTTTTCATGTTTAAAATTTTAACAAAAGAATACAGTTGACACAGAAGGTAACAGATGATAGTAGTCAGCAGCCATAGAGTAAAACAACCATTTGCCTCTGTGATAAACCTTTCCAAATGTTTGACAATTAATAGGAATAATCATTTTATATTCAAAGACACAATCTTATAAAATGCTAAACACCTCCTGAAAGGTGCTGAATGCCTCCAACTCCATTAATTTAAAGGGAGCTGAGGGCATACAGCACCTCAGAGGACTACACTCCTTTATGTGATTTATTAGGATTCAATGAATTCAAGTTACTACATGGTTAATATAATTGTAAGTGGCAATAGAATCCAAGAGCTCACCAAGGACACAAAAGGCTAAATTCTGCTCCCAGTTACACAGGTAAAGCTCCTGTGTGACTGGAAACAGAACTTGTCCCACTCCAAAGGATAAAATCCTGTTTTCAGATTTGCACTTGTCTGCAGTGAAGATCTCTCTTGGAAGTTATTCACCATATGGGGCCCCAACTGACATCAATGAGAGCTTTTGTGGGGAGGCTTGAACAGGTTTGGACCTAGGTTTTGTATGATGTAACATATGTGTCCCCAACCAAGTCCCTGTCAAGTGAGAGGGACCCCCCATGTCAGAAACCTGTTTTCCTGATACTCAACCTTTCCTTGCCTCTGTAAGAATTGAAATTGGAGGCGGCTAGTCAAATTAAAAATAAGGAAGCTCTTCACCAATTATAAACATTTTAGTGTCAGGTACTACACATTTGGATGATCGGTGTGGAAGAGGGCCAATGGGGATTTGAAAGGAGGTTGCCTGTTCTTGTTCAGGTACCTGATTCTTCGTAAGTGTGGGGCCTCTATGTGGATGAGTCCCAGGGCAGCTGTCCTTGCCAAAAGGTCTCCGTGGGCCCCACAGCTCAATTTCCAAGAAAGATCCACACTGTGGATAAGTTTGGTTTGGTCTGGCAGAAAGATGTTTGGACTGGCATGTTTGCCTCTGGCTCTGTGCTACCTGATCTGTTTTTTTCTTTTTAGGATACACTTTACTGGCTAGTTTAAGAGACCTGTCATAGAGCAGTAAGAACCCACCCAACAGCAGCAGGAGAACAGATATAAGCCCCACAGGAATAGCAGCTCCAACTTCCTGAGACTTTGGAGTGGAAGGCAAGTGGTAAGGAGGAGGGAAGGCAATACTACGATTTTTCATTATGGAATGTAAATTCCAGCTTACTGGAATTAAGATAAAAACACTTGATATGATGTTCAATATCCCCCCAGTTAGAAAAAAGACTAAGCTATAGTGTTTCTTAAGCTCTTTTTTATAAACACCCCACAAAACAAAGAGAGTGAAACCTATAGCTACTGCTTCCATGATAGTGGCTAACATCAGAAGGTCTTGGGCAACAAAAATTTCTGATGGGATGAAGGTGTTCTGAGTAGTGAATCTTTGACAGAGCATTAAGGAAGAACCATTGGCAAGTTCAGGGTTAAGAGTAAAGCAGACGTCCCAGATTCCAATCCATATGGTACCGGAGGAGATGATGGTGGTGTTGTTCACATGCCATACTCTCCACTGTATAAGTCCTATTGAAACAACACACAGAATCCAGCCTAAAACACTCAAAACAAAACCAAGTAGTGGAATGTGAGAAGTGATGGCCAGGGATTTCACAACGTGGAGATTTTCAACTTCTGTCTCAGCTCTGTCAGGTGCACTATCAGCCATGCAGAGAATTGCAGGTTTGCTGAAAAACGCCAACATATATACAAAAATATATGGATTGAGTGCATGTAGTACACACACAACCATCAATCTAGATTTATATACCATGATCATCACTGTAATATCTGATCTTCTAACTAGAGACACCCAGCTTGGAAAAGAGGAGACTAAGGGGGGATATGTTAGAGGTATATAAAATTATGAGTGATGTGGAGAAAGTGGATAAGAAAAAGTTATTTACTTATTCCCATAATACAAGAACTAGGGGTCACCAAATGAAATTAATGGGCAGCAGGTTTAAAACAAATAAAAGGAAGTTCTTCTTCAGCGCACAGTCAACTTGTGGAACTCCTTACCTAAGGAGGTTGTGAAGCCTAGGACTATAACAGTGTTTAAAAGAGAACTGGATAAATTCATGGAGGTGAAGTCCATTAATGGCTATTAGCCACGATGGATAAGGAATGGTGTCCCTAGACTCTGTTTGTTTGTCAGAGGGTGGAGATGGGGAGGGCAGGAGAGAGATCACTTGATCATTACCTGTTAGGGTCACTCCCTCTGGGGCACCTGGCATTGGTCACTGTCGGTAGACAGGATACTGGGCTAGATGGACCCGTGGTTTGACCCAGTACAGCCGTTCTTATGTTCTTATGTTCAATCATTTAGAATTAGTTTGACATTAAAACTTCATTTCCTCATGGTGTCATGCTGAGTCACAAAAGTTGTAGTTCAGGATTTTAATGCCCCCCATTCTCTATGGATTAGGCTCCCAGGCCCAATTACATTTACCTGCAGTCATGTGGCTCCCAGAATGCACCACACAGCTTGGTCAGAAGTGGGGAGTTGTCTTCCAGGGAGCTCAGTCAATAGGAGAAAAAGGGGAGTCTGAATTACAACTTCCATAAGGCAATGTGACACAATAAGAAAATGCAGTTTAATATTGAAATGACTCAGAATTAAGATCAGTTCACTCAGGTCAGTTAAACCTCCCCCAAAATATTCCAATTTGCATGGAACCAACCTGAAACAAAACGTTTTGTTTAGGTATTCCTGATGGAAAAATAAAAATAAAAAAATAAAAAATCAGTAAAATTGAAATTTACTTGTGGAAAACTGCATTTTCTGTTGAAAATTCATTTTGATTGAAAATTCCCAACATGGTGTACTCAAATGTCAAAAAATTCCAAAGCTACATCTAGTTGTGTAATCTTGACTTATGATATATAGTGGTATTGAAGTGATGTTGGTCCCAGAATATGAGAGAAACAAGATAATATCTTTCCCCCCCACCCCAACTTTTGTTGGTGAAAGAGACAATCTTTCAAGCTCTTTTTCAGGTTATGATGAAAGTCATTATGATATTCATCTAATTTTACCTCACCATTCTATAGATGAATATTGAGTTACTCCTTCCTACATTAATATTCTTTTCATGTATGAACAGTAGGAAAAGCAATTTTAGAACTCTTAAGTATCACAATACACTAGTTAGTCTCTGATCTGTTTGCAAAGTGAATTTTGAAGGCAAAATAACCTAAGATATTGCCTTCTTCACATACAGTAGGTGTATTATGTACAAGAAATTAAGCTACTTACAGTACCTCAATATTGAAGGAAATGCTTATGAAGAAGGGTTGAGTGAAACATTTTAAAATATTAGGTAGACACAGCATACTCTGGAATGTGATTTCTTGAGTTCCTCACTCCACTTTGTCATTTTCAGATGTATCCTGATAGGCTTCCCATTTCCTGTGGGAAGAAGATGAAATATGCATTGGTACTAGTAGAGTTTATAGATTATTTCTTGGGAAAAATTGTTCAAAATATTGTTGCGGCATTTTCATTTTCTGAAAACTAAGGAAAACTAGGGACTGTTAAATTGGTATTATATTTAAATGCCCATGGCTGAGAAATCAGTCATTTGCAGTTGCTAATGACCATAGGAATATTAAGTTCCCATGGGGAATCAACACTGGGCTAATTTGTTAAGTTTTCTGAATTTTATATTTGTAAATTGCTAATATGCTTGTGAAATTGGAATGTAATGTAATGTGTGACCCTGTTCTCCTTTATGATACTATATAACTAGTCTATTAATCAATTGACTGATAGCAGAGCTATAAACAAACCAGAGTTGAAGAGCATCTTAATACCTTGGGTCATAATTCTGAAGTCACCATTCCATTAAAGTGGTTAGTTTTCCTTACCGTCATTTCTGCCTTGATTGCCTGATTCTTTTGTGTTTCATGATTTTGGATAATTCAGGCTGGCATGTGGTTTCCTTCACACCTGTCACCAACCAGCCCAGGATAAGGTGGGTAGGCAATACCACCCTATCCACTGGAGGGGACAGCAAAAGAGACTTCATTATCTCTATCTCAGTGGTCTCTATTAAACAAGACAGCCTAAACTATTTTTAATAATCAGGGAGAAGGTTGGAATCAAAATTGTAAATTGGGGAGGGAGCAGAATCACAGGGTTTCTCCTTCATTTCCCACTGAGGCACAGAACATTTGAAAAGTGTACCAGCTCATCTTTCTTGTATCCATATAGAAGCCTTCACCATCCCCATAAGTCTGGATCAGAGCAATAATTTGACACAAATTGCAGACATATAGCTGTATATGTCTACTCTGGTATAGTTGTGCCAGAGTAGACATCCAATCCTCTTGTCTTTAAACATTAATGAGTACATCAAATCCAGATTAATGGACACAGATTTTCAGAAGGCCTTTGACAAGGTCCCTCACCAAAGGCTCTTAAGCAAAGTAAGCAGTTGTGGGATAAGATGGATGGTAGTCCCATGCATCAATAAACTAGTTAAAACACAGGAAACAAAGGGAAGAATAAATGGACAGTTTTTCAGAATGGAGAGAGGTAAACAGTGGTGTCCCCAGAGAGCTGTATTAGGACCAGTGCTGGTCAACATATACATAAAAGATCTGGAAAAAGGGTGGTAATTATCTTGAGTAATTTTGCATCATCTGCAATTTTTAAGTCCAAAGTAGACAGTGAAAAGTTACAAAGGGATCTCACAAAATTGGGTGACTCGGCAACAAAATTGCAGATGAAATTCAATGCTGATAAATCAAAATAATGCATATTAGAAAACACAATTCCAACTATACATACAAAATGATGGGATCTAAACTAGCTGCTGTCACTCAGGAAAGAGACTTTGGAGTCATTGTGTATAGTTCTCTGAAAACACCCACTCAATGAGCAGCATCAGTGAAAAAAGCCATCAGAATGTTAACAACCATTAGGAAAGGGATAGATAATAAGACAGAAGATACCATAATGCCACTATATAAATCCATGGTACATTCACACCTTGAATATTGCATGCAATTCTGGTTGTCCCATCTCAAAAAATATATTTTAGAATTGGAAAAGGTACAGAGAAAGGCAGCAGAAAATGATTAAGGGTATGGAACAGCTTCCGTTTGAGGAGAGAGTAAAAATATTTAGACTTTTCAGCTTGGAAAAGAGATTCAGGGACAATATGATAGAGATCTATAAAATCATGAACAGAGTGGAGAAAGTGAATAAGGAAGTGTTATTTTACTCCTTCACATAACAAAAGAACCAAGGGTCACCTGATGAAATTAATAGGCAGGAGGTTTAAAACAAACAAAATGAAATACTACTTCACACAATGCACAGTCCACCTGTGGAATGGAAGTAATTGCCAAGGAATTCTGTGAAGGCCACTGTTGGAAGACAGGATGCTAGGCTAGATGGGTCATTGGTCTGATCCAGTATGGCCGTTCTTATGTTCACTGGTACTGAAGAACACGTGCTGTCAATTGCACTGAGTTTGGTACCAGAACTGTGATTTAATCAGTGAGTTGCAGTGTATATAGTAAGTGTTGTGAAAGTGAAATGGTGAAACAAGTTCAAGCTGTACAATAAGTACTGCTGTGTCCTGAAACCTACAGGCATAGTCCATTGGTGCTGATGCTACTGGAACAGGATTCACTAAAGGACAGAACCAAATGAGTCCACAAGTTGACACTATACGTGGCATAAAGCTGCATCTTGCCCTCTGAACTCAAGCACTGCTCTCTTGGTCCATAGGCACCAACTCTGTGGGTGCTCTGGGGCTCCAGCACCCACCAAAAACAAAAGGAGGTGCTCAGCACCTCTGAGCCACAGTCATGGGTGGCACGTGACTCTTGCATTTGGGGAGGCTGGTCAGAAGTGCTGGAAGCTCCCTAGAAGTGTGAGGGGCCCCACCGGCGCTTGGATTGTGGCCCCACCCCCACTCAGCCTCCTTCCCTCGATGCTCTGCTTCAACTCCACCTCTTTCCTCGAGGCCACACCTCTGTTCTGCCTCTTCCCCTGAAGCACCCTCTGCCAAAGCACCCTCCACCTGCTCCTCACTGCCCCCTCCCCCAAGATTCCCCCACCCGCTGCTTGTTCCTCTCTGCCTCCTACCCTGAGGCATCCCCATCCTCTCCTCTCTGTCCCCTCCCTTAAGGCCCCTCCAACTAAGATACCAATGATAGACACATATTCAATAATTAGAATATGAAAGAAGTGTATAGATATGCTGAAAATAGCCTCCCCTCAAACTTGGCAGAGACCCCCCTCCACAACACACATATACACCTCTTCAAGAGCACTCACCAGCAAAAACAAAAGTCAGCACCTGTATCTTGGTCCATCAATGTTCTAAATGTTACCTGGGTGTCATCTTTGATTCAGACCTATCTCTAGGTCTTCATGTCCAGGCTATGTCTAAGTCTTGCAGATACAGCCTTCTCTATCCATCCACATGGCTAAAACTCTTGACCAGGCTTTCATCATCCCACATCTCATAAGAGTATAAGAATGGCCATACTGGGTCAGACCAAAGGTCCATCTAGTCCAGTATCCTGTCTTCCAACAGTGGCCAATGCCAGATGCCCCAGAGGGAATGAACAGAACAGGTAATTATCAAGTGATCCATCCCCTGTCTCCCATTCCCAGCTTCTGACAAACAGAATTACTGCAAACATCCTTTTCTCTGACCTTGACCAACGGGATCTTGCCTGGCTGCTATCCATTACTGTACTTAGCACTATCACTAAACTACACAATAAAATAATAGGTTATTCACACACTTAAGTATGTAGATTTCAAGCTGATCAAGACTCCTCTTTGACTGTTTCAGTAGCAGAACAAACAAATATTGCTGAACAAGAACTCTTCTAAACTGTTAATTCTAGAATTTAAAGCCAAACATTCTCATCCCGTAAATCTTGTTTCCATGGTTATTGTTTGTAACTAGCTCATTTGATAATTCTATAACGTACACACTTCAGAATGCTCTAGAACCTTGCCACATGAGGTGGAGCAGCCTTCACTGTGACATCCACTCACCTGAACTCTTTAAACGGTAGTAACCATTGGGGGAGAGGTGGGGAGAGACTGAATAAATGTCAGAGTAACAGTTATAGTTTAAAAGCAGCAAAGAATCCTGTGGCACTTTATAGACTAACAGACGTTTTGGAGCATGAGCTTTCGTGGGTGAATACCCACTTCGTAGATGCATGTAGTGGAAATTTCCAGGGGCAGGTATATTTATGCAAGCAAGCTAGAGATAAGGAGGTTAGTTCAATCAGGGAGGATGAGGCCCTGTTCTAGAAGTTGAGGTGTGAAAACCAAGGGAGGAGAAACTGGTTTTGTAATTGGCAAGCCATTCACAGTCTTTGTTTAATCCTGAGCTGATGGTCTCAAATTTGCAGATGAACTGAAGCTTAGCAGTTTCTCTTTGAAGTCTAGTCCTGAAGTTTTTTTGCTGCAGGCTGGCCACCTTAAGGTCTGCTATAGTGGGCCAGGGAGGTTGAAGTGTTCTCCTACAGGTTTTTGTATATTGCCATTCCTAATATCTGATTTGTGTCCATTTATCCTTTTCCGTAGAGACTGTCCAGTCTGGCCGATGTACATAGCAGAGGGGCATTGCTGGCATATGATGGCATATATTACATTGGTGGACGTGCAGGTGAAAGAACTGGTGATGGTGTGGCTGATCTGGTTAGGTCCTGTGATGGTGTCGCTGGTGTAGATATGTGAGCAGAGTTGGCATCGAGGTTTGTTGCATGAATTGGTTCCTGAACTAGAGTTACTATGGTGCGGTGTGCAGTTACTGGTGAGAATATGTTTCAGGTTGGCAGGCTGTCTGTGGGCGAGGACTGGCCTGCCACCCAAGGCCTGTGAAAGTGTGGGATCATTGTCCAGGATGGGTTGTAGATCCCTGATGATGCGTTGGAGGGGTTTTAGCTGGGGGCTGTATGTGATGGCCAGTGGAGTCCTGTTGGTTTCTTTCTTGGGGTTGTCTTGCAGTAAGAGGCTTCTGGGTACATGTCTGGCTCTGTTGATCTGTTTCCTTATTTCCTTGTGTGGGTATTGTAGTTTTGAGAATGCTTGATGGAGATTTGTAAGTGTTGGTCTCTGTCTGAGGGGTTAGAGCAGATGCAGTTGTACCTCAGTGCTTGGCTGTAGACAATGGATCGTGTGATGTGCCCGGGATGGAAGCTGGAGGCATGAAGGTAGGCATAGCGGTCGTTAGGTTTTCGGTATAGGGTGGTGCTAATGTGACCATCACTTATTTGCACCGTGGTGTCTAGGTGTCCCGTGTAGATTTAGTTATAGTTTATTCTTCCTTATCTCCACTAAAAGGTGTTGGTGTGCAAAAAACAAAATTGTGCATTGCATCTCAGTTATGGATCTGGAAAATACAAGTTATATGCAGCTTGGAACAACACAATTATTTGGCTGGCTCTTTGGAAGCTGCTGTTTAGGCTCTTAAGAATCCCTTAGGGTCATATACATGTTTTTGCATTTGATCCAAGGCAGCCTATTATGAATTTTTCCTATCTCTTAAATGATAACAACGTGAGTTTGAATCCAAGATCTTCTGCACTACAGCACAGATCTCTATCACTTGAGCGAACCAAGTAACTCCATTAGCTTACCTCAGCAATAGTATACTGTTATCATTCTGACAGCATGTTACAGTTACAAAACAGTTAAGATAGTCTTTATCAAGACTTTAACCCAAACAATAAATAGAAAATGAAAAATGGCTCTCTTCCTACTGTCAGAGTTGTTACGGAGGTCTAAAACCCTTTGCCAAATTACTTTTCCAGGAATCTTCCTTGATTAACAATTTTATTCTGATTAGAAGCAAAACTCTCACTCACAACTTACCTGATTTAGAAAATTCCTTACTCAAAACATCCTTCAGGACAAATGTCTTTTTGTTGCCACACACTTTCTGCTGCGTGTGTGTGTGTGTGTGTGTGTGTGTGTGTGAGAGAGAGAGAGAGAGAGAGAGAGAGAGATGCACATCTCCCCTTTAAGTAGCTGACCCCAGTCTTAAGTACACTGCCTTGTTAATTAGATCAGCTTGCTGAGACCACAGCTGCTGCCTGGAAGCTCCCTCTATCCTGAATCCTGTCGTGTGTCCCCCCTGTTCACATAGGGAGTCTGGGTACCTACCTTACAGCTGTGAATTCCACTAAGGGTATGTCCAGACTACTCGCCGTATCAGCGGGTAGCGATCGATTTTTCGGGGATCGATATATCGCGTCTCATCTAGACGTGATATATCGATCCCTGAACGCGCTCCCGTCAACTCTGGAACTCCACTGGAGCGAGCGGCAGTAGCAGAGTCGACACGGGGAGCCCCAGACGTCAATCTTGTGCCGTGAGGACCCGAGATAAATTGATCTAAGATACTTCAACTTCAGCTATGCTATTCACGTGGCTGAAGTTGCGTATCTTAGATTGATACCTCCCACCAGTGTAGACCAGCCCCTAGCTGCACAAGTCCCTTTGTGAATCTAGCCCTATGTTTTATTTCTTTTTGTTGTTTTTGTTGTTTTCTCTAATAAAAAATAAGTTCATTTTAAACTAAATGGATGTTCTTTGAATATGGAAAAACATATGATGTGTGCTCTTAAGATATAAGGCAGCACTACAGCTCTGCTGCACAATCCCTTTCCAACTTCTGTTTTAATAACTGCAGCCAGTTAAATGAACAGTGTCTGCCTTAAACTACCCTGATAACTAACAGTGATACCATTAGAACTCTGTGGTTGCCATATCCTCTCAGGAATGCTGAATCACTTTGGAGTGTGCACCTTCACCCCTGTCACACCAGGCCAGTGGCACCACCAGTCCAATGGCACCACCTTTCTTTAAAGGTTATAGGTTTTAAAATACTACTTAGAATACATACATACAGCGCTTTCCATTTTACAAGCACCATACAATCATTAATGAACCCTCACACCATTCCTGTGACCTAGAGCAAGTCTACACTACAGCACTACATCAGCACAGCTGCACTAATGCAGCTGTGCCACTGCAGTGCACCTGATGAAGAAGCGCTATGTTAATGGGAGAACGCTTGCCCGTCAACATAATTGGTCCAGCTTAGTGGGAAGCATAAGCTATGTTGGCAGGAGAGTGTTTCCTGCTGACACAGTGCGGGTGTGGACAGTGCAAAACTTGCATCAGTCATAGGGAGGCTTTTTCATACCCCTGAGCAATGTAAGTTAGATTGATTTAAGCGGTAGTGTAAACCTGCCTTTAGATAAGTGTTATTACCATTTTAAAGATGGGAAAAGAGAGACATAGACAGGTTAGGTGACTCACCCTAGGGCACACAGAAGACTAGTGTCAGAGCTGGCATAAGAACAGAGTTGTTCCTAAGCCTGAGTTCAGTCACTTAAATCAATCTGCCAGACTGGGCTGACGTAAAATCCTCATTGTTTGTAAAGTCTTTTTAAAAGCATGAAAGAAACATGTTCTCTCTGTCAATGTTGTCCTTTTTCATTCGGCCACAGTGGTTTGGTTTGTTGCTGTTTTTAACAATGCTGTAATGAATGTGTCCCCCCCCCCTGGAATTTGTGGCTCTCTTTTTTGTTCAACAACATTATCATCATCATCACTGAAGTCAGCAATTAATCTCTCAAGGAACAGGATTTGTTAACTCATGCTCCCTCTGCTGGCTCTTAAGTAGCAGAGCACAAAATGTGATAGATACTGTATTAACAACAGATTAAGTTTGTTAATCATCTCATTGCACTCAAAAAATGTGTTTCAGGCTGCAAGGTGGATGGAAAAGTAGGGCATTCATAGATTTGAAGGCCATAAGGGACAATTATGATCATCTAGTCTGACCATCTGCATAACAGAGGCCATAATTTCTGGTTAAACTAGCTGCATACATATCATTTAGAAAGACAGCCAATCTTGAGTCAAAGATTTAAGTGTCAGGTGCTGATTACAGTAGGAAAAACTCAATTAAATGAACAGGTCAACAGTGAGAAGTTAAATACCTATTTTGAAAGA
The DNA here is from genome assembly GCF_025201925.1 of Gopherus flavomarginatus. Lineage (NCBI taxonomy): Eukaryota > Metazoa > Chordata > Testudines > Testudinidae > Gopherus > Gopherus flavomarginatus. The sequence goes on from NC_066617.1 coordinate 236,246,980, forward strand.
AAATAAAAACATATAAAGTTCACGTATATAGAAGACAAATGATGGCAGTCAGCAACCGTAGAGTGAACCAACAGTTCACTTCAATGTTGAGTCTGTAGCAATGTCTTGTAATTATTAGGAATAACTTTATGTGAAAATCACTAATCACATACTTTGTTGGGGTGCCCCTATGTTCCAATACCAACATATTAATGTCACTGCAAATCCAGAGTGCTCCTTGAACACACAAAGTCACTGGGCTACTATGTTTATCTTGTAGCTATGCTCCAGCTTTCTCTCATGCAGCTCAAGTCTGTTATCAGAAAACACCGTAACATCCGGCATCACAGGATGTTTGTAAGAAAGGGAAAAGGTCCCACTCATCAGCAGCAAGATGACAGACGTGATCCCGACAGGAATAGCAGCACCAGCTTCCTGTGCTTCTGAGCTGGAGGGCATGTAGAAAGAAGGAGGAAATGGGATAGCACAATTGTATGCTACAGAATAGCAATTCCAGGTCACTGGAATTAAGACACAGACACCCACAAATATTTTCAAGATAGAAAAAAGCTGATAGTCTGAATTTTGAGAAGAATTCCCATATAAATATTCCTCAGAGCAAAGACAGTGAAAGCTTTTCCTAGTGCCCCCAGGACTATACCAGCCAACACAAGCACCCGGGTAACAGAAATTTCCTGGGGAATGAAGGCATCATTGAAACAGAATCTGTGACAGAACATTATCCAAAGTTCTCTGGAGACTTTGCTGTGACTGTTAAAACAAACTTTCCAGATTCCTACCCAAGCCATGCCAGAGGAGATAATGGTGGTGTTACTTGTATGCCACACTCTCCAATGCATTTGTCTCTTTGAGATGATGCACAGGATCCAGCCTAACATACCTAAAGCAAGGCCAATTATCTGGAGGTGAAAACTAGTGGCCAGGGAGGTCATGGTCTGGAGATTTTCAAGGAGTGCCCAGATCCTGTCATGGGCAAATGCAGACAAGTGCAGGTCCACTGAAATGAAGCAGAATATAAATAAAATAATATAGTGTATCTTTATACCCACACACATTAAGACATATGGGGCCAGATTAACGCATAGGCAAAGCCAGGCACGTGCCTAAGTCCCAAATTCACGGAGAGGCCTATATGTTAAGTCACAATGCCACTCACTCAAATTTGGCCTGGCCACTCCTCTGTCATGAAAAAGGTACAGCTGGGCCAAACCTGAGTGGGCAATGGAGTGGCCAGCACTGTGCCCCCTTGCTGCTATCTTGGAGCCGTGGTACTCCTGCACCAAGGCTACTCCTCCTCCGGACAGGAGAGAGTTCACTTAGCTACAGCTGTGTAGCAGGAGCTGAAGGTGCTTAATACCCCACAAGTGCAGCTGCACTGGCCTGGGCAGGTTTAATATGAAAGCATCCATGTCACCAGAGCATCTAATTTTGCTGGCTAGGGGAGGGGCCCAGAAGTTTGTTTGCCAAGGGCCTGGTGATGAGTTAATCTAGCCCTGTGCACAATGTACATGCAACCCTCCAGTACTCGGCAGAGCTACAGGCCTGTTGGAGGGAACTCCTGCTGGCTCTGCATTGGGTGCCATGGCAACTTGTGGGGAGGGTTCTGAGCCAGCTGGGAAGCAGACAAAACCAAAGTGCAGGAACCTGGTTCTGCTTCAGCTCCACACACATCTGTGCCTTTTGGCTTTAGGAGGACAGGCTTCTTCCCTGGACACTGGAAAGCACGCAACCAGATATAGGCACTGACTTCCCCTCTTTCTCCTGGGTGCTAGACCCCTGCACCCCCTACCCTCGGCCTCGCCCCCACTCCACCCCTTCCATGAGGCCCCGCCCCTGCCCTGCCTCTTCCCACCCCTTCCTCACCTCCCATTCCAATTCCTTCCCCAAAGTCCCTGCCCCAACTCCACCTCTTCTCTGCCTCCTCTCCTGGGCATGCCATGTTCCTGCTCCACTCCCGCCTCCCAGAGAGTGTGTTTGGTGGTAGCCGGGGGGCGGGGGGAGAGTGCTAGGGGAGTAGGTGGAGGAGCAGGGATGCGGTGCACTCAGGGAAGGAGGAGGAGGTGGGGCAGGGGGAGAGGGGAGCTTGGCTGCCAATGGGTGCAGACCACTCACTAATTTTTCCTGTGGGTGCTCCAGCTCCGGAGCACTCACAGAGTCAACAGCTATGTAACCAAGTACTCCACAGGCCTGCTCCTGCTCCCATTGAAATCAGTGGGAATGTTACCAGAAGAACCAGATCAGGCCCTTGTATTTTTCTTTTCAGATCTCTCCATAACGTTTTCTCTTATTTCCCTCTGCTCTTTCTTCTGTATATTTTCTGTCCTCTTTGAAAAGCCTCTCTCTCGGTTTTTTGCTCTTTCATATTAACCCCAGCCATTGTCATCCATTCTACTGCCATGTTGTTTTTATTGATTATATGTATTATCATAGTGCCCGGGAGCCCATTCCTCTTCACTTCCCTTCTTCTCTTCTCTGTGTGCCCTTGCTTCCCATAATACTCCATTTTCTGTCCACAATCCTTTCCCATCTCTGCGTCTGACCCTCATTTCCAGGGACCCTAGAAATCCGTTTGCCGCAGAAAAATGTGGAATTTGGTTTTTAATTTTTATTTATTTATTTATTTTACAGAGAATCTTTAGCTATTACATTTTGTGGAGAAAAAAAACACAACATATGTAGAATCCTGTTTATCTGGGCTTCCATTAGTCATCTTGAACCACCAACCGCCCGGGGCTGAGAGCCCTGGATGGCTCAGTGGTTCAGTTAAAACAGCAAGCCAGATAATGGAGGCCCTGGATGGCTCAGTGGTTCAGTTAAAACAGCAAGCCAGATAATGGAGGCCCTGGATGGCTCAGTGGTTCAGTTAAAACAGCAAGCCAGATAATGGAGGCTCGGATAAATGGGGTTCTACTGCATATCAGTAAATCATTGTGTTCATGTGATCCCTAATATATACTGTGGCTAGGGAAACTAAACTTCAGCGTTTCATTTTAATTGCCATAAAAAGTGGATTTTTAGGTTTTTTTATCAGAGAATTTTGTGGGTTTTTTTGTCACAGAAAACTACCATCCCTGCTCATTACTAATATTTAGCACCACGTAATTCTGTATATGAATGAATTAATTCTTCATCACTGAGGATAGCTTTTTAGGTAGAAACAATGTTCCTATAGATTTATCCAAGGGCACTGGAACAATTTGTATAGTGAGGGTGCTGAGAGCTATTGAACCAAACTGTAAACTCTGTATATAATGGCAATGACTTCAAGCCAGTGGGTGTGGTAGCATTCCCTATCTGCTAGTTCCAGCCTCTATGGATCTATCTTAAGAACATAGTTCGCCTACATTACTATAGTATCAGTGCACCACACAGTCTTTGCTATATTCATCCTCACCACACCTCCCTTAGGTAGGGAAGTACTATTACTCCATTTTACAGATGTGGAGCTGAGACACAGATTTTTAAAGGTGTTTGGGCACCTAACGATGCAGCTATTAGCCTAGTCATAGTCACAAAAGCGTCTAGATGCATAACTCCCATTCAAAGACAACTAGGAACCTATCTGTATGTTTAGGCATCTAAATACATTTAAAAATATAGCCATAAGTGACTAGTCTAACATCACTCAGGAAGTTTGTAGAGGAGCAGGGAACTGAACCCAGCTCTACCCAGCTAGCACTCTAACTACCAGATCATCCTTCCTCTCTCCAGTAAGGAGATGGGACTAAACTGATTCAGTAGGGGAATGGAAATATTTTTGTTTTAGAGAAAGATGGCTTTATGAACTGATGTTGTGTCTGGCATTTTGATGGTGACATTCATAAAAGGAATCCCAGCTTAGTTTTCCTTAGTGGATATGTGAATGTACTTGGAGCCTATAATTTTCACGTCCATTAGTGTGTTCTTTTAAGAGAACAATTTGCCACAAGTGCCTTCATTATTCTAGTATAGAATTCCAGATAAATTCTGAAATTAAATTTGAACATTTAATTTTAGCAAAAAAATCTTTGTTTTGAAGTATTTTAATCTCCTAAAATTCATGAAATTTCATGTGGCATTTCAAATAGCCTTTTAACTTTAAAATTTCATCAAAAGACTGCTTGTTAAGGAGTTTGTGCCATCAAAGAGCAGGAAGGGAAAGTGAAGAATGGAGGATCAAGGCACTATTGTTCCTTGTTATGAGAGAGAAGGCCCTGGGATAGTTATTATAGGCTTTTGTGGCAAGGTTTGGCAACACTTACTAAGGCTTCAATGTGGCTAATCATATAAATGTATCCTGCTCACTATAGCTGCAGAATTAAGTCCTTAATTTCTAAAACCATATTCCTTATTCCTAAAAAAATGCATCCTTTGATAACTCCACTGTTTATTTCAGGATTCAGTTTAAGTTGTCTTTTCTTTACAAACTTCCCATGATTTGCTCCAGTTTGCCTTCCAGGCTCTGAACTTGCATCTCTGATTTTTCTCTGGTTCTTTCATACAGTCTGGTGTGAGAACCTTCTGCTATGAAACCCCTGCCATCTGAAACAGCCATCTTGTGTCTCTGCATCACAGCTACACTCCACGTCTTTTCAAATCTCACCAAAGCCATCTTTTTTCCCTTTCCTATGTCTTCTAGTTTTTATTCCCTCTGCTTTTTTTCCTTATTAACTTTGCCACTGTAATTAAATTCTGCAAAGTGTTTTATGTTGCAGTTTTAAAGTAAGACACTATACACAATTATGATGTATTCTGTATTGAAGATGAATCTGTGTGTAATTAGCTGGAAAATGATTTTGGAATGTTAAGAAGGAAATCCACCAGTCATTTTCTGATCTCTCTCCACAGTAGCATCCCATAACTTATATAAGAACAAAGACATTTCTTCCTCACATTGGTATGTGCTTAAGAAATAGAAGTACAGTACTCAAAATCAGCAGTGAAGATAGCTCTTATGAAAAATTGTTGAATCCAAAATGTGTATTGCTTTCCTGTCAGAAACCGCATTTTCTGCAATATAACCTCTCCTGTACTCCTTTGTTTCAGCTGTAACTGGGAATGATCGTCTTTTTTTCTGGGAAGAAGATAATCTCCATTAGCACAAAGATTTATTCAGTCAATCAGATAGTCACTCAGATAGTCACTTTGTATGCTTTCACAATATATTGGATTACTATGTTCTTTTTAATTTGGTCCATTATTTTAATAACCACTGCTGGGAATTCAGTAATAAACATCTATCAGTAACCAAGGGAGTATAAAAAGTGGCATATTATTTTTTTTTAAATTTTACATTGGCAAATTGCAGCTACTTTTCTTGAAAAAATATTTTTGTGTGACCCAAACAATTTTCACAGAGACACTTCCAGTATATTACAGTCTGCTAAGGCACAATCTATTCTAATGAAGTCAATTGCTTTATCAATTGATATCAGAGCAACAAATAGACAAGTGAGGCAGATGTTACAAACAAATCAGTATCCTAAAATGCAAAGTGGTATATTTTCCTTCTTAATGCATATGGATTGACTGATGTAATTCATTAGTCAATTAAAAGAAAAGCTCTAGTTCTTCTTCCCCTAAACAGACATTTGTTACACCAATGAAAGTCAAACAGATAATCCAAAACATCAAACCACGATCAGAAAAATAAAACAGGTCTGGGTGTGTTTGCAGACGGAGCTGGTATGGAGGCATTCCCAGACAGGGCGGAACCCACAGGTTAATTTCAAGGTCACTAGTAAGGTAGCATGGAGAAGTCTGCACTACAGCTGATGGACTGTACCACAATTTGTGGATTAAAAAAATAACAACCAGGAGCTTCCATTTTCCCAGATGCCAGAACCTTAACCTTCATAAGCAAAACATTCAATACAATTTGGATTGAAATCCTGATCTCACTGAAGTTAATGGGGATTTTGCCATTGATATCAATGGGGCCAGAATTTCATTTCTGTGTTGGGAGATGTCCAGGGTGTTAAAACTCTATGGTGTTTGACTACTGACCTATGTTTTGATGTACATAAATACACATTAAGGATAGTCTTGCTATTGGTGTTGGATATTAAGTTTGAACTGCACTAAGGGACAGGTTAATAAATAACAATATATGTGTTTATATGCTGTAGAAATTTATAAAGAAATAAATACTGTTTCAGGAATATACACAGGCACACAGTACAGCCCCAATTACCCAAAGATAAGGGGAGCCACCCAAAGCTTTCAGGTAATCAAAGGATCCGGTCCAAAAGTCTTTGAAATCTGTGCTCTAACCCCTAACACAATTTCTGTTAGGTTGGCTCTCTTTCTCTCCTTATCACAGTCCTCGTTACTTTACAGTTCAGACCGTGTAGTGCTCAGAAGTCCCATACAAACAGTGCTTCAAAGTAACACCTCATGACACAGTGAACAAACAGACCTCAGCATTGAATGGAACAGTACCAACATATACCCAAATTTCTACACGTCTTTGTTTTAGCTAAGAAGAATGAACAAAAACCCAACCCAATGGTGCTGTGAGTGTGGTCGAGGAAAACAATTGGAATTACACACATTTTATCTCCAAATAAACTCGTCAACATCTGTGTTGCTGCTTCTTTTTATTAAATTTAAAACTTTAAAAATGTTTTGCCAGAAAATGTTCATATTTTATTACTTTAGTGAAACACACACACACACACACCCCTCTACCTTGTTCTGCTACAAATACAGGAAAGTAAAATGGAAACTTTATTATGTATAATATATCGGGAGAACTGATAGAATCTTGATTATCTGGAACATTTAAAACTATACTGGACAAAGCATTACAAAACGTATCATGAAGATCCAACTTTCACTAGCAGCAGGCTGGAATAAATTAGCTAATTCTTTTGGTTTCATAAACAGTATTCAAAAGTGTTTTATACAATTACAGACAGTTATAGTATTAAATAATAAATAATTGCAGAAGGTGAAAGAAATTTCAAGTTAGACACAAGTGAGAGAAGCTACTATTTCAGAGAAGATTTTAAAAATAGAGGAAAAAGTTGATGAGCTTTGGAGATACTCTACTGAAATGGTATAAACTGCAGAGGAAATAGCTCTCTATCAACAGTGGCAAGACCGTAAATTAGCACCAGCGAGAAAGCTGATAGCAGCAGAGGAAACAGAGAGGTAGGAGAGGGAGGCCAGGTTCATGGAATAGACTAGGGGAAGTCACAGTGTGTCAATGAAGAACCAAATGTCACATACCCATGCAAGCCCAATGATTTCAGTGGGGTTTGCATGGGTAAAACTGATGCAGAATTGGCCAAATCAGGCAGTTTTGAACAGGATCCTGAAAGGAATGGTGGAGGAAGTAGAGTTGATTGGCAGGGGAAGAAGATGGATATGGTTGCATGTCTCCCCAGAAGTGGAAAATTGGAAGAATTGCAAGAATTTGGCTTTGCTTTCATCATTTTCATTTTTTTTAACCTCAGAAATTAGGAATGAAAAGCAACAGCAGAACTAATTACCAAAAATAATAACTGCCAGCCAGAACTGGTTTGTTGGCATTCTACATCTCGTACAGTTAATGTTTACATAAGTATTTTAGAAAACACATTGTAATTAAAGCAATGACTCTTCATGTATGTTCATTTATATTCTTAGGACTCTTGTAACAGAGATTTGAAAATTCAGGGCCTCTCATGGGACTTCACTCAAAAAGTCTCTTACCACTACTGTTCAGTTGTTCCCTCAAAACCCTGATTTTTGTGGGCATCTCTGGTTTATTGCTGTGCAGTCTCTGATCAAGAAGCATATGTTTGCAGACTTTCTGGATCTTTTGTTTAAATGACGAACTGATAACACACCATACCTCCAGGTGAAGACTTGCAGCAAGCAAAGCAAGGACATACAAATAAATATAGGGTCAAATACAATCAACTTCAGAGAGCGCCCTACAGATAGAAGAGAAACTAGTAAGACCTTTTTAGTATAATACATGGAGACTCATAATACAATTGTAATGATATTCAAGTTGAGTTTGACTACAGTACGTACTAGAATTCTTGATATGTTACTGAAAGTCTTCTATGCAGGACAAAAATATCTTGGGAGCAAAAAAAGACAAGTTCACATTGAGAAAATATAGTTGCACAAGGTGTGTAATAGTGGAAGGACCTAATTCAGTGGGACAACATCAATTCATTGAGCATATTAAGCAGCTTGTTTTTCTAAACTTTAATACATGAATAAAGTCTATATCTGCAGATGATAACAAATGCTTGAAGTCGGCAGCTGCGCCATGAATCAACCAATCATCTCATCGGTGAGTCCTTGATAATGTGTGGCAATTAATAGGAGAGTTGTTTTATGTGCAAACCACTAACCATGGCCTTTACTGGTATTCATCTGGTTTGAATACCCAAATATGAATGCCACTGTAAATTAGAATAAGATCCAGATAAAGCCTTAACATACAGTTCCTGGGTCATTATATTTATATTTTAACTATGCTCCACCTGTCTGGCACAAAGTTCAAGTCTCTGTTATCAGGATTACACCTTAGCATTTGGGGTGACAGGAAATCTGTAAGAAAAAGAGAAAGTCGCACTCATCAGCAGCAGGATGGCAGATATAATCCCAACAGGAATAGCAGCACCAACTTCCTGAGTTACTGGGCTGGAAGGCATGTAGAAAGAAGGGGGAAAGGAGATCGTTTGGTTGTGCACTACAGAATAGAAATTCCAGCTCACTGGAATTAAGACACAAAGACCTGCAGCTAGGTACAAGAATCCAGCCACTAGAAAAAAACGGATGATCTGAGTTTTGTAAAGTATTCCCATATAAATACTTCTCAGAGCAAATATAGTGGAAGCCATTCCCAGTGCACCAACGACCATGGCAATCAGCAGGAGGCCCTGAGCAACAAAAATTGCATTAGGGATAGAGGTCTCATAGTCATTCATTTTATGACAGATCTGTTCTTTAAGGTCAGAGGAAACGTGGAGGTAACTGATGAAGCAAACTTTCCATATTCCCACCCATGCAATGCCAGAGGAAATGATGGTGGTGTTGTCCACATGCCATACTCTCCATTCCACAAGTCCCATTGAAATCGTGCATAAGATCCAGCCTGTTGTACCAAAAGCAAAAGCAGCTAGTTGGAGGTGAGAAGTGCTTACTAGGGAGGTCATGATCTGGAGATCTTCAACAAATGTCAAAATTCTGTTGTGGGCATATTAGCCATACAGACAATTGCAGAGGCACTGAAAAGAACCACAATATATTATTATGAACATGATCATATTAGTTTGTTTGTTTGTGAGTGTATGGATGTATGTACGTACATGTGAGAGAGTATACATACAAAGGAAGTATTGTAGTCTCCTTTCCTTAACCATGGTGAATTTGTGAAGATTAGTGTTTATAACTGAATAACATCAAGATTTTCTTTCAATTCACTTTGTTGTATTGGGGATGGGGAGGAAATGTCCCATATTGGCAAGTATTATAGGATTTATTTTACATTCCTAAACCAAAAAGAAATCTTCATGTATTTCCCAAGGTTATTTTCTCCATTGGTGCACATTGTGATTCTAGTATATCTTACAGCCTTGAAGTCTGAAATCCTCTGTTTACCCACAGAATGCAGGCAATGATCCTGCAAGCTTCTTCATTCAACTTAGAGCTGAAGAGTTCAACATTAGACAAACTGAAAACAAGAGATCTGTAAGCATCGACTTCCCCATTCGTCCCCATTAAGATGAAGGCTGATGGTGAAGATTTAAATGTCAGCATTTATAATGATTAAACTGAGAATGTTTTAGCAGTATTCTTGGATTGAGGGTAGATTTGGGACTGAGTAGAATATAATCCTTTTCTCTGTTCTCCACATCTACATAGTGGAATAACATTCTCTAGTGTCTTAGATTCACAAATGGTGACTCATTATAACCCACCCAGCTTCCTCAGTTCCAGTCACCATGGGATAATAGTGGAATATTTCAGTCTTTGGCTCATATGCTGAGCTTACCAAAAGCAAGCAAACTAATCATGCTGATTGGTTTTGTCATGCAGAAATTTTTTTGACCAAGAACTGGGCTGAGACCCGCAACTGTTTCACATAGGCTTTCAAATAACTATAGCAATGATTCATTGCCACTAATGATTATAGGGCTTGAATTTAATTTATTACACAGACCTGACAGGCGATATACATCTTTAAATCCCATGAACTATCCATTCTCCCATCTCTTCCATCTTTTAATAATAATCCAGATAAATTTAGTTTATAAACTGGTGGTTTGATTCAAGAAAGACAATATATTAGGCCAAATTTTTATCTCACAACAATAGGTAGATCTACAGTGAGGGGTTTTGAATGTTAACACATATAACTTTTCTATATATTTAACTTTTTAGAATTTCACAGATATATCCAAGCCATATCTAGCTAGCTGCTATTCCTTACAAATAGTGTAGCTGAGGGTATAAATTGTCTAAGATCTTTTTGGAAATCTTGGGTAGAAAAATCCAATAGTTAGTCTCTTTATCCAATAATATATAGTAGGTCTGAACAAAAACATTCTTTCTTGACATACTGGTATGTTGTATACTTACTTCAGCATTGAAGATAATTCCAGAGAAAACAGGATAGCTAAGGCAGTTTTGGGGCACAAGCTAGATACAGCATACTCCTCAGTCTGATCATATCAGCTTCCACTGTACTTCTGTATTTCAGACAGATTCCAGAATCTCCATTTCCTGTGGGAAGAAGACAATCTCCATACTGCAAATGTATATTTAATCAATTGTCTGGTGGGGGAGAAGGGAATTACTCTGGCAAACCTACCTATATTTTTATCTGCTCAAAATGCATTACATTAATACAGGCTCTTCAATCTGGTACATTATTTAATCATCTATTTTATAGGAATCAGTAATTAATAGCTGCTAATAACCACACGGGTACTATGTCCCCATGAGGAATTATAGATGATAGCCTGTTTTCTGTCTTAATTTCACATCTACGAAGTGCAGCTATTATATTTGTCTAGCACTGGGAGCACTGCATATAAAATTTTCACAGTTGACTTACCTCTGCTCAATTTAAGTGAGTTGATGCCAGTAGGAACAAAGATAGGCCAAAGCTGAACACTTTTGAAACTCCCACCCTTTGAGCATAGCTCAAAACTCTATATTTATAAACCACTGGTAAATAACTACTCTGTTCATCAGCTGACTACTACCAGGTAGAGCTGGAGAATTTCACAACCAAGTCGGTGTCACAAAATGTCAGAACTCATTAGAGAATAGTCTCATCTTCATGCACTTGGATTTACCTGTTCGTTTTCTTGTTCAATTAAATGAGACTAAACCCCTTGATCAGTTTTTCTCAAACTGGAAGCATCGGCCAGTAAGTCCCTCGCCCCATGCCGCTTCCCACTGCCCCCATTGGCCTGGAGCAGCGAACCGTGGCCAGTGAGAGTCATGATTGGCCAGACTTGCGGACAGGGCAGGTAAACAAACCAGCCCGGCCTGCCAGGGGCTTTCCCTACACAAGCGGCGACCCCATTTTGAGAAACACTGCCCTTGATTTTTATTCCCACTGCCAATCAAACGAATCCACATTTTAGCTTAGCATGGAAGAGACACAAGAGGGAATTTTTAAAAAATCAGAAAGTCTGATTTGTAACTTTTCTTTCTTTCCTTTTTAAAGATTGATTTTATTGAAACTCGGAAAAATGTTATTTGAAATTTAAATTAAAAAAGAAGGGAGGATTTACAGCAAGATCCTGAAATGCACTGGGACCCATTGGATTGTTTGAGGATGGCAGAGATGTAGTTTCATGTTTCTAGGATGCTCAAAAAGGAAAATTTTGCAAATGGCAAAAATGTTGCTTTCTCCATTCCCTGCAGGTTGGGGAGCCTTGAAATCCCGGTAAGCAACATGAGGTTTTTTCCCATTAATCAAACACTTTCAAAGTTTGTTGAGTGAAATATCATTGACCTGCAGAGGGCATTTTGCTTTAAGATTTCACTGGGTAGTCTATGACTCAGCAAATAGACAAAATGCATTGACTTGTATGCAATGCCAAGGAATGTATTGTTGGCTTGAACTGCTGTACAGTACATTCAACTGCCTTTATAGCATTAATCTTAATATCAGTTTGGGATTTATCTATCGTGTTCCAAAATTACACAGCAAAATTCTGACAGAACAGTTGGTTAGACCAGTGTATAACCTTTGGTTCCCCTGCAGATATTCCCCTAAAACACCTAAGGGAAAAACTGGAAGCTCAGTTGCAGTTCACATTTGGATCTAGACTGGATAAAGTACTAGCAAAATATACTGTAAGGAAACAATCCAACACTAACAGTAAGATGAACTACATGACTTATTGGACTGTTTCAGTCTCTGATTTCTGTGACTCTATGAATATTGGGAATTAATAGATTTAGTGCAGTAAAACTATCCAACTGTAGTATGATAATACAACATAAATAACTATGAAATTCCCTGATAAAACCAAGACAAAAGCTCCTCTGAGTATAGGGCCAGATTAATGCATATCCACTATAGAACTGTGCCTAAGGTACCATCTTATGTATTTTTTTAAAGTATTTTTAATACAAAAAAAAAAGAGAAGATACTGCAACATTCCCCTGAGTCTGCAGTAGAAACATAGCTCAGAGAGGGATGAGATCTTCTGTGACTCTGTAGCTTTTAACTCCAGAACACACAGCTCTCTGGGGCCCCACCAACGCCATGCTAGAAGAGGTAGAAGAAGAGTGCACCAGTTGCTCACATACAGATTTGACCCAGCTACTAGGGAAACTACCGTGGGCCCTCCCTGCTGCTGAATCCTGCCTTGCTGAGGGGCAAAGTGGGCCTTCCTGTGTCCACTTCTAGAATGACCAGTTCCAGCCTTAACTATGGAGTCACTACCAGGCACCTCCAAAATTATACAAAATGCTAGTGGCTACCAGTGTATGATGTCATGGTTTCTGTGAGGATTAGTTTTAGAGAAGGAATCTTTCGGAGAAGGGAATGTGGTGAAAAGAGGTATGAAGTTTATGTAGGCCAGCAGCTACGTCAAGGTTCCTTCCCCACTCTGAACTTCAGGGTACAGATGTGGGGACCTGCATGAACACCTCTAAGCTTAACTACCGCTTAGATCTGCTTTTGCTGCCACCACCCAAGTAGTTTGAGTCATTTCAGAAACTGTCTTCTCCCCCACAACCTTTCCCTCCCTGGGTAGACTTGAGAGACTCCTCCATCAATTCCCTAGTGAACACCGATCCAAACCCCTTGGATCTTAAAACAAGGAGGAATTAATCATTCCCTCCTCCCCTTTCCCCCCAGCAATTCCTGGTGAGTCCAGATCCAATCCCCTTGAATCTTAAAACAAGGAAAAATCAATCAGGTTCTCAAAAAGAAGGCTTTTAATTAAGGAAAGAAAGGTAAAAATCATCTCTGTAAAATCAGGATGGAAAATAACTTTACAGGGTAATCAGATTCATAGAGCCCAGAGAAACCCCCTCTAGCCTTAGGTTCAAAGTTACAGCAACCAGAGGTAAAATCCTCTCAGCAAAAAGGAACATTTACAAGTTGAGAAAACAAAGTTAAAACTTATACACCTTGCCTGGCTGTTACAAGTTTGAAATATGAGAGACTTGTTCAGAAAGATTTGGAGAGCATGGATTGATGTCCTGTCCCTCTTAGTTCCAAGAGAGACCCCCTCCCTCAAAAAAAACCAAAAGAAATAATAAAAAAAAAAAAACAAAGAGCACAAACAAAAGCCTTCCCCCCACTAAGATTTGAAAGTATCTTGCCCCCTTATTGGTCCTTTGGGTCAGGTGTCAGCCAGGTTACCTGAGCTTCTTAATCCTTTACAGGTAAAAGGATTTTGGTGTCTCTGTCCAGGAGGGATTTTATAGTATTGTACACAGGAGGGCTGTTCCCTTCCCTTTATAGTTATGACAAGCTGCTACTCACTTCATAGTTTACTGTTGTTTTGTCTCTTACTAAGTCCTTCATTTTTTGCTTCACTGGGACATTATCATTTCATTAGCATGTTGCATCGAGCGCTAACTAAATAGAGCAGGAGTGAGTAAATACGAAATGTAAACTTGAAAGCACTGGATGGAGATTTGTAAAATGGTCTATAGAAAAAAGAGAAGACAGCAGCAAGATGATAGGAGAGGATATATTTAAGGAGTTTGCCTGAATGAAGAATCCCAGTTAATCCTACTGTCTGATTGCCTATTCTAGTCAAAACATTGCCTGGTAACTATTGGCTTAGAGAAGATGAGAGGTGAGCAAAACCACATCCCATGCCCTAGAGGGCCATGGTTTTCCTCCCATCAGTTACAAGTGATGGAATGAGAGATCTGGACTTATGGTGAAATCCCTTCAACTCTGGTCTTGCAATTTGTGTGAGTGAGAGTGAAAGAAGGCTGCTGTATGAACTGCCATTTCACTGTATAGTTTCATACAAGTTTCTTGTATCTCTCGTGCCTAAGAATGACACTTGTAATAATACTGCAATCATTCAATAAATAAACCTCCTCTGTTCTTTGACAGAGGTAAGATTTGCTGTCATGGCCATGTGTGTGCTACAGTTACAAGCGTGGAGAACAAACAAAACTGCAACCCTTCCATAATGCACTCTGAGACTAGGTACATATTGAAAGTTGTCTTTCTTGTCACTTCATTTATTCTTTCAGATCACAAAGGACTAAGTGACAAACTCTTGTGGCTGTGTTACTCATTCTCAGCTCAGTGAAACAAATAGCAGCAAACCTGTTTCTATTTTGAGATCAGTGCTACATAGTGGAGAGCTATTTCTAATAACTCTTTAACACCCTAGTCTACATTCATTAAGTGAGTTGTCCAATCTGTTTAAAAAACCCCTCCTATCTACCCACAGACAAACAGGTTTGAACAACAACACGTGAATGAAGGAAGAAGGAGCCAAAAGATCTTACAGTGGCTGATAGAAACTGTTATTTTATTTGTGCATTAAATGTTGTTATTGGGGAGATCTTAAAAAGTTCTGGGTCCTGAAGTTCAAATGCTTAGTTCAAACTCTCTCCTTCTGACACACTACTCTCCATGTAGCAGGCTCTTGCTTCCTTCTACTCTCTTCTTACAATGGAAGAAGTCCCTGCCTATCCTGTTCTTTGGGAGGTGGCTGGCAGAACTTCTCACTCATCTCCAGTTTCTGCAAGGGGCAGTTTGATGAATATACAGTATGGAAATCCTTCTGTTCCTATTGTCATGGCTGCAGAGCTACCTGAGGCTCTGACCCCTTCTCTGAATGCACACAACTCAGATATGAGGCTTTGTTCCGGTGATTCCCTGGGGTGGAATGATTCTTCCACTCTTAGACCAGGTCCTGGACTACAGCACCTTGTGGCTCAACTGGGCTTACCCCCAACTGGGTTTGGTTATCTGTGGTTCTTCTCTTACAGAGCTTGTGGCCGGTGGTGAATAGTGACCCCAAACAGCCTTCTTAAAACAAGGTGCGGTTTAGTCTTAACAGAAGGAACAAGACAAAGCGTAGCAGAGGTTTTTAGAACAATAAAGCATCTATACTCATGTCCATTGTACCTAAACACAAATCCCAGACCCCTGCTTTCTGGAAGGTCTTGGTCTCAGAATGTTTCCCAACAGTCTCTTCTTTTGAGGAACAGCCTTTTTAATCCAACCAAAATTCTCTGTTCCAGTTTTCCCGGCTTGGATCCCCTCTGTGGCTGCCAGTTGAGACCCTTTCTCCCTTGACACACTGTCCCGTGAGCTTAGCAGGGTCAGAGGTGGCACTTCACAAAGAATGGCATAGACACTGTCCCTCCAGTGTGGGTAAATGTGTGTTTCTCTGAAGCCATTGTCCTCCTTCCTAATTGAATTAACCTGTTGTAGTCATACATCCATCCTGCTTACAACATCCAGACAAACAGAACATATAATAGTCACAAATTGTTATAGAGCAGTTTCACATCCATCACACCTATGTTCCGCCCCGCTCTGGGATTATGCTGTGATGGGACATCATAACTTCTCTGCCCGTTACTGCTTTTCTTTCTGGTTAACATTTAAAAACTTTCTGCAGTCAGCATGGCCAGAGCACCTGCTTCAGGAGTTTGAGGGCAAGAAAGTTCCTTATGAAAATATTTCTTAGCCTGAGAAAAAGATTTAGGTTGGTTATAGGATGAGCAAAAACTCAGGATTTCCATATTCACTAGTTTGTTGATCTCCTAATTTACATTCAGGGGGTTGAAAAGACTGATTTCTTTTCTCCTCTCTAAATCTTTCTATTTTAGGGTTGGTTGTTTTGTTTGTGTTTGAATGAGGAAATGTTGTGGCCAGGAACAATGTGGCATGGTTAATACTGCCTTGAGTAGAAAAGGCAGGTGCTGTTGAGAATTTTCACACCCAGCTCTGCCAGGGTATCTTATATAGCCCCTGGCTTTTTTGAAGCTTCTCCGAAGCAGCTCCCACAGACAACATCCCAGATGCGGCAGCTGGGGAAAAAAATGAGACAGCAAAATGGTTGCTTGCTAACACTGAGAAGGTATTCTTTCAGGAGCCTCTGGAAAGAACCCCAGGACCGCAAAGGCCTGCCTAATCTGGGCGACACAGAAAGAGGCCAGGAATGGGATGGTTATGCTAAGGCAGCCAACTGCAGGGCCTCAATAACCTGCACATGGCTGGAACCGTGCAGATGTAACCCACATACCTTTGGGTGTGGTGCTCTGTGCCATCTAATGGCACCGAGACCACTTAGAGAGAGATTAATGAGTCTGCTCTACAGACTTAGCTAAGAGCCATATGGCTTTTAGCTCCTGCAGTAGAGGCTCATGCACTAAGATCCCAGGTTTGATCCCACCTGCAGACAACCGAGATTTGTCAGCGTTACACATGTGCACTGAGCCCAGACAGCCACAATATTTGGGGGAAAGAAGTTGTCTACAAGAGATCAGCTTCCAGTTGCTGGAGGAAATGCAGCCCCTCAGTTGCTCTCTGAAGGAAGGAGCACAAAATATTTAGTGCCCATTGGGCTGAGGATGGTCCACAGAACCTCTTATGAGAAGGAATGAGAGACCTCCATTGCTCCTGGGATATGGGGTGCTCCAAGACAGGACTGCACTTAATTTTAGTTTTAGTCCAGCTCTGGGGTTCCCTGCAGCAATAGTCAACCCAGTAAGCTTCTGCAGCTACAGAAACTGCTTCTTTTCCTGCATAAACCTGAAGTCAGACTTACGGGGTTTCAGGCCTTTCCCAGAAAGGCACCACAGACTCCACCCCACCCAATTACCATCTATGGCAAGGAGGAAGTCAGACATGGACACACACACTCCTGCCATTCAGCTGCCATTCCAGGTCCCGTATTCCTCAGGTTAGGCAGATTCAAGGAACAATTGTATCTTGGGTATCCCAGAAAGCCAGGGATTTTTTTCAGCAAAACAGAGCCCCAACAAGAAGACTCCAAATCACACCGTTGTGCAGCATATAACATTTAAATTATGTGGCAGCAAGGACACTGGAAGTTTTGGTAGCAGGGCAGAGGATCATTCAGACTTTTGGCACCCATTAAAGTGCAGAAGATGTTTTGGATTTCTGGCAACCTGGAAGCAGTTAATATATTGGGGGGGTTACTTTTCCCCACCCACCATTCTTACACAGGGGTGAGATGACTTGAAATTTGGGAGAGGGCTTTTGAATTCTTTATCCTCCACTCCAGCAAACCTTAACAGCAAGTGCCTCCCTCACTTCCCCCATCCTTCCACCCCTCGTGACTTTCAAGAACAGAGAACAATTCATTCAACCTTTGTGCTAAAGATAATGAAGCAGTGCTGCCATAGGAGACGGGTGTGTGGTGGCCCCGCGCCCTTGCTCAACAACTCACACCTGCTGCAGGGATACAAAGACTCAGAGAATTTCCCTCTGGATTTCAGGACAATCACAGGTGGGAGGGAGGACTACATCCTCAAAAGGATGATCAGGCGGGAACTCTTGCCTCCATGCAAGTAATAAACATGACTCAATATAAATGAAATTCTACAAATGATGAATAATAAACCAGTAAAGTGTAGTATGGTTTTCCCTATTATAGAATCATGGATGACTAGGGTTGGAAGAGACCCCAGGAGGTCTATTAGTAGCCTCCCTCCTTGTTAAAAGGTTTTTGCTATTGGAAATCTAGTGTAATTTTTAAACACTTTGAAGAGAAAATCCATTATAAACTCAGCTCTACAAAATCAACATAATACAGTGATATGGAATGAGTTTTACTAGCTTCATCTCATTTCATTTTTAGCAAATGTTTTCATTTGTTGATATTTTTAGCATTTGGTTGTGTTTTGCAATTAACGTTCGAATCCTATCTTAGTGCAGTTTTATTGCCTACATGCAGTTTTATTGCAGCATTTAGGATATAGTTTACTAACCAAATCCTTTGCTTGATTCAAATCTTCCAACGAAGAGTAAGTTTCAAAAACTGCAGGATAATTCTTAGCAATATCCCTATGATTTCATGGCTGAAAACTCAGTTCTTCAGTTCCTAGTTGGGAAAGCAAACTTTAAAGAAGCAAAGAAATACTCATATCTCCCTCCATCCTTTCTCTATCAGACCTTCATAAAATAAGTAGAACAAAAAAAGAGAATCTTACTTTTGTGGGTCTGTGAGCTGCCTGAACCACAGAAGAGTCAGTTGCATGAAACAGAGTTCTGGACACAGAATGCAGAGAGCTGCAAAAATCGCACCTATGTGGCATGGTCTGATTTTTTTGAACTATGGAATATGTACCTCACAGTTCTTTTCAGACTCCCACTAAGTCAACAGAGATATAATGAGGTAGTTAATCATTAACACGCTATAACATTTTATGTACGTTTTACCATATAATTTTAATTGCACTAAAACTTTTGTCAAAATATTTAAACACACATTTTAAATTCAGTTTTCTGTAAAGTAATACTTCAGAAACATTGTCACACTGATTAGATGAGTTTAAGACCAGGAGGAACCATTCTGACCCGCTAGTGTGGGGTCCTGAAGAACACAGATCATAGAATTTGAAAATGTAGAGAGAGCGTGTCACAATTCTTTTCTCCTGTTAAAGTCTTGCTATCACATTTCTTGTGCACCTAAAATTCACAGTTATATCTTGGTGGTGAGGAGGAATGCAGGAATGGCTCCCAAAGCAAGATGTGAAATATATTATTTGGTTTGCCATTTGGAGAGCCAAATCTGAGCTGTTGCATTCTCTTTTTGCCTGGAATTGTTTTGACTCCATATCTGAGTAAGACGGCTAACACATTAACATTTCAATAAAGAGAACTGCTCCGAACTTGCTGTCTTGAAATCTATTCTTCTTTATTTCTTCTTGGTTTTTAATTTCTTCCTCGTTTTTCCATGAGTGAAAAAAATGGCTCTGATTTCTTGGTAGGTGTTCTCACCTTCCTTGCGTTTCATCCTAGCTAAAGCCCACAGTATTTTTTGTTGTGGTCTACAGGCTCTTACAAAGAACAATTTCTATCCCATGCAATAAGTGCTCTGATTGGCAATTGCTTGCAATAAAGGGCTCTACTAGGAGAAAGAAAATCCTTTTCCTGCTTCTCCTTGAATCACCTTACATCCCATTATCTTCTCAGGGATGGATAGATTCACGGATTTGATCGCAGGTAACGTGATAGGGTTCCCTGAGTGTGGGTACTGGAACTTTCCCTCTCTGTTGTGGCTGCTCCAGATTGAGACTCTTTCTTTGGCCCGGGATAGCAGGGTTGTGGAGTTTGCCATTTTGCTGCACAGGCATGTTCGATTGCTGGCTTTATGATTGTGAATCAGGATGTTGCAAGGTTAGGTATGTTTTCGAAAGGGCTGAGATTTGTTGTTATGATTGGAGCCTGGCGACAGCCCTTGGACATTATTACGAATCTATTGATTCACAGTGACCACAAATTTGGGCAGTAGGTTGTGGCAGCTAGGAAACGAATTTCCCTTCCTGTGACCAGGAATGGTGCGGCACGTGGGACAATGCATTTGTGGATAAGGTCTAAATGCCCCGCCTATAAATGAAGCGCCAATGCCTCTCCCCATGAGGAGAACAGGACTGGATTCTTGGAGATTCCCAAGGGTCGGTGGTTGTGACAGCTATGCAATTTTCTGCAATTTCATTGCAGAGATCTTTTGAATTGTTTAATTGTCATTAGAGTCTATTGTACCATTGAGGGCTGGGACTCTATGTCACCTCTCAAGCGGGGAGATGTGCAAGACCTGGGGGTTCAAAGGACTCTATTGAACAATGTGCCAGAGAGGAATGGGCTTTTGGAACAATAAGTGTGTGAAATGATTTTCCTGGGGAATATCTAGGGGGAGGTGAATGCAAATTCCTCACTTCCAGTTACGTAAATACTCACCCTTTTGAAAGGATGGCCTGAGGCATAAGCCATTGTCTGCTGATCACCTGTTATATGAGAACAAAATCAAAGGCCAAAATTATATAAAGGAAAGGCTAAAGTGTTTGTGGTTGTTCTGCTTCTGAGACAGTTATGAACTTGTAACCATCAGGAAAACCAGTTGGGGAGTTTTGAAGGACTGACATACATGAGACCCCGCAGTAGGAATTGGCGAGACTTCTGGTAAGCTTTTTAGCATGCACATGCGGGGGAAGGGGGGTGTTATTGTTTTTCTCTGTAATGCTTGCACTTTAGGAATAAATATGCTCGATTATAAAGAGCTGTATGGTAACTAATAACTATGGAATATTATGCTGTTCATAGTCTCTAGAGAGAAAGCAAAGCACAGTCTGGCTTGCTGGGGATATCACGGTATAGGCAGGGAACTGTGCAGACTGAAAAATTCCAGTCAGGAGGAAGAAAGAAGTGGTTTCTACTGAAGAAAAGTGATAGTTTAGGAGCCAGAAGCCTGCAGTGGGTGCTCTTGGTAGACTACAAGGCGGGAATACAGGTGCAGTTGCCCTGAACGGTGACAATGGTCATTCCTATGCAATAGCAAACCCATTGTCTCTGGCCTGCCACACTCTGGAATAGGAAGGCTTCTCTAAGCCTTGGGTTAGGTGAGGTGATCACACTCAGAAAACTTTGAGACACTCTCTAAGAGCGCTCCTCTGATCCCCTTCCCCCATTACTGCTGCCAGGGTGTGTCATCACTCAGGAGTTAGCCTTGATTGAGTTATCTGGAATTTTTGGCCACGCAGCTGTAGCTTCTGTCAATGGCACACTTAGACAAGGTATCTGTCTCGGCCCTCTTTGGCTGCTTACCAATGGCAAAAAACCATCACGACATTTTAAAGATGAAAACGAGATTCCGATATGTCTGTCAACTGCTACCGCAGCACAATGGCATTCTGTTTCAACTAGACTTCTGTGGAGCTTAGCCTGTGATGCGTGTGATAATGTAAGCCATTGCATAGGCTGAGCCATTTCTGTCTTAAAGGGTAATGTAACATGGCCAAGCAACTGGGATATGAAAATTGGCTACAGCATTTCATTAGCATGTTATTATGCTTTGTATAGTCACACTGTGCATTTACATGATAACACCAGCAAATTATTAAGGAGAGGATGGAAACTAGGGAAATTTTCTGCCTTCCTCTTCCCCACCCATCCTTCTCACATCTCCAAATTGTTTGTTCATTGTCTAAACGGTTACTAGCTTCCCAGCCAGGAAATAAAATTTCTCCTCTCTATGGGCCCAGTCCAAAGCCCATTGAAGTTAGTGGGAATCTTTTCAGTGACTTCAAAGAGCTTGGGATCAGGCCCTGTATGTTCTGTGGGCACTATATGTTCAATAGCCTGGAACTGGAAATATTTGCTGTAAATGAATTTTCACTACATTTGCCAAGTGGAAAAGTAGGCTGAAATCAAGCCACAGCGCTGGACAATGACTTTACAATTGGCCCTGAGGGAGCAAGCAGTAGTTTGTAGTTGCAGAGCCCCATCAAAATCGGGACTCAGGCACAAGTCCCTCCATGCTCCTCTGGGAGGAAGGGAGGAAGTGACTTCACCTCCTTCCATGGAGAAGCTCATTGGTCCCTGTGCACCTGGCCAGCTAGTGTGGACAGTGAGTCGAGGGGTGCAGGTGCAGCCATGTCACCACTCTGCCTGTTTCTTTGCAGCAGGAAATAGTGGGTGAGTAGCACCTCTTCCAGCTATCACAGCAAGAGTCAGTAGTTGACACTTACACCCTCTTACTCTGCTGAGTGGCCAAGCAAGGGCTGTGACAGCTAAATATGCACTGTGTGATAAAGGGAATATTTTTTTCACATAGTGCATATTTAGCTGTGGAACTCATTGCTACAAGATATCATTGAGCTCAAGAGCATAGGAAGATTGAAACAAAGGATTGGATATTTATATGGATAACTGCCAGAGTTGTTACAATAGTATAGATTTAAAAAAAACAACAAGAGTACTTAGAAGAGAAAAACTAATACTTCTGAGCACATGCTGACCTCTAAATGGGGATTGGAAGAAACTTTCCAGGTGAGCAGGTTACCAAACCTCTCCAGCTGGAAGTTATGGGGTATCATCCTCTGAAACACCTACTGTTCACCACTATTAGAGACAGGATACTGAACTAGATGGATCACTGGTCTGATTCTGTCTGGCAATCCCTCTGTTCCTGAGCCTATGCATGTAATGCTTGCCTGATGTGGTGAGGACTGGAAGTGGTTGCTAAACAAAGCTTGACTTTTTTTCCTAGTGAGTTTATCACTGACTCACTTTCCTCAGTGAGTCCCAGTACTTTGGAATGCTGAAGTACAGTCAAAATGCTGCAAGGTAGTCTTTGCACAGCCCATGGAAAAAGGCAGCTGTGGCTAAAATCGTCTCCAGTTACACTGGATTCCAAATGGGAAACCTATAAAATCTTACTATATTTCAAACCACATTCAGTCCATTTATAGCCAAGGCAGTGGTTCTTAAAGGAAACTGGTTGCTCAGTTGGACAGGATGATGGAAATCTCATTAGGATGCAGTGGAGTGGTTGATTCAATAATATGAAAGAATGGATACATAGCAAAAGCTCTGGGCCAGATTCTCAACTAGTGTAAGTGGGCCCAAGCTACACGGATGGCAGAAAAGCTCTGTCCATGTGTACCAGTTGAGGGTCTGGCCCTCTTTTTCTCTGGTGCTTGTGTCGTTGCTAGTGGCTTTGTTTTAGATGACCGCAGATACCCTTGGATTTTGCTGTAGATATTTTACATGACCCAAAGACCTGGAAAAGGTACATGATTCTTGATATTCCATCCTTCCAATATCCAAAGTATCTAGCCAGCTAGCACACTCCAAAAAGATTTTTACTTTGAATATATTTTGCTATGAATATAGGTGAAAATCACTTATACAAATGCACACACTACACACACCTCTTGCCGTAAGTACATAATATACCATTTAGTGGCATTACATACTGTGCTGTACTAGTAATGGGAGGCTAGGTGAATAGTAGATAATTGAATTCAAGAGGCCTCATACTCAGGTTATATCCAGACTCTCTCCTCTTCAAACATGTATTGCCTAACATGAATATTTTATGTTTGGAATATCACTCTGCTGGTGCCACTTCCCAACCCCCCTATGCCACTGACTGTATCTGAGATATCAAAAGGTTTGCTGCCCTCTTTCCAAGCAGATGTGTCTCCTGTCCTCAGCCCTGGCTGGGGATCGTGGGAGGTTGGTATTACCGAGGAGCTCCTGGGAGCTTGCACAAGTTCCTTCTTCACAAATCTGGCCTTTCATTAAAAGGCAAATTGCAAGCTTTCATTTAAAAAGGTTTCTAGCTCTATTCTGTGAGGAATTAGCCTTCTACCGCATAATCTGATTTCTCAGAAGGGCTCCCCAGAGACCCCAAGGCCACGTGTGTTAACCTAGGGGCTGAGCTCAGGATGGAGATTTTCGCTTTGTAGCATAGAATATATTTATACATCCATTATGGACTAAATGTTCAAGTCAGGGTGACTTCAGTGGGATTTGTGGGTGTTCAGCAGCTCTGAAAGTTCAATCACTTATAGTTAGGAGCCTAACTAGAAATGTAGGGGTAAATAGAAAGCATCAGGCTTTTCCCTCTCTCATTCTCTTTCTATATATACACATTCAAGTGGTGTAATACTGGAATAAAACTTTCCATGATAGACAATGAGTCGCCTAAAAGAATTTCAACAGTCAGCAGACCGAGCTATTTGCTGCATCATAAACATGGTGTGCAGATCAGTGCTCCTTTCTTTATTCTCAGTCATCAGCTCTTTGGCTCACAGAGATTATGCATAGATGGTGTCTGTACCAAACACTGCTAAAAGAGTTTGGCCATGTTCCGTCTGATCTCAACAGAAAATGCGAGCATATACGTCTATATGATAAACCAAAAAATGAAAAGTCAAAGAAAGCCTTTTCTTCACATCAGCTGACTAAAAACTAACAAATCATTTGCTCAACAAGAAATTGGTTATTTTCAGAGTGGAACTGAGGAAATCCAGAGCAAAAAAAAAAAAAGCAGCAGCAGCAGCAGCCCTTTTAAGACCTCATTTACTTTTTGGTAGTTCCACTATTATTCCCAGAAAGTAATAAGCAGGTCATTAGAAAATCCAATACACACATTTCCTGAAGACTTATGGATTTCTACTACAGCTATCTTAGAACCCACTATATGAGTTGATATCAACAAATGGTATCTCGGTAATCATTCTGGATGTGTTTTTCTTGTATTTTTCCATCTTCTGGGCACTGACTTAAGGCTTGTTATTCTCAGCCAAGAGCAGTTGTGGGAAAATTAAATAGCATATGTTCCTATCAAAGAGAATGGATTAATGGAATCAATGGAAAACACCATTATTTTCAAAAGCTTTAAACCATTTACAAAGCAATCTCACAGTCAGAACACAGGACAATGTTAAAGTGCCTTCCTAGTAAGAAACCTGTGTGACCTCTGGGTTATGGCAGTTGGTCACTAGAAGATCAGTTTGGAAAACCGGTGGACATAAACAGATCACAATATTTCAACTGATCTCTATCCTGTCTGAATCTGTTCAATAGGAAATATTTTTTCTATGGAGAAACTTAAAATATTATAAAGATGAAATGTAAATATAAATAGATTATGCAGGATCTGCAATCCAAAAGTTGTTCTCATGAACTATAAAATCATTGAAATCATTCTAAATCATAATATAATGGAAGAGAAATGCCAGTAATTCTCTAGCCCTATGTATGCTAAAATGCAAGACACACACAATTTAGAAAGACCATCAAGGCTGACTCAGTGGTTGGAAGGTAACATTGTAGATCCTGGGAAGGTGAGATTAGTTTTGTGTTACCCTACAGTGGTACTTGCTGGATGGCTAAGCATGGCATTAATGGAACATCTGAAGGAGAGTCAGTGTTGCAAAAGGTATTTTTACAGCAACAGGTGGGAGAAACACAATTAAACATAGCAACTAGCCTAAGGCTTTCTTGGAAACAAAATTGCACACAAATCCTGGATTACAGTTGTGTAGGTTGAGAGAGTTAGAGTTGGGGGAACACCTCTCCTCAGGTTCCAACATCTGTTTCAAACTGTGTAAGGCTGTTTTGGGAAAGCTAGTCTTGTCCTGAATTCCAAACTTGAATCAAACTTGTGTCTTCATAGAGATGTGCCAGCTGTTATTTTCCCGTATGTTTGTCTTACCTGTTGCTCTACCCATGTCACTTTAACTTTCCTTCTAGCACTCCTTTTATGGCAGGTAAAATTAGAAAACTGTTGGCAATGGTAAATATTTACCAAAGAGGTCACACAATTGCACCTTGTGATGTGGCTGTAAAATGAGTCATAATTGAGTCATAATGGCTTCAGAAACATGAATTGTGAATTTCCTGGCTGCTGTGGACTGAAATGCCAACCTAAATGGTAGACAGATGTATTTTGCATAATAGATTCGTAGTAAAAAGAGATTCATAGAATAAGCCCAGAAGAGACCGTTATATTCAGGAACTCAAACTAGATAACACAGACCATTTCACCCACTTATTGAACCCAATAACCTGTTTGTGTGTTTGGCTAAGCAAACCTTCCAGAAAGACCTCCAGTCTTGAAGGAACCAAGAGATGGAGAATCCATCACTTCCCTTGGCAGTTTGTTCCAATGGTTAATCACCCTCACTATTAAAAATGTGTTCCTAATTTCAAATGTGAATGTCTGGCTTCAAGCTTCCAGCCACTGGCTCTTGTTATACCTCTTCCCTGCTGAAGAGCCCTTTAGTAAACAGGTACTTTTACTCTGTATGACGTCACCTCTCATTTTTAATAAGCTAAACAGACTGAGCTTATTAAGTCTTTCACTGTAGGGCATTTTCTCCAGCCCTCCAATCATTTTTGGGACTCTTTTCTGCACCCTCTACAATTTTCAACATCCTTTTAAAACTATGGACACCAGAACTGGATCCAGTGTTCCAGTATTGGTCTCACCAATGCTGGATACAGAGAGAAAATCACTTCCCTACTCACTGATCCTCTGTTTACATCCAATGACTGCATTAGCCCTTTTTGCTACAGCATTTCCCTCGGATCTCATGCTGAGTTTCTTATCTCCTCTCACCCCTAAATCATTTTCAAAGTAACTTTTTTCCAGAGTACACTCCCCCGTTCTGTAGGTATAGCCTTCATTCTTTGTTCCTAGATGTATAAGTTTGCATTTGGCTCTATTAAAGCACTTTATTTAAAGGGGCACAGCTTACTAAGCGATCCAAATCACTTTATGACTTCCTTACCCATACATCTCAAAGGATAACTAACAATACAGCCACACCTGTTTTGGTTATCAACACACCTTTATGTGTATGCTCAAACGGCACATAGCTTCTGAATGCCACTGTGTTTGCAACTCCAGCTTTGCAAAGTTATGAAAATATACCATCTCATAAAGATAAATCTACTCACCTTTTTATCTTGTCAACAATTATAATGAGAAAATTGGTTGTTTTATTTCCCTCTATCCTTCCCCCCCCCCCCCCGCCACTCCAAAAAACAACCCATTGCAGGAAAGTAGTTGAGCAGAATTTTGCAAGGCCGCCTTACTCGTAAAGCACAATGAAGTATCATGATTTTCCAAAGGAAAAGTTAAATATGAGGTACTGTAGTTTCTTCATGTATTGTGCACATATGGAGATGGGGAGATAAGAGCTCAGAAGCACAAGGGAGATGTTACATTATTTTCTCTCCAGTAGGTCTATAAAGCATCCCCTTCATGGAGTCTTGAGGATCCTTTCTCAGTTTTCCCCACCCCTGAAGTCCCATATCACTGCTCTGCTGGCTGAGAAAGACCAAGGACTATGAATTTGACCTTTGGTGCTTGCATGGCATCATTTAGCCCCTCCCAGCATATTTAACTTTCCTTTGTATCCCTGTGGAACCTTTTCTGAATGCCAGGATACTCGTCACAGTAGCTTTGGGAGTGGTTATGAACCACCTTCTTTAAATTGTCTGTATCTGTATACCCAAACTAAATAAAGCTATTGTCTATGGCTTTTTCCTGTAATCCACAGCAGTTTGTTCCATCTGCACTACTGTAATGCTAAGTGTTACTACAACAAGAAAAAAGCAATGCTAAACCTAATGCATAAGCCAGATAGGAAGGCTTTAAAGTGAAGGCAGCTATAGAGCGCAAAGCAATGTCTTGTGTAATGCAGTTTTTGTTGATTCTCATCAGGAGTTGTTGGCTCTCAACTCCTTCTGTGCAGGAAAGTTATTATTTGTAAAGCTCTCTCAGTGTACATAAGGTCCTTTGTCCTGCAATACTCCAGGAGATACAAGGCTATCAAGGAAGTGCTGCTGTCTAGTAATATATAGGGCTACCTGTTTTTACGGCTTATGTGCTGTGAACAGCTTGTGGTCCACTAAGACAAAACTCCTTCAGTGTACGTAAGTGAGACAGCATCTCCATGAAAATATACTAACATATATTTTAATAGAACCACAGGAGCCTTCCTGAATCTGGCTCGTATCAAAGTACCTTAGTTCAGGTCTCATGATGGCAGATAATATTACTCATGTGCCTCTTTTGGTGTGCTGTATGAACATGAGGATTCAGATCAACTTCCTTTAAGTTTAGAGTTTGACCTTTCCAAGGATGAATGTGCAAAACTTCCACCAGTTTTGTAAATGCGTTAACTTAATCAATCATTCCCTACAGCAATCTTGCAACTAGTGAACATAAACATAAGTCAGTTATAGTATGTAACCTGGTTGAGGCCTAAAGGTACGACTGAACTACAGGTGTTTAATAAAATAGGAGAATATCTCTTACATATTTAGTAAACGGAAGGAATTCCCCAAACTCTTGATTCCCATTGGTTCTCAGTTCCAGTCTCCCTCCCTCCTCACCCAATCCTCCAGACTCCTACTGTCCATCCAGTTCCATTCTCACCTAAGGTCAGACTAGATGATCCACTTAATGTTCCCTTTCAACCTTAAAATCCATGACTCCAAGTCCCAGTCTTCTTCCCCTACAACTCCCAGCCCCCCTTTCCTTTCCCTCCACAACATCCAGACCAAGTTGTGTGTTTCCCCCACAGGTTCCTTGTCTCAATTAACTCCTTGTCCCTCTCAGTCCAGTTCTTGTCTCTTCATTCAAATCAGGCAGCTTCCTCCTCCAGGCTGCCTGGGTGAGAGCAGGTGGAGCACTGAAAGCACTGGAGAGACAGCATCCCTGCTCTCACTTCTGGTGCCCAGCACTGGTAGCAACTCAGCACTGCAATCGCAGGGAAAGTCCTACTTAGCTCCAGGCTGGAACATGTCCAGTGAAGACAAAATAGTTGGAGATTTTAGCTGTGAAGCTCTAGTCAGCCTCTTCTGAGGATGGGAGAACTGAGATTTGTCAGCCTTACAATTCAGCCAAATTTGGGCCAATTTCTACAAGAATGGCAAAAAGGCTGACCAAAAGCCCCCTTTCCTCCCCACTCCGCCCATTTTAAGTCCCTGCTCCAAATCATGGGGGTGCCAGACCTTCTCAAGGAAAGGTCTCAAGAGTGTTTTTAAAATGGACAAAAAGTATTTTTCGTAGCCTTGTTCTTGGAAAGAGCATAACTGTTTAGGTTGAAAATTTCCAAAATAAAAAAATCATTTGGAGTCAAAAATCAGGCATGGAAAATTTCAGTCAAATGGTTAAAGTTTGACAAAAAGTGATAAGCAACTGAAAACAGGGTCTTATAGTGGAAAGAGTTAGGCAACCTCAATAACAGGTGATGTTACCAACTCGGCCTATAATTAATTAAACTAAGGTCTGAAAAATCAGTAGGTATGTGGTACTTGCATTAAATTGGACTCATTGTTTCACTCGATGTTTTCGCACTTATATTATAATGAAGATCATGTACTTCAACTAGGATATATTTTACTGTTAGAAATTTTGTCAAGCCTTAGTGGGGATAGCCTAACATAAAAACACTAGAGAGGGCACACAGGGCATTTAGACCCTATTTCATGTTTCATGGAGCACTAGTTGGAGCATGTGCTTGGTTAAACAATAGATTGTGACCTAGAAAGATGAATAGGGATGGCTAATTTGACCACGATGCCAATTCTATCATCAGCATAGTATAATACTTTCAGCTACATTATTATACTTACCGTAATAGTGCTCACAGTGTGATAGGTGCTGTCCAACGATACCAAGTGGGACACAATTTATGCCCTAAAGAGCTCACAGACTGAGATTCCCTCAGTTACTTCAGTTCCAAGCACTTCTTCAGTAATAAATAGGATCCCTGTGAAATCTGGTCATTTGCATGCTTTTACTCTATACTTTCATGGGGGAGACCAGTGTATGGTATTTGGTAGGCCCTATCAATAAATGACTGAGTTCTGCAAAACAACAGGCAGTAGTTTACTGAATCAGATTATGAGGCCCTGCCAGCTATGAATTGCCAGTCATGCCACAAAGGTAATGAGAAGCACAGAGACAGGTATAAAACTGGAAACAATGACAGAAGTACCTAAGAAATAGTCAACAGCTACTGATTAGTCAGAAGGGGACACAGTGATACCAGGAAGTTTCTCTGAACTCTGGTGTGCTCAGCTACCTAAAACAGAAAGTCCAACCTAGAACAAGACCCTAGGCAATTTCAGTGGGCAGCAGAAGTGTCAAAGAGAGCACATTTCTGCTGGGACAACTCTTCTGTAGCAGCCAGCCTGAGCCTTACAAAAAGGAGAAAAGAAGAGCAAGAGACCAACACCAAGAGAAAAAAAGAAGGCTGTACTGTAAGACAGCAGTGTTCAGTATGGGAAAAAACTCCCAACAAAAAAACCAACTTCTCTCTACTTAGTTCCAATATCCTGCATAAATTTTCTCATTGAGGATTACAAGGGCAATCAGAGCTCATGAAAGGGCTACCAATACCTACTTTTTGTAGTCCACTAACTGCAAATCAAGTTAATTTATTTACTTAACCTCTTTGACATTTGTATATGATACAGTATTTTAAAGTGAACCAATTCAACTCAATTACCCACGTTGATTAAACAGAAAAATCTTGTATCTTCCTCTCTGCACTTCCTTCAGAATGTTTATTATTATTATTATTATTTGTACAGCGTAGAAGACAGACAGAGGAAAGCGGGAACCTAAAAAAAGCATACGCAAGAAGGATCAGTCAGAGAAGGGATGAAAACCATTCAGATCCACTTCTTCCTAACCTTTTCTACTGATCTCTATCCTTACATGGAATGCCACAGCTATGTACTCCTCCTGTTCTAGACGTGGGACTTGAGACTGATCAATTAATATAAATTTAAAATAATTTAACAAAAAAAATTGATTCTGATTTTAGACCAGCAGGTCATTAGTCTGCTACCCGATGTGCTTTATCTTATATGAGAGACAGCAGAGTGGATATGAGTATCCAATGAAAGAGTGGGCGTCTTGATATTTTGACCGCATAAAATTAATGATAACTCAGTACACTGAAATATACAGTTTATTTCCTCAAAGTCAAGCAGTACGATTTGTCAGTAGGTAAATGTTGTGTCAAGCAAGAAAACTGTACACATTTTCACTCTGGGCTGCAAAATCCAAACAACTGGAAAAACCTGACAGAAATCTTTCACTATACAAAGAGATCTAAAATTGAGAGATGACATAAGGTGAAGTAGCAGCCATCACCTAATGATGCCAAAGGCAAAATATTAGCACCAGAATTTTTTTAAAGCAACAATATATCTATTTACAGATTTACATATAACATTGGGAGACAGCCATCTTCTGGTCCCAACTAACAGAGCTTTAAAAAGAAGAAAGTGGGACATGGTGAATATATATCCTGCTTTGTGAGAACGATAATATATATAGCACTTTCAGTATTGCTATCTTTTTAAGAAAGATCTAAATCAAAGTACTGTACACACATAATGAAATTATATTATTATTCACAGTCACATTTCACATACATATCAGAGTAACCACAACATGTAAAAATTTTTAAAAAGTCACAGGTAAAACAATGCACACTACTTGACTAAAGCTAAACATAATTTATTTGGGAATTATTTAGCTTAGGGTTTCTTATGGTTAAGGAATGGGTCCAAAGAGAAAACTCACTGGTCCTAGTATCAATTAACATAGCAGCAAATATTTGTGGGATTTCGTTAGAAGTCTAAATTTTGTAAACTGTAAGAAGAAATTAAGGCCAGATCATTAGGTAGTCTAAATCAGTAGCTCCATCTGACTTTGATGGAGTGGATTTACACCAGTTGAAGATCTGGCCCAGGATATATGAATTAGGATCGTATAATAGGCAAAATGGTCCTTTTAACTTTTATAGCTGTCTGCGAAGGGCTTGGTTTTAGAGAAGTTTTTGTGCCAAGTCCCTGCAACGAAAGCAGTTCACTGATCAGGAAAAAGAGACCAAGATAAGCACTGAAAGAGGAGGATTTTGATAACAGACAAAGAAAAGAACCTTTTGTCAATATTAGAATTGCAGGAACAGAGTAAAGAGTTGATTTTCTCTCATTCTGTTTTACCTTTAATTGCTTATACTGTCCAAAGAGTTTGCTATAGACTGGTATCCATGTCAGCCTTGAAAGTAGCTCCCTGTTGCAGAATCTGTTTGTTATCGAAACACGGAGATACAGGGCTTCCTTTATATAATTTAAATAGTCTCTACATGAAGCTAAGATTTCCCTCTGCCCTTAAAAGCTATACCTTAACGTAGAGATAACACATGTATACACAGAGCAATTCTGTAGTATTTGTAGGAGATCAAATCAGTTAATCCCATCATTGTGTTAAGAGATGGGTTAGCATGATGCAAATTATCAGAGTTTTACTGGATGGCAGTGTTACTATATCACCTCCAGTAGTCTTGGACTGACTAAATCGTGTCCTATCATTAGAGTGTATATGTCAATATGTGAAGCGAAAAAAATACAGACGTTCACAGTCACAAACCAAAGTTACTCTGAATACTGCATTGAACTCATGTGGCTTAGGAGTATTTACGTGGCCTAGGTGTTTATATTGCATTTGGTGGTGAGGGAAAGATGAAAGAAATAGCATTACATGGGTAATCTTGACTATAACTTAACCATTTATATAAAAAAGGTGAACTGTTGAACAAACAGAAGGAAAATACAAGCAATTCGATTTGTCATGTTAACTTAGTGACTTTTTCCTACAAGGTAGCTGTGCTGGGGGGAAACCCAAAGCAGCAAATACATTTTCCAAATAGTTTAGTTGATAAATGAATTGACCCAAACTGGCAAGGCATCCTCAGTCCCATTTTTTAAATCAAATAATTTGGTCGGAAAAATGTTACAATATAAACGGGCCTACAACTGTTTCTATGCGATGTCAAACCTCCCTCCCCCCCCAAAACCCAACCACGATGTTTCTCTAAACCATGTGTTCTTAACTTCAGTAACATAGATCTTAAATGATTTTCAAGTTGCTTTAGCCTGTAGCCAGCTGAGATTGGTTTTGAAATTATTTTCTGAAAGCAGAAAGTGAGAACTTTTCTTATGAGATACGTTACAAAGAAAAAGCATCTGATGTACTAGGATCAAAGTGAGAGCAATCTGAATATAGTATCAGACACACGACACACACTTCTCCTATTTGATGTGACTGTAAAAGAAAAAGCCCTAAAATTAAAGCTTCTTTATTCATTTGCTTTTGGGCTTCCCAGCAGTTTGTGCAGCATCTGAAGACAATAAAGACTATCACATAACTTATTTTGAAAACTGTTATTGTTTGCATGCACTATTGCAACAGACTTCACAATACACTGAATTCAAAGCTTAGAATCTATCCTCTGCCTCCTGCAGAACTTTCTATAGGATAGGTTGAGAGACTAAGAACAGCTGTAGAGTCAAGGATTAAAAAGAGGGTTTAAAAATTAAATACATCATCCAAACAACAAGAAAGATCATTATTGCTAGAGCAGCTATTTTTCTCTTGTCTAACTCTGCCTACTAGACACAGATACAAGTCAGGGGTTTCACTTGCATACTCGGAAACTGTGCCCAACCACCACTTTTCAAGTCTTTGGTCAGGTCTTGACCTCTTATTTGAGCCTTTCAGGTTGGAGGCTGTCGGTCAGACACTTGAGTTGCTCCTCCCCCAGCTTGATCTTGTCCTCTAGCTCTCTCTGCTCAATGATAAGGGCTGACTTCATCTTTACAAAGTGCTCATAATCTGCTAGGCTCTCTTCACTTAGATAGTTAGCCAAAATGTCAAAGACAATCCGCTCCCGTCGGTCCAGGTTTTCCTTCAGTTCCTTCGCATCTTCATGCTGCTGAGTCAGAAGCTTCTGCTTCTCTACCAATGTCCGCTTAAGAGAAAGAGAAACATATTACAGATACCAGTTCAAGACAAACAGTTTTCTGGTCAACCTTGAAGTTAATTTTACCTGCAGGGACAAGGATGAAGAGGTGTGTGTATGGCAGATTGGGACTATGGGCTTGTCTATGCAAACAATTAGTTTACAGCAAACTAGGAAGCGCATGTACACCACACTAGCCTGCCATGGACTAACTGTCCACGTGGCTCCTGCTGACATGCACTAACAACTTGTTAATGTGCTTTGATCTAGTCCCATTTCAAAGATGACTAGATCAAAGTGCATTAACAAACTGTTACAATGAGTCAGCAGGCTCCACACAGACAGTTAGTCTGTGGCAGGCTAGTTGGGGGTACAGTCACACCCACATTTCCTGAGAACTCAATGTTTTGGTACATAAGCCATAAAACTGCTGCTTAAAAGGTGAACTTGATCTCCCAACTGCCATTGAGTTCTGATTAAATGAGTTAATAGAAGGGAATTAAACGGGCAGAGACAGTAAAGCACTTAGGAATATGTTTTATAAACGCTGGTAAGTAAGGTCCTTAATTACTTTAGTGCTTAATGGTTTACAGGAAAAAGTATAACAAATACAGCTGTCTGTGGGAAGCACTAGCATGAAGTAACATGGATGCCATCCTGATTTCCAGAAATGATTTGCAAGATCTACTTGCAAGTGTAACCAGCAATGAATTAAACCCAGATTAGGTCCCTGAAATGACTGCCAGAGCATTAAACTGTGAAAACAAACTGCTTGAGGTTGGAAAGAGTTGACAGAGAGCTTTGCATTATGCTTAGGGCCCTATTAAATTTGCAGCCGTGAAAACATGTCACAGGCCGTGAAATCTGATCTCCCCCATGAAATCTGGCTATTGTAGGGGAACTGGATTTCAAGAGTTGGATGGGTGGAGAGTGGTGGCTGCTGGCTGGGAGCCCAGCTTTGAAGGCAGCAGCACCAGCAGCACAGCAGAAGTGAGATGGCATGGTCTGGGGGATCATCACTTTTGGGGAGGGAAAGGGCTGGCCTAATGGGTGGGCAAGAGGGTGATCACCTGGGGTGCCGGGGTCACTCCTCTCCACCCACCCACCCACACACAGCCAACCCAAGGCCCCTTTAACTTTCAAGCGTTGAGCTCCAGCTGCTAGTCCTGAAGGGGCAAAGGAGGGCCAGCAAAAAACGACAAAGAGTCCTGTGGCACCTTATAGACTAACAGATGTATTGAAGCATAAGCTTTCGTGGGTGACAAAGTGGGTATTCACCCACGAAAGCTGATGCTCCAATACATCTGTTAGTCCATAAGGTACCACAGGACTCTGTCACTTTTTACAGACCCAGACTAACACAGCTACCCTTCTGATAAGGAGGGCCAGGACTTCTTCCTCTGCATGGGCTGCTCCTGAGGCTGGGTTAGACTCATCTCCGGGAACCTCCCCTAACCGCAGGAAGCTTTGAGGGTGTTGGCTGGGAGTCCAGCTCTGACGGCATCGCAGCCTCCAGCAGCAGCGCAGACATCAGGGTGGCATAACATGGGTATGGTATTGCTACCCTTATTTCTGCGCCCCTGGTGGCAGTGGCGCTGTCTTCAGAGCTGGGTGCCTGGTCAGCGTCTGCCCTCCAACTGCCCAGCTCTGAAGGCAGAAGGAAAAAGGTAAGGGTGGCAATACCGCAACCTCCCATAATAGCCCCATCCCCACGACCCTGTTTTGGGTTGGGACCCTCATGATTACTATATCATGAAATTTCAGATTTAAATAGCTGAAACTGTGAAATTTACGATTTTTAAAAGCCTATGACTGTGAAATTGACCAGAATGGACCATGAATTTGCTGCGTACTAACCCAATATGAACCTGATAGGGTTTTCTACCTTATTGTGATGTGCACTTTTCTAATCAGAAGTAAGGGTATATGATCACAGCCCCCTCAAAAGATCAGTCTCTTCTCACTAGTCCATGTGTCTCTCCTGCTGGTGCCCTGATGCATCACACAACGAGCTCTGTGGAAATCTAGCCTGACTTTTTATTCTGAGACACACTGGTGCACTGAATCTAGACATAGCATCCCCTTCATTGTGATGAGCTGCTATGCCCAAGCAAAGCTGCTTCTCTGTGGTGACCTGGAACATCGGCGGGGGGGGGGTGGGTGGGGGGGAACAACAGGCAGAAGAGAGCTTTGTGCATGGAAGAAGAGACAACGATGGAG
Source organism: Gopherus flavomarginatus (assembly GCF_025201925.1). Lineage (NCBI taxonomy): Eukaryota > Metazoa > Chordata > Testudines > Testudinidae > Gopherus > Gopherus flavomarginatus. The sequence continues at coordinate 236,282,959 of NC_066617.1, forward strand.
ATTCTGTTTACACACGTGCATCTAGGCAAAAAATGTGTAATCACGTCCCGATTTTCAGCTTCGTTCCCTAAGTAAATTCTCCTTTGAGTGTCTGCGCCATCAAGTGACTGACTCTGATTCTACCAACAAGTTCAAAGCCAGTCCTTCTCTTGACAGTATCTGTCTGTACTTAGTATTACAAAATGATTCACATTACAATAAGGCTAAAAACATACAACTACATATTAATGTGCAGAATTCCCAGTAACACCAAAGGAAATTATACACATCAACAGGAGAATTTGCATACAGAAAAAAAAATCCATGAGGATGGAATTAAAAGTTCAGACTAATTTGAGGATGAGAATAACTTGACAGTAAAAATTCTTATAAAATGCACTAAGGATAGCATGCAACCAAAAGACATTTCAGAGTTAAAGCTCAACTTCAAGAAACAAATGCTTGAAAATGCTGTTAAAATAGGCATGAAATCCTAACTGCTCCTGTGACACCAGCCTCATATCCGCTCTTCTCCTCTCCTTGCACATCTAATTTCATAAGCTATTTTTGTAACAAGGTCTTTTTCACAAGGACATGGAGGTGGGAGAAGATTATTTTCTTCTTCCACAAGATATTAGTATGTGTGCGCACATGGGGAAGATGCATTCAATCCCCAGGTTCTTCCTAGAACTCAGAAATGCTGTTTGGAGAGGTCCCTAGCAATGAGACTTCATTTCCCTTGGTAGAATGAGGGGCAAGGGAGGAGATAAGTGGAGTTGTCTTAGGCAGGAGCACTGTTAGCTTCTGCTGGCGCCGCCACGGAAGCCAAGAGCAGGTACTTTTGGGGTGTGAACAAGGGTTGAAAATTTTGCTGGTGTCAGTCCCTTTTGGCGGGATATGGAGGCAAGAAGATGTCAAGAGCAGGTTATGAGCTCTGACTGTTGGTGGCTGTGGGGGTAACAAGCCAAAATTTGGTGGCAGGTTATTTCTTTTCCTAGTTTTTTTGGCGGGGGGGGGGGGAAGGGGGGCAGAAGAGTACAGGAATCAACGCCAAACCTCCCTAGAAAGTGGTTTACAATTTGAAGACCTCTGCAAGGCAGAGGGCCAGTGACTTTTGATTTTAAATGAAAGCCTAAGTATCTCCCAGCCATACCATGCACTTTTAAAGTCCACCACTGCACAATGGACCATTCGTATAGTCTTAAATTGCCAGCGAACACCTTTGCAAACATGCCTTTCCTGCATCTAAAACCAGTCCACCGCTCTAGATCTTTTCAGGAAAGATTTTTTACAACATGATTAAAAACCTGGGTTTATTAGATCCAGGTCTTTAATAAGTGTGTCCAAGTTGTGCAAAAGACTGCACACTGGGGCCACAGGCCAGCAATGCAAAGTTTGATGAAGAGAGGCGCTTTTTCCAGCTTAAAAAAAAAATATAATAAACAGGAATCTAAAGTTAGACTTGCAAAGGAAGCAAGTCTCAGTTTTAACTATGGAGAGACTGTGGCTACCAGATAATGCTATATATCAATATGTTTCCATTTCTCTGCTGTTACAGAAAGATTAGTAATGAATACCTTGGTCCTTAAAATCCTTCCTAAAAACCTACTTCTGCTGAGATTCCTACGAATCACTACCATCTGGCACTGACCGGGTAAATGGGAAGCCATGACTTCCATTTTTCTGTCAAACTTTTTTCTTTTTTAAAAACATTGGGGTTCCCATTTAGCCCCACCCTGTTTCTTTACTTTTTGTCCACTACTGCACCCTGTCAGTTCTCTATAGAAGGGACCACTGTCTTTGTTACATGCCTGTACAGTATCTAATGTAATGGGTCCCAATCACTGACTGGGGTCTTTGGCACTGCCATAATACAACTTAATAGTAGTAAACTGTCGACAGCGTGTATGCACTGGAACTCAAATACAATCTGTTCATTTTTAAGCATCCCAAATTGCTGAATCAGACAATTACTTTTAGTTTGTTCCCCTCTACTCATTTTTTCGTTTGTTAAAGAAACAGGAGGCTACTTGGCTCATCTTTCATCAAGACACTTGTCTTTTAGTGTTTTAGAGGGAAAGGCATGTCAGTGTTTTTAAACAATCTGCTCTCCTAAACCTGGGTACAAAAGTGTCATGCATTCTTCAGGGCCAAGCCACTTGTAGTGAGTGTATTCTGAGTGAAGGCAAGGCAAGGTTACGAGTATTAATGAGATCTAATGAAAGCAGCCTGATGTGAATGATCAGCATAGCAGTTTTCTCCCCTCCACTCTCTTGCCCACCTGGTTTTCAAATAAAAAAAGCCTACTACGCTGGCTCCTTAAATACCAAAATAATACTCTTGCTCTTTAGCAACCTGCCTTACCCGTTCTTCAGGAGAGGCATTTTCATCCAAGTTATTCAGGGCATTTTCCACGCGAGCCAGACGACCTGACAGTGACAGCAGCAGGTTGACCACTTTGTCTAGGTCCCCGATGAACATCCTGAACTTGTCAAACTCATTAGGTTTGCAGACTTCTTTCACAATAGCCTCCACCTCATCTCCTAGTGCATTGTTGGCTTGGATGTCCTCCAGGAGTGTTTCCCGAGCTTCGCGCAGCACCTGCAGCTTCCTACTAATGCTGTCAATGAGTTTTTGCTGTGGACAACAAAAGGGGAGTAAGAATTTATTAGTGACACTTGATCCAGCAGAGATGGAAACAGATTTCCCTCCATGCATTCTGTTCCAATAGCTCAGGGAAAAAAGTCACACATGGCTCTCTGCTGAAAAGTGGCAGTAGCAATGGTAAACTACTCCAAACTTCAGCATCAGACTTCCCTCCCCTCCCAGAATATATCAGTTTACAAAGCCCAAAACAAAACAGGACCCCTCTACCGTAGATTCTTAGGCCTCAATCTTCCTCTCATTGAGGTCATCAGCAACACTCTCACTGACTGAGAAGAAGCTGGATCATGTCCTTAATTTACTTTGTTACATGAAACCCGCCCAAAGAAACACCAGCCATTGATTCTGATTAGCAGTGGGCTGTGTTTATGACTGCAAGGGAAACTGTGATTATGGCATTGCTGTCCAACTAGAGAATTCAAGTCTACAGATAAAGTTTTTCACATGCACATTAACTTACAATTCACTGTTAAATAAGGCTTTCAAGGAGAATTACTTCACATGGCAAGAAATCAAAGTTACTCTATCTTGGTTTTTTCTCCACCAGGGAAAGAGGAAAAAAAAAAGGAATTTGTTCTCTGTCACTCACTGGGCTGCTAGGAGTCTCTCCATTTCTTCCCTAACCCTGTTATAGACACTTCTCTGTGATAGATGAACGGCAAAACTGCGCCTCTGCCCACTGTGGAGCTCAGAAGCCAATCAAATGTCAGTCCATGGAGTAGAACACTTCACTTAAGACATATGGCTAGCTGGCCAGAGAGTAAGGAGGTGCAGGCATTCACAGCTGATTCCTGGCCCCAATTCTTTTGTCCTCATCATCACACTACGCTTTACAAGAATTCTTCAACGTCTCACATGTTGACGCTGTCACCTATTTAAGTCCCAAAGTTATCTGCATCCCACAGAAATGTAGTCTCCCCTCACTTTTATGTAGAAATCTGTTTACACAAGAAGCAATGAATCACAAAATTATTATTAAGGATTAAATACCAGCATCACTGCATGAATTTTTTTGTGTCCCTGTCTCACAATGCAACTCACATCTGGGGCTTGGCAGGTTGAGAGGTATGTACATTACTGACATATGTTGTTTATCTACACCGTGGTAGTGTTCTGGATTCAAAATATCAGGACACAAACTTTTGATGGATCTAGGTCTACGTTACCCTTAGCTTGAGTATCCACCCCTTGGCAATTCACCACCATGGCAGAAAGCAAGATGTCCTTTGGAGCTCACTACTGCTACTTCTTAGATCAGCTTCAAATTTTCAAAAGCTGATTACTGAGTAGAAAAAGTACTCTCTCCTCCTCAAAGACTATCCCCACAGCACTCTCGAGGATAACATTCTTGGGGTGGAGACTGATGGTGCTAAGCAAAATGTGGGCATAAAAAGCTCGTCTTCCACATGTTAGGCTAATACTAACACATGGCCTACTATGCTGTTGGAATTTTTTACTTCCTGCCAGGCTCAGCCCAGCTCCCTGCTCCCTGACCTAGTGCACAGAATTGCAGCACTGCTCAAGAGTGGCCCAGCTGCCACTCTGTCATCATGTGAGGGGGGGCCAGGCCAAACCTGAGTGACGCTGCAATTCCATGTGCCAGGTAGCAATGCCCGGAGCGGGAAGCTTGGCACCAACTCTGCAGGAACCACTGCTGTGGGGTGAGTTTTTCATTTTATGTAATTTTTTAAATGTTTTTTCCCCCTTTTATTTCATGCTATTTTGTATTTGTGAAGAACATTGGGCTAAAGTAAGTAGGACTTTTACTTACTTTAGTAGCCCATCAAAAGGGCTCAGAGTACCCCAAGAACACAGCCCCTAACATCCCTGTGAGGTAAGTATTATTTCCATTTGATAGAGAGGGAAACAGACTTCCCCCTGGCCATGCAGTGAGTCACTGCCAGAGCAGAACTAGAGCCCCAGTCTCCTGACTGTGTTCTCTGTTGTTACCATGCTGACTTCCGAAAAAAATTCTTCCTTTGGGCAGGGGTCTTGTATGCCTGTAAAAGACAACAGCACGCCTCATCTTTCTGTAAATATTAATCATTTTTTACCTGTTGGTGTCAATTCCTAATGCAGGCTACATTGTCTAAGATGGTAATTACTCTGCAATACCACTTTGCATGTTTGTTTTTCTTTTGAGTGTCTTGATTTCATGGCACACTCGTCGGGAACTCTGATTTCAACCAACCAATTGAATACGTACAATTGAACAGAAACGCACCCTGTTTCCCTAACAGAGGCCAACTGTAGCTTAAAACCTAACAAAGATTACTTCTGAAATCAAACATATGGATTATCTGGGCTGGCTCTATCCTGTTTTGATTTAATATTCTCAGGCCAGGTTAATCTGTATTGGGGTTATCTGTTTGTCTGGGTGTCCAAAAGATTAAGGCAGTAAGCAGTTTTACAGATACTGGCTCTACTAACTGATTAATCTGAACGACTTGATTTTTTGTTCCCTCCTAAATGCAAATGAAGTTTGATTTGGATTAACTGGGTCAGGCTGCTGTAGTCTTATTTCCTAGGATGCCATGCAATTTAATAATCCTACTATTTTATTACAAGATGCATGATTAAATATAGTCATGCTCTGTGTTATATTGTCCTGCTAATATGCCTAAAACTAGTCATGGAAGGACCCCCTTAAATGTGAGGAAGGCAGATCGGTGTATATGCACATAGCCTTTTTTCTAAGACTGTCAGTAGACACATCAGTTTTGATGTGGACACATACTCACTGGGAACTGAACTGAGGTGAACTCCTCTTTCTACACAGACCACCCGAGGAAGAGGACTTTGAACTCACTGACCTTTGGGACCTCCAAAATAGATTAAAAACTACACATCCCATTAGTAATCCACTGAGCCATAATGTCTTCTTGACATCAATTACAGTTTTGAAATGGAATGGGGGTGAACTGTAGTTACCAAGTTTGTTAGTGTAGACTAGATCACATGGACCTGATTTTCCAGAATTCTTGTTACTTTAAATAATAGCAGAGAAACTGACTGGATCCTTGTTAATTTCACTCAGCAGCATCTTAGCAAAGAAAAGCTATTAGCAGCAGCAGAGGCAGTGGTACTCTCTGCAGGCTTAGGAAGACAGCACTACACTGGGTTTACACTTGTGGGTTTGCACTCAGTTCTCTGCCTCATTTCACACTAGATTCATACCTGAAAAGACTAGAAAACCTCCCACTTGCCATGAGTAGATTTTTCAAACCCAATATAACTTCAAGGTCCCTTTTTATTACCTCCTTACATCTATTCAAATCCATTTATATTATTATATTTGTGCTAATCATATTGTTCCTCAATAAATATATTGCTTCATATGACCATAACATTTCATTTATTAGGGATATTGTCTCTAATTATTTGTAATAGACGTGTGCAATTTCTCTACATAAAATTCCCACAGCCATCCCGAGTGCTCATTATCATTTTATTATTTTACATAAATAAGAGGACAACAAGTGTATTGCAAAACAGAGAATGGCAGGTGTAAACTGGTCCTGGAAAACCCTCTGTGAATCCCAGACTGGACTAAAAGCACGATTTCCCGTAATAGAACTGGTGAGTTTCAATGAATTAAGAAACAGGTTCAAAGCATACAGTGTCTTTTAGTAGACTGACAAATAAATGACAATATTCAAGCTTTCAGGCCCCAAAGGTCCTTTTTTCAGCAGCTGGCAGTTACGTGAAATTGGACCATGTTATAAATCTTGGCAGTTTTATGAGGACGGCTTGACCCATTTACTGTGATTTGCATACACTGCATGACAAGATCTAAGATGAAAGCCTGCTGGATTGAGAGCTCACATTCCACTGCATGCAAAGGAGCAGATGGGTGAGTAAACAGGAATGTGTATATCACAGACATGAGAGAGGGAGGGTGTCTAGTAACACTATATGTGGGCACACTTCTCAGCCTGTATAATCTGTGTTTAGTGGTGTGGGAGGAGTGATGAAGGGAAATATGTTTTTCATATAAACAGATACCACCACAAATAAAGAACATATTGATTGAGAAGCTTGTGGATTGTAGTTTGTTGGTTGGGTCAAAGAAAAATGTTTCAATTTCTAACTTGTGCACATTTTCCTCAACCAACATGACCAAAAAATGTTTCTGTCTGAATCAATGAAAAAAACAAAAACAATGATTGGTATTACAAGGACCAGATAAAATGAAGCAAGAATAATTAATGCTCTTCTCTAGTCTAATAAATTGCTTAAAACTGCAATGGAATCCTTAACACATCTGAACAGTTTTTAAAAACAATTTCCCTTTTATTCAATTAAAGGTCATTCCTACCAGTTTTGATTACTAAGGCTATGTCTACACTACTCGTCGGATTGATCTATTGGGGATCAATGCACCGTGTCTCGTCTAGACGTGATACATCAATCCCCGAATGCGCTCCCTGTCGACTCTGGAACTCCACCAGGGCGAGAGGCGGAAGCGGAGTCGACGGGGGAGTGGCGGCTGTTGATCCTGCGCCACGAGGACGCGAAGTAAGTCAATCTAAGTCAATCTAAGATGCGTCAATTTCAGCTACGCTATTCTCGTAGCTGAAGTTGCGTATCCTGGATCAACGCCCTTCTCCCACCCCATCTCCCCAGGGTAGACCAGGCCTAAATGAATACTGGAGGTTGATCATGACAGTTTACGTTCACTAAAGAAGATATCCCGGGACTGAAAGCAGCTCCTTCCCTGGTACTGCTGTTTTAAGTAAATATAGTTAAAATTAGACCACTATTAACACAGAAACAGATGGCTGAATAGCACAACAGATGATTTCCCCCAGTTTCTCATGACAAGCAAGGTTAAAATCTATTTGTGCCAAATCACAAATGAAGAGACTCTGGTGCTCTCAATCTAAGGGTATGTCTACATCTACAATTTTGCAGCGCTGGTTGTTACAGCTGTATAAGTACAGCTGTATAGGGCCAGCGCTGCAGAGTGGCCACACTTACAGCAACCAGCGCTGCAAGTGGTGTTAGATGTGGCCACACTGCAGCGCTGTTGGGCGGCTTCAAGGGGGGTTCGGGGAACGGGAGAGCAAACCGGGGAAGGAGACCAGCTTCGCCGCGGTTTGCTCTCGCGTTCCCCGAACCCCCCTGCAAACCGCAGGGAAGGAGACCTGCTTGCACGGGGGTTCGGGGAACGCGAGAGCAAACCGGGGAAGGAGACCAGCTTCGCCGCGGTTTGCTCTCGCGTTCCCCGAACCCCCCTGCAAACCGCAGGGAAGGAGACCTGCTTGCACGGGGGTTCGGGGAACGCGAGAGCAAACCGGGGAAGGAGACCTGCTTGATTACCAGAGGCTTCCTCAGGTATGCTGGGATCAATGCTTATTCCACGGAGGTCAAGAAAAGCGCTGGTAAGTGTCTACACTTGATTACCAGCGCTGGATCACCAGCGCTGGATCCTCTACACCCGAGACAAAACGGGAGTACGGCCAGCGCTGCAAACAGGGAGTTGCAGCGCTGGTGATGCCCTGCAGATGTGTACACCTCCTAAGTTGCAGCGCTGTAACCCCCTCACCAGCGCTGCAACTTTGTGATGTAGACAAGCCCTGACTAACCTGACACTATACAACAACCACAAAATCACCACTTCACACAGATTCTCAGGACTGGAATACTATGCAGGTCAAGACTAAGGTGCCACAGGGATCTGTGTGTGTAAGGGACAGTGGTTAATAGTGATGTGTGAACTGAGCACCCACCAAACTGCCTATTTAGCTCCAGTCAATGTTATCAGGCTTTTGAGTTCATGAGCTGTTAAAAAAAAAATTTGACAGAAGACAGATGGCCTAATTTTCAAAAGCCTGGAGAAGTCCAAGGGCACACTGTTTCCAGTGGGATTTGTGGGTGCTCAACAACTCTCTCTCAAAGCACACAGATATTCTCAGGTGGAAATGTTCTACAGAGAAAGACAAAAACATTCACACAGAAATTTTAAAAATATGTTTGTCTTTCTAAAGTTAAGTTCCTAGGTCCATAGCCAGACACAAAAACAAGCGACTTGATCTTTCAAAACTGCTGAGCACCCAGAAAATCTCACTGGCTTAAAACTAGGCCTCTTATTTAGATGCTTAACTGTGGATTCAGCAGCCTAATTTTTGACATCCAGCTTTGAAAATCCTATTAAATATTTCAAAGTGCAAAACTGTGTTACCTTCTTTTCTGACAAGTCATGATCAAGTTCATCTTCAGAATCCTCTTCGCTCTGCTGCTGCTGTTGCTCCTGCATGTCCTTCATTTTAATCAGCAATTCTGCTTTTGGTGCAGACGTGCTGTAGTAAGTGGAATTGGTTGTCAAGGAGATGGCAGAAGGCATGCCCTGCTCCTCTTTCCTGGTAAAAAGTCATAACTTTAATTAACTGCCTGACATCCTGAGCACTGAAAAGAGAGAACAATCTTTCAAACCCATCATTTTGCCAAGTAAATGGACTGTTTAATGGAAAGATGATAACTATGGTAACAATGCAGGACCAAATGTCTGAGGAAAAAATGCCACGCTGGAAGTCACAAAAGCTAGTTATCAACTTAGGCAATTAAAAGGAACTAGCAAAACCTCCAGCTGGAAGCATTTATTTTCAGTCTGTCTTTTAATTGCACTTTGTATCAGTGATTAAATAATCATTTACTATTCTTGATTATACAGGCATTGACATGAAGGCAGTGGTTTTGTCTACATCTGTGCTCTGACTGGTTAGTGATTCCCACATCTTTTGGTGAAAATGCAGCAGATCACATTTCATTTTCTCTATTATGAACCTTAAAGATCCTATTACTTTATCCTATTTCTTTATGGGAATTTTAAGAGACCCCGGAAGCAGAGTAATAAAAACAGAAATATTAGCAATGATCAACAATACCAAAAATACAATAGCTGATGAAGCAGTACTGAATTTTCAAAATGCATTTAGTAATCATTTTTAAAATGAAAGAATTAGGGCACTGTTAATGACCTGCTTATTATTTATAACTGGTCAAGGCAATGCTTTAAGAAACAAATTTAAAATCCTTTTCTTCTCTATTTTCTGTCTGAACTCCCCTATCTCTTGGCTGGCACACTGTTATGCAAGCATGACTATCTCCAGCTCCAAATTAATTCAATGGAATTAGCAGGATTCACAAAAGGATCAGATATTTACATAAGTAACAAGAATACCCAGTATTATAACAGTAAAACAAAACTAAGACATTTAGAAGGGATATAAACTTTCATGCTTCTGGGCATAGAGTGGCCTCTAACTATTGGAGATGAGGCAGAAACTTTCTCCAAGGGCAGATTATCCCACAATTATTTATTACAGGCTTTTCTGCATCTTCCTCTGTAGTGCTTGGTGTTGGTCACTGTTGGAGATAAAATGTTGGATTAGATCAGTGATTCTCAGCCCACGGGCTGCTTGCAGCCTAGTCAGGACACAGATCCAGCCCATATGACATCTGCAGGGCCATACAGGTAGTATATATTGTGTGGATGTGGCACACAACATGGAGAACTGCATATGTGGCCCACAATAGTAAACAGGTTGAGAACCACTGCTTTGATCCAGTATGGCAATGCCTGTGTTCCTGAGTGTACATGATTGTTGACAGTTCTAGAAAATGACTGCTTCCCTAGATCCAGGGACCAACTATAACAAGGACAGTGACTATGCAAGCTTCTCTATAACCCCATCCAGTATTGAGGCTTCAACCAAGAGGGCCTGCCTCTGAGATTAGCAATGTGTCTCTGCTGAGATTGCTCACAAAGATGCCAGTAAATATTAACTGTGATGAAAAATTTTGTGATGTCATTATCTGCCCACTAACAAACAAGAAAACCTTGGTATAGAGAAGCCTTCACCATTTATGTGAGAGAAACCTAAACAAAGTTTGTCTCACACAGGAAGGCTGTTACATCAACATTTCTGCAAGTTCCATTTTAATAAGCACTACAACAGCCTCAGAGCCATTACCTGTGAGAACAGCTAGAAATTGTTTTTAAAAGTTTCCACAGTGTATTGATTATAACCACCCTTCAGGCTACCAAATTCAGGGCATTACACAATATATGGTTTCTCATCAAACTTTAGGACAAAGTTATATCTGAAATTACACCAACACTCAGAGATCAAAGATCTGTATGATTCAAATGCTGTTTTGTTATATTTTACTATTCTGTTCTCATTCTCAACTAGGTAATAACTGGTTACTTTGATTCAGTTTGTATTATCTATGTTCATTTTAAGTTTTCTTTGTATGCCTTATTGATATTATAAATACAAAAAAATTGCTCCTTTCCCTATCTGGACCCTATCACACCGGATGGTCTTAGTGAAATTCCTAAAGCCTTTGAGAAATGTCTCATGATAGAATTCTAATTATTCCTTCCCAGACTACCTTATGTGATTGTTTAGCTTTTCCCAGTTCGGTTGTGGTGTAATGTAATAAATATTTTACACCATAACTAACTCATAAAGAGCTTAACATATATGTAATATGTAACAAATATTTTACACCATAGCTAACTCATAAAGAGCTTAACATATATGTATGTTAAGCTCTTTATGAGTTAGCTATGGTGTAAAATATTTATTTATATACATGTATGTTCTTTGTAATAGGACCCTAATTTTTGCTCCTGTGATTATTGATCTGGTCAATAAGTGACACTGCCAAAAACGTCATTTTAACGGGAAAACCTAAAAATTAACAGTATGAAGAAGGATTCTTAAACATTTAGGGAAAAACACAATGTTGGACAGCAACAGGGGAAAGGTCACTGGATTATGGAAACACTTTACTCACTTTTCCTCTGCAATTTTTGGAGAAGGAACTTTTGGTAGGAGCTTTCTGCGTTGTTGAGCTTCTTCTAAGAGGTGTTCATCTTTAGGGAAGATTCCCACCATCAGATCCATCGTAGTTTTTATTTTCACAGTAGGATCTAAAATATCTGCTAGAGATTTATCCTTTCCCACAATCTCTCTGGCTAGTTCCTCAGACTTCCAGTCTTCAAAGGTCTTCTCTTTGGCCTTCACGTAGCTGATTACAGGGATGGAGGCATCGCTGTCCTTCAAGTTGTTCCCAAGTGCTTCAGCTGATTGCAAGTCAGGAGGTCTGGTTTTGCTCTCAGGCTCTGGTTCTACACCCCGCCTTGTGTAAGCACAGAAACGCGAATAAGATTGCTCAGACGTACTGAGTGTTTTAATCTGGTCCTTCTCCAAACCACTAGGTAAGGCAGGAGGCTCCATGGTGCTCACGAGGTTCTGGCGACTTTCCTTTTCTGCATTGCTCTCAGAATGAACTATCTTGATGGGAACCATTTTTACTGTAGTGTTGTTATCAATCACTCTTTCAATTCTGGAAAAAAAGAAAGGGAAATTAACTGTTATAAATTCAAGATCTTTTTATGCTGATTCTTATCCACAAAAAGGGAAAAGGTATCAGTCTGTATGCTAACAAAGGCCAATTTATTAATATAAGGAAATCTCTTCTCATATCAAATCTCAAAGCCTCAACTTAGAGATCTGCCTTTTCTCATACATTTTAAAACAGCCATTATTTCACTTATACAGATCTCCAGCATCAGCCTTACACTACACAAAACATGACTTTTATACAGGCTACAGGACTGACAAAGTATGATACTTACAACTGTCTTGAAACAGTTCAAACCACGAGTATGAAAAATGCAGTTTTTTTTAAAAAAAACCTTGCATGTAAAATATGAGAATCTCATAATCAGAACCTAGTTTATCTTTGCATAAATAGAAAAAAAGAAAAAATATTTAAAAGAGAGGGAAGGGAAAGAGGAAGAAAAAACAGCTACTCATAAATGAATAACTATATTTAAGTCTTAGTTTTTGTCACGGATATTTTTAGTAAATTTTTAGAAAAATTCACGGAAGCCCATGACCTGTCCTTGACAGGTTGATGCGAGCAGTGGGGATGGGCTGCCTGTGGTGGATGAGAGCAGCGGGTATCCCTGCTGCTGCCAGGCCCTCTCTGCCGCCCACGGAGGCTGGGAGCAGCAGGGATTTCCTGATGCCTGCGGAGGAAGGGAGTGGCAGGGATCCCCATTGCTGCCTGTGGCTGGGTGGCGGCAGGAAGCAGCAGAGCTCCCCCCTGTTGCTGTCTGAAATCATGGAGGTCTTTGGAAGTCATGGATTCCATTACTTCGTTGACTAAATTGAAGCCTTAATGTTTTGTCAGTGACAGCCTATTGCAGGGATCCTGTAATACATACTGCTGAGCCATCTTGTGCTTAAGACAAGATATTCAATCAAGAACATGTCTTTTTAAATGGTAATTTACATTTTAAATTAGAAAATAACATGTTAGATAAACAGCAGCTGTTTATACTACTGGAGTGCGTGCGCTGTATGTACAGTATAAAACCAAAAACACGGATGGGGTGGTTTCAAGTTTGAAGAAAGTTTAAAATTATTGCGTTAATGTTGTGGGTTTGGAAAGTTTAGCCCCAGCAAAGGAACATTGCTAAAATATCTGGTTTCTGCTGGCTGGCTTTCTTTTAGATTAGTGACTGAGAGACACACACATATAGCTCCTTGGCTATATGTCTGGCTGTGTCTCAGAATTAAAAATAAAGCTGTACTTTCATGGTGAACAGAAAATAAGTCAATATTGTACTCCTCTGCAGTGGTAATCTATATATTTATATTTGTGTCTGTCTGAATATACAGACTATATTACACACAATCACTCAACCCTATATGAAATGACATATGTAGGTGATATTTTGACCATACTGCATATGTAATATTCTGATAGATCTAAAAAAGAATTCGCCTTAAAAAGAGGGGGAAAACCACACTTCAAATCCTTCTCCAGTAAGGATCCTTTCAGACTGTCAGTCATTTTGGAAAGTTCACACTCAACTCTGTCTTTCACTCCAAGCTCTCTCAGCTCCTGATTCAGTAAATCACCCAAGCATGTGTTTAAGAACCAGTGACTTCAACTGGTCTTATGCACAAAGAACATGTTTAAGAGCTTTGCTGAAAATGGTAAAATTCCTGTTGACTTCAGTGGGAATGGAGAGAGACGAACACTGGGTGCTTTTGAAAGTCTCCTCTGCAGTATGTTTAAATTGATGCATGCACATACACACCCATAAGACCCATTACATATTTCCTAATCTATTGTATGAAATTCCAAATCCTCATATAAACTTACACTTGTGGCTAACACTAAGCTGAGCCCACAAAATGGCATAATTGTTTCCATAGCATAAGGGTACGTAAATTAGTACAGAGTGGCTGTTGTTGCTCTGCGGTAAATGTTGAAGCCAGCGTCCCATCATAATTCCAGTTTTTATTCTTTCCTAATGACCCCAAAAAAGAAAGTGATCCCGGGAAGCCTGGCATCCAGCCTCTTATACTTGAGAACAGATATTTTCCCAGAAGTTTAGTAAAATTCAGAAAAGGAATTTGGAAAATAGAGGTGTTTTAAAACTTCCCCACAGTTCACTTAGTCAGAAGTGCCCTAAATTAATGTGTGTGTGGTGAGAAGGGGAATATGATGGTTGAGGGGGATAGGAGACTGGGAAGAAGTGCAGAGGAGAAAGAATCAGATATAGAGCAGGGGACAAAGGACCAGAGGAGACATGGCTTGGGTGGGGATCACACAGAAGGACTGGCAGTAAGTATCTTCCCTGCTTTTTTGAATGACCATGTACTAGGCATGAGGGGGGAGACAAAGTGGTACTCCTGGGAAAATTCTGTGCCACTGTGCAATGCAGAATTTCCTCCCACCGCCCCCGAAATGAGCTGCAGAGATATTGGCCGCCACTAGGGGCTGCTGGACCTGTAAGAGTGCAGCTCTCAAATAGAAGACAATGCCAGGGGAAAGTGGGAGGGAACTGGAGGGTTCCCAGCAGCTGCAATTCCCAGCATGTCCTGAAGAAAGGATGCGGAGTGCAGGAAATTGTGTAAGCCTGGGACCCAACATCAGGCTGTTTGTCCCTCTGGATACCTGGCCTCTGTGGGGGTAGGGGGTATAAGTGTTTGGGCTCGGGGGGAGGATGAGGCTGGGCTCTGGGGGGTTAGAGGGTATAAGTGTCTGAGCCACGTAAGGCCCCATGCCTGGGCTCTGGGTGGAAGGAGGTGAGAGTGTCTGGGCTCAGGGGGGCATGGCTGGTCTCTGGGGAGACAGGGCTGGGTTCTGGAGGGAATGGGGTGTGAGTGTCTGGCCCCCTAGCTGGGTCCTGGGAAAGGGAGGGGGCAGAGAAACAGGAACTGGGTTGTCATAGGGGTTTCTTTAACTCTCTATTCCTAGGGGAATTTTTGTGTGTGTCTTTATTGTTACAGACATACTTGCTGACAGGTATTTTGAAATAAATTACCAAAATCATTGAAACTGGCATGATTATGTAGTGTTATTTTGAGAAATAAAATTTGCATAATTTTAAAATATTGTGTGCAGAATTTTTCATTTTTTGGCACAGAATTCCCTCAGGAGTAAAAGCAGGGAAGCAGATTGGCAGAATATGGAGGAGATGACTGAAGGGGAAGAGGGCTGGGGCAAAAGGCATGGAATGAGGTGGAAAGTGACTGGGGGAAGCACAGAGAATGTGTGCGCAAGGGAAGGCATGAACACAGGTGCAGAGACCTTGAGGAGGTATCGACTGGAGTGCAAAGGTCCTGGGGAGGAGCATGGGGAATAGAAGGGAGATACTAGGGCACTCTAAGGGGCAGAGGCCATGGAGGTGGGGGCACAGGACAGCAGATTTTGGAGAGGTGGCATTATGGAAGGTGGGTGCAGGGAATTGGGGAAGGCATGCATCCATGGATGGATGAATAGGTGGAGTCTTATACAAGTCAAATATCTAGAATGTTAAATGTCTAGAGCTTCTCCTGTGATGAAAGCTTCCCCCTCTTCTCCACACCCCTTCATACTCTGCCTTGATATCAATCCCCACTGCGCACACACCTCCCATGGGCTTGCTGAAATCTGCAGAAGAGGAGCCAGGTTTGGGTGGGAGACCCTGTCTGTTGGAGCATGGGTTTCCTCACCTCCTCTCCCTACGTCCTAATCCAATTTACATTTTTGGTGCCCATTAAGAAAACAAGGAAATTCACAAACAACAAAAATGTAGTTGAAGAGTTCAGGCTGAAAGACAGATGCATATTAACAGTACCAGACACCAGGAGCCTACAGTACACATACTAACATTCCTGAAAACGGGCATGCAAGGAATCAGAAAGTGTTAAGCATCATGGTTAAACTGTATGCTAAACTACTCGATGTATTCCACTTATAAAATAAATACAATAGAGAACAGAGATATGACACACATTTTCCCACTTGTTACAATAACTGTTTCATTAGGTGAGTAATTTGAGGACAAAATAGTGTATACATACTCAAGGTCAGCGGTGTAGATCTTTAAAGTGTTAATGGAAGATGTATGGCTAAATCCCCATACACTGTTTTCACAAAGTCAAGCAATATATGTGCATATAATCAGGCACATCAACATTAAAGTTGTGTAAAAAGGCAATGCCAAATAAACTTAATTTACTATGCATTCTTCAATATCCATTCACAACACAGTATGGGAAGGTACTCATTACTGTAATTCCCCATTGTACCTAGGAATTGGAGATCCTATGCTATATGTCACTTATTGTAATAAGAATAGCCATGCTGGGTCAGACCAATGGTCCGCCAAGCCCAGTATCCTGTCTTTTGACAGTGGCTGATGCCAAATGCTTGAGAGAGAATGAAGCCAAATGCTTGAGAGAGAATGAACCGAACAGTCTATTATCAAATAATGCATCCCTTGTTGTCCAGTCCCAGCAAGGTTGCCAATCCTCCAGGATTGTCCAGGAATTAAAGATGAATCCTTAATTAAAGATTATGTAATTTGATGAAACCTCCAGGAACATGTGCAATCAAAACTGGCAGCCCTAGCTTCTGGCAGTCAGAGGTTTAGGGACACCCAGAGCATGGGGTTGAATCACTTGGTTAAAAGCCATGGATGGACCTATCTTCCATTGACTTATCTAATTCTTTTTTTAATCCAGTTATACTTTTTTGCCTTCACAACATCTCCCGACAATGAGTTCCACAGGTTGACTGTGCATTGTGTGAAGACGTTCTTCTTTATATTTGTTTTAAATGTACTGTCTATTAATTTCACTGGATGATCCCTTGTCCTTGTGTTATGTGAAGGGGTAAATAGCACTTCCTTATTCACTTTCTCTACATCATTCATGATTTTATAGACCTCTATCATCTCCTCCCTTAGTCATCTCTTCTCTAAACTGAATAGTCCCAGTCTTTTTAATCTCTCCTCACATGGAAGCTGTTCCATACTCCTAATAATTTTTGTTGTCCTTCCCTGTGCCCAGGGCCGGCTCTAGCCATTTCACCGCCCCAAGCACGGCAGCACACCGCGGGGGGGACTCTGCCGCTCACTGGTCCTGCGGCTCCGGTGGACCTCCCGCAGACGTCCCTGTGGAGGGTCGGCTGGTCCCGCGGCTCCGGTGGACCTCCCGCAGGTGTGCCTGTGGAAGCTCCATCGGAGCTGCGGGACCAGCGGACCCTCCACAGGGACACCTGCGGGAGGTCCACCGGAGCAGCCTGCCGCCCCCTGCCGCATGCCGCCCCAAGCACGCGCTTGGCGCGCTGGGGCCTGGAGCCGGACCTGCCTGTACCTTTTCCAGTGCCAATATATCTTTTTTGAGATGAGGCAACCAGAACTGCATACTATATACAAGGTGTGGGTGTACCATGCATTTATAAAGGCATTATGATACTTTATGTCTTATCATCTATCCCTTCCCTAATGGGTTCTATCATTGTTCCCTTTTTTCACTGCCATTGCACATTGAGTAGATGCTATCAGAGAACTATCCATGATGACTCCTAGATTTCTTTCTTGAGTGGTTACAGCTAATTTAAACCCCATAATTTTTTATGTATAATTGGGATTATGTTTTCCAATATGGATTATTTGGCATTTATCAGTATTGAATTTCATCTGCCATTTTGTTGCCCAGTCAATCAGTTAAGTGATATCTCTTTGCTGTCAGCTTTGGCATTAACTATCTTGAGTAATTTTGTATCATCTGCAAATGTTGCCCTGTGTTCACCCCCTTTTCCAAATCATTTATAAATACATTGAATATGTTTCTTTATTTTGCTTTCTGATGTAACCATCACAGCATTGAGATGTAGTTTTAGGTACCTGAATTTCCTTATATTGAACAAAGAAAAGACTAGGTCTTAAAAAAAAAAATTATAGCAATTTATAATTAATGGATTACAGTGCAAGTATTTCACCAAATTCTTGAGCTTAAAAAAAAAAAACAACCACCTCCTCCTCCCTCCCCTTCCCCCGAAAAAACTCACACCACACACACATACAAAATTTTAACCTTCTGGAGTCCTTAAGTTCTTTACTAAGGTAAAACAAATGATGACTGAAGGATACTGTCTTCTAGAGAGGCTTCATTCAAAACAACAGATTTATGCCACAAAAGGTGCTCAGAAAAGGAACAGGTAATTTGCAAGCTGTGAAGTCAAATGTTATGACAATGATGAGGTGCAAAAAATCTAGAAAACATGCAGCAGCAACATCAGTCAAAAATGATTTTGTTTTACAAATGCCATTTTCGATGCAGAAAAACTGAAAATAGAACAGATAAAACCATATCACTACTGTAGACAATAACTGGACATGCACACAGAGAATGCACTGGGAACATATTGCAAAATAATATATAATTGCTGACCTTTAAAGAAAAATATGCCTCTTTCACTCAGCATAGCAACCTCCATACTCATTTAGCCAGTATCGTTTTCTCCACTTTTCAACAATGAATTATAATGTCATATTAAGTGTTTAATGAAAACATATTCCTGAGCCTCCTGGAAGGGTTTATTATGTAGCAGAAAAATGACTGTTTATGACATTATCGTATGCAGTGTTGTTGCAGCCATGTCAGTCCCAGGATATTAGAGAGACAAGGTGGGTGAGGACTGGACCAACTTCTGTTGGTGAAAGAGATAAGCTTTCAAGCTTACACAGAGCTTTTCTTCAGCTCTGGGAAATGTACTCAGAATGTCACAGGTAAATACAAGATTGTATTTACCTTGTATTTAGCTGTGACACTCTGAGTACATTTCCCAGAGCTGGGAAGAGCAAGCTTGAAACAGAAATTGGTCCAATAAGATATTACCTCACCCACTTTGCCTCTATTTATGACATTGGCAGCATGGGATGCCATACAGCAAACTATGAACCAGCTTATATTTGCTTCAACATTAGACACAAAGTATCAGAGGGGTAGCCCTGTTAGTCTGGATCTGTAAAAGCAGCAAAGAGTCCTGTGGCACTTTATAGACTAACAGACGTTTTGGAGCATGAGCTTTCGTGGGTGAATACCCACGAAAGCTCATGCTCCAAAACGTCTGTTAGTCTATAAGGTGCCACAGGACTCTTATTAGACACAAAGAGTATTAAAATGGGGAAAGACGGAGTGTTGGGGGAGGGAGAAGACTAGTTTACATTCTCTGACATTAGCTTCCAAGTCAGGTGATATATAAATGGTTTGCTAAACAGTTGTTAGCAACCATCAGCAGGCTGCTCAGGAATGCCAAGCTGCATTAAAAACTTTTATTTGAAAAAAATAAAAACCCCACAAAATTCATAATTTGCAGATGACAAGCGTACCTCACATGTAAGCTTTTGGAATAGGTGCCACCAAAATGAATGCAATTTTCTTGCACAATAATTGTTTTAGCTCCGTGCACGTTGTGGATTAGAAACCACCCCACAGTTGGGCAAAACATTTCATCCCATTTAGTTTCTGTAATGGAAATTCCAGTTAAAATTTTAGAACGGAGCAGAATTTCTATTGATCTACTGTCCTTCAGCAGAAACCAAGAGAGACCAGTTGAATGATTGCAATAGAATTAAATGGAATTTCAAATATGGTTTAGATATTTGTTGCAGCAGTTGCTGCTGCCCTACAGAAGTGTGTCACTTGCAAGACATGCTGGAAAGGTTAATACTGAATAGACCCAAAGGCAGTTTCTTCACACTTCTTCACTAAAAGTAACAGCCAATTATTAACAAAACCTAACATGGGAAAGAGGCTTCTAAAAGGCACATAATTGTAAAGGCACAATACCTTGCTGGGTTCTCATCCTGAACAGATACAGGAGGCTTGTCAGTTAGCTTCTGTGGCGCAAACTGAGGTGAAGGGGACCTTGATGTCTCCATTCCAGGTTTCTGAAGGTAGCGATACTTTGAAGACAATACAGGTTCAGATTTAAGATGTGCTTTCTCTTCTAAGTGCTGACACACATTCTCTGTGGATGCTGTTTGCCGGAGACCCTGAGGATGAGCGCTCTTTAGTCTTCCACTGAACGCTGCAGGACTCTGAACGTAACCTGTAATTACCTCACCAGAGCTGGGGGAAATGGACTGAATGGGCTTCCTGGGTACTGCCAGCAGTGATTCTGAAGAGATGCTGAGTGAGGTGGAATTGTCCTGGCCCCTGTATTTATTATCTCGTTTGGGAGGGGGAGGCCTCTGCGGGGCAGGTCCACGTCTCTTGTTCAGCAATGTCAGCTCTGTCCACTGACTTTCCTCTCCTCTGCCTTGTGGCGGACAGGAGTGGCTCTCCTGCAGTGTTTGAGGCTCAGAATAAGTAAGAAGGGGTAAGCTGCAATCCTTGCTTTTCTCATTCACGTTTTCCTGGGAGTATCTGTAATCACTGGGCAATGTCCCGGATCTTCTGCGGCTCTCTTGAGACAAGACAATAGGTTCTCTTGTTTGAAATGGTCTAACAGATGCCTTCCATTTGGGTCCTAAATTTTGGTCCAGCTGAGCCCTTTGTTCTCCTGGGTTATCTTCTGGGAATCCTGTATCAGCTTGCCTAGGAACAGAAGAAAAATCATTAGTCAATTACTGTGCTATTATTTCCTCCTGTGTATTGCTACAGAAGTACTGGGAAGCTTGGGGACAGATTATGTCTGCCATATTACATTAACTAACAGCTACAACCTACTTTAAAAATATATATAATATTGTATTTCTAATGTAATGTGATGAGTCAAAGCACAATGTCGGTCTAAATTAGGTTATGTTATGTCATGAAATGGGACATAGCCTTGAGTTACCTGAGGCACTACAATGCACATGGTATAGCTGAACATGCAAGAATATTTTCTTCTAACTTTTGTGTAAATTAAGAGAATGGCTTCCTTGTATGGCCTTCAACACTCAATTAACATTTCTTTCAATTTCCAAGCAAGTAATGAATGCAGTGTCTAACTAAATGCAGATTGCCAAACAAGTCCGCTCTCTATTATTTTAAAATGGCATACTTGACATCATAATTCACCGCCCACATTCATATGGCAAAATTAACATAATCTTAGGGTTTAAATTTGCAGATATAAATTACTGATGCAAAATTAATGCGCACTGACAAAAGCATCAAATGCATTGGTACCGATAAGGTGAGGGAAGAGATATCTTTTAGAAACAGAAAATAAAGGCACAATATTTTGGATCGAGGTCTATACTAGGCTTAACAAACAAATCAGATAAGAGTCTTTGTCCCTACAGCATGAAGTATTGCTGTGGCTAACGAGTCCTGTCTCATCTTATACAAGATATTTTTGTTTTACTCCAAGTCTATACTTCTCTTTGCTTTGTAGTCACCACGCTGAAGCAACTCAAGGCTGGTGCCAAGCACAAGAAGTATAGTTGAGTTGTGCTCACCAGAGAAAGACACATCAGAAAAGGAAGTAAGTAAAAGTACCTCGGAGACCCAGAAAGAAGGCAGGTTTGTTCTCTGCTTAGGGGAGGTTGGAGAGATACTGTGAGCTGAGAAAAGAAGCTGTAACAGAAAAGTAAAAGGTTTCAGAGTACATTATTTCATTTGCACCACTGGAAGTTTTGTTATCAGTATTTGGAAATGAGACTGGGCAAGTGTAAGAGGGACTACACGTTTTCTTTAAATAAATAAATAAATAAAAGCTGGAATGTTTGATCAATGAAACACAAAAAAATTGAGTGGGCCATTTAGGGAACTGGGGTAAAAATCTGTCTGAGGATTAGCCCTGCTTTGAGCAGGGGGTTGGACTAGATGATCTCCTGAGGTCCCTTCCAACCCTGATAGTCTGTCTGTCTGAAATCTGACATCAACGGTTACGTTGCGACTTTATCAATCTACTGATCTCAGCATGATTCTACACTGGAAACCTTCCTTTACTGATTGCAGGTGTTATTTCCACAGACATTAAAAAAATAGTGTGTACTCATATTTGATTTCATTTTTAAAAGGCAGCTCAAAATATGCTTATTTCTATTTTAACTTCAGAATGTCACAGTTTTTTACCCCCCTTCTGCCAAAATACCTTACTTTAAAACAGAGGATTGAAAAACCTAGTACAGTTAATATAAAGATCATCCATGATTAATTTTTTTCTGAGTAAGGCACCTAACCTCCATTCTTCCATATGGCACAAGGAACTTGGTCCCTTGCATCAAGTACATCATATTGGAAATTACATTGAAATTATGTTGTGTCACAACATGAAAACTTGATAACTGAATCAAGTCATCACTAGTTCCTCAGTGTGCTGTCTGGAGACAAAGTAGAAAAATTCAAGTTGCGTGGGTGCCATTGCACATTTTGCTCAACAAAAGGTGTGTTTTCCCAAGCAGGTCATGGTGGGAGGTAAAACAATGACTCAGTTACCTAAGGTCTGCAGTGCTGATAAGTGTAGTACTATAATTTTGTTTCTGTATTTTACTAAGATGCCGTAAAACCTCATGTTTCTTTCCTTCTAAGGCTGATGAACCAGACAGTGTCTGAAACAAACAAAAGGTCTGATTTCAAGCAAAAAGGTCACATCAAGCGGGATTTTTTTGTAATATTTGTATGAAACCGATGTGTGCCTCAGTTTCCCTATATGCTGCATTGTTACCTAGGGGTCTCAATGGTGCCTAGATGTCTGGGTCTTAAGTCCCATATCAGTGGAGTTCCTGAGAATACAATGGCAGATCCAATTGCCCAGTCATTGACACCTAGCAAACAATGACCATAGATTGCCCCCTCTCTTTGTAGGAAGCCAAGCAGCATTTCCCCAGTGGGAGAACAAAGGTCCAGAGGAGGGTTAAGCGTGGACTGCAGGAAGAAGGCAAGCACACCTGGGAATCAGATGGATTACAGTTGGGCTCTGACCTAATTGTAATGGACTATGCTTTAATCTTCATTCCTCTATGCCGGGGTGGGCAAACTTTTTGGGCTGAGGGCCACATCTGGGTGGGGAAATTGTATGCAGGGCTGAGGCAGGGAGCTGGGGTGCGGGAGGGAGTGCAGGCTGTGGGAGGGGGTGCAGTGTGCAGGAAGGGGCTCAGGGAAGGGGGTTGGGGTGCAGGAGGGGGCTCAGGGCAGGGGTGCAGGAGGGGTACAGACTGCGGCAGAGGGCTCAGGGCAGGGGGTTGGGGTGCAGGAAGGGTATGAGATGCAGGCAGGGACTTAGGGCAGGGAATTGGGGGGGGGGTGTGCAGGAGGGGTTTGGGCTCTGGCCCAGCGCTGCTCACCTAAAGCGGTTCCGGGGTGGCAGCCGCACACACTCCCTGCATGCCTGCCCTGTCCCCAGCCGGCACCACTCCAGGAAGCGCTGCGCCCCTGGGGGAGGAGGGACAGAGGGCTCCGCATGTGTTCCCCATTCCCAGCCAATGGGAACTGCGGGGGGCAGTGCCTGGAGCCAAGGGCAACACACACAGCCCTCTGACCCCCAGCTTGGGGGCCACAGGGACATGGTGTTGGCTGCTTCTGAGAGCGGCGCAGGGCCCATGGTGCCACGGGGGGCAATCCCGCGGGCTGTATTCAAAGCCTTGAGGGGCCAGATCCGGCCTGTGGACTGTAGTTTGCCCACCTCGCTCTATGCCAATTTAAGAACTTCCTCTGCTGTGTTCCAGATGATTAATAAACCCTACTGTTTTCACAATGCTGTGAGAGTGTCACTGAAAATGCTTGGAGAGGTGCACTGATCCCTAAAATGTGTACAATTCTCCATCAAGGGTCCGTCTCATTTAGACTAGCTGAACAGAGCTCATGGTGTGAAGCAGGAGTGCTGCAGGCCCAGTCTAAGGAGGTGGTGAAACTGTGTTGCTTATCCTGGAGGAACAGCAAGACCCTGAGGGGCGTCTGCCACATTGAAAGGTTCCGCCTAGAGACTGCTCCAAGGCTGGGGGCAGTAACGCCCATCCTGTGGATCTGGGACACCAGGTAATCCTAGAGCTTGTCTACACGGTGCCAGCAAAGGGCACTAGAGGGGTGTACAATCTATAGGATGGTTTGAATTAAGATATAAGTAGAAGTTAGGTTTTGGGCTACAGTGAAGAGGGGAAACTGACAAGAAAGCCAGCTCCCAGCTCCCCAGCCAGGCTGCTGCCGGGTCTCTGCTCCAAGCTGGACTGCCAACCAGGCTCCCCGCTCCCTCCTCCCTGCCAGGAGCACGGTGGCCAACTGGACTCCAGGTGCAGATCTCCTCACCAGAGGCGAGAAGCCCCCACTAGCTGCCTCCAACTCCCGGCTGGGAGTGTGGAGGCAAGAAGCCCTGGGAAACTTTCCCTCTGCTCCAGGCTGGGAACAGGAAGCCCTGAGGGGCAGCAGGGCTCTCATTCCCCCCCACTGTCTCCCTTCAGCTCGTGGAAATGCTCCTGGTGAGGACACCCACCACCAACAGGAGGGTAGTGTGGACATCAGCCACCACAGTAATTATTGCTAGTTAAAGTCTAAAAAAAGTGTAAAAAAAAAATAATCACAGATAAGATGGAGACTGTGTGTCATGGGAAAGTAAGAGTTAGCAAGGACATAACCCAAGGTTATGTTACCATTATGTTTTTGGTTATAACTGGTTTGAGTAAAGTTTTTTAAAGATTGCTTTTGAAAATCGTGAATGTTTTATTAAAATGCTATCATTTTGACAGTATGAGAAGAACTTTGGTGCAGATGTTAGTTTAAATAATGGGTAACATAAAGAGCCATTATGAAGGTGGTGGAAATATAACTATGGTAAAGGGTAGTTTAATGCTAATTAGAACTATAACGGAGTATAAAAGAAGTAAATGTTGCTAAATTGCAAGGGTGCTCCGATTAACCTTAAAAGGGTACTTACTGCTAGGTTTCAGGATTATAAGGCTCTCCTTCATGCCGTTGTCAATAGGCTGATCATCCATTGCTAGACCATTTCATCTTTGAGTGTGAGGATAACAGTAGTATTTACATAATTGGTAGTTGCCTGTCTATTTGTTAACTAATCATTTTTCTTTTTAATAGACTTTGGCTGTGTCATAAACAGATAGCTAAGCGTTAATGTCTCTTTCACCTATAAAAGGGTTAACAAACAGTAACCTGAAACACCTGACCAGAGGACCAATCAGGAAACAAGACTTTTTCAAATATGGGTGGAGGGAAGTTTTGGGTGTGAGTTCTTTGTTCTTTGTCTTAGGTCTGACCCTCTCGGCTCTGAGAATGATTTTTCTATCTCCAGGCTTTCTAATCTTCTGTTTCCAAGTTGTAAGTACAAGGATAGTAAGACAATAGGTTTATATTGTTTTTTTTTGTATTTACATGTGTCTAGTTGCTGGAATGTGTTAAATTGTATTCTTTTTGGATAAGGCTGTTTATCTATTTTTTTTTCCTTTAAGCAATTGACCCTGTATATTGTCACCTTAATACAAAGACTATTTTTAATGTCTTTTTCTTTCTTTTTTTTATATAAAGCTTTCTTTTTAAGACCTGTTGGAGTTTTTCTTTAGTGGGGACTCCAGGGAATTGAGCCTGCAGCTCACCAGGGAATTAGTGGGAGGAAGAAGTCATGGGGAAAATCTCTTTGTGTTAGATTTACTAAGCCTGACTTTGCATACCCTCTGGGTGAGGAGGAAGAGAGATTAGATCTCTCGGTACTTGTGTTTCCAGGACTGGAAGCAGGGAATCTCCTAGGGTCGTCCAGGGAGGGGAGCCTGGGAGGAAGTAACAAGGAAACAAGGGGAGAGGGTTATTTCCCTTTGTTGTAAGACTCCAGGCATCTGAGTCTGGGGGTCCCCCAGGGACGGTTTTGAGGAGACCACAGTGAGCTAGGCACTGTATAATTCCTAGCTGGTGGCAGCGATACCAGGTCCAAGCTGGTAACTAAGCTTGGAGGTTTTCATGCTAACACCCATATTTTGGACGCTAAGGTCCAGGTCTGGGAAGAAATGTTATGACAGGGTGCATCATTCAAAGCATCACTTAGTGGTCCTCTACTAAATAATTTTTCTGTAACCTACCTAGAAAACTAAGTTGGGTTTTGTGGCACCCTTTTCTTTGACAACTTAATATTAATTGGGAGCATTTCAATATAAAGATTACAAAAGGTTACAGATGTGATGCGATGTACTCTAACTGCCCCATGTAGACCATGCTGCTGCCTTCTAGCAGGTTTCTATGACCTTAAGGTGAATTAGGTGCCTTTTAGGCTGCACCAGCAGGCTCTACCTGGGGTGGTCAAAGCGCAACATGTTAGAGCATTTTACAACTCACATCCCTCTGGTGCACTTTGCCATGCTACATAGACAATCCCTTAGCATTTTTTCTCTTGTTATATGTAAATTTGACCATATGAATGACCATTTTTGTTACCCTTTTCATATACCATCTATTTTAGTCTTCAACTCACCCTTATTGCCGATCTTTAAATAGAAATGCAAGCAAATTTTGGCCAGATCCTCAAACTGAAGTCAATGAAACGATACCAATTATCACTAACTGAGAATCTGGCTCATGCAGTTTTATCATTGAAATGGGCACTGTCACAGTTGCTGTGTTGACCTACTTGTACAAATGTCTTATCTGAAAGGTCTTGCCTTTCAATATGAAAGGCACATCAAAATGGACCTTGAAAGTAAGTCCTTCCCAAATGGTTCAGATTACTCCAAAGGTTGTGCCAACCAGCACTGCCAAAGTAAACCAATTTTTAGGCCTATTGTACCAGCCTTGACAGTGTCTCATGAATAAAAGGATTCTAATCGGGGAAAAAACACCCATAAAACAAGTATAGTTCATGAAATTTCTTTGCAAATACAAAACAGTAAAATGAGTAGTTCCTCATGCAGCTGAATGTTGTTTTGGTGCTGTCCACACAACTATTGTTAAGGTTTTGAGAGCGCTTCCACTATAACCCCAGCTTTTCAGTCATATGTAAACACTATTCTGGGCTCAAACTTGATAAACAAAATCCATTTTTGTTTTTGTGCAATCAAGAATTAAGGTAATGTTTTAAACCTCAATATTGCATAAAGAAAAGGTGATCAGGCATGGATGCCATTTTCACATTCATTACTCAAAAATGACATTTTAGAAGTTTTTTGCCAATATTATGGGTCTGTAATGCATAAAGCACAAAATCACTTCCGAAAATAGTTTGTGAAGGTAGGTGAAGTGCCTTCTTTTAAAATGATTTTGAATTTCTACACTTTAAATAGATATTTACATGGCAACAGTTCATAGCAGTTGTGAAGGAGACATTTTAGTTTATCAGTACAATGGTAACTCTCTTACAATCAAATGAGAAATCTCTATCTTGGTTTCTTTAAATATTTAAATTTTAAACATCCCATTTTACTAGAAGATGTTTAAAACTGACAAAACACCAAAAGATTCAGGACATGAGTCTCATTTACCCTAAAGCCACTTCATGCCATTCTAGGCAGGTCAGAGAACATAAGAACGGCCATACTGGTTCAGACCAATGATCCATCAAGTCCAGTATCCTATCTCTGACAGTGGCCAGTGCCAGGTGCTTCAGAGGGAATGAACAGAACTGGTTAATTTTGAGGTGCCATGAAGTGGGAGTGAATTATATTTAAAAACCAAATGAATATATTTACTCTACTTTAAGGACCCTTTTCACTACTAGAGTGGCATGGCCTTGGGGTAAACGAGAATCACGCCCTCGGAATAAAGGGCCAGATCCAATAATCCTTACTCACATCTGGTCGGATCTCACAACGCTGACTTAGAGAATCAGATTTTCCCTGTTGAGTTCAACGTGAGCAGGTCTGGGCTTTTAAATAGTCCCACTGACTTTTATGGAAATATTCACAAGAGTAAGGGCTGCAGGATTAGGACCTAGGTACTGAATACAGATGTCTGTCAAAAGTAACAGTTGTTCCTCATCTAGGTAACTGATGTACAGCTTGATTTTTTTTTTCTGCTCACTCGTGATGCCAGAAAATCCTTTAAGCTCTCTGATTTCTCTTTATTAACATAGGTCATAACATACTACATAATGGCAATGGTGGGGTACACAGAAAATCAAGATCACAACATAAGAGGGTCCAAAGATGTGAATTACATGCAGTGCTGCAGCCAGTCTGCAAAGTTTATATTAAACTTGACATGCAAATCAGAACTGTTTTTGCAGGCGAAAGTGAACAGGACACAGCGCACTATTAAGTTGACATGTTGACACATCTAAAAACTATTTGTGTTCTAGAATTTCTGATGAGATGTTCTTAACAATCTTTTGGTTTGTACCATAATGAATGCTTTGATAAATAGTACTGTCATACTCCAAAATAAAATGAAATAAAAAATATTTAAAATGTCACAGTGTAGATGACTTAAGGGATGTGGTGTTTCCAATTGGTGAGGTAAAAGTTAATGGGATTGCATACGTGCCTTCATACAGAGTTTTTATGAAAGTAAACACACATTTTACAGTGGCACACAGGGTGGTTATAGGGAAAAGGTAGCTGCATTCAGCATGGGGGATAATTTACATTCAGGGTGGGTGGGTTCTCATGCAAAACATGCTAATCACGTTACCCTGAAGAGATTTGATCTTACTGTTCAGAAAGGAGGAAAAGAAAGAAAGCTTCAAGCACCAGAAGAACCCTGTGGCAAGAACCTGCAAAGTGTTACATTAGTGTAAATACTGAGAAGTCCATTAAAAAGAGGCTGATTCAAAACTTTAATTGCTCTGTAGAAAGAAACACACAAAATATGGAATTGCAGAGATCAGGTCCACAGAAACTTGCAAAGGAAACTATAAACACCACTGGAAAACCCACCTTTTGTAAATAGAAAACAACCTTATCATAAAATGAGGTTCAAATAAATATTCCAGCTACCATTGACACAATGGGAGAGATTTTTAATCCTTTGATAACATGACTGTAAAGGCATTGCTGATTTACTGCTTAGTGCAGAACTAAATCTATTTTATCATTGTACAGTTTGATGGCTTTGGCAAAAATAAAATCCCAAACATGTCAGCTACGTGAATTTTCAAAGAAAAAAGAACTGACACAGTTCTAATATTACCAGCTTAAATAAATTTTATACGTACAAGTAACATCCATAAATTTGCCTCCATTTAGGCCAATGATCCATGGTCACCTTACTAATCCATTACCAATCACTATCATCAAAAACTTCATATACCAGATCATCTTAATACCTGAGAGACGACTACTTTCCCCAGTATACACTGCCACAGTTGTGAAGGCAAGTTGCTGATTCTAGATAACCCTTGATTTAACAGTAATTGTTTGCAGCATGTTCTCCATAAAGGTTCTGGGGCTCTGCAATGCATTGCCACCCATGGAAAGATGTGTTGACTTTGCAGGGCTCATTTGTTTATCTAGCTTTTGCAAAAAATGAGGGGGGATGGACATACAGATTGAAGTATGAGGGTGCTGGTGTTTGGTAAGTGCTGCAGCTTGGTAGGATGGGTGAGCCGATGGCACTGAATTTGTGCTTTGTAATTCTAAAGAACTGGCAGGGCACTCATAGCCTGGTATGGGTGCTTTTTACTTATTCTAAATTGAAAGAAAATAAACCAAATAAAATATTACAGCAATAACCTCCTGGCCTAGAAAGGAGGGAAGTGGACTCCTGTGGAAGCAATCCCCTTCAGGTATAACTGGCCATGTCTATCTTTAAATGGCATTGGACTCTGTTATTTAAGACAACTCCTTTTCCATATCCCACTTTAACAGATGACATCTGTGGAGTCATCTCAGCACTCAGTGCTAGGGACTCTGCTTTCAGTAGTCTCCGGCAGAATCTCTGGATCTTGCTTTTCATGATTGTCCCTCGAAGCCCGAGCAAACATTTTGTTCATAGATTCATAAATTCCAAGGCCAGAAGGGACCATTATGATCATCTAGTCTGACCTCCTGTATAACACAGGCCATAGAACTTCCCCAAAAGAATTCCTAGAGCATAGCTTTTGGAAAAACATCCACGCTTGATTTAAAATTTATCAGCGATAGAGAGAAATCCACCACGACCCTTGGTTCAATCAGGCTTTTGGTTCAACACTGATTTGCTTCTACTCTGGTTACTTTAGGATTAGTTGGATGCCTTAGGCCAGGTTTTGGAGTACTTTTAAACATTTGTTATACGGAGCCTGAGTGCCATGTAAAATTTGCCACACTGGAGATGGAGATTGTCTTGAGAATGGAACGAGTTGAACTCTGGGCATATGTTTCACATTTTAATTGCACTTTAAAAGTTGATTAATTCCAATGATGTAAAAATATATATTCCTGATCAGAGCAACAAGCAGAAACAGGAGACATGTGTGCACTTACAGCAGATAGCAGTGGTCTAATTCACAGGTGTGTAAAATGCATGGTTGGGCCTAAATCATTTTTTTAGAAGTCTCCTACAGATGTCCATGAGCAATCACCAGAATGGATCATTTTGTAGTGCATGGGATGGCCCATGTAGCATCTCTGAGGTGTATGACAAAACCCGTTCCCCTTTACTTTCCTTTAGTATACACCTACTTTCTCTTGTTTTACATTTCGACCTTATCTAAGCTAGGGCTGACAAGTGAGATGTTCAGTTGAGTTAGCTAGCTCAGGCAGTGAAAGGAATCCAATTAGCATGCTGTAAACTACAGTTTCTTTGTCTTGACTTGATTTGTAGAGGTGTTTATTAGATCAAGCTAGATAACTTGATGTATCACCACACCTGTAAACCCTAGTCTAGATATGGCTTTAGTTACAACGTGTTAGCTAACATTTTAAAAATACACCTTTTATCCTAGGCTTGTCTATATAGGGACGTTTTACCAGTTACAGAGGCATAATTATATAGGATTTAACTCATCCCAATGTAGACAATCTCATTCCAGTATCAGAGTGGCTTTCCTTGGTTTAGTTTAAACCACCTTCTTAAGCAATGTAAGATTAACTGAAAAAAGAAAAGGCACTTTGATATCCAAATAAAAGGATCCACAGGTGGGGAGTTATACTGGTATAATTACAGCAAATGAAATGTCTACTTTAGGTTATACTGAATTTTGTTTCCCCCAGGTAGGCAAGGCCCTAATCTAGACAGTTTTAGGCTTGGTCCATACATAAAACTTAGGCTGACCTAGCTACATTGCTCAGGACTTGATGCAGTAAAGCTGATCTAACCCTCAGTGTAGGCAAGGCTATGTCAATGGAAGGATTCTTCCATCAACCTAGCTACTGGCTCTTGCAGTAGTGGATTACCTACATCAATGGAAAAACCTTTTCCATTGATTTAGGAAGCATCTATAGCAGTGGTTCTCAAGGTGGAGTCCACGGATCCCTGCGGACAGGGTACTCCAGGGGCTCCGGGAGATGGCCAAGGTCACTGGCCCTGCTGATCAACTCTTCTTTCCCTGTGCCTTTTGCATGCCGCGGAACAGCTGTTCAGCAGCGTGCAGGAGGTGCTGGGAGGGAGGGGGAGGAGCGGGGATGGGGCACACTCGGGGGAGGAACAGAAAGAGGCAGAGAAGAGGTGGGGCAGGGTGGGGCCTTGGGAGAAGGGGGTGGAATGGGAGCAGGACTTGGGTCTGAATAGGGGTTGAGCACCCCCAGGGAAAATGAGAAGCTGGGTTCGGGGTCTGCAAAAAATTTAAAAATCATAATGGGGCTCTTTGGGTTGCTAAAGTTTGAGAACCGCTGGTCTGCACTACAGCTCTACAATGTAGTGTAGGCATATCCTTAGTTTGTAAGCTCTGAGGGCAGGAACCATCTTTTTGATGTATGCTTGCACAGTGCCTAGCATAATGGGACCCACAGTTGCTACAGCAATACAAATAACTAAAAAAAATAAAAATAAAAAATAGCACCTTCCCTTGTTCCTACCCAGTGAAGTTGAGATTATGCTTAGCTTTACAATTGCTGACTCTAAAGTATATTCTAGAGAGCCAAATGATGAAATACCCGCATAGGATACGGCCTTATCTATGGTTACTTGTACAGGAGCTTTGCCCCTGCATAACAGCAGCCTCAGGTACTTGGTGTTTTTCAAATGCAGGAGGGTATTTTCCAGATAAAGGAAAATTTGAGATACTTGTATAATCGAGATTGAAAAATTAGGAACAAGCTATTGTTTTACAGCTTCCAAAGCACTGTTGCCTAGGGTAGAGCTGTCAATTTATTTGCTCTGCCCAAGACACCAGGCAGAAAATTCAATTTGATCCAGCTCACCAGGGGACCCCCCAAACGCATAACAAAGCGGACATCCAAATGCTCTGCTTTCTTTGGTGGATCACTACCAATAGGCGTTGGAAAGAGGTGTATTTTAAAGGAGAGATCAAATGAATTGGGAAGTCTTTTGGAGCTCAAGTTGAGGGAAGGGAACCCAAGCATAAGGGGAGCACTGAAGAATACAGGTAGCTGGAGAAGGCTACAAAGTAGGCACTTAGGAAGGTGGTTTTGGAGAGTTAAAAGGAAGTGAGAGTACTGAAGGTGAAGATGAGAAATGAAGTTAAATGTGGAAGGTGAGAGGGAGGCCATGAAGGGAAGTGCAGAGAAGAGTGACATGGTTAGAATGATGAGATAGGAAGAGAGGTTTTTGCATTTGGTAGATGAAATAGGTGCAGATTAAATTACTAGGAGGCTAGAAAGACAGACGTTGCAGTAATTAGGGCCAGAATTTCATCACTCTTCTCCCTCCTATCAAAGACTTGTTTCAGTAATAAACAATATATGTTAGCCTAAAGCTAACATGGCCCCATATTTGTGTTGTAGTAAATCTTATATTAAAAGCTTTTGCTGTTACAGATTTCTCTAACATTATGGAGATCACTGCTCTCGCCATGCCTGAGCCCCTGACTGGATGCCACTTGGTGGAAGACGGAAAAGAGGACAACAGATGACAATAAAACTACTAAGACAGATGCTGCTGTTATGGGAAGAGACTGCGATGGAACAAGAAATACAGCATTAGACAGGCAGTGGTGGAAACACTGGATTGCCTCATGTGTCACAAGGTACAAGAACATCTATGATGATAATTAGTCCCTCCACCCCTGTCATAAACAGATAGCTAAGGGTTAATTATCAGAGGGTAGCCGTGTTAGTCTGGATCTGTAAAAGCAGCAAAGAATCCTGTGGCACCTTATAGACTAACAGACGTTTTGGAGCATGAGCTTTCGTGGGTGAATACCCACTTCCTCAGATGCATGTCAGATGCATGCATCTGAGGAAGTGGGTATTCACCCACGAAAGCTCATGCTCCAAAACGTCTGTTAGTCTATAAGGTGCCACAGGATTCTTTGCTGCTAAGGGTTAATGTCTCTTTCACCTGAAGCACCTGACCAGAGGACCAATCAGGAAACCGGATTTTTTCAACTTTGGGTGGAGGGAATTTTGTGTCTAAGTCTTTGTTTTCTGTCTGCCTGCTTTCTCTGAGCTTTGAAGAAGTAGTTTCTACTTTCTAGTCTTCTGTTTCTAAGTGTAAAAACAAAGAGATCAAATAGTAAGTTATATGGTTTCTTTTCTTTGGTATTTGCATAAATATAAGTGCTGGAGTGCTTTGATTTGTATTCTTTTTAAATAAGGCTGTTTATTCAATATTCTTTTAAGCAATCGACCCTGTATTTTGTCACCTTAATACAGAAAAACCATTTGCATGTATTTTTTCTTTCTTTTTATATAAAGCTTTCTTTTAAGACCTGTTGGAGTTTTTCTTTACTTCAGGGAAATTGAGTCTGTACTCACCAGGAAATTGGTGGGAGGAAGAAATCAGGGGGAGATCTGTGTGTGTGTTGGATTTGCTAGCCTGATTTTGCATTCCCTTTGGGGGAATAGGAAAGTGCTTTTGGTTTCCAGGACTGGGAACGGAGAGGGGGAGTCACTCTGTTTGGATTCACAGAGCTTGTGTCTGTGTATCTCTCCAGGAGCACCTGGAGGGGGGAAGGGAAAAAGGATTATTTCCCTTTGTTGTGAGACTCAAGGGATTTGGGTCTTGGGGTCCCCAGGGAAGGTTTTTCAGGGGGACCAGAGTGCCCCAAAACACTCTAATTTTTTGGGTGGTGGCAGCAAGTACCAGGTCCAAGCTGGTAGCTAAGCTTGGAGGTTTTCATGCTAACCTCCATATTTTGGACGCTAAGGTCCAAATCTGGGACTAAGGTTATGATATGGTGTGCAGTGGTGAGATAGACAGAATCCAGAAGCCAGTAGGAATATTATATTTTTCTTTTCTCTGCTAAGGGCTTTTTAGCAGAGAGAAACAGTTTGGTTTTAAAAGGGAACCAGAGAGAATTTTTTTTTTTCTGCTCTCTCTGGCAGTTTGTGGCTTGCATGTTAAGCAAGAAGCCATTAAGGAGCTGTTACAGGTCTTTTGTCATGCAATAGCACTCCCATTAGGAGTCATTACCAGCACTATATACATGCAAATAAAGTGGGTTTTCAGGTTTACTTAACATTGAAAATTTGCTAAAGGCACTGTTGCTAGGCAGACTTCAGGAGGCAACAGAGAACCTGCAGTTCAGAAGATAAACACCGGAGGGCACCCCAACACAAGAAAACAGGAACCATGACTTCTAAGGGAAAAATTGAGGCCGAAGAACAAATCAAAGAAGCTGAACACAGGCGAGAGATGGAAAAACACAAACAGGAACTAGAAATAAAACAAAAAGAGATGGAGATGAAAGAAAGAGAAGAACAAATCAAAGAGGCAGCACACAAAAGAAAACTAGAAGAAGAAGAAGAGGTGGCCTACCGAAGGAAACAAGCAGAAGAAGAGATGGCCCACCGCCGAGACATGGAAAAACACCAAAAAGAAATGGAAAAACACCAAAAAGAGAATGAAGAGAAGGAAAAACAGAGAAAACATGAACTGGAGTTGGCAAAAGCTGGGCTGCATGTGCCAGCCAACCCTAACAACCCGGCACCAATTATTGCTCCACAGCACAGGAAATTTCCCACCTACAAGGCAGGTGATGACACCGAGGCCTTCTTGGAAAATTTTGAAAGAGCCTGTCTTGGGTACAACATCCCCGAAGACCAGTACATGGTAGAATTGAGGTCACAGCTCAGTGGACCTTTAGCAGAGGTGGCAGCTAAAATGCCTAAGCAGCAAATGAATGACTATAAACTTTTTCAAACCAAGGCCAGATACAGGATGGGGATAACCCCAGATCATGCCCGTCGGCGCTTCAGAACCCAAAAGTGAAAACCAGAGGTGTCATTTCCCAAACACGCCTACTACATTGCAAAAAACTATGAGGCCTGGATAACAGGAAACAACGTTCAAACCTTGGAAGAACTGCACCTCCTCATACAAATGGAGCAGTTCTTGGATGGTGTTCCTGAAGACATCACACGGTACATACAAGATGGAAAACCCAAAGATCTCGCTGAGGCGGGGAAAATGGAAGCCAAATGGATGGAACTGGCAGAAAGCAAGAAAGCTACTGTCAAGGGGAACGATTACCCCAGGGGGCACACAGACCATAAACCCTACAACCGAGGACAGCCAAAGACCCCACATACCACCCAAGTAAAGCCACAGACACCCTACTCTTCCACCTCACCAGTCTCCAGTAACTCACCTCGGCCCAGTGACCCATCAGATGGAAGATGCTTTAAGTGTAATGAACTGGGACATATCAAGGCCAACTGTCCAAAGAACACCATGCGAGTGCAATTCATTACACCACCATCACACCAAAGATCCCCAGGCCCGGATGCCTCTCAAATACCCTTGGAGCAAAGGAAAAATTTGAGAGTGGGCGGAAAAAAGGTTACTGCGTGGAGAGACACGGGGGCACAAGTGTCAGCTATCCACCAATCCTTCGTTGACCCCAAATTCATCAACCCAAAGGCCAAAGTTACAATTTACCCCTTCATGTCACAAGCTGTAGACTTGCCTACAGCTCAACTGCCTGTCCAGTACAAAGGCTGGTCAGGAATGTGGACTTTTGCAGTCTATGACAATTATCCTATCCCCATGCTACTGGGGGAAGACTTGGCCAACCAGGTGAGGCGGGCCAAGAGAGTGGGAATGGTTACACGTAGCCAAACCAGGCAAGCTTCCAGAACCATTCCTGTTCCTGAGCCGTCCACAAAGGCCCCGTCTGTGTTACCAAAGACCCAAACAGAGGTAGTGAACCCGGATTCCATGCCTACCACTGAAACAGCCACAGCATCTCCAGTCCCAGGCCCGGAACTGGAACAGCAACCAGCACCAGCAAGTGCAACCACATCTTCAAACTCAACGCCAGAGGGCGCCAGCGAGCCAAAACTGGCAAAAGCAAACTAAGTCTTTGTTTTCTGTCTGCCTGCTTTCTCTGAGCTTTGAAGAAGTAGTTTCTACTTTCTAGTCTTCTGTTTCTAAGTGTAAAAACAAAGAGATCAAATAGTAAGTTATATGGTTTCTTTTCTTTGGTATTTGCATAAATATAAGTGCTGGAGTGCTTTGATTTGTATTCTTTTTAAATAAGGCTGTTTATTCAATATTCTTTTAAGCAATCGACCCTGTATTTTGTCACCTTAATACAGAAAAACCATTTGCATGTATTTTTTCTTTCTTTTTATATAAAGCTTTCTTTTAAGACCTGTTGGAGTTTTTCTTTACTTCAGGGAAATTGAGTCTGTACTCACCAGGAAATTGGTGGAAGGAAGAAATCAGGGGGAGATCTGTGTGTGTGTTGGATTTGCTAGCCTGATTTTGCATTCCCTTTGGGGGAATAGGAAAGTGCTTTTGGTTTCCAGGACTGGGAACGGAGAGGGGGAGTCACTCTGTTTGGATTCACAGAGCTTGTGTCTGTGTATCTCTCCAGGAGCACCTGGAGGGGGGAAGGGAAAAAGGATTATTTCCCTTTGTTGTGAGACTCAAGGGATTTGGGTCTTGGGGTCCCCAGGGAAGGTTTTTCAGGGGGACCAGAGTGCCCCAAAACACTCTAATTTTTTGGGTGGTGGCAGCAAGTACCAGGTCCAAGCTGGTAGCTAAGCTTGGAGGTTTTCATGCTAACCCCCATATTTTGGACGCTAAGGTCCAAATCTGGGACTAAGGTTATGATAACCCCCTCCCTGAACAAACCTCCTTACAGCACACAATTTGATCCATGCCTTAAAAAAGGACAGATCCCAAGATCCGCATTGTAGCAGAGGCTTACAGTAATAACTAAAAGTGTGCCCATGAGACTTGACTGGGTAGCAGTGTTTTGAAGAGAAAGGATCAGAGGATGCAGCAGACTCATTCTGTAGCTATGCTAACCTTTTCACTGCTGGATCACTCCCCACATTCTTTCGTTTTCTTCTGCCAGAGCTAGCAGGTGATTTTCTGCTAAACATTAACAGGCAACTAGCATATTCTGTAGCAGTTAAATATGACATCTGATCCTACAGAACAGCAGTCAGTGTAGTACATGGTGTCTGACACCATCAGGTGGTCCAGAGACATTTATACGGAACACATCATAGGACACTGTCAATATTACACTGAGTAATCGAGGCCGCTGACCAGGGAAATAACCCACTTCCTTCCCTGATGAACCAAGGGATGCACCCCATCCATGTACTCATTCACTACATCGATACTGACTTGGACTCCTTATACAGTCCATGGGTGGCGTACCTGAGCCGACTTATCCACTGACACTTTAAAAACTCTTGCACTCCAATCTGAGTCTATGCCAGTTATGTGATATATCTCTTCACCCTTGCAACCGATACCTGTAATCCCTCATAACTCAAGCCTGACCCCAGATGTACAGTACCTTCCCTCTTGTGTCTATTTAACTTTAAACATTAACTTTAATAAAAATTTTAAATCTGAAGAGGGTCAGGAAGAATTTGAGATTTGACAAGAAATTGCTAAAAATACAGATGGCACAGTGCTTTCCCTCATAAACATCTTCTTTCCCCCTCTCTAGGTAAATTTTAACAAGTGAACTGAAGTGAAATTGAGGGTTTGCTTTTACCAGTTCAGCCACTGGATTCTCCTATACCTGCTGTTTTGTTTTATAATTATTCCATACATCATTAAATACCCTGAGCTCAAAATATTAACAGCAACAGCTATATTCATCCTCAAAATAACTGATGTATTTCATTCCAAGTCAGAATATCAGGACTTGCACGTTTTAGTCAAAGATCCGTTATACAGCCACTCATCAGGACCCTGATTCAGCAAAGTATTTAAACAAGTGCCTCCCAAGCGCGGGAGTAATCCCCTTGAGTTCATTTGGACTGTTCATGCGTCTAAGGTTAGTTATGTATGTTGCTGACCTGGGGTGCAGAATAACAGCCAACGCCTCACTAATCAAAGAGTCTGCCTATGCTGGAACTGGAGCTGTGATTTCTATCTTGAGAAGAGCTCCAGCGAGTGGACTAACAACAGAGTAAGTGTTCCTGCACAGGCAGTGGGAGGGACTAGTCTCGATGGGTACATAACTAGGGTTTCAGATAGGATTGTACTCAGGGAGACTAGCCCATCCAACCACCGCTACACGGCTACCTTTAGCATGCTAGCTTGATCAAGAGCTACTTGCATGGGTACGTCTACCTGAGCTGGATATTACACCTCCAGCCCCTGGGCAGACACCCAAAATGGAGTGGATGACCGAGTTATAAAATCTAACAGTTATTCTTCATACTAACCATGTTTTTAAAATGTTCTTCTATGATATTCTCACCACTTATCCTTAAATCCCTTTCCTAGCTCAGTGCCTCACTCCCACCAGTAATGGTGTCCAAATAGCTTTTTCCAGAACATAAAACACCAGTGAATCCTGAAAGTGACAGCCCCATAGAGCAGCAGAGTTAGCTGCCCAAGTGGTATTATCTAACTACACATTTCTCTGGGTATTAATCCAAAGACTTTAATACACATTTGGAACTATTACAGTTATTATGTAAATCACTTCTGTGTATTTTTAACTGCTTCCTTCCCCAGGGTTCCAGAGCTTCTAAATGCTCCTTTGGTGCCTAAAAGTGGTACCCCCTGCTCAGCGCTCTTATGAAATAATAATAATGAACAAAACAAAACTAAATTAAGTGCTAAGATCAGGGCTACCCAAATGGCCAAATCCTCCTCCTCTCTATTCCACACTGTGCGTTAAATGTGTCTCAGTGACACTCCCCTCGCTGTTTGGATCAGTGGAGGTGACCTGCTTAACTGAGAC
This sequence comes from Gopherus flavomarginatus, assembly GCF_025201925.1. NCBI lineage: Eukaryota > Metazoa > Chordata > Testudines > Testudinidae > Gopherus > Gopherus flavomarginatus. The sequence continues at coordinate 236,322,043 of NC_066617.1, forward strand.
CAGAATATTGTCCAATGAGGTTGCCCCTGTGTAACTGAAAGAAGTGGCTGCAGCAGAGCCAGAAGAGTGGGAAATTGAAAGTAAAGCAGGGTTCTAACTTTGCAGGACTGGCAATTAAAAAGACCATGTTATTACTTATAAATTGAACACACGTTGAAGAAATCACTGAGATAAAATCAATACAGAATTCCAGCAGACTGGCTTTGCAGTTGCTTTCAGACTAGAACTGCTCTTGAAATCTGTTTTTAAATTACTCAAATGCAAATGATCAACTGAATTCAGATACCAACCTCTTCCCCAATAGAGGGGCTTCCACATCTCTGTAGCAGTTCTCGTGTCCCACTTTTCCATCCCTGTGCCAGCCACTCTGCACTGCACCCTCTATCCTTCCCAATCAATAATTGTACATCATGGCCAGAAGGATTCCCAAGGCAACAAAGGGCATCCCCTCTGTCCCTGCATAAGCATATTGCTTTCAAAATACACCCACTACAGAGGAGCAAGACAGAACTATTTTATTGTAAGATAAACCGTTTAAAATACTCAAATAAATATGTTTTGACCTTTGTGTCACCAAAAGCCAACAAACAAACACCGAGAGAAGGAGATCAGTTTTCTCCAGGAGGCACAATTTTATAGCAGAGCTGTCATTTCTCAAAATAGGGGATTGTAATGGGAAGACTGCATAACTTTCACCATTTATCAGAGGGCCAAAGACATGACTGAACTCCTGTTGAAGTCAATGAGAGTCTTTCCATCAGCTCGCTCAATCAGGTCCCAAATGAACTGTGAAATCTCACACAATCAGGCCTTGTCTACACTACACAATTAAGTCGACCTATGTTAGGTCGCTGTATAGCCACTGCAGTAATTAGTGCAGTTTTTCATGTCCACACTGCCCTCCTTCTGCCAATGGTTCAGATCATTAGAAGGGCTTGCACTGACTTAAGTGGGGCACTGGGGAGGAGGGGGGAGAGGCTGACAGCTTGAGCTGGGAGCCCCACTACCCAGTGCTGACAGCCCAGGCTTTCAGTGCTGGGCAGTTGAGCTCCCAGTTGGGAGCTCCGTGTGGGGCTGACAACCTGGGCTCTCAGTGCTGGGTAGGGTTGCCAGGTGACCGGTTTTCGACCAGAACGCCCCATCGAAAAGGGGCCCTGGTGGTGCTGGTCGGCGCTACTAACCAGGCTGTTAGAAGTCTGGTCAGCGGCAGGGGGTCGGGGGCAGGAGCTAAGACAGATTCTCTACCTGTCTTGGCTCTGCGTGGCTCCCAGAAGCAGCTGCCGCTCAGGGGTAGGGGAGCATGTGGAGTACCGGCTCTGCAGCTCCCATTGGCCAGGAACCGCAACCAATTGGAGCTGCGGGGGTGGCGCCTGGGGGTGTGGGGACAGTGCGCGGATGGAGCCTCCCTGCACCTAGGGGCTGAAAGGATCTGGTAGCTGCTTCTTAGGAGCCGCGGTTATCACCATCAGGACACTGCATCTCAACCCCCTGCACCAGCCCAGAGTCTCCTCCTGCACCCAAACTCCCTCCTGGAGCCCACACCCTCACCCTCACACCCCAAACCCCTGCCTCAGCCTGGAGCCCTCTCCTGCATTTTGAAACCCTCATTTCTGGTCCCACTCACAGCCCGCAGCCCCAGCCGGAGCCCTCAATTCCCTCCTGCACCCCAACCTGGGCCAGCTCCAGGCACCAGCGCAGCAAGCAGGTGCTTGAGGCGGCCAACAGAGAGGGGCGGCCTGTCCGGCTCTTCAGCGGCGGGTCCCTCAGTCCCTCTTGGAGGGAATGACCTGCCACTGAATTGCCACCGAAGAATGAAGCGGTGGCAGTAGAACTGCCACCGAAGTGCCACAAACATGGCTCCCCCACCCCCACTGCATGGGGCGGTAAAAACACTGGAGCCGGCCCTGACCCCAGCCTCCTGCCCAAGCCCCCTGCTTCACCTCAAACCACTCATCCCCAGATCCACCCCAGAGTTCACACCCCTGGCGGAGTCCTCACCCTCCTCCCCAGCAGGGCCAGCTCTACAGTTTTCACTGCCCCACGCAGAACACCGAATTGCCGCCGCGGGTGGCGGGGGCAGTCCGTGTGCCTTTAGGGTGGCAGGTGTATTTCCGCAGCGGCGGCAATTAGGCAGCAGCTTCTATGTTTAGCTGAAGCCGCCGCAGACAGCTAAACATAGAAGCTACTGCAGAATTGCCACCGCCGCGGGAACGCGCATGCTGCCCTAAAGACACACGGACTGCCCCTGCTGTCCGTGGCGGCAATTTGGTGTGCTGCTTCGGGGCAAAACAACAGGGACTGCCGCTTGGAATGCTGGTGCCTGGAGCCAGCCCTGCTCCCCAGCCTGGTGAAAGTGAGTGAGCGTGGAGGACAGCGAGAGATGGAGGGAGGGGCGATGGAGCGAGTGGAGAGCAGGGCCTTGGAGAAGGGGTGAGGTGGGAGTGTTTGGTTTTGTGCAATTAGAAAGTTAGCAACCCTAGTGCCGGGCAGTGCGGTGCTGACAGGCCATGTATGTAACGCAGTGTCTACACAGACACTGCACTGCCCTCACTAGATCATCCGAAGTGCTATGCCTCTAGTGGACATGGAGTTATTAGTTTCGTGTAATGGGAGACTTACATCAGCAGGAGTAATACTGTAGTGTAGACATTTACAGAGTTAGGATGATATAAGCTGCCTTACGTCGACCTAACTCTGTAGTCTAGGCCAGGCCTCAATTGTGATTCATCTGAAAAGAACTAGGGAGAAAGAAAAGGTGGATTATGAGTAAGTGTATGCACATGTGTGTCTTGGAAATCAGAAAAGGTATTAGATATTGTTCATGTCAGTTTTTTTTATACTGATATGTGTATATACACACACAGATATTACAGACAGAGCTGGTGGAATTGCCTGACACTTCCCATTATAACACTGTTTTCAATTCTTTGTAACTTTGGCAAACTTTAACCATTTTGGTTGAAAATTTCCATGCCGGGTGTCTGCCTCTCGTCGAAATTCTTTTGGAAAACTTCTGCCAAAATAGTTCTGCCATTTCTCACATGGTGGCCAATGAAAAATACAGTTTTGCTCATGTTATAAAAATTCTGGCAACTCTTAATTTGAGAAGCTCTAATATCCCCCATGCTTTGGGGAAGGGACTTGAAATTTGTAGGGCAGGACAGATGCTGTGTGTCAGTAATGTTCCTTTTGCTGTCCCACATAAATTCTTCTAAGATTCTGTCTGTACTGAGCATGCTACACCACCAGTTGTAACTCTGGAATGCTGTAGGCCATGCCAGACCAGGTACTGAAACTGAGAGCAGGGAGGCTGTCTCTCCTGTGCTCTTAGTGAGATCCCTGCAAGTGCCCAGAAAGTTGGGAGGAGTAAACCACACAATTCAAAGACAGACGGAACAGAATTTAGAACTGTGTGCATGCGTGGCTTAGCGGGAGCGAGGGGAAACATGTGACGGCAGACTGGATACTGCTGTGGGGAGGAAGTGAAACAGACCACGAGTTGGGATGTGGGAGACCCTGGGACGGAGAGTCAAGGACAGGGGAGACTGGGAGATAAGGGAGGTGGATCCACAGATTTTAAAGTCAGACTATTCTATGCTGGGTACCTGCCTCAAGATGGCTTTTTTTAAATTAATGTTTCAGCAAATAGGGTTCAGCTGTTCCAAAAATGAAATGAGGGAAAGGTATGTTGTGCCTACGTTAAAAATTTCTTAAAGCTGTGTGTCTGAGAAACTGTAGGGCCTCCACACTTCTGAGGAACATGAAATTTGGCAGGGATGTTGCCCTGGTGTCAGGGCTGTGCTTTTTACTGACCCTATGAAAATACACCCAAGTTTGGCAGAATTATTAGCCTCTGATTATCTCAGTTCACACACTTTCAGCAGAGACTTGTTAGTATTTGGCAGCTAAATTCTCTAAAGATTTTGTCTGCACTGAGCATGCTCTATCTCAGGGAATCAAGGGCAGAGCAGGACTTACTACTTTTTCCAAAGGACCCAGCACTTGAGTGCTTCAGAGCCATTAACTATTTTATTTATCTTTACAACATTCTGTGAGGTAAAGTGGAATTATTATTCCTGATTTTACAGATTGCAAATTAAGGCATAGACACATCAACATGCAGCACCCAGAGAACAGGGCCCAGGCAGCACTCAGCGCCAGAGAACAGGGCCCGGGCAGCACTCAGCACCCGGAGAACAGAGCCAGGCAGCACCCAGAGAACAGTGCCTGGCTGCACCCCGAACCTGGAGAACATTGTCCAGCAGCACCCAGAGAACAGCGCCCAGCAGCACCCGGAGAACAGCTCCCGGTAGCACCCAGCACCCAGAGAACAGCGCCTGGCAGCACCCAGCACCCGGAGAACAGCGCCCGGCAGCACCCAGCACCTGGAGAACAGCGCTCGGCAGCACCCAGCACCCGGAGAACAGCGCCCGGCAGCACCCAGAGAACCACCCCAGCACTGGAGGTCCCAGGCAGTGCCCAGAACACGGCGTGCTCTGTGCTGGTATTATTTGTACTCTGGAAGTGCTCACAACATGGCAGGTACCGTGTCCCCCACCTCACCCTGCCCCTCGCACACAGTGCCAGGCTCCCAGGAGCAGAGCAAGTGGCTGTGGCACCGAGAACAAGCCTGCATTGGGAAGGGACCTAGAGGACTCTGCCAACTTCACACATGGCAGAGTGCGGTCATGTCATCCACCACGGACAGTTGATGGGGCAGTGTGCAGCAGTGTTCAGTGGGAGAGGGGAACAGCTCCCAGCATGCCCTGCACGGGGGGCCGGGGGAGCACAGCTCCCAGCATGACTTATGAGGAGAGGCTGAGGGAACTGGGTTTATTTAGTCTGCAGAAGAGAAGAATGAGGCGGGATTTGGTAGCTGCTTTCAACTACCTGAAAGGGGGTTCCAAAGAGGATGGATCTAAACTGTTCTCAGTAGTAGCACATGACAGAACAAGGAGTAATGGTCTCAAGTTGCAGCGGGGAAGATTTAGACTGGATATTAGGAAAAACTTTTTCACTCGGAGAGTGGTGAAGCACTGGAATGGGTTACCTAGAGACGTGGTGGAATCTCCTTCCTTGGAGATTTTTAAGGTCAGGCTTGACAAAGCCCTGGCTGGGATGATTTAGTTGGGATTGGCCCTGCTTTGAGCAGGGGGTTGGACTAGATGACCTCCTGTGGTCCCTTCCAACCCTGATATTCTATGAAGAGTACACTAATTTTAGGTGCCCAACCTAAGATGCTTATGGCCTGATTTGTCTGAAAACATAGCTTTTTATATCGCTATTTTTTCAGTACGGCTCCCACGGACTTAGAGTCATAGAATATCAGGGTTGGAAGGGACCTCAGGAGGTCATCTAGTCCAACCCCCTGCTCAAAGCAGGACTTCACTGAGTGCTCAGCACTTCTAATATCAGACCCCAGGGGTGTCAAGTTGAGTACACAGAAAATGAGGATGACACAGCCACCTTTGAAAAGATGAGATTACGTGACTTGCCCAGCATCACATAGGAATGCTGTGGGAGAGACAGGGATTGAATCCAATTCTCCAGGGTGGCGCTCAACTGCCAAAGTCTCAATCCTCCTACAGTCCCTGAACACACCTTCTAATGTCTGAAACAAATGAGGTAGGGTCCTACAGACAAAAGTCTCCTTTACTACACAACCCTGATTCATCCCCAGAACACATCCCTCCTGTGCATAAAACAAGACAGGGATCCTGAGGGGAAAAAACAGTATTCAACTAGATAATTCAAGACTGTATCATAATTAGGTTTGTCAGATTTAGATTTTTATATACTTTTGACAGACATTATCAATATTTTGAAACTTTTTTTTTGGTTTTTATCAATTTAAATTTTCATGATTACAGGAAGTTATGGGGGAGTTTGATAATTATTTAATGAGAGTAGATGTTGAGATTCAAAAAGTTAAAACTTTGTAACCCTTAAAACACAAATTGCCAATATCCCATGGAAAAAAGACAAAGTAAACATTCTTGAAAACTACAGTTTGATTTAAGCAGCATTTTTCTTACTTCACCTAACTGTGAATTTTTATTTTCATCAATAGAAATATACTTCTGTTAGTTTGTGTGCACATTATAAAGTTAAAATTTATTGAAATTTGCCAATAAAAATAAAATCCTTCCAAGCCTACTCATACTGCAGACATACACATGGGCATGTGTGTCAGAATGGGAGAACCTTAATTCTGTCATTTCCCAACTTCTCAGTACTTGACTTTGCAACCTTAACATTCTTTTAATGTAATTTTTTGTATGAATATACATATATATCATGTACATATTTTATTACTAAAGTGCTTTATTATATATAAGTGATACAAATTATGCATTATAATTTGCTTTTGGTTGGGGAACTTGGAATATATTCCAAAAGTGCCAGATCCTAAACTCTATGAGAGTCTAAAAACACTGTTAAAATATTTGTGAGAAAAACAAAATCGTATATAGCAAAGAAACCATGCCAATGAAATTATTTAACCACCACGATGATGACTGCTTTATGATGATTATTTAAGGACGCAGGTCTTGGTTCAAAGCACATTAATTGCTGCAGAAGCAGCAGAGCAGTTCATTGCCTTAGCAATGCTGGCCTGAAGTCTTGGAAGGCTACGTCCAGCACAGGCTACTGAAACAAGTGGTCTTAAAGACTCACTTAAGCTACTGGCAAACCAAATGTTAAAAAGGAAGAGCACAAGGAGAACTATTATTTTGAAGAAAAAACCCTCTGTCCTCAATAGGCCACAGCCACAGAATAGGGGGACACACAAAATAACCAGGATACTCCCAGAAATATAACAGCAGCATGTTGTTGTTACATTATAACCCATATCCCATCTAAGGTATCTTGTGTTTTCCACAGCCAGGCAAAATGTCCATTAGTTAGTGTATTACTGAAGAGCCAAGAGGCAGATAATGTTATCTGTGCAGTCAATCAAAATGGATCCCACAGCAATTCTATATTTCATGTGACAGAAAAAATGTCACTCCAGCTTCATAACCCTTATATAATCATGATTGTTTATTGGTATGATCTATGGAGATGATTATTTCTAGTCAGTCTGCTTTATTAGAACCTCTTATCTGTGACCCACTTACATGCCAACGTGAATGAAAATTGTTTCTGACCTCATATTTTTATTTTAACAAATGTCACCTCTCTGCACACAGAAATAAGCACATAGATTTCTTTCCAACAGATCCAACCTCATTCTGCAAGAAACTATTGAACATATGTTGGCAGATAAGAATATAGGCCAGTCTATCATGGTCAACTGTAAACAGCACAAAGCATATTTCTGAAGTAAAATCAAATTTGATTATAATTACATTTCTAGTAATATCATGGGAGTGGGAGAGACACTATTCTCCTTTCCTTTATGAGGGAAAAAAATCCCTCCCTCCTTCCTACCACTATACACATTAAATCAATAATAAAATAAATGTTTATGGCCAATCTTTTGCTTGCTTTTTCAATTTCAAATCTTTCTTCATATGCAGTCAGCGGTATGCATGGATTCAAAATGACTACCTCCCACAGGAGTAAGCTAGTTAATATGTACTGTACTGAATCCCTGAACTGAATTTCAAGCAGAAAATCCTAACAATGTAAAAACACCCATTGTGTTATATAAATGGCAACCATAGCAGGAACAAAAGAAATATTACCTAACACTGCCAGCAAAGAAATCTCAGTCACTGAAAAAAGGCTGGCTACAAAATCACTTGCAATCTGTCCTTTTTAATAAAAGTTATTGGGAAATAAATTCTAGAACTAAAAATCCAGGCATAGTAAGTTGAAATGTGCCCATTTTTTAAAATATCAGCAGCTAGGCAGCACTCAGTACCAGAATAGATTAGAAGACAGAAAAAGGCAACATACTTAGTTAATTATAACTAGTTCACCTGAGGTTCTCAAACAAGGACTGAAGTGAACCCCTCGGAGCTCATCTCTAAAGGATTCACAGACAGCTATTTTTAATCAATTAGCATGCACACCCACATTTCATTATCATATTTTCACTCACACCTGGCTGTTCACTCACCGCTTTCTTCCAATGGTCAGCATCCATTTCCAAGTTCCAAGCTCATACCTGCTGATTTGGAAAGGGTCTTCATCTGAACCTGTGCTCACAATAACAATTTTGCCAAGAAACCAGAAATACAAAAACCTCTCTTACAAAATACAGCAGTGAAGAACGCAAAGGCTGGAAGTCATATAGTGAGGATAACAGCACTGCAGACTTCAGCCCAGAAAATAAACATTTTTGAAAGGCACTGCCTTCTAATTCCAGTGTGCATTATGCCAATTGTGAAAACAAAAGCTGCTAAAAACAGCCCGTGCACAAGCACGTCCACACCACATGCACACACACACACAACCCCCATCTAGCTGGAATTTTCCCCCCTAAACCTCAGGGACTAGAACAAACATACATACTTCAAAAAAAAAAAAAAAGACAATTCTATATAATGCACTGCCTCACTTGTAATTTGTAGCTGTAGCTACTGCAGACAGGGATGGGCAAACACAGCTTGTGGTTAAAGACTTGGAGAACAAAAGAAATACTGTATGAATGACTACTGCAAAGATCACTTAAGAACCAACAGACGATAACTGAAGATAATGCACACATTTATTATTCTAGCACTTTAATACTAAATACAGGGAAAACTTACCAGGATTTATAGATGTTTGCCTCTATCCACTGCATACATGAGCTTTTGCACCCTTGCAAATACCCCAGCCTGTTTCAAAGACATACAGAACTGATTCTGTCTCAACCTCTGTATCTAATTTACTGTAATACAGAGGATTTTCAAAGCCATGCCTCACAACAGCTGGTTTGTTTTTGCCTGCTTCTATATGACTGACAAGTTCATACAAGCTCTGTCAACTTTAACCTTGATGACTGAAGGCTTGGTTTGTATTATATGTTACATCATCAAAAACGTCTGACTTCAAGGAGAAAAACTCACAGTCTTCAAAGCTTATTTGTTTTTTGTTTTTGTTAAAAAGCCTTTTAATGTCTCATTTTGTATTTCAATCATGAACATTATGTCCTATTTCAGCAATGATAATTTTTAAATATTCAGATATAAACTAATTAATATCAATCGGCTTACCTTCTCAATCACATTTAAATTACTACATAAATTAATTAGGCATATAATAAGAAGTATCTTCATTAAAAGCCTTCCAACCTGGAAAAAAATGTGTCTATACACATACTTATAGAGATGATTGTGTATAGATAGAACTAAACGATATACACACACACGCTCTAAACCTCATTCACCCTGCAGACTCCTATGATCTGATGAGATCATGGCGATCACAAGAGTGAAGTGTGAGTTGCCTATAGTGTGGCCAAAAGCGTGCGTTAATCCTTCCACATAGCTTCTCTGGGTTATGTTTTATATATTTAAAGACTATCACAATATTTTTAAAAGGAAAATGCTCTTAATAAAATCACATACCAAATATCCCTGCACTAGCCATTTGATACCCTTACCTCAGCACTCTGATATATCAGTGACAGGCACCTTAGAAATAGCAGACAGATTAAATAAGAGAGCAATTCTGCACGTTTCTTTTTATAAGATTCTGTTTCTTAAAGAAACAGGAAAACAATCTGAATATCTTGTTGACATTTATAGCCCCCAAACTTTCAGTTTCAATTCAAGTTCACAATGCCCTTCATTAGGAGATTTTGACATCAGACACAACTCACTCAGTCCTTACTTAGTTTGCATAATGCAGTTTAATTGGTTAATAGGCTGTAACTGCTCTGGTTGTCTCACAGTCAGCATCTAAGATCATGGCTGTGACAGATGACTGTTTAAGAGTTTCTTATAACTCAAATTTACTGGCATAGTAGTCTCTTCATTCCTCTCCATCACACTGCAGGCTGATATACACCATAATACATGTTGCTAAGGCCCACATAATGAAAGACCAAAATATTCCATGGCAGGGGTGGCCAAACTTACTGAGCCCTCCAAGTCACGTACGACAATCTTCAGAAGTTTGAGAGCTGGGGCACACCTGCCGGGGGCCAGAGCTCAGGCTTCAGCCCCATGGGAAGCGCTTGATGGGGCTCAGAGCTTCAACCCTGCTCCTGCTGAAGCCTCGAGCCCTGGCAGGTGCACCCCACAGGGCTGAAGCCCCGAGACCCCTCACTCCCACTGGGCAGAAGCCCCTACTGAACCACCCGTTACAAGGCAGAGGTCCTGAGTTGCCTCCCTTCCCTGGTCCGGTAGGTGGAGAATGGGGGAAAACTTGGGAGGGGCGGGCTCCATAAGCCGCATTTTAACGGTAAAAGAGCCATAGTTTGGCCAGCTCTGTTCTATAGGATAGCTCGCAGCAAGGCAGTACAGTAAGAGTGGACAGTTGAATCTCCTCTTTATTTAGTATATTCGGACCACATGAACTGCCATACCGGAACAGACAAATAGACCAGCTAGTTTGGTATCCTCTCTTCAATGGTGGCTTATACCAGATAACTCAGAAGAGAGAACAAATCCCTACAATGTCCATTTACTTTAATTAGAGCTGGGTCAGGCCTGAAGAGCTGATACTATATTTAACACCTCTTAAATGTAAAAAAGCAACAGGAAGATCTGGATGACCTTGTAAACTGGAGTAATAGCAACAGGATGAAATTTAATAGTGAAAGTGCAAGGTCATGCATTTAGGGATTAATATTCACCCTCACATGTTCTAGTAGGCTTCTTTTACAGACTAACCTCCTTCTAGTCTGGGTCACATTAGTTGGAAGTAACAGAGGAGAAGGAGGACCTCAGAGTATTGGTTGATCACAGGATGACTATGAGCCGCCAATGCAATATGGCCATGAAAAAAGCTAATGCGGTCTGGGGATGCATCAGGCGAGGTATTTCAAGTAGAGATCAGGAGATGTTAGTACCGTTATACAAGGCACTGTTGAGACCTCATCTGGAATACTGAGAGCAGTTCTGGTCTCCCATGATTAAGAAGGATGAATTCAAACTGGAACAGGTTCAGAGACGGGCTACTAGGATGATCCGAGGAATGGAAAACCTGTCTTATGAAAGGAGACTCAAAGAGCTTGGCTTGTTTAGCCTAACCAAAAGAAGGCTGAGGGGAGATATGATTGCTCTTTATAAATATATTAGAGGGATAAATAACAGGGAGGGAGAGGAATTATTTAAGCCCAGTACTAATGTGGACACAAGAACCAATGGATATAAACTGGCCATCAGGAAGTTTAGACTTGAAATTTGATGAAGGTTTCTAACCATCAGAGAAGTGAAGTTCTGGAACATCCTTCCAAGGGGAGTAGTGGGGGCAAAAGACATATCTGGCTTCAAGACTAAGCTTGATAAGTTTATGGAGGGGATGGTATAATGAGATTGGTCTTTGACTATTAGTAGTAAATTTGCAAAATGGCATGTGAAGGGATGTTAGATGGGGTGGGATCTGAGTTACTACAGAGAATTCTTTCCTGGGTGGTGGCTGGTGAGTCTTGCCCACATGCTCAGGGTTTAGCTGATAGCCATATTTGAGGTCGGGAAGGAATTTTCCTCCAGGGAAGATTGGCAGAGGCCCTGGGCAGTTTTCACCTCCCTCTGCAGTGTGGGGCATGGGTCACTTGCTGGAAGATTCTCTGCACCTTGAAGTCTTTAAACCATGATTTGAGGACTTCAGTGGCTCAGACACAGGTTTGATACAGGAGTGGATAGGTGAGATTCTGTAGCCTGCGATGTGCAGGAGGTCAGACTAGATGATAATGACCTTCTGACCTTAAAGTCTATGATTCTATGAACCTCTCACTGGTAGGCGGTATAACTGTGTTAATCATATAATAAACTATTAAATTTGTGCTTTTCTTTTGATGCAGGCTGACTTGTGCTACGGGCACACACACACACACTCTCTCTCTAACTCTCTCTAGGTCCAATTTTTAAAAGATAACCTTTTTAATGTAACACCCCTTAAATATCAAGGGCTACGCCTGTTTAAAATTTTCAGTGATCTCTAAGGGGATGTTAAAAGTGTAGCAAGTATTTGCTCTCATCAGACTGCAAACAAAGAAAAGGGAGGCCAAAATAACACTCTGCATTAAGTATACAGACAGCTATGAAACACACACACACTACCATTATCTATTGCTTGCTGAATTTTGGTAAGTCATTTCAATGGTAATTTTATATAGGAAATCAATATCCTTAAATAAATATGCACACATTGTATTATCTTTGTTTTGCATTTCAGTAGTATCTAGACTTGCCACCAGTTCAAGTTTTACCTGGACAGTTGGTTTTTGACTGCAAAGTCTAGTCAAAAAGAAAACTTGGCAGCCCTAAATGGCACCTGAACCAGAAGTCTAATTACTGTGGGGAGGCACCGGGTCATTAATCCGCGCCAGCCCCACTCAGCCAGGGCTGCTTCCTACCTGCAGGCAGGTTCCTTGAGATGATCCAGCGAGTAACGGGGGGAGGAGGGAAGAGGAGTGAGTGATGGATGCGGGGCCTTAGGGGGACGAGGCTGGGGGGGCAGTTGGTTGGGCCTTGCGGGAAAAGGCAAAGTGGGGGTGGGGCTTTGGCGGAAGGCAGAGCAAGGGTAGGGCACTGAGGGGGATGGGAGGAGCAGAGGGTAGGCCTTGGGGTCCGGTTACCAGCTATTAGAAAGGTAGCAACCCTACTAGTATAATTTCCAATACGTTTCAGTCCTAGAAGTTCAGAACTGGTCTTGGAATTCTGACAATTCTTGGAATTGTACCCAATGTGCGTGGGAATGCGAGTCAGAATGTTTACAGTTCATAGCAGTAGTGCTACTCGAATGAGCAGTTGTAACTATATCTAGAAGTGGTCCATTGCTCGCTGATCCCATAAACATAAAACAGAGGACTGGATACTAGAATTTAGACACTTTCTAGTTTTTCCAGAGATGGTACTAAGCGACTTAACTAAACATATAAATTCATTATAGTCTAAATCAAAAATGAAGCCAAATCCACGAAGTGGTTGAAAATTTTTGGTGGATTATAAACATCTTCATGCAAAGTAAACAAGATAAAATTATTTCCATTCTGGGCTGAAAATGCACAATACATAAAACGGACAAAGAAAAAACAAGCAAACTGACTGACTAATCAGCCACCCAAGCCCTGTAATTTCACTTTAAAGAGTATGGAGGGAAAATATATAAGCTGTTATTTTAATACTTCATTGCTTTTCATGTAAGATTCAATAGAAGAGATTAGATTCACAAATAATTCAGCATTCATGACAATATACACAGTATCTGTAATAAGCACAAAATATACACACTTATTTTAAACAACAAATCTATTACTCACAAAATAATCAAGGGAGTCTCTGGCTATAATTTTTCTGTTACAGAATGGAGACTGCAACCTACAGAATATTTCAGCCCCATACATTGATCTCATGAAATTACTTTTTGGCAGAAAGCTCAGGTCATCACAGGTTTAAGCCATTTAAAGATTTAGGGTTTGATCCTGCAGCTATGAAGCCAATAGCAAAGATCCAAAAATTTGATGCGGATGATGCAGGATCAGGCTTATAAGCAGTGTAATTTTATACAAGTAGCAAAAAAAATGATTAAACACGCCAGTAAGCAAATATTTTCTCCACAGGCTATTTGATTAATGTTCTAAGCCTAAATACAGATTAGCCAGATTAAACAAATTATTATTTACAAATTGCTAGCTTTGGAAAAAATATGAAATCAAATTTCTTTAGAGAAACTCCAAAGAACATAGGTTTAATTGAGATCACGATGAATGAGACTAGTTCCTTTATCACTTAGGCCTTTCACTATAGTAGTGACAATTTTAAAAATGGTTTTTTACAATTTCCACATAATAACCATTCATTATCATTCAGTGACCATTCATGGCATGAAAATTAAACTGTCCACTAAAGACATATATGCCCTCTACATAGTTTAAATGGCCTTGGCATCAGACAAAGAGCTGAGGGAAAGACCATGAAAGAGACCACTTTACTAAACCTTTTCCTACAATGTGGTGCAATGGTCAAATAGCAGAGCTGCAACAGCATGTGAAAACAGCTTACTGCTTTAAAACAAAAAAGTTATTACAGCTGGTGCCCACTCATGTGATTTACATGGATTCTATGTTATAAAGCGAGGATTGTGTTCCACAGACAGTGTTAAAATGCTGGCGTAGGTGTATTATTCAGATGCTTTTGTTACTAGAGTTCCACAATGCTAGATGGAAAACATCTTAGTTATATAGAGATGCTGTCTGCCTACACAGTCATCTCTAGTCCAGGCTCTCTCTTCTCTCCCTCACACACACCATTTTAAAAGCTACTGCACAGTAAATACAAAGAGCTACACATAATCAAAACACAGCAGATCACTTAAACCAATAGAACCCAATCTTCATAATATATAGTTTATAAGGTGGAAAATAATGAACACATTATACATAATACACATCAGCTGCTGATCATATGACACATGCATAGCTATACTCATATTGAATGTGCATTTGCTATATTAAGAAATTCTCTCTCATTGAAACAGTCTACCACTTAAAGATTCTAAGTACTTAGTTTCAATTATTTATCACAATAGCACCCAGAGGTCCCAAATCAGGATCAGGTCCCAACTGTGCTAGGCAGCTTGGAAGAACTGTGCTGTTTTTCTCCTATTAATTGGTGAGTGGAAAATCTCATTTGAGAGCCCTTTTATCTGTTTTACATTCAGTAACTTTATCTTTACAGAAAACTGACTTCTTATACCTACAGCAGTTGCCACGTGTATCCCTGACACACCCCTTTAGGAAAATCAAACACTTCCTTGTCTTTAAAACCATTTAATTGATTAATTTTAAGATTGGATCTCTTCCTACACCCTCATAATAAGACTCTGCTGGGACTGAAGAAAATACAATAAATTGGACACTAGGTAATTTTTTTAAAAGGTCTACTCCACAGTCAGAAGAAATCTTAGCACCAAGAGCTGTTATATCGTATGTGAGGGGGGAAAAAAGTCATAGCACAATGTTCAATATGAGTTTACCTCAACTTCTATTTTGGGTGGCAAACATCCAGCTCATTTGCTTATCATAGTCCTCAAATAAAACTTTTAGCCTTGGAGACAGAAAAGAAAAGCATACCTACCTTAGAGAGCAATTCTGCTCATCAGTGTTAGTTTTAGAGGAAATACACTCCCCATCTTCCCCTGAATCCTCAGTTTGCCTCATTTCAACTGTGACTTCCTGGAAAGGGTTTATAACATAGTAAGACACCAAGTCATCAAGTTTCAGTCTCCTGAAAATATATTATTATGGAACCTCTCATTTGTGGGTTCGCTCTGCTTGAGCATACATAAAGTCAGTAACATAACATGTCTTATGCTGGTTTGGCTTCAAGGGTTGTATAGTATGCCATGGGACATCTTCTATGGCACTAGGAACCTCACTGTGCTCATGTTACTAATTTATATCATCTCACTTGTCTAGAAGGAAACACTTAAAAATAATATTTATAAACTTTAGCAACTTCTATTTGCCAAAACCAAAGTATTGTAAAAAACTTACCCTAGCCTTGTTAGCATTTTAATACAGGCAAGCATTTGAGGACTTTTGAACTTCTTTCTGTGTGTTTGTTTCTCAATAAAACACTTAACATTGACCTTCCAGAACTGTACTACCTCAGTACCTTCAAACAACCACACCAAAAGTCTAACACTGTATTAGAAACTCTGAACTCATGGGGAATACAATTGCACTGGGTACTCAAACCAACTAAATTATACATGTGAAGTATGTAAAATACCTTTAACTTTCTTCAAATCCAATAGATTTTGTTATATAATCTACAATACACTCCACACTGTATTATCCAAGTGATAAAACAGTGGGTTTTGGCATTGTTGGGGGCTTTTTGGTGGGACTAGGGGTGGGGGGGAGGGTTGGGTTTGTTTTGTTTTGTGCAAATCCAAGTAGCTGCCACTGAACTTGATACTAACAAAATCAATGCATGTATGGTATATATTACCGTAGTGTTCCCAAACTCGGGACACCACTTGTGTAGGGAAAGCCCCTGGCGGGCCAGGTCCACCGGGGGCTTTCCCTACACAAGCGGCGTCCCAAGTTTGGGAAACACTACTTAACAGGATGATTTTTATTGCTGGATGGGCAATAAAAGAGGAATAAATAAGCTATTCCTGCCTCTTCAGAATAAAATGTCTGCTTTTGAAAACAGTCACTTGTAAGCTACAGCCCAGAAGCTTGTTTATACAGAGAACTCCTCCCTCCGTCACTCCAAAAAGTCCTAGTGAAGACTTTTGTTTAAATTAAATCCAAACTATAGACCACGTGAGTTTTTTCCTAAGGGATCTCTAATCTTGTCTGAAACTACGGTTCAAATTTTGACTCCTGGATTTTTTTTCTTAAAACGGAGCAAAGAGAGTTGAAGTGCAGGAAATGAGAGGAAAATGGGGAGGAATGTTATAAATATGTGATACCCTGTTTTGTTTTTAACTCAAGTCCAATATTTTGTATTTGCAGAGGAGACGGTTCAGCTTACATTGACGGTACCCTCCCCGACTAGGATCCCTTCCTTATACACGAGGCAATCTTGCAGCAGCTTTAATATGCCTTTAAAATAACAATAGCACAAAGGTCAGTCATTGAGTTTCTCTCACCTGCCAACTGCCTCCTCACTCACACTGCAAAGTTAAAAATTAACTTGCTTTTTGCTTGTGAGCTGAGCAGACTTTTGGCATCTCTCTGAGGATTAGATTTCTTTTAATCACTCATACACAATAGAAGGGCCACCTATTTTTTCTTTAAGTTGTATTAACATTTATTACATCCTCGGATTTTCAAACATAACCGTTAAGGTGAGATAGCGAGTGCTGCAGTATCTGATTATTGGACCATGAGAGTTTAAAAGAAAGCGGAGAACTGGTCACTTTCCTGGGAGGTGATTACAGACTGTTCCTCCTTGCAGTGCTTTTTCCATCTTAGAGTTCTATGGGGCCACAAGACATCTGAACTGGGGAAGGGGGCTAGGGAAGCAGAGCAACTGTGTCGTGTTGGGTGAGGGTTTAAACACGTGGCCTGCGCGACTATCTCCTGTGGCCCACCAAGTGGCCCACGCCCACCCCCCGGCCTCCCTCCAGGCCAGGGTGGACAAATAGCAGCTGCAGAATTGCCCCCCTTGAGCCCTGCGCCGCTCCCTGAAGCAGCTGGCGTCACGTCCCTGTGGCCGGGGGGGAGTGGGGGGAGAGAAGCAGAGGGCTCTGTCCATGTGTTGCCCTGGTTTCCAGGCACCGCCCCTCCCCCCCCGCAGCTCTCATTGGCCAGGAATGGGGAACCATGGCCAATGCGAGCATCGGGGGAGGTACCTGGAGGTGCGGCAAGCAGCGTGCAGAGCCCTGCGTCTCCCCTCCCCCAGGGGCTGCAGGGACATTGTTCCAGCTACTTCCCAGAGCAGGGCCAGGGCTAGGGCCAGGGCTGGGTCCGGGGCTGGAGCCGGGGCCAGCAGCCTGCCCTGGCCCCGGGGTGCGCCATTGCCACCCCAGAGCCCGAAGCCCTCTGCACTCCACCCCCCAACTGCCTGCCCTGAGCCCCCTGCCTGCACCCCAGCCCCCTGTCCTGAGCCCCTTGCCTGCACCCCAACCCCCTGCCCTGAGCCCCCTGCCTGCACCTCAACCCCCTGCCCTGAGCCCCCTGCTGCATCCCACACCCCTTCTGCATCCCAATCCCCTGTCCTGAGCCCCCAGCCTGCACCTCAACCCCTTGCTACACCTCAACTTCCTGCCCTGAGCCCCCACCACACCGCTCATGCACCTCTGGGGGCAGGGAGGGGGCGGAACTGGGGTGGGGACTTCAGGAAAGGGGTTGGAATGGAGGCAGGGAATGGGTAGGAAGAGGCAGGCAGTGGGCAGGGTTGGGGGCAGTGAGGGTGGGGTGTCAGTGATGTGGCCTTCGGGCCAATGAACTAGCCCTCACGTGGCCCTCGTGGTCATTTGCGTTTGAGACCCCTGGTTTCTTGCCATCATCCTCCCCTCATCCCTAGTGTAAAGTATGAGATACAGTTAGGCTCAGCAGAATTTACTTTTTAAAATAATTTTGATAGATAATATTGATGCTTATTTTTTACCATTTTTATCTATTTTTATCTATTTAAATTTTCACAGTTGAAGGAAATTATTGGGGCGTCAAGCAATGGTTGGGATCAAATAATAATTATTTAATGATAATAGATATTGAGATTCAAAAAGTGAAAGGTTTTTAACCATTAAACCACAAATTGTCAATAAATAAAATATACAAAACAAATATCCTTAAATCAAACTCTAATAAATTCTCAAGCAGCATTTTCTTACTTTGCCTATTTGAATTTCTGTTGTCATTGATGGAAATATCCTTTAGTTGGTTTGTGTGTATCCGGTGAAATCGACGTTTACATATATTTACTGATAAAAATAGAATCCGTCCTGGCTATATATTCTAACATCACAATCAAACTAACCAGTTTATTTTCTCTTCATTCATGCCAGTGACAATACAAGTGACTGAACTGTTTAGTTCAGTGTACTTTGTTCCGTGTTGAACTACTAATGCTACACTAATGTAAAGCCTATTTATGTGAGCTACCTGTAATAATACAATCATACTTTGCATGTGTTCTTTGACTATATTTGAACACTTACATACACAATTTATTTTTCTTTCTTCTGTCACATTCTAAAGTAAGAGGAGATTACGAAAGCCCATACCTGTTTGTAGAAATCAGTAGAAGGGGACGATCTGGATCTCTCGTGTGTGTACTGGGGTTTCTCATGCTGCTCATGGCTTGCATCAAGAATGTTATCAGCTGAATGGTACTTTCCTGAACTCCTTGGCTCTAGAGGTGTCCTCTGCTCTTTCCAGGATGCCTGATATTCTGCAAATGTTCCCAACCTCTGAGGCTGTTCAGTTTTCACCACTTTGTCTGCAGACTTGTGAGCAAGGTAATGGACGTGATCTTTTGCAGCTCGTGTACTTTCAATTCCAAAAGAGGAAGCCCGAGCCCGTCTATCATACCAAGACTCCTCACCTTCGTGTCCATGAGCTTTTTTATCAGGCCTCTCAGGCAGACTGTAGGGAGTTTGTTTCTGTGCAGACTTATGATATGTGGGCTTACTCGTTTCTTCAAAGAATTTCCACTTATCTGCAAAAGAGCCCAGGGCTTCGTCAGATGTATTTGGATGGCGGTGGGGATGGCAGTCATCTTCTGACACCCCCACTTCATTCATCTTCTCTGGTTCAGAGTAAGACTTTAGTTTTTGTTCTGCTGTGAACCTCTTCCTAGCTCCAATGCGGGAGATATGATGAGTGCCACCCCTTGATGAGTTTGGTTTAGCCTGCATAGCCTCAAGAAAACCTGACACATCTTCAGAAACCCAAGCCAACAAGGAAGAGTTGTAATTATTTGTCTTCCGTTCTGGCGACCTGGGGAGATAATCAGCAGAGCTAGGTTCCAAGTCCCGCCTTTTGAAGGAAGTAGCCCTCAGGACCCTGGCCTGGGCCTCCTTCAGGTGATCCGTGTAGGAGCTGGTAAAAGAACTCTCTGAAGGCATGTTTAAGTTCTCCACTGAATCTGGTTTCCAGTTTTCAGTGTCCTCTTCTGTTTCGCTTGACCCTATTAAGGTAGCAGTGCTTTTGCTTTTCTGCAGCTTCGCTCGCCTCATTTGGATCTCGTTTCTCAGGGTTGTTGCAAAGCGATCACTTCTGCGTGCCTGCTTAGCTGTATGCGTATCAAACAGGGGCTGTCTATCCATTCCAGTTTCCAGGCAGTTGTCAGACTGATTTTTCCCTTCCTGAGCTAAAGAGTGCAAAATTGGGGTCTTCTGAGCAGAAATCTTACTACTGTCTTCTGGTCGCCACTTGATTTCTTTTTGGGCAGCTCTGTGTTCAGTGATAGGGACACAGCTCTTTGTACACTCATGCTGACTGTAGCTATTGTCATTTTCCTCGAAATTGCCAAAGTTTTTCTTTTGACCAGGTTTTTCAGTAAAACTTGTGTTTTTAGGATCTTCCACTACAGTAGACTTAACATCCCCTCCACTGTCCACTACACAGTGACCACTCTTCTCGCGCCCTTCTAGCAAAGGCTCGACAGCTTGTTGCTGTAAATAGTACTTTGGTTTTTGGACCATCGTGACTACGGCAGGATTTTCATGTGGTCCAGGGGAAACATCAGCCCCTATTCCAGGTTTCCAACATTCATCCTTGAGCTGTAGTGGCCGTGAGCTTCCCTGGATAGGCTGTTTTGCTGTGACACAATAATAATGACTCTGTCCAGTGTTGTCCACCTTCTGTTCAGCTGCATCATTGTTAGAAGAAGCACTGAACATTCTGGCTTGGTTTGGACTGTAGCAGTGAAAGTGGTTGGCAAGTAGCTCTTTATTGCCACTGTAAGAGGAAACATGTCGCTGCTCTCTAGGCGAAATCGAAGCCCTTGCATGGTGAAAGAAAGTGCTTTCATCACTGTATTGGCGCTGGTGGTGGTAACCGTAAGCAGGCTGTGCAAACCGAACATCAGTGCTGGACAAAGAGGACTGCAGTCTGTTAGCATTTCCTGAATTATTGTTGTACCTATCACCAGCAGAGGACAAATTGTAGTCCACATTAATATCAGATTTGTAATTGGAATTACTGACCCTCTTTTCATCTGTGCTCCTGTCACTTGCCCTAACAAGTCTTCCTGGTTGTTCTGCAGTTTCTGAGATCCAGTCCCTCCTATGCGGAGATTGGGTCGGAACTGTAAAGTGCTGGGTGCTAGCACCCTCTGAGTATATTGAACCATGGGTCTTCTCGTGCCCTTTGGTAATAGCAAAACTGTCACTACGGAGAGGTGGAGGTGGTGGTGGAGGGGAGGATGATTTTTTATCAGGAACATGCCAGACAGGTCCAAAATTTGATCTTCCAGAACCAGAGAGCTTGGAATTAGGCTGTTCCTCCAATCGAGGGCTCTTTCTAGTCTCATATTGAATGGGAAGTGGCAAGTATCCAGGTCTGTCCTCCAGTCCACTGTTATCATTCACTAACTGGCCAGTCTTGCTATTTCCGTGCTTTGCAGTGTCCCAGTGGCCTACTTTGTACAGCATGTTCTCCGTTGAAGCAGCATCCATGTTGGACAGAGTGTGATCAGGAGTACTCGAACTAGTGGAGAAAGAGCCATAGGCGGAATCCCGCTTGCTTTGGTTCCCTACATGATCAATGCTATTGTTGGACTTTGCAGAGGAAAGTCTTCCATACTGGGATGTTTGGAGAGTGTGGTCCCAGCTGTCCATACTTCCCAGGGAACTGAATCGCTCAGACGTGCGATGCAGATTTGACTGATCCCATGAGTTTGACAGGTCATGAGAGGAGGAGCTATAACAGAAGAACATACAATACCATCAGCAGTAAGTCAATACAACTACAACAATGAAGCTGATTTTAAATGGGGGGTTTGTACTATCCACCCAGACAGCAATTATCAGAGAGACATGTCTCCTAGTGGTTTGAGAAGGTGGAATCAAGGCTTCATCCTTCCTCCACTATTAACACAGTGCCTGAACTTCAGCAGCTGCATCTCAAGTTTATCTTACTGCACAACAGGAATAATGAGATGTAAGAAAGTCTACTTCTCCTGGAATCACCCCTTCATGTAAGATCATGTTGACATTCAAAGAAAAGTCTGACTTCCCTCCCTTCATCCCCATCTCCTGACACCAAACCCCAAAGTTTCCAATTTACTTTCTATCTCCAATACCACCACCAACCTCATTCCCTCCCTACTAAACTCTTGCCCCTTTCTCCCGCTTTCTTACCTTTGCCTGTTTCCTTCACAAAACCTCATCCTTAATCTCACCTGCTTCTCCAAACACAACTCCACCCTTCACTTCTAAACCACTATGTGCTGCTTGCAACCACTGCCACAAATCCTCCTATTACAGCTCTCACCCTGCATGTGCTCTCTCTCTTTCAACACAAAAGGTTTCAGCTACCATCACTTTGCCAATGACTTACAAATCTATCCCACCTCTTCACTCCCTCTATCCCATCCTGCAACTCAGTACAGTTCTGCAACATCTCTTCCCAGGAGCTCTGCTATCAACTTCAACTTAACATGGCCAACACTCAACTCCTGGCCTTTCCTCCCTCAGAAATTCTTCCCACTCCATCACTAGTAACACAACCACCATCCTCCTAGTCATTCAGGCCATCAGCACTGCCCTCTCTCTCTTGCTCATTCAGACTGCCCCCAAATTTTGCTGCTTCTTCCTTTATAATATTGATTTTTGCCCATAGCTAAAATTTTTGCCAAGGCTCATGTCTCTCATCCTGGCTACTGTTATCTCTGCTCCCCGACATCCATCTCTGGTCCATACAAAACAGTTATTACAGTCATCGTCCTTGCCCACTACTCTGATCACATCACTCCCTCTTTGACCCCTGTGTGATGTTTTTCTCCATAATGCTTTATGGGAATATGCTTATGAATGCATATATGATATAACTGGAATATGTTCTATGCTACATATGCCATGTAACATATCTCTGCAAAGGTTATGATCTACTGAATATATTCATCCTATTTGTATGCATGTATCATTTTTCTATTCAAAGTTATTAGTATTGACTATGTACTTGTTTAATTTTAAGTAGCCTCAGTGAAGCAGTTGGTCAGCTTCCTCAGAAAAGACTATTCTCAGTAAGTGCCCAATCAAAGAACACTTAAGCTAACACTGAACTTGGAGATGTCAATCCACATCTGAGCTTTCCCTGGCTGGTAAGGAACTCAGTCATGCATGGACATGTGACTTGCCCGTGTGACTCCAAAACTCCATCTTGGAGGTGAATTCTGGATAGGAAAGAGGAGGGGGTCTGCACCCACAAGAGAAAGTCTGTTTAAGCCCATGGGAAACCGCTCCATTTTGTTTGCAGTTGGTTCAAGAGATAGTCTCTCCACCCCCAAAGGATACCTGAAAGAAACTGGAACAAAGGACAGTAACCATAGGGGTATGAGTGATTGCTGGACCTAGACTAGAAGAAAGCTAGTCTGTAAAAGCAGCTTGCTAGAACATCTGAGGGTGAAATTTCATCTGTAATTACTTTCTTACTGTGTTAGGTTTAGACTTGTGCATTTTATTTTATTTTGCTTGGTAGTTCACTTTGTTCTGCCTGTTATTACTTGGAACCACTTAAATCCTACTTTTAGTATTTAATAAAAATCACTTTTTACTTATTAATTAACTCAGAGTATGCATTAATACCTGGGGGGGCAGACAGCCGCGCATCTCTCTATCAGTGTTAAAGAGGGCGAACAATTTACGACTTTACCTTGTACAAGCTTTATACAGGGTAAAACAGATTTATTTAGGGTTTGAATCCCATTGGGAGCAGGGCATCTGAGTGTTGGAGACAGGAACACATCTTAAGCTGTTTTCAGTTAAGCCTGCAGGTTTTAGGGGACGTGGTTCAGATCTGGGTCTGGGTTTGTAACAGGCAAGTGCATCAGACAGGGCACCGAAATCTAAGCTGGCAGGGAAAACAGACTCAGAGGTAGTCAAAGTACATCAGGTGGCAGTCCCAAAGGGAGATTTCTGTGATCCAACCCGTCACACCCTGACATTAGCTCTCCCTGCTTCCCTGCACTAAATTCAAGCTTTTTTCCTTGCATTAAGGCCCTTCACAACTTTGCCCATCCCTACCTTTCCACTCGTCATTTATCACACTGCTTCCCACGCCTCTACCACTCAGCTAATGAGGCTGGCATCATCGACACATTTGGGCCAATCTTTGCGCCTTCTTCCACATGGGTTGCCCCCTCTGAATTAATCAGTAAGGCCTGTCCTCTTTTAAACTGCTTCCCAAGACAACCTTCTGCCACAATGTCGAGAAGAAATAAGCCAATCTAGGATGGCTGTTTTGAGGATCACATCAGGATAACTGACAGTTAAGCCATGCTAACTTTTTAATAGCAAATTTTACATTATATAAGCAAACTATATATTTGATTGTATCCATATCTCCCACACTTGGTTACTTTTCTTGATATTGTAGGGAACTACATATATGTTTGTACCAGACCCAGTATAGTGGAGCTCCAATCCTGGTTGGATGCTATTGTAATACAAATACTAAATAATAGCAACTGTGGTAGAAAATTGGTCCGAAATCAACAAGATGAAATTCAATAAAGACAAGCACAAAGTATTACTTTTAGGAAGGAAAAATCAAATGTACAACTACAAAACAGAGAATAACCAGCTAGGTAGTCATACTGTTGAAAAGGAACTAGAGGTTACAACAGATCATAAATTGAATATGGATCAACAATGTGATTCAGGTATGAAAAAGGCTAATATCACTCTGGGGTGTATTTACAAAAACGTCATATGTATGAGACAGGAGGTAAGTGTCCTGCTCAACTCAGCACTGGTGAGGTGTCAGCTGATGTACTGTGTTCAATTCCGGGTGCTACACTTTAGGAAAGATGTGAACAAATTGGAGAGAGTCCAGAGGAGAGCAATAGAAATGACAAAAGTCTTAGAAAACCTGTCCTATGAGGAAAGGATTAAAAAGCTGGGGATGTTTAGTTTTGAGGAAAGAAGACTGAGGACGGACCTGATAACAGTCTTCATATATGTTAAGGGCTGTTGTAATGAGGACAGTGATCAATTGTTCTCCATGTCCACTGAGAGTAGGATAAGAAGTAATGGATAAGGGAAATTTAGCTTAGGTATTGGGAAAACCTTTCTAATTATAAGGATAGTTAAACTCTGTAATGGCCTTCTAAGCGAGGTTGTAGAATCCCCATCATTGGAGGTTTTTCAGAACAGATTGCACAAACATCTGTCAAGGATGATCTTGGGTTGGACTTGATGACCTTCCAAGGTCCCTTTGAGCCCTGCATTTCTATGTATTATGAAGCTTATCAAGCACTTTGCGATTCTTGGGTGAAAGGCACTACAGCAGTTCAGACGGGAGAGCAATTATACCTACATGCCTATATAGCAGATTGAAATGAACCAGACTCCAGCCCGATTCTGCAGTGCTCCCCAGAATCCCATGAGCAGCAGAGAAACTGTCAAAAACCATGCCAATCTGCAGAAATGCTTAGGAAAGCTAAGAGCAGAAGCAGAGGCAGGCACTTAAGTTATATACAGAGTAGGATGACCTAAGAAATGGAGAATAGGATAAAGTAGCAGAGACCACTGTCTTCCCTGCCTCTCCTCACAAGGCTGGAGAGCAGAGGAGGTATTCAGTAGCAAGAGTCACCCTACTTTTCAACAGCAATGAAGCTGTGGATGAGGAGCAGAAGACCACCCACCCCTTGAGGAAGCTGAGCAGCATGAGGGAAGGGGAGAAGAAGGCGGCTCCTTTTTCCTTCCAGTAGCTAGAGAGGCAGAGCATCAAACTTATCAGACACTGCTAGTAAAGGACTGGTACAAAAGAGACTGATTTCTCACACAGGCACAGCACAATGCTAGAAATTCCAGCATTGTTCTACTTCTCTATAACTACTATATAAAGTGTCTGTAGCAAGGCAGAGACTCACTGGTGTGGCACCTCCTGCTGGTTGTCTTGGGAATTAGCTCAACTCCAGCTCTGGAGCACCTCCTTCTGGCCAGTGACTCACCTGCCTTAGGCCCCATGTTCCTCCTGCACCCCGGTGCCCCTTTCCTCAGGGTTCTGCCCCCAGCAGTACCCCCTTACTCTGGGTTTCCCCTCCTCGGGGAACCCACAACCCTTTAAATCTACCTTGTCTCAGTGGCTACTGCCACTCGTCATCTAGCCCCCATGCACTGGGGCAGACCACAGTCTGTAATGGCCATTCATCATTGGCAAGGGGGTAGGACCAGCTGCCTCTGCCTATTCCCAGGCCGCACCTCTGTAGCCATAGTACCTTTGTAAGCCTTCAACAAGGCCTGTAGCCTGGGGGTTTACCAGGCTGGAGCTCCCCAGCTCCTCTTACCCTTCCCCAGCACTGCTCTGCCTCAGGTACCTTGCTCTCAGGAAGCCAGCCCTTCCCAGCCCAGTGCTAGAGTGAGACTCCTTCAACTCCTGGCCCCCAGCCCTCTTATCAGGGCCAGCTGGGCCCTGATTGAGCTGGCCACACCTGTGTTCAGCTACTCACTCAGCTGCTTTCACTCCTTTTATCCCAGCCACAGCCCTCTCCAGGGCTGTTTTTAACCCCTGTTCTGTGGCAGTGGGGCAGTCACTCCACTACAGTGTCCATCAAACTTTTTCTAATACACACAATGAAAGCTAATAATGAAATTATACATCAGCTTAATGGTCACTCTTGTATAGTTTAGATAGGACAGAATTCCTCTCTCTGTCAAGAAGTTTAAATGGAAATGAACAGCCCTCTCTAGCGCTGCGGTCTACACAGCAGTTGCTACAACAGCAAAAGAAAAATTGCCTTTGAACTTTTTTCACTTCACTCAATACAGTCAGAGGCATAACATTAAGACTTGGTGTTTAATTACACAACCAAGATGACCAAGGAAGCAAACAGCTTATGTAAAACACACAAAGATATAAACGTTCAAAAAATATTTGTAACGATAGGGCACACTAACTTATGGCTTTATATGGTGACTTTCATATTCTAAGTGTTCAAAACATGTAACTAATTAATTAGAGAGCTCTTAATAGTAGTACATTAGGCAAATACAATGTTTCATACAGAAAGTGCCTTGGACATTAGAACCTTTTTCACTGGTAAGGAACATATGGCAGGACATTGGGGCTGCTGCTGGTTTTTATTTGTTCAGTGAGAACAGCATGCTTGGCATTGATCAAAATGAAGAAGAGACACTATCCCTCTTAATCCTAATGTACAATTCACGGGTCTAATCAGAATCCACTGCCTTCAGTTGTGAACTGTAGTTACTCAGCACCCTTCCAGATCAGGCTGTAAATAATTATTCTCTACTCTGACAAACAGAACGTTAAGTTTCATCGAAGTAGCCATCAGAGATGAGCAGAAAGCATATCAGTGTAACACCTCTGTCAAAATATGTAGTAATGACTTCTGGTCTGAAGTGCTATACAGCTAATATCACAACTCAGAAGTAAAGCTGTAAGAATTTCTGCATTTTTGTCTGGCTTCATGTGGTCTGCTGCTCCGTTCAGCAATGTAAGTGGAATACCACCCATGTACTATTTAAATACACAGTACAATGCCCGGTAAGCTGAGAGGAAGTATTATCAAGAGGTAGAGAAATAGAATGTATAAAAGCCCCTCTAGCAATAAAATGTTACAATGCGAAGATGTGGAGGGAGGATCAAAATGTGCAGGATTTTCTTTAAATAAAAATTAGTATTTGTATTACTCTTTAAGGGCTGAATGGAAACTATTTTTAAAAAAAAATAGCAGGGAACTTTTTAAAAGATCTAATTAGTTACAGCTTCATAAAATGAAATCCTAAAGTAAGGGGGTGGGCGGGTTGTACCACAAAGTATTAAGAAAAGAAAGCTGTGATGGAGAATCTACAGCAATAAAGTACAGAATCTCAAGACAGCTTTGTAACTTAGGAATGTATCCCAGAGTGATTTTTCCCTAATTCCTAGCATAACCATGCTCCAAATGGGAGTTAAATTGAGAGGAAAATAACATTTTCATGAGGTTTGTTGCTAAAAGAGTGTAATTTATAAGGAGAAAACTAAAAAGGCCCTGTAATCAGATCCTATCACACTCTACTAAAAAATTAAAGAAGTTTCACGACCAAAACAAGGATGCCAGGATTTCCATTACAGGGTTGAATGAGACCTAACAAATGTAAGTATTTTAACTATAGAAAGAGACAGTAATTGACCTCTCTCTTGCTATAAACAAACACTAAACATGTACTGTAGTGGAGATCAGATTATGGGAAGTAATTTCACTAATGAAACAGTCAATAATATCTTAATGTCTAAAACAAAAATGCTCTGTTTCCCCTAAGAGAGAGTTTATATTGCTTTTCAAAGAATGCTGCTTTCTAACAATACCTCTGGTATTTTTCCATTAAACTGAAGATATTAATGCATTTAGCGTACTTTTCCACATGCCCTTACAAAGATTTATGACACTAAAAAGTGGATGTTGAAAAGAAATGCTCAGCAAGAAAAAAAGCAACTGCCTTTTATTTAGATACGTACATATCTCAGCTGCCTTTTATTTACATACGTACATAATGAAATATATTTCTGAACTAAATTTATATTAGCAGCTGTTCACCCACTTGTTGATATATTTGGAATTCTCAATACTATCTTCACATTTTAAAAACAGATTACCATATAAATGAAATCAAAAGATTCCACATTCACGGTTTAAAATCATGAACAATATGAGGCACATTATTGTTCTCTTACCGTGGGAGCTTGATACGTGCAGCTTAAACAGAAACTCACCTTGCATGATATCGGGAGTGCCAGGAAGTGCAGACATTGGTTGAGGAGAGCTGTGACGTGGCTGCCTCAGGCTGATTCTCTGTGAATTTGGTTGCATGCCAGGAGTGGGGCCTGCAGGCTAGATCATTTCTTCTGAAATGAAAGAGTTGGAGCACATACTTTTAATACAGAACTCCTAATAAGGTGACATGCAGTGAAAAACACTGGGCACCAAATCTAATTAACCCATGAGAGAGACAAAACAGATACAAAATAGGTTTAAATTACAATGTGCTATGTAATGCTCTACAAGCCAGTTTTGAAAAGATGCCAACTTGCCTTCAAAACACTTGACACACAGACAATGAAACATTAATTCTATGCAAGGTTTGTGGTTGTATTTTTATGACAAGTAAATAGGAACCTAGAATTTATTTGGAACTTGCACTATTCAAAGGACCAGTGAGCTTTATGTCTCATTTTATAACATGGCAACTCCTGATTTTGTAAAGTTTGTTGTGTAGGTGTGTATATGGGAAGGGCTGAGGAGGAGAGAGATTAGGGGCCGGAGGAAGGACAAAACCATAAATATTTTTATTCTATCCCAGTTTGTAAGGGTGACAGAGGCCTGATTTTTAACACAAACCAGCTCTGCTCTAGCATTCAAATGGCTCAGAGCATCCAAAATAAATTAAAGGTTAAAGCTGTGTATCTAAAGTTAGCACCTAAGTAAAACCACCTACCTTTCAAACGTGGTAAAAACCAGCAGTTCCCATAGAAATCAGTGGGAACTGTGGGTGTTCTCCCCCTCTGAAAGTCAGATAATTCATGCAGGGGCCTAAATATTGGTTCAGAGGCATAACTTTAGTCCAAAACTTTTTCACCTAAGTAATTCCAGAGACCCCCTATTTACCAATCCAAATAGTAAGTCTCTAGATTTTAGTCTTCTAGAATCATCCTATGAAACTACTCTCAACCTTACTGCTTTCACCCCACTATAGCTTGACAATTATTTAATAATAATAATGATGATAGTAGTAGTAAAGTGCTTGAATGGAACTGCAAATTATTATTAATTTAGTCTTAAGTAGGTAAATATTATTGGATAAAATTTTCAAAAGTACTTTAGGTGACTCAGGAGCCAATATACCTTTTTTTCAAAAATGGCTTAGGCACTTTGAAGCCTAAGCCTCACTGAAAGTTAATGGGACTTTGGACAATGTTCCCTAGCAAGCATAAGTAACCTATCCAAGATCACAGAGCTGCTTTCAGAACCCAGAACTCCCGAGTCCGATCCTTTAACAGACAGACACCTTTTCCTTCCCTTATTCACCCTCTTTTTTTTAACTGGATTATAAAATAGTCACTAGATTTCAAAATAACTCGACGTCTCTCCCGCAGCACAGAAAAAACCCTTTTTTGAGACTATTTGTAGGAACAGGCAACGTGGAAGGTTGTGCCAGGTTCCTGTTAACTGCCTTTGCATAGTCTCCACATACAGTACATAAAGTATTTCCACAAGGCAGCTGTAGTTTTACTGAGAGGTCCTGGGGCCACAGAGTACAACAGGGGCTCCTCTATAATTACCAGAAATCCTAGGCATTTCAGTAGGCTTTTGTTTATGTTTTTGGTGCATTTTATTTGCTGCAATGAACAGAAGCAAGTTCATTCTAGTCTATTCTCTTGCCATGCTGCCAAGTAGTTTCACTGCACTCTGTCTCAGAAGCAACATGAAGAAAGTTAAGTGGAGCTATCACACTGTCATTGCACACAAGCTCCAGGAGTGGGACTCAAATTCTTCATCCCAGGAACAGAAGCTCAGTCTTGTGCAGTGCACCCCAGGACATATCAGGCATTCTCCTAGAGCAGCAGTTCTCAAACTTTAGTAACCCGAGGACCCCCATTTTAATTTACAATTTTTCATGGACCCCCAAATCCCCCACTCAGCCTCAGGCCCCAGACCCACTCCACCCCTTCCCCCAAGGCTCCACCCCCCCCAACCTCTTCCTGTCCCTGCTCCACCCCTATCCCTCCTCTTTCCACCCCTCTGAGTGTGCCCCATCC
This sequence comes from Gopherus flavomarginatus, assembly GCF_025201925.1. Classification (NCBI taxonomy): domain Eukaryota; kingdom Metazoa; phylum Chordata; order Testudines; family Testudinidae; genus Gopherus; species Gopherus flavomarginatus. The sequence continues at coordinate 236,352,539 of NC_066617.1, forward strand.
CTGCTCCTCCCTCTTTCTCCCAGAGCCTCCTGCAAGCCACTGAACAGCTGTTCCCCAGCATGCAGGATGCGCTGCGAGGGAGGGAAAGAGGTTGATCAGCAGGGCTGGTGGCCCCAGACATGATTCCAACCCCTCCCTCAAGAGTATCCAGTCCCCAGTCCCCACTCCCCACCCTCCCTCCCAGTGCCTCCTGCACACTGGGAAACAGCTGTTCTCCAGTGTGCAGGAGATGCTGGGAGGGAGGGGAGGAGTTGAGGGAGGAAGGGAGGAGGAGTTTTTTATTTAGCAGCAGCCAGGAGTTTTTTTTATTTCCTCAATTTATTTCAGTGCTGATGATATTGGAGAAGTAAACTACAGCTGTCTTTTAGGTAAATTCATGACACCATACCTTTAGTGCTTCAGTTGTGCCATCAATGCAATAAAGAAGTTAAAGTCTCCATATTACAAGAAAATTACCTTTTTAACACATATGACAAGTGAAACACAAGACTAGAAGACTACCACATCACAGGTAACATTTGGTGTATGAGGAAATGGAAGTGGGAGGAGAGGATTTTCACACTGGTTTCCACTAGGTTTGGCAAAAGGAATGAGAGATTCTGCCAAAGACAAGGAATGGGAATGATGCACTTTGTAAAAGCAGTACTGTACCTCATGGAACTTCTCAAGATCTTCGTAAGATAGCTCCTGGCCACATGAACATCATTTTCAGATGGCACTTTCTGTGCTACAATATCCACCATCACTTTCATCTTCCTGAGCAGCCAAGCAAGGAGAGGAACAGACTGGACTGAGTTGGGACATGAGGCAAACTGAGTGGAGGAGAACTTTAGGTTTTTGTTTCACATCTTTTATTGGTGTGCATACATGTGTTTTGCAAAAGATTTTTTTAGCCATGGACTTGGAATTAAGTGAATCACCATATGAATAAAACAGATTAAGTGCATTATAATGGGTTATTTTGGGGGATAGAATCAGCACAGGCTTATTGTATGCTTTCACAAAAAGCATAACTAGGAATCAATATACTACAAGTAGCCAAATACCAACACTTCTTCATTGTTACATCTTTCACTGTTCAATTGTCTTATATTTACCATTTCCTATATTCCAAAAAGGTCTCTATAAATAAGACAAAACGTAATATGAAATTAATTGTAAAACTCTCAGCGCAAATAGGTAAAAGAACGGGAATGAAAAAGGAAGATATTAAAAATCACATTAAAAAGATGGAAAATTTTGCAGGCAACTAAAGCTGTTGGAAACACAGCAGCTAGTACAACACGGCTGTATTAACTCTGAGTGACAGAATGAGAGCACCTAAATCTACAATCCAGGAAACCTCTCCGGAGTTAATGGAAGCATTAATAAAAGTATTTTCTTGAGTCTCTTCCTAACAGCACTTTAAAAAGAAAGCTGTTGCTGTCTATAAGGACTGCTGGAAGAGAAAAATGTTCCACTGGGGATGGAGGGGACATTTCCCCATGTGCTATGAACATTTTTACTTTAATAGAAAGAAGTCTCAAATTACATATGTGTAAAACAGAATTGCCCTTAACTAAACTCTTCCACTCAACTTTCAGAGCAGAATCTGCCTTTTCAACACCACGGTAGTTGTAATATGGACATACATATTAGCATGGCAGACATCTTGAATCTCAAACGCTCTGAGCTTAGAAATTCAGAACTAGTGTTCAAATAGTTGCCAAGAAAACACTGCTGCTGAAAATCTGATACCAGTAGAAACAGATATTCCCTAGACCAAGAACCAAAATTATTAGCTAAACTGGACCAGCAGGTTTACTTGTAAACATCACCAATAAAAAACTGCACAATATCTGGCTACTGAATCCAAACTGTAATTTCACATTAGTCTGAATTCAGACTAAACTTCCCAATTTAGAGTTTAGATCATTTCAATTTGTTCTTGTCTAGGTGTACATGTTGTATTAGTGCAGGAGCAGGCAACCTATGGCACGGGTGCCAAAGGTGGCACGTGAACTGATTTTCAGTGGCACTCACACTGCCTAGGTCCTGGCCACTGGTTGGGGGGCTCTGCATTTTAATTTAATTTTAAATGAAGCTTCTTAAACATTTTAAAAACCTTATTTACTTTATATACAACAATAGTTTAGTTATATATTATAGACTTATAGAAAGAGACCTTCTAAAAACGTTAAAATGTATTACTGGCCCGAGAAACCTTAAATCAGAGTGAATAAATGAAGACTCGGCACACCACTTCTGAAAGGTTGCTGACCTCTGTATTACTGTGTCCATTAAAATTAAGGAGGTTGAGTCAGCTCTTACCAGAGCTAATAAGAGTAAATGCAAAGAAATCAATGGAATTACACTGGTGTAAAGTACTATTATTAATCAGATCCAAATTAGTGCCATACAGTTTGGCTATATTCTTTATTAAGTCAAGTGACATTCAATTAAAATAGGAATAGGGAAAACAAAAACAAAATTTTTTTTGAAAGAAGTTATTCCAAACTAAGTTCTGCCCCTTTGCTCACTTCCACAGAATACCAAGTTGTAAATTCAGAAAGACACCTTTTGACATTTTAAGACCCAAACAAAGAAAAAATGTAGTACTAGCTAGCACAACTTCAGGGCAACCACACCTCTGTTCCCCCTCTGTGGTCCACCAAAGGCACCCACTTCAGGGTTCCAACTTCCGGCCATCACCACTCTTGGGCAGAGACAAATGCCTGTCTGCCTCCTGACTGGGGATTTTAAGGGTGCACAACTCTCTGCCTTACACTGTGGCATGCCTGGCATACCAGACTGCCTAGAAAGGCCAGAATCTGTGCTTTGCTTTCTCTCTGAGGGCTACGACCACTGTATTGTCCACAATTATAAACAAGCTTGGCAGAATTTGATTGTTTTCGTCAACTGATAATATCAATGCTTCTTTTTAAGCATTTTTTTCAATTTTTAATTATTTAAATTTTCACAGTTGTGCAAAATTATAGGTGTGGGGGGTCAGACAACAGGGTGGATCAGACAATAATTATTAATGACAGTAGACATTGAGAGTCAAAAAATTAAAAGCTTTATAACCCTTAAAACACAGCTGGTTAATCTCACGTTAAAAATACATGAAGTAAATATCCTTAAATCAAACTCTAATGTGTTCTCAAGCAGCATTTTTCTTACTTTGCCCATCTGTACATTTCTATTATTATTGATGAAAATATTTTTTCTTCAGTTTGTGTTTGTATGGTTATGTCTACATATACCAATAAAAATCTAATCCTTCCAAATCTAGATATAAATGACCATACAACTCCTTTTAAGCAAGCACATTTATTCTCAGGGTAAAGGTATTACAGAGAAAACGTATTAAAACAATAAAAGAACCTACATGCATACTATTATTACCAGAGGTCACCCCAAATCCAACCTAGGGTTCTGTTAGGTTTTAGTCCTTCAAAATCCACAAATAGGTTTTCCCCACACTTCCTCTGTTTTAGATCCAGAAACAAGACTGGGCAGACCAGCCAGTTTTTTATCGTGCTAGGGGCTTTGATCTTTGCGTTCTGTAACAGGTAATCAGCAAACAATGACCATCTCCTTAGTGCCTAGCTTCAAAAGGCTTGGTTTCTGCATAATCAGAGTTAGGGAATGTGCATTAAATTCTGGCCAGGGATTTTCCAAGAAATCCACTTATTGTCCCAAAAGTCCATACTTGTCTGGCACATTTTCAACACAGGCTTTTGAATTCCCAGATCTTACATCCGTCATATTGCCTTGCTATAGAAGTTACATACAATCCCAGCCCACAATAACACATAAATGTAATACAATAAAGTATTTTAAGGATACTGTAGGAAATTGCTGTATCTATTATGCCAAACTAAAAGGCCACTACCAGGATTCACGTTAATATCTTATTCTACTTCTTGTGTGAACCAACAAAGGAAGTAATGCCCGTCTGCTGACTCATGCTTACTATGTAACACTCAAGTGAAGCTGCAAATCTGTCAGTTTAAAAAAGGAATCAGTTACATAAAACAGGCTATGCAAGTTTCTAAAAATGTCAGTCAAGCAATGAAAGACAAGCTTTCCAAGTTAATCATGTAGTTACTGTTCAGATCTCCAGTCAAACTGTTTCCTGTCTCTAGTGCTGGTGCTGACGTACTCACATTGGCCATACTCAATCAGCACAGCTGTGACCTTGCACAGGAATAAGTTTATGAACTGAAAATGTTTGACAGAGTACTCAGCTACTATGGGGTTTTAAGTCAAAAATCCTACCACTTGAAAGGAGATTTCACATAGAAGTAGTGAAGTGGATGGAGCTGGGAAGGAAAGTTGTGAATATCTGTATCTCTATTCTCTGCAAAGTTACACTCTGTTCAGTTTTTAATTTATGTATTTATTTTTATTTTAGAAAGAAATGGAGTTCCTGTATCAGTTACAAGTAGAGTGCATAAAGATATCTTTAGCTATGGCTACACAAGCACTTACACTCTGAAAGGTCTTCTTCAGCAGCTTATAATGTTGCCAAACTTTAATAATTTTGGCGGAAATTTGTCACATTTGTCAGCTGAAAAACTAATTGTTTTGGTGTGTGTTTGTTTTCTAAGAAAAGTCTAAGGAAAAATGGTTCAGACATTTTCAAGAACTCATGGAGTGTGTGTGTGGGGAACCACATAGTATTATAAAAGAAAATCTGAAATGAAAAACAAAAACAAAACAAATCCCCACCCCAAAACCCAAGAGACCCAGTTTAATCACCTTAGAAGAAGGAATGAGAAACTTGACATAGGAGGAGAAGTTTGAAGTACTGAATACATACAGACTACAGAAAAGCTGTCGTAATCATTTACAAATACAAGGAAATAATTAGGGGACATTAATACTATTAAGATCACTTTTCATGATACTTAATTTCTTCTTTATCAAGGCAAATAATCCCTCTTTTCAGTTTTATTACAAGGCAGCGATCTCTAGCAGCTTTTGAAGTGAAATTCCTCCCTCTACTGGCTTTTAGACATCAGTAACATATTCTAAAGTGTGGTTCTCTCAAAGGGTCACAATATTCACCATTCTAGCACATCCTTGCCTGTGTGACAGTCCCAGTAAAGCCAGGACAATGGAATTCTATCATGTACAATCAGAGAGAGAAAACACAATTTTTATACAGGGAGAATATGACTGACTGCTATTATCCCTCTGCAAAATATAACCAACAGTGATATTCTTTACCTTTCCAAACTAGGAATGTAAATATCGATAAAAAAGTTAACCATTTAAACAATTAAAATTATATTGTTTAACCAGTTAACCAACTAAAGGGAGAGAGGCTGGGGCTGCTCTGACCAGCGGACGGGGCTGGGGCTGCTCCAGTTGGCCTGGGGCTGGGGGTTAATTGTTAAAGTGGGTTAACAGTAAGCCTAATAATATAATAATAATTGGAGATATACCAATCTCCTAGAACTGGAAGGGACCTTGACAGGTCATCGAGTCCAGCCCCCTGCCTTCACTAGCAGGACCAATTTTTGCCCCAGATCCCTAAGTGGCCCCCTCAAGGATTTAACTCACAACCCCTAATACGGTTAACTGTTTAATATTTTACATCCCTATTCCAAACTGCCCCTGCTCAATGTATATTTCTAATGCAGACTCTTAACCTTTCCTCCCGCATTCATGACTTCAATACCAGGTCACTCATTCCATCTGCCACCTAAAAAGATCATCTTTTCCCTCACATGACAATATGTCTCAGAATTCTTTATGCCTCATTTCACCACACTTCCCTCATGAAAATCTAAAATAAATAACTATTTGTTATATATCAGTGGTAGGCAACCTGTGACCCATGAGGGTAATCTGATTGCAGGTCACGAGACATTTTGCTGACGTTGACTGCGAACCGCGGCCACTGGGAGCTGCGGGGGGCCGTGCCTGCGGATGGTCAACATCAGCAAAATCTCTCACAGCCTGCAATCAGATTACTCTGATGGGCCGCATGCGGCCCATGGGCTGCAGGTTGCCCACCATGATTATATATTCAGTAAGTTTCTGAATTAAAATAGCTGTGGTAAATAGGTTTATCTTTGCAAGCAGAATGGCTAGAAACATCTTTAAATAAGCTTAGGTTCTGCAGAAAATTTTGAACCTCAAATTTGAAAACCACTGAGTTTAGAGTGTCAGAAACTATTCGAGAATTCTGGAAGTTATCTGTGTCAGTTCCTTTCAGTATTAACAGGAGAGCCTCTATCTTTGAAGTGTTAGAAACTACTGAACTTAGGCCTGGTCTACACTGGCGAGGGAGAGAAGGGGAGGGGAGAAAGAGGGCGAATCGACTTAAGATACGCAACTTCAGCTACGAGAATAGCGTAGCTGAAGTCGACGTATCTTATGTCGACTTACCTAGCCTTCTCACAGTGCAGGGTCGACTGCCGCCGCTCCCCCATCAACTCCACTTCCGCCTCTCGCCGTGGTGGAGTACAGGAGTTGATGGAAGAGCGATCAGGGATCAATTTATCGCATCTACACTAGATGTGAAAAATTGATCACCGATAGATCCATCACTACCCACCGATTCGGCAGGTAGTGCAGACATACCCTCAGTTAAATCAGAGGGTGGGCTCTTAGTTTCCATCCAGTACTGTCTTGCAGAGTCCCTCCGCAGCATTCTGTTCCTGTGCTACTTCAATTTTAAAATAAAATTCACAGATGCCTATTGTTTGCTTATGCCCAGTTTACCAAGTAATCCAGATTATTCTGTACTAGTGACCTGTTCTCTTCATTATTTACTACTCCACCAACTTTTGTATCATCTACAAACTTTAACAGTGATGATTTTATGTTTTCGTACAGGTCACTGATAAAAATGTGAAATAGCGTTAGGCTAGTAACTAATCCCTGCAGGACCCCACTAGAAACATCAACCAATCTTGTAAACTCATAAAAAATAGACATCAAGTTAGTTTCACAGTATCCATAAATCCAATTTGATTGGCATTAATTATCCTCCTGTTACGCTTTATTGAATCCCATATCAGTTGCTCCACTATCTTGCCTAGGATCAATCTCAGACTAACAGGCCTATATTACCCAGGTCATTCTGTTTACAGTTTTTAAATATTGGCACAACATTAGCTTTCTTCCAGTCTTCTGGAACGTCTCTGACTGACATCAGTCAACATCAGTGGTCCAGCAAGCTCTTCAACCAGCTCTTTTAAAATTCTTGTCAGAGCTTGGAATTTGTTGTAGTTCTGCAGAAGGTCCTACCTGTGCATGATGGACCAGCTTAAACCCTGTCTACATCAGGATTTTTCCTTGGTTTCAACAACTGACGGCCACCCACCGGGTTGTAACTGCACTAGTGGGTCCACCGAGGCTATTCAAGGAAAGCTACAAATTGTAAAGTGGAGTGTAGCCCTGTTCTAAGTACTGAAGTCAATTGGAATTAAGTATGTGCTTAAAGAAGTTTAAGTGGTGTCCCAAACAGAGACAGACAATCATGTGCTTAAATGCTTTCCTGAATTAGGGCCACTACACATTTAGAGTACCTAAATATAACCCACTATGTTCATTTTAAGAAGCAGACATAAGATTTTATATATTTAGGATGATAGAAAAGTTAACATTGCATTTCCTATCCCCATGTAAACACCAACAGATAATTTCATACAGACAGATGGGTTCTCTCTCCTCTCAAAATGTACTCATGTCAAAAATCACCATCCTGGCAAACACACGAAGACTTGTTCTCTGCTGGAATGTTTTATAAGCCTGTATATGCCCCTCTCTTCCCTCACCCCTCCAAAAAGGGATCCTTATAACATCTGCCTTTTCATTTCACAGTTCAGCAGCCTCTTGTGCTCAGTGCATGAAAACACAATGGTAGATGAGCCCATATAATACAATTTCAATTACTTTGGTATAAGTCAGGTTTAATTTGAATTCAATGTTCACACAGGGTTTTACAACAGTTTAATGAAATGGGTTGTTGAACACAGATATGGTGCAGCTTTAAATACAAAGAGAGCCTTAGAGACCCACAACCTTTCACAAACAACAGGACTTTTTGAAAACTAAGAAAACCTAAACTTGGACAAATTTATACACAGCTAAGGATAGTGGACACACACTACATCTAACACAAAATAAAAAACAACAAAAAGTTAAGGCATTTAGCAACACACACTAATTCTATTCTTCCACCTAGAGACACAGACCTCTTCACTAGCTCATCCGCCACACACGTTTCAATATCAGCTCTCCTGGGAGGGAGATGTAGTTTGGAGAGAGGGGAGCTGAAGGTCAGACTAGGTCATCATGATGGGAGATAAGGAGCATGAGAGATTAGGCTGGATGATCATAATGGTCCCTTCAGGCTTCTAAATCTACGCATTTAGTATGTCTGGCATCCACATAGGGGCAAAATGAAGTGTGTAATGTGTGTGCTATACTCTATGGGGGGAGGGAGGGCTCTCAGTCTGTATATGTTGGTGGAGAAGTAAAGGATGTGTATTTTTAGACTGTTAACTTTTCAGATCCTGGCTTTTATGATTGTGTGTTTGTGATTTGGTATATGTTGTGTGCACACTAGCTTACCTAACATGCAAGATAGTATGTTTGAGTATAACCACCACATTATTTGTATTACAACAGTGCCTAGGAACACTCATCATAGACCAGGACTCCATTGTGCTAGGCTCTGTACAAACATGCTTTCCCCATGGTGCATCTGTGTCATGGAGTGTGGGGGAGTCCGGCCCTGCACCCCTCTTCCTGGGACTCACAGTGATTCTCAGCCAGCAAGTAAAACAGAAGGCTTACTGGACAACAGGATTGCAGGTTACAGCAGAGTCTGGAGGCCCAGCCCAACCAGGACCCAGTCGAGTCCTTCTCGGGGTTCAGGGCGCTTGGATCCAGCATAGGATCCCCTGAATTCCCCTCACCCAGCCCAAAACCGAAACTGAACTGCCCCTCCTCCAGCTGGCCAATTCCTTTGTCCAGCTTCCCAGGCCAAGGTGCTAAACCCCCCCACACACCTGGCTCAGGTTACAGGCTTAAAGATCCTGTCCCTCACCAAAAGACATCCCCAACTCTCCCATCCCCCACACAGACAGCCCCTACTCCATCACAATCTGCTTTTCTGATTTCTGTCTATTTGAAAACTCAGCAAAAATCATCTAGGTCAGAGGTTCTCAAACTGTGGTCCAAGGACGAGCTCTATTCAGGTGGTCCGCAGATAGTTCCCTCTAAGGTGCGTGCCTGGGCGGCCACACATGACAGAATGAAGGGCCATCCACCTAATTAGAGGATCCATGCAGGTGTGGTTCCATTAATTAGGTGCCTGGACCCTGGAGAAGATACACATGTAAGGGGAGGTGGTGGCCTGGGGCTGAGGGAGGTGAATAGTGGATAGGTGGTGGCTTCGGGAGGGGGCAGTGAGGTGAGAAGATAGGTTGGGGAATTTGAGAGCTGCAGAGCTGCGCCAGAGAAAGAGGCGACGTTCCCCAATTCCAGGGCTGTGGCTGCCAGGGAGAGACCTCCCTTCCCAGCCCCAGCTCAGGGGCTGCTGCAGCGGGGAGAGAGGGCACATCCATTGCATTAGAAAGGTAAGACTACTGTTATTAAAATATGAGTTGTGTGTTTTCATTTGTAAAACAAAAAAAGTGTTATTATTATTAAGTTGCGGGGTTTTTTTAGCAAACAGTACAAACAACATTTGGAAAGATCATTAAGTGGTCCACCAAAACCCTCAGCAATTTTCAAGGAAAAAAAAAAAGTGTGAGAACCACTGCTCTAAAGTCAGTGAAATGGCTATTCTGACGCTACTTCCAGTCATAAAAACCAGCGCCTCTATGAAGTATATGCACTTCTCAGACTAGACCGACTTGCTCTCTCACAAAGTCAAGGCTGTAAGCGTGCTGTGAGAGGGATTTCAGTGCAGTCCATTGCTAAGTAGGTGTGTGCTAATATGACATAATGGATGTATGAGGTATATTGACTGAGCTGCACCATCAGTGAAGAATATTTGAAATCTAAGGCCATCTTCTCCTTCAAGTCATGCACAATGAGAGAATGGTACTTACAGTTAAAGGACTTCATTTTCTAGCAACTGTTCATTTGACTGTATTAGTTATTAGCTATTTCACCCACAGTGCTGAGCTGCTTTGCGTTTCTCTCTTGTCATCCTGCAGTACTCTCCCATGTGCCTTCAACAGCAACACTATGATGGCCTCATCAGCATAGACTTATTTTGTAACAAGATTCCTCAGCAAGTGAGAAGCTTAGTGATTTGTCAGTTTTGTTTTTCATGTCACACAGCAAACCGATTTAAGTCACGTGATAGTGTGTTTGTGGGGGTGGAGAGGGATGTGTTTGTGGGGGCACAGAGGACTGAGAATGATTTTACAAGCTTTCAAACAATGTGAATACTTTGAAAATAAGAGATTTATTGGTTTAAAAAATGCAAACACTACAAAAAGACGGTTACTTACCTTTGTAACTGTTGTTCTTCGAGATGTGTTGCTCATATCCATTCCAGGTAGGTGTGGGCACGCCGCGTGCACATTCGTCGGAGAAACTTTTACCCTAGCAACCCAGGCAGGTCGGCTGGGCGCCCCCTGGAGTGGCGCAGCTATGGCGCCCAATATATATCCCAGCCGACCCGGCCACCCTTCAGTTCCTTCTTGCCGGCTACTCCGACAGTGGGGAAGGAGGGTGGGTTTGGAATGGATATGAACAACACATCTCGAAGAACAACAGTTACAAAGGTAAGTAACCGTCTTTTCTTCTTCGAGTGATTGCTCATATGCATTCCAGGTAGGTGATTCCCAAGCCTTACCTAGGCGGTGGGGTCGGAGCGAGATGTGGCGGTATTTAAGACTGCTACGCCGAAGGCCGCATCCTCTCTTGATTGTCTGATCAGCGCATAGTGTGCGGCGAATGTGTGGATCGATGACCAAGTTGCAGCACGGCATATCTCCTGTATAGGCACGTGTGATGCAGTAGGGACTGTCTGTGTGGGGAGTGGGAGAGCAGGGGAGGACTTTAGGGGATGGACGATGCCAGGGCCTGTAACCTGAGCTAGGTAAGGGAGGGGAAAGGTCAACACCTTTGCCCGGGAAGGGGACAAAGGAAGGGAGTGGCAGGAGGGAAGCAGTTTGAGTTTGGGCTTGGGGCTGTGTGGGCGGAATTCAGGGTATCCTAGCTAGGATCCAAGCACCATGAAAGCCCAGAAGGACTCGGTGGACGGGTCCTGACTGTGCCTGCAAACTCTGCTGTAACCTGTGTTCCTGTTGTCCAATAAACCTTCTGTTTTACTGGCTGGCCGAGAGTCACTGTGGGTCCCAGGAAGAGGGGTGCAGGGCCGGACTCCCCCACACTCCGTGACAGCACGTGCGCAAGGAAGGCCGCCGACGTCGCCTGAGTTCTCGTGGAATGAGCCGTGAGATGGCCAGAGGGGGCGCGAGCTAAGTCGTAGCATGCGCGAATGCATGCAGTTACCCAGGAGGAAATCCTCTGTGAGGAAATAGGCTGCCCTCTCATTCGTTCCGCGATCGCCACAAACAGCTGAGGGGACTTCCGAAAAGGCTTTGTTCTCTCGATGTAGAAAGCAAGCGCCTACGTACATCTAAGGAGTGCAGCTGTTGCTCCCGCCGAGAAGAGTGTGGTTTCGGAAAGAAGACAGGGAGGAAGATGTCCTGGTCGGTATGGAAGGTGGAAACAACCTTAGGGAGGAACGCCGGGTGGGGTCTCAGGTGCACTTTGTCCTTATGAAAGACGGTGTAGGGTGGGTCCACTGTGAGAGCTCTCAGCTCTGAAACCCGTCTGGCCGATGTAATAGCCACCAGAAAGGCCGTCTTCCATGACAGGTATGTGAGCGAGCACGTCGCCAGTGGCTCAAACGGTGGGAGCGTGAGCCTGTTCAGGACCAAGTTAAGGTCCCAGGTAGGGGCAGGGAGGCGTACGGGTGGGTATAGACGCTCCAGGCCCTTAAGAAATCTGGCGACTAAGGGATGGGAGAAGACAGAACGACCACCTTCCCTGGCCGGAAGGCGGAGATGGCCGCTAAGTGTACCTTTAAGGAGGAAATTGCCAGGCCCTGCTGCTTAAGGTACCAGAGGTAGTCCAGGACCGTGGACATTGGGGCCTGCGTAGGGTTCACCCCTTGAGAAGCGCACCAGCAAGAGAAACGCTTCCACTTGGCCCTGTACGTTGAGCGAGTGGAGGGCTTCCTGCTGTTAAGGAGTATATGCTGGACCGGTGCGGAGCAGCTAAGCTCCGCTGTGCTCAGCCATGCAGGAGCCACGCCATGAGGTGTAGACCTCGTAGATCCGGGTGGCGAAGCGCGCCGTGGTCCTGGGTAATCAGGTCTGGGTGGAGAGGAAGGGGAATCGGGTTGTCCACAGATAGGTCCAGCAAGGCGGTGAACCAGTGCTGTCTGGGCCACGCAGGTGCGATCAGGATCAGATGCGCCTTGTCCCTGCGCAGCTTCAACAGGACCTTGTGCACCAGAGGGAACGGAGGGAAGGCATATAGGAGAAGGTGGGTCCACGGCAGAAGAAACGCGCCTGTGATCGACCCCGGAGTGAGACCTTGAAAGGAGCAAAACTCCTGGCACCTCCTGTTGGACTTGGTTGCGAAGAGGTCTACGCGGGGAAATCCGCACCTCCGGAAGATGGAATGGATGACATCCGGTCTGATTGACCATTCGTGGCAGAGGAAGGATCGGCTGAGGTTGTCGGCCAGCGTGTTCTCGACTCCTGGGAGGAAGGATGCCACCAGGTCTATCGACTGGGCTATACAGAAGTCCCAGAGTCAAATGGCCTCCTGACATAGGGGAGATGAACGGGTTCCCCCCTGTTTGTTGATATAATACATGGCTGTTGTGTTGTCCGTAAGTACGGAAACGCAACGGCCTTGTAGGTGTCGTTGAAACGCCTGGCAGGCGAGGCGGACTGCCCTCAACTCCCGGACATTTATGTGGAGTGACAACTCCTGGGACGACCAGAGGCCCTGGGTGCGCAGGTCCCCTAAGTGGGCTCCCCACCCCAGGGATGACGCATCGGTTGTTAGAGTTACCGATGGCTGCTGTGGCTGGAACGGCATGCCCGCACATATTAGAGATGGGGTCAGCCACCAGTCGAGGGAGCGGAGAGGATCGGGGGGGACCGTCAGCAATACATCCGGGTGGTCCCTGCTCGGTCTGAATACTGAATGAAGCCACGTTTGGAGGGGCCTCATTCTGAGCCTGGCATGCTTTGTCACGTAAGTACAAGAGGCCATATGGCCGAGCACTGTGAGGCAGGTTCGAGCCGAGGTGAGTGTGAAGGCTTGCAAGCTCCGGATGATCACACCGATCGCCTGGAAGCGAGGTTGAGGTAAGAAGGCCCTGGCTTGAGTCGAGTCCAGGGTTGCGCCTATGAAGTCCAACCACTGTGTGGGTACCAGGCTGGACTTCTCGGCATTGATAAGCAGGCCCAGCTGGGAAAAAAGGTCCGTAACGGCCTCGACATGCCGTTGCACCTGCGACTGAGAGGACCCTTTCAGGAGCCAGTCGTCGAGGTATGGGAAGACGTGGATTTTCCGCCGACGGAGGTGGGCAGCTACGACGGCCATGCACTTGGTGAACACCCTCGGGGCTGTAGAGAGGCCGAAGGGTAGAACTGCGAACTGGAAGTGCTGATGTCTGACCGTGAAGCGGAGGTACTTCCTGTGCGGTGGAAAGATGGCGATATGGAAGTACGCGTCCTTCATGTCGAGGGCGGCGTACCAGTCTCCAGGATCCAGGGATGGGATAATGGTTCCCAGGGAGATCATGCGGAACTTCAACTTGAGCATCCACTTGTTGAGGCCCCGTAGGTCTAGGATGGGCCTGAGACCTCCCTTGGATTTGGGAATCAGAAAATAACGGGAATAGAATCCCTTGCCTCTCTCGGCTATCGGTACTTCCTCTATAGCCCCCGCCGTCAGGAGGGAGCGAACCTCCTGTAGGAGGGTTTGCTCGTGAGAGGGGTCCCTGAAGAGGGACCGGGAAGGGGGGCGGGAAGGGGGTAAAGAAGCAAATTGCAGATGGTATCCATGCTTCACTGTGCGTAACACCCAACGGTCTGACGTTAATTGGGACCACGCCGGGAGGAAGTGGGAGAGGCGGTTGGAGAAGGTAGGGGAAGGATCCTGCGTTGAGACTGGTGAGCTGTCCCCGGGCGCACCTTCAAAAACCGGACTTGGGGCCCGGCTGTGCCTTGGAAGGTCCTTGGTTCTGGCCTCCCTGGGCGCTGGGTTGGCGTCTGCGTCCTCCCCGGCCACGCCGTCTATTGAGGTCCTGCCTCTGACGGGGTGGGAAGTATGGGCGCCATGCTTGGGGCCTGAAGGGTCTACGCTGGGTGGAAGGGGTATGCATCCCCAGCGAGCGAATAATGACTCGATTGTCTTTTAAATTTTGTAGTTTGGAGTCCGTCTTCTCCGAGAACAACCCTTTCCCGTCAAAGGGTAGGTCTTGGATTGTATATTGCAGTTCCAGGGGTAGTGTGGAGGCTTGAAGCCATGAGATGCGTCTCATGGTTATTCCGGATGCCAGGGTTCTGGCTGCCGAGTCAGCTGCATCAAGGGAGGCCTGGAGGGAGGTCCTGGCCACCTTCTTACCCTCCTCCAGGAACGCGTTAAATTCCGGGCGTGAGTCCCGGGGAAGTAGTTCGGCGAACTTACCCACCTCCATCCAGATGTTGTGGTTATAGCGTCCCAGCAGGGCCTGCTGGTTGGCCACCCGGAGTTGCAAAGCCCCCGCCGAGTATACCTTGCGCCCCATGAGGTCCATTCGTTTTGCCTCCTTGGACTTGGGGGCCGGCGCCTGTTGGCCATGCCGTTCCCTGTCGTTAACCGACTGAGCCACTAGGGAGGAGGGAGGAGGGTGGACATACAGGTACTCGTACCCCCGAGAGGGTACCATGTACTTCCTCTCCACTCCCTTAGCTGTCGGCGGGATGGAGGCTGGTGATTGCCAGAGGTTCTCGGCGGTGGACTGAATGGTCTTTATGAACGGGAGAGCTACCCGGGTAGGCACATAGGCCGAGAGGATGCTCACTACTGGGTCATCCACCTCTGCGACCTCCTCCACCGGGAGGTTGATATTAAGGGCCACTCTACGGAGGAGGTCCTGGTGGGCCCTGAGGTCTATCGGTGGAGGTCCCGATGCCGATGACCCAGCCACTGCCTCATCCGGCGAGGAGGAAGAGGAGGATACTCCGGGGATGAGGGTATCCTGTACGGTCTCTTGTTCATGACCTGTTTCCTGCTCTTGATGTCCCGGGGAGTGCGTGGGTGACTGTTTGTCCGACTCAACCACCGGGGGGCGGGAAACAGTGGCCTCTGGTACCCGATGCTCCGAGGCGGTGGGATGTGTCTGAGGCACGGGGGCACCCTGGGCCTGATGGTAAGCCCAGGGTGTCCAAAAACCCCACTGTTGGGCAGCCGAGTCCTGCGGGCGGGGGTCTTGGAACACCCCCCAGCGGTACTTCGGGGTCCTGGTCCCCATAGTAGCTGCCTGCCTGGGAGGATGCCGACGTGCCCCTTGATGGCCACGGTGGCGCTGCAAAAGTCGGTGCCGAGGTACCGACCAACCTCACACCTCTGGAGGATGGTGACCGGTGCTGGTATTGGTGCTGAGATCGAGACCGGGACCTGCGACCGGCTCGGTGCCGGGAGGTCGACCGGGATCGCGAGCGCCATTGCCTGGATCTGCTCCTGGAGGTGCGGCGTCCACCTCGGTGCTGAGAGCTGGAGCGGTGCCAGGAGTCTCAAGTTGACGCTCGGGACATAGACCGGTGCCGGGAGCTCGACCGGTGCCGAGAGCATGAGCGGTACCGGGGTGATCGGTGACGGGAGCTCGACCGGTGCCGGGAGTCTGATCGGTGCCTGGAGCTCGACCGGTGCCGAGGCGATCGGTGCCGGGAGGTCGACCGGTGCCGGGATCGTGATCGACGTCGTGAGCCTGAGTGGCGCCTTGATGTCGAGCGACTGCGGGACCGCGAGCTGGAGCAGTGCCGGCCTGCTACACTGACCGAAGCTGGTCTGGTCAGGGTCGGTTTGCCCATAGAGCAGAGAACCCGCACCGGTGGTGCCGGGGGTAAGGGCATTGGCGCCTCGGTGATGGCAATTAGCTCTCTCGCCACGGCGAACGCTTCCGGGGTCGAGGGAGAGGCGAGCTCTACCACGGTGCGTACCAGGGAGCTGCCAGGTGCCGGACTCGACGGCCCTCGCGGGGTCAGAGTCAACGGTACCGGCTTGGGTGGTGCCGCGGCAGGTATCGGTGCTGGGCGATCCACCTTCTGCGCAGGATCGGACTGCGGGGCGGTTGATGGCGAGATGGTCTGCGCCTTCGCCGCCTTTGGCTTCGGGGAGATTGAGCGGCTCTGGGCTGGTTTCGGTGCCGGCTTCTTGGTGACACTCGGTGCCGCGGTGCCCTTGCTCAGCGGCTGACTTGCGGTCAGTACCGAGGGCAAAGGTGTCAGGGCCGCTTCCATGAGGAGCTGTCGCAATCTAATGTCCCGCTCCTTCTTGGTCCTGGGCTTGAAGGACTTACAGATAGCGCACTTGGCCGATAAGTGCGACTCCCCTAGGCACTTCAAGCATGAGTCGTGAGGGTGTCCCACTGGCATGGGCTTGTGACAAGCCGAGCACTGCCTGAAGCCCGATGAGCCGGGCATGGGCTCCGGTTCCCGGTGCAGGGGAGGGGGGGGTACCCCGATCCCCTCGCTACTACTAATAACTATACTAACAACACTAAATAACTTACTAACTAACAACTATATATGTACAATAACAACTACAACTACTATATACAACGGTAGCGAAAGAGCTGCTAGCGAGTGTGGAGGTCAGCGAAGCCGCGCTCCACAGTTCCAACGACCGACACGGGCGGTAAGAAGGAACTGAAGGGTGGCCGGGTCGGCTGGGATATATATTGGGCGCCATAGCGGCGCCACTCCAGGGTGCGCCCAGCCGACCCGCCTGGGTTGCTAGGGTAAAAGTTTCTCCGACGAACGTGCACGCGGCGAGCACACACCTACCTGGAATGCATATGAGCAATCACTCGAAGAAGAATAAATAAATACAAGAATAAGCCCTCAAAACTCTTTCCAATGGTGTTTCCTTGCTTCCTTTTGATAAGTTCAGAGTCTCTATAAATAAGAGTCGTGATGGCTTCAGTCACAGAGACCTCCTTGGGACTATCACCTGATGTGCTGAGACTACCACTGAGCCCGTTTTCCCTGCCAGCCTGGGACTTCCAGAACCCTGCCTTGTTGAGCCAAACACACTAGCCTGCTGCAACAGAGACCCAGGGTCCTGGCCACACCCTCAAAGCTGCAGGCTTTAAGTGAAAACAGCTCAGCAGGTTACCTGACTCCAGCACCCAGAAACCCAGCTCCCAATGGGATCCAAACCCCAAATAAATCCATTTTACATTGTAAACTCATAAATTGTCTGCCTATAACACACAAGAGACTATGCACAGTTGTTCACTCCCCCCCAGGTATTAATCACTTATTTTGGGTTTACTAATAAACAAAAGTGATTTTATTAAGTATAAAAGGTAGGATTTAAGTGGTTTCAAGTAATAACAGACAGAACAAAGTAAGTCACAAAGCAAAATAAAGCAAAATACGCAACTCTAAGCCTAATACATTAAGAAACTGAATACAGGTAAATCTCACCCTCAGAGATGTTCCAATAAGCTTCTTTGGGAGACTAAACTCCTTCCTAGTCTGGGCCCAATTCTTTCCCCTGGTACAGTCCTTGTTAGTTCCAGCAGACATCTTAGGTGTAAAGCAGAAGCTCTCTCATGTTGGCCACCTTTCTGTTCTGCTCCACTCCCTTTTTATAGCTTTGGCACAAGGCAGGAATCTTTTGTCTCTCTGGGTCCCCACCCCTCCTTCTAAATGGAAAAGTACCAGATTTAAGCAGGATTTCAGCATCAGGTGACATGGTCACATGTCCCTGTGCAACCTCATTCTTCATTACTCATGGGCTGGCCCACACATACAAAGGAAGGCTTGCAGGTAAATAAACCCATTCACAACCAATTGTCCTAGTCAAAGGGAGCCATCAAGATTCTCAGCCACCATTAATGGCCCACACTTTGCATAATTACAATAGGACCTCAGAGTTATACTTCATATTTCTAGCTTCAGATACAAGAATGTACATTAATACAAATAGGATGACCACACTCAGTAGATTATAAGCTTTGTAATGATACCTTACAAGAGAACTTTTGCATAAAGCATATTCCAGTTACAACATATTCACATTTATAAGCATATTTTCATAAACGCATATGGAGTGCAACATCACAAGAACAATGTCTGAAAAAACAAAGGAAAAAAGAAGCCCTTCACTAGGAATAAACTGATTAAAATAATTTCAGCTATACATTATGATCCTTCCTGCTCAAAGTCCCAGCCTGTTCTGCCCACCTGTCCATTCCAGCTTTCTGTTAGGCTGAACTCTTGCAGCAACCTCCTCTTCACTGTTTTCTCCAGATTGTTTTCTGTGTTTCTGTAGTAGGAAGAGAGCCTGAGACATAAGCCCTTATATTAGAGGCCTGGTATGAGGCCTGAGCTAAAGGTGATAACTAACCATGTCAGGGGGCAGTAACTAACTATGTTAGGGGGCAGTATGTAACTTGTTTTTATTGGGGTATAAAGATGTATTTCAGAAGGAGTGCCTCTGTCTAGCCTAGGGAGGAATGGAAAGTCCCGCTGTTTACTGAGCTGGTCCACTGTTACAGGCATACATGTATTAATGGTCCGGTAGACTCTGTGGGATACTAGTACCATACTTCATCAACCATAAACCTTGCCTGACGGTTAATGATGGATGCCTCTTTTTTAGGTGTATTACTAGAACCAGTGTTAGGAGATACAGCAAGGGTAATGAGTTATTTACAATTAACCTTTATATTCACCTTCCAACAACAAGCATACAGTCCCTGTGTCTCCTTGGTTAAAGTCCGTTCCTTTTCAATTCTTCGCTTGATTTTACTTATGTGTTTTGTGGGAATACATTGTGTCTGGGTTTTGTTTTTGATACTTCATGCCCAGGCTATTGGTATGGCCACAGGTGATTTTTTAAAGCTGCGTTCTACTTTTTGCTTTTCTTTTGCTTTACATTCCAATTTTAAAACAGTTCCGGCAGGATGGGTTTGGCTCGCTGCAGCCAGTAGAGTTGGAGGTTTTTGGTCACAAAAAATATTTGATTTATTTTTTTGGTACTTGATGATTCATTTGCCTCTGGGACTATTACCACTACACCCAACAGCCTCATATTCAGGTTTGCATTATATCCTGTGAAAATAAAAATTAACAATCGCTTCTTCTTTTTTTAAAGCAGCATATAACGCTTACATTGTAAAAAAGCACAGAACGTGTAATATACAGTTTAAACTTTGCATTCATTTAACTGCATGGCATGTTTTTACCGAGGCTGACTCTCTGTGTCTATAAGACACGAGGGTCCCAATTTATTTATGATTGACTATGGTCCTTGCCAGTCTCCCTTTGGAAATTTTTTTTTTTAAGGTGCTGGTTTATTTGTAACCATTACTTGTTTTTTTACTTGCCATTGCTTCATATTACTGCCTTTACTAAATGTTTGATTTATTTTTTGCTGTTCTACAGCTTGTGCTGCAGCTGCTTTTTGGACTGTAGCCAACCAGTATCTGGGATGGTTTATTTAGGTTGCTGTTGCCAGTGTTTTCACAGTCTCCCAATCTAGGGGTTACAGTACATTTTCCCAGTTGGGAATGGGTCTTCCAAAGAGCACTTCAAAAGGACTAAATTCTGTCACACGATTTGAGCAGCTCCGGATTCTCATCAGAACCCAGGGAAGCACCATGTCCCAATTAGTCCCAACTTATTACAAACTTTGAAAAATTTAATTTTAAGAGATTTGTTGTTTTTTTACTTGCCCTTTAGCTTGAAAGTGGGAGGGGACGTGTAATGGTAGGGGAAGACTGGCCCATGTATCCATACTTTGTTACACTTGTTTGATGAAAGCTGGTCTATTAGAATTAATGTTGTGTGGTAAACTCCATTTAGGAAAGATTTTTGTTATTAATACTTTTGCGGCTGCCAGACTACTTTCTTTCCTAGTGGGGAATGCTTCCACTCATTTGCTGAAGCTATTTACAATTACAAATGCTTTTTTTTGTTTTGTTTTGTTTTTTAAGCTGTAGCAGGCAAGGGTATCCATCCTAGAAGGAGATATTGCATTTGCTGACGTATGACTAAGACCCATTCATTGTCTGGCTTTGCTAGAATTAAGCTTCCTTCATATTTCAATGGAATGCCCCACCATTTTGCCATCCACTGCTGTATTAATTTATTTTTTGCCTGCACGTTCGGTAATAATAGCAACCCTTCCTGGTTATTATTTTTTTTTTTGTTCTGCTTGTACCCGTGTGGTTACTGCTGCGAGCACAACCTTCCCTATTGTACCATTGATTGCTGCTTCCTCTGCAAGCTTATTTGTCTGTTCATTTCCTCATTGTAATGGACCTTTTCCTTTGTGTGATTTTTACCATTCTGACCTTATTAAAATGTGCCACCAATTCTTTCATTCATTGCCAAAAGATTTTGTGTTTAATTTTAGATCCATCAGTTCCTGTAAATGTCATAGTTTTCCATCATGAAAGATAAATGGTGGTACCTTTATAAACGTAGTCTAAATCAGGTCCAATAATTAGTTTAGTTTAGTTTGTTTTTCATTCTCTCCAACACTTCTACAATTGCTAACACTTCTGCGCATTGTGTTTCTTCCTTCTCTAGCTTGTACTGAAAGGATTTAAGTATTTGTCTCCAGTTAGGCATACCACCGTGAATCCTGTAACTCACTTTCCTTCTTTATAATAAGAACTACCATCCACCAACCAAATTGTTTTCCCAATTACTTGTTCGATCGGAGTTGCCTTAAAGACAGGGTGTACTTTAGATTCCTCCTGGGGCTTACAAATATGTTTCTGATCATTTAAAGTCAGGCCCTGTACAGATATTTCAGGTTCTTTCAGGGTGACCAATTTAACAGTCTCTGTCATGAGAGCAAAGACCCATTGTATAGCCTTATTCACTCTCACATGACCTTTGGATACATTTTCCTCACTCAGTAGATTTCCCAGAGCATGATGGATTTAACAATTACTTTACTTACTCCGATAATTGCCTGGGCTTTCTATAGTGTCCAGTAAGCAGCAAGAGCAGTTTGCTCACAGATTCCCAGTTTACTTTCAGGAGCTGTTAATGCCCTGCTACAGTACATAACAGGTCTTTCCCAGAGTGATCATACTAACAATACAGAAATTTTTAACACTAGGATACACCATGAAGGGGAACTTGTTGTTAGGGGTGGTCAAAGTACGTGCTTCCATTAACCCCATTTTCAAGCTTTCCCATGCACTAGCCGCTTCTTCTGTCCAGGTCCATTGCAGTCTTTTAAGCACCTAACACAAGGGACCTCCCTTTTCTGCATATCTCACCATAAATTCTCAGCCAAAGTTAGTCAATCTGTTTCAGAAAATTGGGCCTGTAAAACGCTGGAAACAATGGTCAGATTAAGCACATTTTTTTAAAGCTTCAGTTTTTGCCATTGCTTTACATATTCCAGTCCATGTTCCCCCATTTTCTTTTTCAAATTCATATGGGGCACCCTTGCCGGCAATCCAGTGGGTTCAAATTTCATGAAACTCTGTGGGGATTTGCAGGGAGGGGATAAGAGAGTGCCGCAGCTCATGGTTTTCTGTCATGTTGGATTGTGATTTCTACAGAGGACAGATTGCTTACTTAGCAGACGAGTAGTTGTGGGTCACCAGTGTGATTAGATGTTCGTCTGCGTGTCTGTGTTCTTTCTGTGTGCTGTCCCAGCTCTGTGCAGACAGGCGGCACAGCAGACCTCGAGTGAACCGCCCAATGACCACAAGATCTGTCAAGTACGAGGGCACCGGGCCAGGTTTATTGCACCAAAAGGACAGTACTAGTATCCCACAGACTTTACATGTCCACAAATACATGTATGCCCCTAACAATGGGCCAGTTCAGTGAATGGCGCGACTTTCGGTTCCTTCCTAGGCTAGACAAATACACTCCCTCTGAAATACATCTTTACACACCAATGCAAACAAGTTATGTATTGCCCCTCTAATATAGTTAGTTACTGCCCCCTGACATGGCCAGTAATCATCCATCACCTCGTACATGTTGGATCAATCAAAATGTCTTTATTACGTACTGTCATCCTGACTGTATCTTTTAAGAGGGGGTTATAGTGTGTCCCTGTTATCCTTAGGGAATGTTTTTGTACCGTCCTTGATACTGGGATGTTCTGGTACCACTTAATATCGGGATGTGTTTGTGTGAGTACTCTGTCCCTGGCACTTCTTAGGAATGTGTATTTCTGCAATATCAGCCCTGTTCTTGCCAAATTTTGGGAGCAGGTCCTGCCTCTTGCTCACAGCTTGTCTTTGCTTTATATCAGTAAAGCTTTAACTACTACTTTAGCCCAGGCCTCAGGCTCCATACCAGGCCTCTAATACAAGGGCTTATGTCTCAGACTCTCTTCCTAGTGCAGCTTCTATGTCATAGA
Organism: Gopherus flavomarginatus; assembly: GCF_025201925.1. Lineage (NCBI taxonomy): Eukaryota > Metazoa > Chordata > Testudines > Testudinidae > Gopherus > Gopherus flavomarginatus. The sequence continues at coordinate 236,375,150 of NC_066617.1, forward strand.
AATGCAATTACATAATTAGGGAAGCAGGATAGCAGTGATATGAGGAGAAATGAGATTTCGAGGAGCATACAGTATGTACTCCATTTCTAACTGCTTTTACAAGGGGAGATTTCTTCTTCCCTGCCTCAATTATTATTAAGATGAATAACAGAGTGAATAGAAAAATCATGTGTGGGTGAGACTAAGTGGAAGGTGAGTCATTTGGGGATTGTTAAATGGTGGAAAACAAAATGCTTCAGTTTTTTATGCACCATATATACACATATAGCAGTATTTATAGCACAGTCCTGGTCCCTGTTGAAGGATGGCTTCAGGGCCATTAATTGATACAACTGCATATGCAGGCAGAGAAGCTATTCTCTTCAGTGGAAAAAAAACCATAATGGATCTGTGTTACTATAGTATCCACATCATCTTAAAACACTGACATTGAATCCAAAGCCTTGGGAACACTACAGAGCTGGCATCAAACTTTGGCAAAGAACATCAAGCGTCATAACATGTTGAAAGCTAAAGCTATAAGAAAGTAAAGTTTGATTGTGTAACTTCAATGGTACCTGCAATCCACCCAAATTTTAGCTCGAAAGTTTCAATTAGATAAGTTCAGCTACTGTATGTGCATGCATGCAGGCTACCCAGCCAGCTTTTGGGGACTGCACAGTACAATTTATTTTCCATACTTATGCATCTTTTTGAATCATTTTTGAAAGCAGGAGACCTGTGGTGTAAGACCTGAGGGGCCCTGGGTTCAATTCCTACCAATGACAATGTCTATTTATGTATGCAGCTGTGCTTCATTATATATACACATTGCAAGACCACCATCTCACTAAAGAAAAAAAAGTAATGGATGCAAGGATTTAAATTAGGAGGAAAAATGGTAATGTTCAGTAAAGTTTCACCCACAATTCCAAACTTCTTAGAGTCCCAGAATAACAAGATATCTTTTCTGAAATATTCAATAGTGAAATAATGTCCCTATTTAACTAACACTGGATACAGACTCACCATTTCATGAACAGTAATGGGATTAGTTCACAGGTCTCATGTTTGGAACCTTACTAATTCTGCAGACAGACAACTACAATACAAAGACAAATGAGTCAGCAGTCTCCTTTAGCCTGTCAAGAGAATATAGTTAAGATCCCATCTACATTACTAATTACAACCATATTGCATACAAGTTTTAGACAACTGTACTCTAACCCAGTGTTTCTCAAACTGGGGTCACCGCCTGTGTAGGGGAAGCTTCTGGCCGGTTTGTTTACCTGCCCAGTCCGCAGGTCCAGCCAATTGCGGCTCCCACTGGCCGCAGTTCGCTGCTCTGGGACAACGGGGGCTGCTGGAAGCGGTGGCCAGTAAGTCCCTTGGCCCAGGACGCTTCCAGCAGCTCCCTTTGGCCTATTGCAGAGAACCACGGCCAGTGGGAGCCATGATTGGCTGGACCTGCAGACAGGGAAGGTAAATGAACTGGTCCAGTCCACCAGGGGCTTTCCTTATACAAGCAGCGACTCCAGTTTGAGAAACACTGATCTAACTGGTTCCCTTGAATTGGTTGCACTGACAGCATTCATGGATCTTAAGATGGCCACAACCCTGTTCAAATTAAAACATCCACAACACCATAGTGGCTGGAAACTTAAAAAACAAAACAAAAGAAAAACAAATTCTGCATCAGGCGGTAGCCATGTTAGTCTGTATCCATAAAAACAACAAAGAGCCTGGTGGCACCTTAAACACGAACACATTTACTTGGACATAAGCTTTCGTGTTATTCTTGAACAAAAAAACTTCAGAAACAGACTTAAAAGAGAAACAGCAGAACTAAAATTTAACACCATTAATTTGGGCTTGAACAGGGACTGGGGAGTAGCTGGCTCATTACAAAAGCAGCTTTGCCTCTCCTGGAATTGACACCTCCTCATTTATTATTAGGAGTGGACTACATCCATTCTGATCGAATTGGCCCTGTCAACACTGGTTCTCCACTTGTGAGGTACTCCCTTCTCTTGTCACTATATAATGCCTGCATCTGTAACTTTCACTACATGCATCTGAAGAAGTGTGTTTTGTTACCCACGAAAGCTTATGCCCAAATAAATCTGTTAGTCTTTAAGGTGTCACCAGACTCCTTGTTGTTTTTATAAATTCTGCAGAAATTAATGTCATGAGAGAGGTGTTGGTATTATTTTCTGGCCAGTATTTGCTTAATATGACCATTGCATCCAGTCCTTTACAGGCCCAATTTTCAGAAATCAAGTGATTAATGATGGGCTCCCAAATATGGGAATTCCTAATTAAGGAATTTAATCAAGCACTTTGAAAACTGGGTTTAATGATGTTTCAGTGCAAAACACTCTGAACCTTCCAGATAAGAATGAAGACAAAATTACTTTAAATGACAATTTGTAGTCTCCAAAATACAATGTACCCTCTCTGGCATCTGTGTTGTAGATGCCCTCATTCACCAGTCAAAATCAGTCTTATGATTCTTTCAATCCGGCAAAATAAACCTAATGAACTGAAGTTGAAATATTTGTGAAAATGACATCAGGTAATTTCTGATTTCTCTCTCACTTCAAATCTTTCTAAGTCATTTCCCAGTGCTAGGTTGGCCAAAGTGACTGATGGAATAAGGAAATCATCTCTGACTAGTATGGTTTGATAAATAACATGCTCAGTAGGAGTGGCTTTTAAAAAGAGCAACAGCGTTTAACAGCATTCCCCAAGTGAGTGACTAGTTTAACTGTTTTTTATTCTAAGCACTCCATGACAAACATTATGAATCACCAAGAAAAACATTTGCAGGTAGTCTTATACAATAAAAGTCACTAGATACATAGATTTCTTAAGACCTACAGGTAACATTTATGGGTTACAAACAGAAGTGTCGATTTATATAAGCAATATGCAAAATAAAAGATAATAGAATGTGACTAACGCACTGTTTTTCTACCTGGAAAATTTAATACAGTTGACCTCCTCTCAATTTATTCTCAGCTGTTTGTACTGTATACTATGCTATCTTATTACACAGGTAGGAATTTCAGGCTTCAGCTATACTGTAAGTATGGTTCAGACCATGGCAATAACCAGTTCCCCATTCAGGCAGTCTATAAGCCAGCACAGACAATTATGAGCTTATCCCAGTAAGAGATGGACACCATTTATTAGGCTACCAAAATAAAGACATGGGATTTAAATGTACAGGAATTGCAGTCCTGAACGCTGGAGCAGTAAAAGCACCACAACTTCCCCCAAACAGAAAGCTGTGGATTAATTAGACTATAAGGACACAGATAATCTTTTATGGGCTGCCAACTGGAGTCCGTGGAAAGGCTCAATGTGGTTTGGATCGGGCCCTTATTCTGCATATTACTTATATGAATATCAGTAACTCATAGGAGTTGATTAAGTCATATGGATATGTAAGAAACAATTTCCAACTGAGACAAACTTATCTCAGCTCCTATCAGATGGAAGCTCCACTAACCCTACTAGATTCAGGATTCTGCTAACGGGCTGTCTGCTTTATCTGGTCACCAGTCAGCAGATACAAAAAACAGACTCATATCTGGATTCACCATTTGCCACCCCACCCCAGCACATGTTCTAGGAAAGGAGGAGATGATGATGAAGGTGGTTAGAAGAGACACTATACTGTCAAACATAAGACCTCTGCCCCCCCAAATTGCATTTAAAATACATATTAAAAAGGATATCTACACTTTTTTTCAATTTCATTCTCCAGAGCATATAATGTTATTTTTAAAGGCACCAATCCTCTTTTTTAGTTTTCTCCTTTAAAAAACCCCTTTTTTAAAAAACTTCATTTCTGGTTGAAACCAATTTGGCAGCATTACAATCAGCAGTAACATACTAGCTCCCTGTGGTACATTTTGTTATAGATCCCCTTGAGTCCTTGTGTAATCTCTCGATTCTCCGAGGCTGTATATGTCGGTGAATAATTAACAGCAAAGAAACCTCTTCCCTTTTGACACTGTACCAAGAAAATCTGGAAAGTGAATCATTTCCAGAATTTAACACTTTGAATTTTACAAACAAACTAACTCTCCTACTCAATTTGTCATGAGGACTGACTAGAATATTAGCATTTGCACACTGGATTGAAACCCTACCTGAGACCTTGGAAAGCTAACAGCACAGTTCTTCAAAAATTATCAACTGCAAACCAACCCAACACACTCCCTTACCAAACAGCAAGTGTTATATCACTGGCACATAACAAACTAAGGGCAGATCAGAGTGACAGATGGGAAGCATACTTGCAGGCTGTGAGAAAACAGCTCCCTCGGTTTCTGAATCCTACATTTTTCCTTCACCTGTTGATTTCATTTGGCCAATTCTATTATCAAACAAAACAATATTTGAACCAAAAAGTCCTGGTCACAAACAAAAGCCCTGCATCGCTTTTCTTTTATAGGCCCGTTAATAATATGCAATAAGACAACAAAACACATCCCAGAGAACAGTCACACACATAATTTATAACAACCACCTGTCACTGCACTAAAAGGTTCTACAATTAATCCAGCATCCATGTTCTTAACCTCTTACAAACTGGCAGACGAGCCTCTCCGCAGGCACAGGTTTCACAAGTACAGGTACATACCCTCTATCAGAACCAAGATATCATGTCTCCCAGTCTACTGTTGCCTAGGTGAAAACATATGCCCTGTTAGGGCACTTCCTCAATCTTTTCCAAACATCAGTGCCTTTGATTAAAGATCTAACATGGCCCCCAGTAACATCTGTGCTAATCAAAGCTGTTGGCTTTGGGACTACCTTGTCAATGGACTATTCCAAAGAGCTAGTTCTGGAGGGGTGCAGTGGTGTACTTACGCTTGATGCTTAATTTTTGAACAATCTGTTTAAAAACTCACAGACGGTCAAAATACATGAGTTGACAACTTACTTCCGTGGATTATGATGTGACCATATTATGGTGATGCAAAACTTAATTTTGTCCTCTGGCAAAGATGTGCCACACTCTAGCCTAAGAGAATAAAACCGCTGCAGCCTTCTAAACAAAGACTGCCCTCCTCCTGTGGTAATCTGTGTCTGTGTGCAAGCTTAGTGAATATAATTAGATTCAGAAGGAAGTCTTATTACTGCACTGCACTACACTAAGAGGCAAGCAGGGATTTTGATTAGTCAGACCCACAATTCTGCTGAATAATTCCTCATTGACAAGGCTTGCTGCACTTGACAGAGAAGTCTGAAGAGAGGCTGGTGGGCTGTTCGGGAGAAGAATTATTAGATCACCAATTTAAACTGCGACATTTGAAATTACTCTGTGAAAGGTTACCTCGAGTGTGCACATTTGCAATGAGTTTTCACCACATTGTTACAAAATATAAGTGCCACATTCCTTCCTCTTACTGTTTTCTAAAGAACAGGTTAGAGTGGGCCAATGACCCCTAGAGATAAAATTCTATCATGCCATCAGGAAGCCTGGATTCCTTCTGCTGGTAGTTCTGTGAAGATTGTGTGCTCACGTCCTTGTTTCACTGAACAGTATGTCCTCTGCCTAATTACGCAGCAATGCCGATTGGTTCCAATAGCCCCTGGGACCATCTAGGTTTGTCACTGCAGTTTCACTTTGGTTCGAAAATCAAAAGAGCCCTACCTTGTACCCATTGGGATCTGGGAAGTGGGTGGGTGGAGGCCCGCCCACTGCTATCCACACACCTTGTTGCAGGGTGCTTACCCTGCTCCTGCCCTGAAGGGCTTGAAACAGCCCTGGGGGAAGGCTGTGGCTGGGAGCTATTAAGCTGAGCTGATTGGGAAGTGGCTGCAGCTGGGCCATGCCCCATCAGGCCACAGCTGGCCTGTAGAAAGAGGTTGGGAGCCAGGAGCCTCTCTCTAGCTATAGAGGGAGATGGGCCTGGCTGCAGGGAGCTGGACACAGGGTACCTGAGTGAAGCAGGGCTGGGGAAAGGCAGAGGAGCTGGGGAGCTCTAGCCTGGAAAGCCCCAGGCTGCGGCCTAGCATGGGCTAATAGGTACTGCAGGTTGCAGAGGGCAGCCCAGGGGTAGGCCAAGGCAGCAGGTCCAAACCCAACCTTGCCAGTGATGAGTAGGCTGATACTGCAGTCTGCCCCAGGGCGTGGGAATCGACAATGACTGGCAGTAGCCATATACTGAGGCAAGGTGGAGATGGAGGGTGGGGGTTCCCTGGGGAGGGGAGACCCTGACAGAAAGGGGTTACTGCCGGGGGGCAGCACCCCATGTAAAAGGGCACCGGCTCCAGGGAGGGACATGGGAGCCAGAGGACAGGTGGATCACCAGCCTGCAGAGGGCACTCCAGAGCTGGAACGAGCTAATTCCCAGAAGTCACCAGCAGGAGGCGCTGCAGGGGTGAGTCCGCTCATCTACACACCTTCTTCCACATTTAAAATATTCTCCTGGAGCCAGTGTCCCAGTAAAGGAGCTGGCTTGTGGTGACCCTGCACATATTTACCACCTCAGCAGTGACAGTGAGAGCAGAAGCAATGTGCAGGAAGCTACAAAGAAATGACCTTAAGCTATAAAGGAATAGGTAGGGATGGGGAGACATAAAGGTAGCGAGACTGATTTTGAAAATCTCCTCCATGACTTATAATAGAAGGTTGCTTTTGGCCTCACCTTTGGAGAGACTAGCATACTTCCATAAAAATATATATAATAAAAATATATATAATAAACAAACACATCCAAGCTCTTCAGGGATCATGTCTACAGGCGTGGTATGGTCACTACTCCTGATGTGAAGAATCTGGTTACTGTCCCTGTTAGAGTTCCTTTCGGGGGGATCTAAAAACAGAAGGTGCTACTTACTAGAACAGCCTTGTGCTGGTTCAGTGTCATTGTTTTTAGGGAGCACATGAGGAGTTTCAGTATCCACTCCCTCTGTCTCCAGCCAGCACTGCTGACAGGGTGGAGCAAGGCTTTTGGGCCATGGCCTTGCCCCCTTTGGAGAGGCCATTGCTAGCTTCACATTAGGTCTAATCATTCTCGCACTCCTCTGAACACAATGTGGCACTTGGCCTTTTAACTGACAGCAAAAGCAGGAGGAGGCCTGGAAGAATTTTGCATTAAGTTTCTGGTCTGAGATATACCATGCAAAATCATACAACAAGAGATTACAGTAGGACCTTGATTTTATGAACATGAGTCTTATGAACAGCCAGTTATACACGAACCATTTTCCCCTCGGTAGTGAAAAAAAACTGTATAATGAAAGTGATGTTCATGAAAAACAAATCAACATCCTTTCAGATTTCAATGCCTTCAAATGCACTGGAAATAGTTTTGCAGTGGTTTGAAGAACTACAAAAATATGATGCAAGGCACCATACCGCAACTTTTGCACTGTATCTACTGTAATTTTGAGACATTCAGTTTTACAGACTCCTTCTAAATCCCCAACCAGCTCACAAAACAGGCAATCTACTGTACTTACAGGGTTTTTTTTTTGCAATATTATTAGAAAGAGAAGCCTGCACTGTAAGTGCAATTTCTGATAAAAAGGGAGCGGGACAACGTAGTGGTGGAGTTATTATGCTCCTCATTTGTGCAACTGCTGTCCTGCAGTCGTTTCACAGGCAAAGCTCCAATGCACGTCAGTGGGAGTTACACATGTATAAGGAGCAAAGAATCAGTGTTAATAATACAACTAAAATATGTTCATGTTTTTCAGCAAAATTCTAAATAAAAAACTACATTTTTAATGACCACGTTTACATTTTCCAGGACCTTCTTAATTGCTAGTCTAGATATAAAACTAATATATATAAATATAAAGAAGCTGGATCAGTTATGAGGGAGAAAAATGTTACTGGAAGATCAGCTGTATGAAGGACACTGCACTGCTAATAAGGCAGAATTCCAAGTGTGTGTTTGCTGTAAACATAATGTATTAGTTACTCGGAAAATGTGGACTCCAGAATGTTTCTATGCAATATATGTTTATTATATTTGCATTGTAATTTTAAAAACACGCATTATATAATAATAAACAAATACTATGCAAACAAAGTGCCTGTAAAGCTGTATCCTTGGTGACACAAACATTTTTTAGACAGAGTGCAATGACATTCTAAAGCCTAGTGTTGAACTTTGCCCTTTCAGACAGGGCCAGGGAGATTGCTATTTCACCTTAGATGCTGGCAAGGCTCCTACCAGGGTTGCACTGGATTCTGGTAATTTCAGGACAAAGCAAGCATACACGCTACAACACTTGCACAATACAAACAACTTGGCACCAGTAGCGAGGACAGGGCTTAAGCTTAAGGTAGACAATGTGATTTTAAATCAAAAGATTAAAAAACATGAAAATAGCCCCAAATACACCTGGAAGTAGTTATAATCTTACTCTTGGTTAACTGTGTCATTCATTTAAAAACTTGATTTATAATTCATCATTCACCCGAATGCAAGTAATCAATAACACAACTAGGCACATATTCATCAGCCATCTTGGGTATGCTAAGGCACACATTTGCTAATTAACAAACTCTGTGTTATTGTGTGGTTAACTGAAAAAGCAAACAATTTGCAAGCACTAGGTATTCTAAATATTACTTTGCCAAGAAAATACTTCTAACGAGATGTACTTATTTGATACAATTACAGATTTTATAGTTATAGTTGCTCGAGCTACTAACTAAATGTTTTTCCATTGGAAAATATTGATTCATCAAAACCAAGTTATGGTCATACTATTCCCTTAAATAACAGACTTAACATATCTGAACTGTCCAGAAGAGGGCTGGGAAATACAGGACATACATTTTTGTCGGGGAAATCTGAACTGAGAGTGTGAAATGGTTACAAGAAAAATAAAGATGAAATGCTTATTGGTGTCTAACTTACACTATATTAGATTCAAAGCAAAGATTTCTCACTACATGCTGTCAGCAGTCTTATCGACCAAACTCTTTAGATCAGGACCTCTCCACCAGAGCCCAACGCCTGCTTCCTCTGTCTCTTCAGGTGCAATGAATGCAATGGGCAAGGGCGGGGGGGTCTCTTCAGGAGTTTGTCTCTCCTTTTTATACTTTCACTCTCTCTCTTGAAAAATTCTTCCAGCTGAGACCCAAGAGACAAAGAGTCCATGTGGAAGAATGTTCCCTGATGGGTTTTTTCTACCTGTTTGGACTTTCTTCACTTTCCTTCCCTGTTTGATGATTCTGTTTACTGATTACATGAAAATTAAGGCAAGCACACATTCCTTCCTTTGTTTAGGACAGACCTCACTTCTGCCTGGGCAGGGCTGAAGGGTTTGGAACATGTATTAACAACATCAATTTTACAGTGTTGCCACACATATTTCTATCAGGACAATAATCACAAGCAAATTATGAATTTTCAAATGATACTTTGCATGGCACACTTTGTACAAAGATTATTACAATAGTGCGTAGTGTGTGAATACAGGGGAGTATTCCATCACACCAACTTACAAGGCAGAAGTGAGAGGAGGGAATGTTTCATCCTATAGCCTAGAACATTCTTAGACTGAGACCAATCTATCTCTAGGCTCATTGACAAACAACACAAGCACGTAAAGAAAATAACCTACTGGTTTTGTGTTATAACATAGCAGAGCACGATAACCACATGAAGTTTACAGCTGACTCGCCGAGGTTTCATCACCACCAAACAGGCCCACATCCTGCGTGCACTGAACGAACAGCTTTCCACGGGATAAGAGAAACTACATACTTCATTACCACATCAGAAGTACTAACAGCACTACACAATTACATACAGTCTCCAAACTTCAGGGGAAAGAAGAAAGGAAGTAGGAAAAGGAGGCCAGGGAGAGAAGGTGACTGTAAACACGCTTCATACACATTGACACAGTTCATGTATATTTGATACAACTATAAATTTATGCAGAGACACATTCTAAGAGGTATTTAAGATTTTGCGTTGTCAACAGAATTTCTGTTTAATAAATACATGTTTGGTTATAACAGATTGATATGGGAGACAAAGAAGCTAGAGCGTTCTAATATGTGAACTTGCTAGAAGATAAATTATATGAGTTTGAAGCTTCACTATCTGATCAGATTGCAATTACTTTTCATCCAAGCCATTCTTTATACTAGTTTTAAAACACCTGAGACCATAATTCAACTCAGTACAGTAACTCCACACTTAAAGCTGTCACGTTTAACGTTGTTACGTTGCTGATCAATGAGGGGACATACTCATTTAAAGTTGTGTAGTGCTCCACTCTTACATTGTTTGACTGCCTGCTTTCTCCACAGCCTACGCCCCCCTGCCCCCAGCACCTCCCGCCTGCCAGCAGACTCCATGGATCAGCGCCTTCCCCTTCCTTCCCCCACCTCCTGCCTGCAGCAATCAGCTGGCTTGTGGTGTTTTGGAGGCAGGAGGAGGGAGGAGCAAGGACTTGATGCACAGGCTCCCCCTCCCTACTCTACGCCACAAGCCAGCTGATTGCCCCGGCCAGGAGGTGGGGGGAAGGCAGGGGGAGCCTGCACACCAAGTCCTCGCTCCTCCCCCCTCCCTCCTGACCCCTAAACACTGCAAGCCAGCTGACTGCCCCAGGTAGGAGGGAGGGGGAAGGAGCCAGGACTCAGCGTGCCTCCTGCCTCCCGAACATGGCAATCAGCTGGCTTGCAGTGTTTGGAAGGGAGGGGAGGGAGGGGCAAGGAGCCAGGATGCAGCGTGGGAAGTAAAGGGGGAGGAGGTGGGGTGGGGGAGAAGAGGCAGGTTAAGGGTGGGGGCTTGGGGGAAGAGGTGGAGTGGGCAGGCTGAGGGTTGAGCCCCCTGCCCCTGGTGCTTGCAGAGTAGGGGAAGCTGCCCTGGAACCTATCCCCCCGCCCCATTTACATTAATTCTTATGGGGAAATTGGATTTGCTTAACATCGTTTCACTTGAAGTTGCATTTTTCAGGAACATAACTACACCGTTAGGTGAGGAGTTACTGTAGTTTAAACAGTTATCACAAGTAACTTGAATAATGATAACTTAGCATGATTCCTTGGTTGCTGACCAACGCTACTCAGGACAAACGGATTCTACCTTATTACACATAGCAGATGTTGCCCAATATATTATTTTCCTAGCATAAATTTGAAAAGATTCAACAGACATAACTACTCAGTGTATTTATCAGTCCTATGAAATAGGATACTATTACCAACTAAAATCTAATTAGCCAAATTAAACTTCCAAGAAGATTTACATTTGGTTTAAACAAGTGAAATTCTTTATTCTTCTCTGAGTCTATCTCCCTAAAATAAGGATATTGCTGAAAGTTCATTAGTATGACCGTAAGGGATTCCTAGCCTATTTGTTTATTTTTAAGTCAACTTATCTAAAAAGAATCAATCTCAAATTTGCTTGGCCAACAAGGAAATATTTGTTTTGTAGCCAAATAAATGATGATTTAAAAAAAAATTGCATTGTATTATTTGGCCGCCCCAGCCCCTCTCTTTAAGGATTAGTTATTACTGTGATCTAACCTGTATTTAAAAATCCTGGGTAAGATAATTGACTAGACCAGAGATTTAAAATGGAAACTAGGCTCCTATCTTAATTTGCTTATAAAATAAAACAGCTGTACCAGACACAGCACTTCTGCTGAAAAATAGTAAATAATTAGTCATATACACTGAATAGTTCTATGACACCCCATTCACCATACTATCTGAGAGCCTCTCGAAGATTAATGCATTTAAACACTTGACACCCTTGTGAGGTAGGAAAGTATTATTATAGGCACAGAGAGAGACAGACAGACAGACAGACAGACAGACAGTAGGTGAGTAGCTCAAGATCAAACAGGAAGTCTGTGACACTGCTGGAAATGGAACTCAAATTTCAGGCCAACACTTTAACCACCAAACTTTCTCACCAATATCCCCAAAGTAAAGTGTGTCGTGCACACACACACAACAAGGAAACTGAGGCAGGAGGCTAGTTTGCATATTTGGTCTTGGGTCAGACGTGTTGGTCAGGCAATGTACCCAGGATTTTTAAGTCCAGGTCAGCACTGCATCTAGCAGGCAAATCATGAAAATTTCAAATCAACCCCCTGCTCAAAGCAGGACCAACCCTAATTAAATCATTCCAGCCAGGGCTTTGTCAAGCCAGGCCTTAAAAACCTCTAGGGCCTCCACCATCTTCCTAGGTAACCCATGCCAGTGCTGCACCACCCTCCTAGTAAAATAGTGTTTCCTAAAATCCAACCTAGACCTCCCCCATTGCAACTTGAGACCATTACTCCTTGTTCTGTCATCTGCCGCCACTGACAACAGCCGAGCTCCATCCTCTTTGGAACCCCCCTTCAGGTAGCTGAAGGCTGCTATCAAATCCCCCCTCGCTCTTCTCTTCTGCAGACTCCTCATAAGTCATGTGCTCCAGTTCCTCAATCATTTTCATTGCCCTCCACTGGACTCTCCAATTTGTGCACATCCTTTCTGTAGTGGGCTGTTTATTTAAACCAGATGCATGCACATCTCTGGATGTTTGATGCACAAATCTCTTTCTGTCTGTAAGTAGAAATACATTATACTTCCACTTTTAAAAGCCATCTTCACTTGGTCAATGAAAATAATGCCCACCAGAGAGCGCTAGCAGCAAAGGACTACTAGTATCATGCAGAAAATAGGACTTGAAGTCTTTCTGAATAAAATGCACCTACTATTATCAAGCTCCTTTGTTTACTTAAAAGAAGCTCTCAGACATTTAGTTAGACCAAAAATTTCAGAAGTGACTAGTGACTGATTGCCCCAATTGTTGAGCATCCAACTTGAGACCCCTGAAATGGTCTTCAATTTTTAGAGAATGAATGCTCAGCACTTTTTGACTATCAGGGCCCTTTAAGAGATTTCAAAAACTGAGGCATCTAAAAAAATCAATTGTCATTTTTGGAAATTTTGGCCCAACGTCCTTATAACCAAAATTCCTAGTATACTCCACTAAAAGCCAATGCTACACACAACTGCTCCAATTCATCATAAAGACAGTTGTGGGGGGTTTTGTTTTTGTCTCAGCTCCCAGGGGATTGAATACTTAGCCACCTTCCCCTCTAACTGATTAGTCAAATAAAAGTGTTTCTAATTTCTAAGAATAAGCCAGTTAAAGAAGTTACTGCGTGTCTTTAGAAGCAGCAAATGGAATAGAAGGTATTTTCCAAGCAACCTAGTCTAAGAGTTCCTGTTTTTCTGTATTCCAGCTTCAAATGTCTTATCAAAAAGGAAGTGACATCTGAAAAGTTTTCTAAAAAAAGAACCAACTTGCTATTTGAAAAGGAAAAAAAAAAACCCTGGCCACTGTGTTTAATTCCCCCCATCAAAGTCACTAAATGGAAAGGAGGGGAAAAATAAAAGAATAAAACTAAAATATTTTTCTACATACCTGTTACTACTGATAAAACCATAACTGAAAAAGCCAATCACAACATATCAATATTCATAGCAAGACAGCGGTTTTAAAACAGCCACCCTGAAACAGTGACTTGGCCCTTCCTAAGATGCTGATAGAATTGTAGTTATTAGATATGTGCACAGAACCTCAAAATTCTGGTAGAGAGGAAGACAGCAAACACACACACTATATCTATTTTTGTGTGCAGTGCAGTTGTACCTGTATTGGCCCCAGGATATTATTTCTTAATTCATTAATTCAGAATAGCTAAAAATTGTGTTCCTTCCATTTTGTGATCAATACCATATAGACAAGGCATTATCAAGTAACTAAAGGTGAAATCCTAGCCCCATCCAAGTCAATGCAAGTTTTGCCATTGACTTCAGTGAGGCAGGATTTCACCGTAAATGTTTTCTTAAAAGGGAAGCAAAGATTCCCTTTTCCCTACATATCAGCCCAGCTACAAGGGGGAAAAAAGTAACCTAATTTGTAAAGAGATTATCTATTTTCTGCAAGGAGGCATTCAGCCATCAATCCTCCCGTCTGCCAAACTCACAATCTATGATCAAACTTTCATATTCCATCTGAGATCTGCCTCAGCGAGACAGATGAACACATCTGAATGACTCACATTGATTCTGGAATCTTCACTTTTTAGAAGCAAAATACATAGCTACTCAAAAATGGAGAAAATGTATTTAAGTGACTTAAAATAGTGATATGATGGGATGCCCCAAGCCCTTTGTGGCCCCCTGCTGAAAACCTCATGGTCTTATCACAACCTACCCCAGGAAGGAGCTGTGAAGATGGGTCATCCAGGCCTGCCTACAGAAGCCTTGTGGAAGCAGGCAATCAGAGCCCAGCAGGCTCAGATAGGAGGAGCTGCAAGGCCTCCATGGGTGAGTTCCTGGCTGGGACCAGAGAGGCAAAGGAGATGACTCCTCACTGGCCATAGGAGAATGACTGGCTTCATATACTGGACCTGGGAGAGGGAGGATCTGAGAACTCTAATCACAGAATCATAGAAGATTAGGGTTGAAAGGGACCTCAGAAGGTCATCTAGTCCAACCCCTTGCTCAAAGCAGGACCAAGCCCCAGACAGATTTTTACCCTAGTTCCCTAAATGGCTCTGCTCAAGGATTGAACTCAACAACCCTGGGTGTAGCAGGCCAGTGCTCAAACCACTGAGCTATCCCTCCCTCCCCCTGAAAGTGGGGCCTCACGATCCTTCTTTTTGTGTTTTAAGCAGGAGGTGTCAGAAAAGTTACCACAGAGATAACTGGCTTGTGGTGGCCAAGCGTTCATAGCGACGCCGCTTTTTGATCCTTTTGATCCTAATGGAATGGGCAGAGGTAAAGGGACCAAGTAGGAAGAGGCCCAGGGAATGAAGTAGCAGCAATCAAAGGACGTCGTACAGGGTTGCTGTTTATAGGGTCCCTGGGTTGGAACCTGGGGTAGTGGATGAACCTGGGTTCCCCCACTGAGAAGGGGACAAAGCTCCTTTAGAAGCCCAAGGAAAGGGCTGGATCTAACAGGCCCAGAAACAGGGCTGAAGACGTTGGAGAGGGCAGACAGTTTTGTTGGACTTTTTGCTACCCTGGAAGGGGTAGATGTTGAGTTGGTCAGAGGGCCATCGTAGACCTGCCTAGCAAGGTTGTAAGCTACAGAGGGCGCCAGGAGTGGGAAAAAGTGCAGTATCTTATCCATCTGCTGGGAGGCACTCAGGAGGTGAGTGCCCTCATTCACAAGCTCTATAGTATAAGATGCTGCATGCCATTCTTTTCTCACAGTGAAAAAAACATGGGCATCACATTATGTATTTAAAGATTACTACTACCTGCTCGTTTACAGTGCTTTTCATCCTGAAGTATCCCAAGAATGCTTTACAAATCTGAGGCCCAGTCCGGAAAACTTTTGCTAAAGCGAGTAATCCTTTCTTACACAACCATTCCCTGAAAAGGTACTGGGAGCATTCACACGAGTAAGGTGCAGTACAATCTAGCCCTTAATATAGATACTAAAACTGCTTCACTCAGCACTGAAGTGCATCTATGCCTGGGGTGGAACATGGCATCTGTTTAATAGCACACACATCACCACTATACACTAGCAGGAAGTTAACACATCCAGCTGAAACTTCAGGTTTGATTCAGCAGCAGCACAGATGGTGTTACCCAGGTGTAAAGCGGGAAAAGCTGGCCTTGAGACACCTTTTGCCCTCTGGATTCTGGGTTGCTATAAGGGCCAAATGGCACCCAATATCCCTGAAATATGCTGAGTTACAGAAGCCTCCCCAATGCTACCTATGACTTATATCACAAGCTAGAATGGCCATAGCGGCTCATGCTATGGGCCCAAAACCTCTTGTCCACATCTCCATTTCTGGTCTGCCACTTACAACAGGCTTCCAGGAGAGCCAGCACAGAGCTGCATATACCTTCCCTCCCCAGTGCCTTCAGCAGAGGGAATACTTGCCTGGTTCACTGCACCATAAAAGGGACCAGAATGCCTCCTTTCAAGTGGATTTTAGGTAATCAGACTGCAATATCTAAACTGGAACTTAACCAGGACATCAAGATAAATATTTCCCTTAAAAAATGGGTTACAGGATCTTTAATGACTGGCCTCTGTTTTACAGCTTATATGAAAGACCACAGCTCCAATTAAATGATCATGTAAATCACAGTGTTTTTTATGTAATGATAAGTCAGTGCAAATTGGTCAGGTGTATCTTGAAGCTGCCTGACAGTTATTTTATTTATTTATTTTATGATACATGCCAAGGAAGCAGGAGGGGAGGGTTGCAAAATTGTATTCACTCACATGCTCAGGGTTTGTATACATTACAAAAATTAGTAGAGGTTAAGCTGAGGTTGTTTAACACACATTCATGCAGGCTTTGTTGTGTTTAACATAATGTTAGTTAAAACATATTGGTTAATACATTTTCTGACGATGTATTTTTCTAGCGTAGACAAGTCCTCATTGACATGCGTTAACTAAGAAGTGACAATGTCATAAAAACAATAGTATTCTGACCTCAAAGAAGAGTCCCCACTAACTGAATTAGTAGCACCATTTCCAGCAATACCCTGGATTGGAGTCAAGTATTAGGAGTCCGGCGGCATCTTAAAGACTAACAGATTTATTTGGATTGGACCTGCTTCTTGGACCGTGGGACAGGCCACTTTTGGATAGCATCCACCTTGGCCTGTAGGGGGTTTATGGTTCCTCGACCCACCTGGTGCCCCAGGTAAGTCACTCTGTTTTGGCCTATTTGACACTTTTTGGCCTTAACAGTTAGTCCTGCCTGCCTGATGCGCTCAAAGACCTTTTCCAGGTGTAGTAGGTGTTCGGGCCAGGAGTCTGAAAAAATGGCCACATCATCGAGGTAGGCAACTGCAAATTCTCCCAGTCCAGCTAGTAGACCATCTACCAGCCTCTGGAAGGTGGCGGGTGCATTTCAAAGGCCGAAAGGAAGGACATTGAATTCATACACCCCCGCATGGGTGACGAATGCTGACCTCTCCTTGGCAGGTTCATCTAGCGGTACTTGCCAGTACCCCTTGGTTAAGTCTATTGTAGAGATGAACTGGGCACGTCCCAACTTTTTCAATAGCTCATCGGTACGTGGCATTGGATAGTTGTCCGGACGAGTTACAGCATTTAGCTTACGGTAGTCCACGCAAAAGCGTATTTCCCCATCTGGTTTGGGTACCAGAACCACTGGAGATGCCCATGCACTGGTAGATGAGCGGATTATACCCATCTGTAGCATGTTCTGGATCTCCCGTTCTATAGCAGCTTGGGCATGAGGAGACACTCGGGAGGGTGGGGTTCTGATTGGGTGAGCATTACCTGTATCAATGGAGTGGTATGCCCGTTCAGTCCGTCCTGGGGTGGCTGAGAACAATGGGGCGAAGCTAGTGCACAGCTCCTTGATTTGTTGCCGCTGCAGACGTTCCAGGGTGGTTGAGAGGTTGACCTCTTCCACGCCACCGTCTTTTTTCCCGTCGTAGTAGACACCGTCAGGCCACTCAGCATCATCTCCCTGGACTGTAAACTGACAAACCTGTAAGTCTCTGGAATAGAAAGGCTTGAGAGAATTAACATGGTACACTTTTGGCTTTAGTGAGGAATTGGGAAATGCTATGAGGTAGTTTACAGCTCCCAGGCGCTCTTGGACCGTGAATGGCCCTTCCCATGATGCTTCCATCTTATGGGCCTGTTGCGCCTTCAAGACCATAACCTGGTCTCCTACCTTGAAGGAACGTTCTCTGGCATGTCTGTCATACCAGGCCTTTTGCTCTTCTTGAGCATCCTTTAGGTTCTCTCTAGCAAGGGCTAAAGAGTGTCGGAGGGTGCTTTGTAGGTTGCTTACAAAGTCCAGAATGTTAGTTCCTGGAGAAGGCGTAAACCCCTCCCATTGCTGCTTCACCAACTGTAATGGCCCCTTAACCTCGTGACCATACACAAGTTCAAATGGTGAAAACCCTAAACTGGGATGTGGTACAGCCCTGTAGGCAAACAGCAACTGCTGCAACACTAGGTCCCAATTATTGGAGAATTCGTTGATGAATTTTCGTATCATGGCCCCCAAAGTTCCATTGAACCTTTCCACCAGGCCATTGGTTTGATGGTGGTACGGGGTGGCAACCAAGTGATTCACCCCATGAGTTTCCCACAGTTTTTCCATGGTCCCTGCCAGGAAATTAGACCCTGAATCTGTAAGGATGTCGCAGGGCCAACCTACTCTGGCAAAGATGTCTGTTAGGGCCAGGCACACAGTGTTAGCCCTGGTGTTGCCTAGAGCGACTGCTTCTGGCCATCGGGTAGCAAAGTCCACTAAAGTCAGTACGTACTGCTTTCCTCTGGGCGTCTTTTGTGGGAAAGGGCCCAGAATATCCACAGCTACTCGCTGAAATGGGACCTCAATTATGGGGAGTGGCTGGAGAGGGGCCTTGACCTGGTCTTGAGGCTTTCCCACTCTTTGGCATACCTCACAAGACCGGACATACTTGGCAACGTCCTTGCCCATCCCCTCCCAGTGGAAGGACTTCCCCAACCGGTCCTTGGTTCTGTTCACCCCAGCATGGCCACTGGGATGATCATGGGCTAAGCTTAAGAGCTTCCCCCGGTACTTAGTTGGAACCACCAACTGTTTTTGCGGCTGCCATTCTTCCCGGTGTCCACCAGAAAGAATTTCCTTGTATAAAAGTCCTTGGTCTATAACAAACCGGGATCGATTAGAAGAGCTGAGAGGCGGTGGGGTGCTCCGTGCCGCCGCCCAAGCTTTCTGAAGGCTGTCATCTGCTTCCTGCTCAGTCTGGAACTGTTCCCTTGAGGCTGGGGTCACCAGTTCTTCCTCAGACTGTGGACTTGGGCTTGGTCCCTCTGGAAGCGATGTAGGTGATGGGGTTGTTTCCGTTGCTGGTGAACCGCTCTCCGCTGGTGCACCTGAGGGTATTTCAGGCTCTGGCTGAGCCTTTTGGGTATGGCTGTCTTTTGCTTCTGCCAGTTCTGGCTCGCTGGCGCCCTCTGGCGTTGAGTTTGAAGATGTGGTTGCACTTGCTGGTGCTGGTTGCTGTTCCAGTTCCGGGCCTGGGACTGGAGGTGCTGTGGCTGTTTCAGTGGTTGGCATGGAATCCGGGTCCACTACCTCTGTCTGGGTCTCTGGTAACACAGACGGGGCCTCTGTGGACGGCTCAGGAACAGGAATGGGTCTGGAAGCTTGCCTGGTTTGGCTACGTGTAACCATTCCCACTCTCTTGGCCCGCCTCACCTGGTTGGCCAAGTCTTCCCCCAGTAGCATGGGGATAGGATAATTGTCATAGACTGCAAAAGTCCACATTCCTGACCAGCCTTTGTACTGGACAGGCAGTTGAGCTGTAGGCAAGTCTACAGCTTGTGACATGAAGGGGTAAATTGTAACTTTGGCCTTTGGGTTGATGAATTTGGGGTCAACGAAGGATTGGTGGATAGCTGACACTTGTGCCCCCGTGTCTCTCCACGCAGTAACCTTCTTTCCGCCCACTCTCAAATTTTCCCTTCGCTCCAAGGGTATTTGAGAGGCATCCGGGCCTGGGGATCTTTGGTGTGATGGTGGTGTAATGAATTGCACTCGCATGGTGTTCTTGGGACACTTGGCCTTGATATGTCCCAGTTCATTACACTTAAAGCATCTTCCATCTGATGGGTCACTGGGTCGAGGTGAGTTACTGGAGACTGGTGAGGTTGAAGGGTAGGGTATCTGTGGCTTTACTTGGGTGGTATGTGGGGTCTTTGGCTGTCCTCGGTTGTAGGGTTTATGGTCTGTGTGCCCCCTGGGGTAATCGTTCCCCTTGACAGTAGCTTTCTTGCTTTCTGCCAGTTCCATCCATTTGGCTCCAATCTCCCCCGCCTCAGCGATATTCTTGGGGTTTCCATCTTGTATGTACCGTGTGATGTCTTCAGGAACACCATCCAAGAACTGCTCCATTTGTATGAGGAGGTTCAGTTCTTCCAAGGTTTGAATGTTGTTTCCTGTTAGCCAGGCCTCATAGTTTTTTGCAATGTAGTAGGCGTGTTTGGGAAATGACACCTCTGGTTTCCACTTTTGGGTTCTGAAGCGCCGACGGGCATGATCTGGGGTTATCCCCATCCTGTATCTGGCCTTGGTTTGAAAAAGTTTATAGTCATTCATTTGGTGCTTAGGCATTTCAGCTGCCACCTCTGCTAAAGGTCCATTGAGCTGTGACCTCAATTCTACCATGTACTGGTCTTCGGGAATGCTGTACCCAAGACAGGCTCTTTCAAAATTTTCCAAGAAGGCCTCGGTGTCATCACCTGCCTTGTAGGTGGGAAATTTTCTGTGCTGTGGAGCAATATTTGGCGCCGGGTTGTTAGGGTTGGCTGGCACAGGCAGCCCAGCTTTTGCCAAGTCCAGTTCATGTTTTCTCTGTTTTTCCTTCTCTTCATTCTCTTTTTGTTGTTTTTCCATTTCTCGGTGGTGGGCCGCCTCCTCTTCTTCTTGCTTCCTTCTGTGGGCCAACTCATCTTCTGCTTGTTTCCTTCGGTAGGCCATCTCTTCTTCTTCTAGTTTTCTTTTGTGTGCTGCCTCTTTGATCTGTTCTTCTCTTTCTTTCATCTCCATCTCTTTTTGTTTTATTTCCAGTTGTCGCCTGTGTTCAGCTTCTTTGATTTGTTCTTCGGCCTCAATTTTTGCCTTAGAAGTCATGGTTCCTGTTTTCTTGTGTTGGGGTGCCCTCCGGTGTTTATCTTCTGAACTGCAGGTTCTCTGTTGCCTCCTGAAGTCTGCCTAGCAACAGTGCCTTTAGTTAATTTTCCTTTTCTCTCTCTAGCTAATGTTCAATGAAGGGAAACCAGAAAAACCACTTTATTTGCATGCATATAAGTGCCGGTACTTGCCTCCTAATAGGAGGGCTATTGCATGACAAAAGACCCTTAACATGCAAGCCACAAACTGCGAGAGAGAGCAGAAAAAAAAATTCTCTCTGGTTCCCTTTTAAAACCAACTGCTTCTCTCTGCTAAAAAGCCCTTAGCAGAGAAAAGAAAATATAATATTTCTACTGGCTTCTGGGTTCTGTCTATATCCCACCGCTGCCACCATGTAATAACCTTAGTCCCAGATTTGGACCTTAGCGTCCAAAATATGGGGGTTAGCATGAAAACCTCCAAGCTTAGTTACCAGCTTGGACCTGGTACCTGCTGCCACCACCCAAAAAATTAGAGTGTTTTGGGGCACTCTGGTCCCCCTGAAAAACCTTTCCTGGGGACCCCAAGACCCAAATCCCTTGAGTCTCACAACAAAGGGAAATAATCCTTTTTCCCTTCCCCCCTCCAGGTGCTCCTGGAGAGATACACAGACACAAGTTCTGTGAATCCAAACAGAGTGAATCTCCCTCTCTGTTCCCAATCCTGGAAACAAAAAGTACTTTCCTATTCCCCCAGAGGGAATGCAAAGTCAGACTAGCAATCCAACACACAAATCTCCCCTTGATTTCTTCCTCCCACCAATTCCCTGGTGAGTACAGACTCAATTTCCCTGAAGTAAAGAAAAACTCCAACAGGTCTTAAAAGAAAGCTTTATATAAAAAGAAAGAAAAATAAGTACAAATGTTCTCTCTGTATTAAGATGATACAACACAGGGTCAATTGCTTAAAAGAATATTGAATAAACAGCCTTATTCAAAAAGAATCCAAATCAAAGCACTCCAGCACTTATATTCATGCAAATACCAAAGAAAAGAAACCATATAACTTACTATCTGATCTCTTTGTCCTTACACTTGGAAACAGAAGACTAGAAAATAGAACTACTTCTCCAAAGCTCAGAGAAAGCAGGCAGGCAGAAAACAAAAGACAAAGACACTCAATTCCCTCCACCCAAAGTTGAAAAAATCCGGTTTCCTGATTGGTCCTCTGGTCAGGTGCTTCAGGTGAAAGAGACATTAACCCTTAGCTATCTGTTTATGACACCTCCCCAGTGCCTTCAGCAGAGGGAATACTTGCCTGGTTCACTGCACCATAAAAGGGACCAGAATGCCTCCTTTCAAGTGGATTTTAGGTAATCAGACTGCAATATCTAAACTGGAACTTAACCAGGACATCAAGATAAATATTTCCCTTAAAAAATGGGTTACAGGATCTTTAATGACTGGCCTCTGTTTTACAGCTTATATGAAAGACCACAGCTCCAATTAAATGATCATGTAAATCACAGTGTTTTTTATGTAATGATAAGTCAGTGCAAATTGGTCAGGTGTATCTTGAAGCTGCCTGACAGTTATTTTATTTATTTATTTTATGATACATGCCAAGGAAGCAGGAGGGGAGGGTTGCAAAATTGTATTCACTCACATGCTCAGGGTTTGTATACATTACAAAAATTAGTAGAGGTTAAGCTGAGGTTGTTTAACACACATTCATGCAGGCTTTGTTGTGTTTAACATAATGTTAGTTAAAACATATTGGTTAATACATTTTCTGACGATGTATTTTTCTAGCGTAGACAAGTCCTCATTGACATGCGTTAACTAAGAAGTGACAATGTCATAAAAACAATAGTATTCTGACCTCAAAGAAGAGTCCCCACTAACTGAATTAGTAGCACCATTTCCAGCAATACCCTGGATTGGAGTCAAGTATTAGGAGTCCGGCGGCATCTTAAAGACTAACAGATTTACTTGGGCATAAGCTTTTCGTGGGCATGCATCTGAAGAAGTGGGTTTTTTACCCACGAAAAGCTTATGCCCAAATAAATCTGTTAGGCCTTGGCTACACTGGAGAGTTGCAGCGCTGGTGGTGGCTTTACAGCGCTGCAACTTACTCACCGTCCACACTTGCAAGGCACATACAGCGCTGTATCTCCCTGCATACAGCGCTGGCTGTACTCCTCCTCTGCCTGGGGAATAACGACTGCAGCGCTGGTGATGCAGCACTGCTCCGCCAAAAGAGCTGTTATTGGCCTCCAGAGGTATTCGGAGGTATCCCAAAATGCCTGCTCAGCCACTCTGCTCATCAGTTCAAACTCTACTGCCCTGGCCTCAGGTGACCCGCCCTTTAAATGCCCCGGGAATTTAAAAAATCCCCTTCCTGTTTGCTCAGCCAAGTGTGGAGTGCAATCAGTGAATCTTTCCAGGTGACCATGCCTCCATGCGCCAAACGAGCCCCAGCATGGATCAATGGTGAGTTGCTGGACCTCATCAGTGTTTGTGGGGAGGAAGCTGTGCAGTCCCAGCTGTGCTCCAGCCGTGGGAATTACGATACCTATGGGCAGATATCAAGGGCCATGCTGGAAAGGGGCCATGACTGGGACGCAGTGCAGTGCAGGATTAAAGTGAAGGAGCTGCGGAGTGCCTATTGCAAAGCCCATGAGGGAAACTGCCGCTCTGGTGCTGACCTCACGACCTGCTGTTTTAACAAAGAGCTGGACACGATTACTTGGGGGTCACCCCACCGCTGATCTGAGGACCACGATGGACACTTCAGAGCAGGCAGGGGAGGTGAAGGCAGAGGAGGAGGGGGAGGAGGAGGAAACCGAGAGTGAGGGTACTGGGGTGGGGGGAGACACCATGGAGTCCCTGGAGGCATGCAGCCAGGAGCTCTTCTCAAGCCAGGAGGAAGGTAGCCAGTCGCAGCAGCTGGCACTTGGTGAAGGACAAGCAGAGGAGCGGGTTACCGGTAAGCGGCTTTTATTTTAAGGATGGAACTGTTTAGGGAGAGGAGGGAGGGTTAGGGCTGCATGCATGCATGCCTAGGTGTGGAATAGCCCATTGATGTGGTCTATCATGTCGCAGTAATCGGCCTCAGTAAACTTTTCAAAAGTTTCTGCCCATGCTCTGGCTATGTGCTTCCGCAAGTTTATAGGGAGAGCCACTGTGGTCCTTGTCCCAGTCAGGCTAACGCGTCCGCGCCACTATGCCGCAAGGAGTGGGGAGACCATTGCTGCACACAGGCAAGCTGCACAGGGGCCAGGGCGGAATCCACATTGCTGTAGAAGACCCTCTCGCTCTTCCCAGGTGACCCGCAGCAGTGAGATATCTTCCAGGATTAACTCCTGTGGGAAATGTTGGGAGAGTGTTCAGTGTAGGTGCCCCCCGCAGCTGTTTGCTTTCCCCAATGCACAGAAACCCCAGCACAGCCCTGAAGCAATCAGTCGCCCTTACTCACCATTTCAGGGCTCCTGTGGGTTATGTGGGCTCTATTTGGTATGGGAAAATTATGCTAAAGTGAAGACTGTAAACTCCTTCACTGTCTGGGAGTAACTGTCTGAGATATAAACAATGCTGCCTCTGTTAACTGTTGCCTTTTTTTCCTTCCACAAGCGACCTTGAGTTCTCAGCTGCCCATGTTAACAGCAGCTCAAAGACTCCAAACCCTGCGGAAGAAGCCGCGAAAAAGCAAAGACGACCTGCTGCAAACAGTTATGGATCACTCTGCCAGAGAATAAAAAACTGCACGACTGGAGGGAAAGGGAAAGCAGGATCCGCCAGAGAAATGCAGCGGCCAGGAAGAAAAGCACAAAGCAGCTGATAAGCATCCTGGTGCGCCAAGCGGACTCTATCCAGACGCTCGTAGCCATGCAGGCAGAGCACTACCGCGCCGTCCCCCACCCCCGTCCCAAAGCTCTTTCCCTTGTGCCCCAATGTCAGCTCCAAACCCCCTTCCCCAGCATCCAGGTTCTTACATCCACCAGCTGCCCCCAACACCTGTACGTTCACCAACCAGCCCTGAGAACTACGACCCTTGCGCTCTGCACTCAACCCCCATCACCATGCAGTATAGGCATCCTGAAGTGCAGCAGTCATCGCACAGCACTCCAGACAGGACATATTCAAACCTGTGATTGTATAGTTCACCACCACACCCCCTTGCCCTTTTAGGTTCCCAAAATGTTGTGTGTCTGTCAAGAAAGTTATTTTCTTTTCAATAAATGAATTCTTGCTTTGAAAACAGTCTTTATTATTGCAGAAAGTGAAAGATACTGTAGCCCAGGAAAGAAACAGGCACTGCAAATCAGCTTAGGAAAAACAGATTCCTACTAACATTGTAACCACTGCACTTCACTCCCGTGCACGGCATCAAACATTACTGTTGGTTTTCAGCCTCAAATTCCTCCCTCAAGCCATCCCTGATCCTTGAAGCCCTGTGCTGGGCATCTCCAGTAGCCCTGCTCTCTGGCTGTGCAAATTCAGCCTCCAGGCGTTGAACCTCAGAGGTCCATGTCTGACTGAATGTTTCACCCTTCCCTTCACAAATATTATGGAGGGTACAGCACGCAGATATAACTGCAGAGATGCAGCTTTCCCCCAAGTCTAGCTTCCCATACAGAGATGGCCAGCGCCCTTTTAAATGGCCAAAAGCACACTCCACAGTCATTCGGCACCGGCTCAGCCTGTAGTAGAACTGGTCCTTGCTCCTGTCAAGCTTCCGCGTATACGGTTTCATGAGCCAAGGCATTAACAGGTAAGCAGGGGCTCCAAGGATCACAATGGGCATTTCAATGTCCCCTACTGTGAGCTTCCGGTTGGGAAAAAAGTCCCTGCCTGCAGCTTCCTGAACAGGCCAGTGTTCTGAAAGATGCGTGCATCATGCACCTTTCCAGGCCAGTCTGTGTTAATGTCAATGAAATGCCCACGGTGATCCACAAGCGCCTGGAGAACCACAGAGAAATACCCCTTCCGATTAATGTACTCGGATGCTAAGTGGGGTGGTGCTAGAATAGGAATATGCGTCCCATCTATTGCCCCTCCACAGTTAGGGAAACCCATTTGTGCAAAGCCATCCACAATGTCCTGCACGTTCCCCAGAGACACAGTTCTTCTTAGCAGGATGCGATTAATGGCCCTGTGAACTTACATCAAAACGACTCCAACGGTCAACTTTCCCACTCCAAACTGGTTCCCAACTGATCAGTAGCTGTCTGGCGTTGCCAGCTTCCAGACTGCAATACCCACCCGCTTCTCCACCGCAGCTCTCAATCTCGTGTCCTTGCGCCGCAGGGTGGGGGTGAGCTCAGCACATAGTCCCATGAAAGTGGCTTTTCTCATCTGAAAGTTCTGCAGCCACTGCTCGTCATCCCGGACTTCCATGACGATGTGATCCCACCACTCAGTGCTTGTTTCCCGAGCCCAAAAGCGGCGTTCTATGATGCTGAGCATTTCCGTGAAAGCCACAAGCAATGTCGTGTCGTATGCATCAGGCAACTCGCAATCATTGTCGGACTCCTCATCACTTTGGAGCTTAAGTGATGTGATGTGCTCGCGACACTCACCAGCAAAGTCCTCAGCAGTTCGGGCTCCATTTCCCACAGAAATCGCACTGCACAGAAACTGTTGGGAGAGTCACAATGGCGCCAAATGTGGACGGAAAAACAGGGACAGCTGGGAGGCAAAGCGATGCATCACGGGGCGTTGGGATAGGCAGCAGAATGACCTGCACCTTCCGTCCCCTTCCCACAACCCACGGCGCCAAAATGGGACGAGGTGCTCTGTGGGATAGCTGCCCATAATGCACCACTCCCAACAGCGCTACAAATGTGGCCACACTGCAGCGCTGGTAGCTGTCAGTGTGGCCACACTCCAGCGCTTTCCCTACACAGCTGTACGAAGACAGCTGTAATTCCCAGCGCTGCAGACCTCCAAGTGTAACCAAGGCCTAAGTCTTTAAGGTGCCACCGGACTCCTTGTTGTTTTTCTGGATTGGAGCGTGACATCTAAGGAGTAACCTGGCCTCACCCTGAATAGTTTAAGAGATCACTGCCAAAGATGATATGGCTGCAACATTTATGGACCTTGTGAAAACAAGGATCACAAACATTCCCCAGACAGTGGGAAACACAAAGGTTTTATCTTCAAAACAAGAAGTTCAGTAATGCAAATTTAAACAAATGCTCTCGAGACAACATCGTCAGTGAGTACTATTTTAAAATAGTATTGTAAATGAATAGCTGCTGTGTTGTTTTTTCCGTCAAAACCACAATGCTACTCTCTTCTGGCGTCAACAATGACTTTTCATATTAGGCAGAAAATTAGAGGTGGGATTGAAATAGCCTCCATTTGCAACAGCACAGCATATGTGGGACTGGAATTATTTTCCATTAATCTATTAAAAATGAATAGTTTCATTTCTCTATGCTGTGAAAGTATTACTTTTAACTGAGTGTTTAGAAACTCACTGTATATAAATGAAATATTAATTTTTAATCTCAGTGCAGATAAACTGGCTCTGATGTTTTGTAATACTTCAGGCCTCGTCTACATCAACAGAGATGGTTAGCCACTCACATAACTATATTAGTATAAACAACAAGGATGAGCAAGGAAAGTTTTGATTTGTGCTAGCATACAACAGTGCAAATCTCTGCTTTCTGTACAGATATATCTTTACATAAAATGCTACAGTATTTCTGGGAGTCACAATATAAATTGCAAATAAAAGTTACAAGTTACCTAGTCTGGGATGATTTTAGGTCTTAGGAGGTCACACAAAATTTGTGTTTGTTTTAACTCTGCTGTTAGAGCTAGTCAAAAAACGTGATTTAAGGTTTTTTAAAAGAAGGGTCTATTTAAAAAATGAACATATTGGGGGTTTGAAAGTTTCCAATTATTATTTTTATTTTTACAAAAGTGAAAAAAATGTTTTTCATGTTTCGGTTTTCCCGCCTCTTCTCCTTTTCCCCTCCCTTTTCAGTGGCTAAATGAATAAAGGAAAAAGGAGAGGGGACAGAAGAGGGAGCAGCAAAGCCCTCAATATCTGCACTTTCCATTTCTCCTCCACATCTCTCAAAACCTACTTAGCACTTTTCCTCTAGCTCTGTTCACAACTAATTTGCTTGTGTGGAAAGAAATGCAAATGTTGCATTACAAGTCCAAAGAAGGTAGTGATACACTATAATGAGGAGAGAGAAAAAAGGATATGTCTACACTGCAAAGAAAAACTCGCAGCATCAAGTCTCAGAGCCCTGGTCAACTGACTTGGGCTTGTGCAGCTCGGGATGCAGAGCTAAAAACAGCAGTGTAGATATTCACGCTTGGGTTGGCGCCTAACCCCTCACTATGTTTCACAGTCCTGGTTCCAGCCCGAGCAAGAACAGCTCCACTCCCCAACTGACCCGGGATCCAAATTTTGGCACCATGGGATTTTCTGGTCAGTGCAGATATACTCAGACTTCATTAAACATTTTTTGAGAAATAAAGAACAAATAATGCTCTTTTTATGATTTTTTTCTGTGTCAAATAGAGTTAGACAAAACAAAAGAACATATGTGAACCACCACTGCATTGGTACAAACTCTGCTGCGGTACAGCATTCTTCGAAATCTAAATATTAACCCTAAAATACTGAGGCATGTAACAGTACAAAAACAGTAAACCACATAATCACATCTGGTATTTCAAAGTATTGCTATTTATTTTCTGTATTAGGGTAGTGCCTAGAGGACCCAACAAGGATCAGGGCCCTGCTGTACTAGGCACAGGACAGACACATACCCTGTTCTAAAGAGTTTCCATTCTAAATAGACAAAGGATGGGAGAGAAAATGGAGGCAGAGAAATGAAGTGATTTCCCCAAAGACACACAGCAGGTCTGTGTCTTAGTGACTAAGCCAAGAATAGAATTCAGGCCTCTCAAATCCCACTAAAAGAAAATGTAGACTTTTAAGATGTCTGCAAAAAAAGATTCCTTTCATTAGTTGAAAAAGCCAGCATGGAAGCATTTAATTTATACAGTTCTGACAGTTTTTTAGGCCTTTACCAAAAGCTATGTATCTAGCCACTTAGACAGCTCTCCTGATCAAAATATTGGAGAATCTCCCAAGTATTTCAAAACAAAATCTCCCTTGCTTTCTTCCCTCCCAGCCTGTCAGACGAATAACTTGATTAGTTTGCCTGCCTGTTTATAATTGCGCGAGAGAGACAGTGGGTGTGTTGAGTGTCTGGAGTGGCTGGAACAACAGGTTTGTTGGTTTACAGCCGCCCCAAATGAACTGTATTTCATTATCAGCTGCATTCCAAATTCTAGCCATCTCCATGCAGATGTAAAGCATTTCCAAACCAGCTTGAGCAATGGCCTGCCTACAGCACTACACAGGCGAGCCAGTGAAGGAAGAGTGCTTCAGTGTCAGTACTCACGTATTTGCCATTTAGGAGCTAACTGAGGTGTCATGTATCCGTAGGGAACCAGAACTGCAGGGTACTTGCCTCAGCTCTGTCACTGAGTCATTCCTTAACTTTCTGTGCCTAAGTTCACCCACCTTGAAAATGGATATGGAATTTGTGTAGCTCAGAAGGGTGTTGAAAAGCTCAATGGTTGCAAAGTACTTCAAATTAGAAGTGCAATACGTAAGCTCTAAATTGTTACTATTAATATAACCTCCCTTATTACGAAGTTTCTGCCATCCACATGGAAGTCTTCTCTACAGGGAAATATTTGATCAATTCATGTTTTCAGCATACTCTGTCATTTAATCTTCAGAATAACACCTCACATAAATTGTCATTCATTATAATGAGTTTTTAAGATGAAAGAGATGTATTGGTTCACGCCTGAATGCAAGTACACGTACCAGACTAGTGTATATAATGAATATGCAAGTGCATGAAAGCAACTCCAATCAATTAACAGTGGAAAAACATAGAACATGCACAGAAGCAATTACTCCAAATGTACAGATAATCTTACACCTGAAAAGAAAGCTACTTACTCTCTTGTTAGTTAGTGGATATGTTTTTCCAGTTCTATCAAGTCCAGTATGTCACTTCCTCCAGTTTTATGAAGAAATGTTTTACATAAAGGTTTCAAAATCAGTGATTTCACTTGAGAAAAATGAGGAAAGAGGCATATTTACAATAAGACGAACTTCTGGGCTGACTTAAGTGACTGATGTACTCATTGCTAGGCTCAGCATCGCAGCTAGAAGTTACTCAAAAAGGAATGCTGCTTGAAGAAAAGTTATTCTGTGTTCTTTGCTCAGGATAAAAACATTGTCAATTTCAAATCCTTCTGTTCATATTATTATTACATTATATCTTAATTCGCTCAAAATGGCTTGAAATTTCACAAAATCCAACTGAAGTTTTCAAAAATGGGAGTCCCAAACTCAGGGTCCTAGATCTATTTTTAGGCACCAAAATAAGTGGCCTGATTGTCAAAGAAACTGAACATCTGAAGTCAGTGGGAGCTTTTAGGACCCAAAATCTTTGAAAAATCAAGTCAATGTATTTCATGCTGTAGATGAACTAGAGCTAGTAAAAAAATATTCATTGAAAACATGGCCTTTTTTTTTTTTTTTTTAAAGAAAATGGAAAATTTTCAAGAAAAATTTTTCAGTCAAAGCTGTTCCCAAAAAATGTTGCAGTTGTTTTTTTCATTTCCTCTCCGTGCGCACACTTAATGGTAAAATGGAAAAAGAAAAGAGGGCTGATGGGAGGAAAAAGGAAGGCAGGGAAACAGAAAAGAGTACCACCCAACATTTTATGCAAAACTTGAATGAATGAAAAAAATATTCCTTTTCCCACAGATTCAATTTTAAAAAGTTACCATATTTGACCACTCCTAATATGGACCTTAGAGGACACAATTGGTCAAGAGACTAAGGCCAAAATTTTTCAAAGGTTTAGGCGCAATTTTGGCCTTAGTCTCTTGACCAATTTGCCTCCCTTTTCTAAAGGGCCATATTCAACATCTACAGTAAAACAGAATATTTGGGAGACTTTTAGCTTTTTGCTTGTACACACACACACACAAATGTATACAATCATTAGGTACATTGATATGGCTTTGCAGCTAAATTACAAAGAGAGAATCTAAACTGATTGGCATGTGAATGGGGGAAGTGTAAAGCATCAGTGAGCATATACAGTTGCACTGTCTGGTGCTGTGATCTCATTATCTGTCAGAAGTTACACAAGGTCAGACAAGGATATAATTTAGATGGGAGACCACCATGGAACATTGCTATTGTAAGTATTGTTGGTAATTTTGTAGACCTGTAGTATGATGAAAGACAGATGAGGGGTGTGGCTGCTTCAGATACTTCCCTCTCCCTCCACATTTTTCACTTATAGTCATTAAAGTGTTTTTTTTGCGGGGTCAGGGGGGTCGGGGTTAGAAAGGATGTCAACCTGGTCTGACCCAGGCAATTATATTTTGCCCACTCCTCAGTGCTAGACATGGTTTCAAGGTCCTCAGATAGGAACTCTTCCTTTCGGCCAGACTGAACTCACTTAATTAGTTTTAGCAGAGAGCAGGACAAATGTGTGAGAGTGACTGCATGATAGAGTTGCTTATGATGGTAGGAGACAGTGCTTAACAATCCTGGGGCTCAATTCTGGTTTGTGTTTTATGTTCTTAAAAGCTCATGCTTCAGGGTTACAGCTAGGCACCTGCAAGGGTCAGGAAAGGATTCTCCCCCCACACGCCACATGGTCTTCTGGTTGGTTGTTTTCTTTTTAAATCTCCTTCCTGTGAAGCATTAGGGATGGCCACGGCTCGAGATGGAATGAGGAAGGCAGAGTTCTGAGGTGGCACCGAGCATTCTCTCTCTGAGGTGCTTGGCTGGCTGGTGCTGGCTCACATGCTCAGGCTCTATCTGATTGCTATATGTGGGGGCAGGGAGGAATTTTCTCCCAGGTCAGATTGGCAGCGACCATGTAGGCTTTTTGTCTTCCTTTGCAGCATGTGGGTGCAGGTCATTTACCAGGATTATCCAGGTGTATTTTCAATTGTCTCCCTGCCATTGTGGGGGCGTTGAGCACTGGTGCATCTTGGTTCCCTCTTGTTTTCTGCTTCTGGCACATAATAGTCTAGTCTCCCATGGGCTGTACTACTTTGGGTCTAATTTATGTTGTTGGGTTTAATGTGCAGGTGCTATGCGGCGTTGGTGACCTGTGATCTACAGGAGCTCAGACTAGATGACCTGGTGGCTCCTTTTGGCCTTAAACTCTAAGACTGCTATGTTTCAGTTTAATCAACTTGTTGCAAAATACCAGCTGGATAAGGAGGAAAAGAATCATTTCACAGCTCCCACATTACCTATTAAATTAATTGCTGAGAGAGTCTTTTCCACAAGACTCCTGTTGAGTAGGAGTATACGATTCTGATCTCAGGCCTTTCCCAGAGAGCAGTTTCTGCGCATTGCTCAAAGCGCCCCACAAAACACCACCCTAATGCAGTTCACCTGCTGAAATGCTATGGCCTGTGTTATACACATCAGACTAGATGATCATAATGGTCCCTTTTGACCTTCAAAAGCTAGGAAGCTGGAATTAAAAAGCCACTGCTTTTTAACTACAGTAGCTAAAACATCAATGACATATGAGAGGGTTTCCACAATCAAACCATGTTTTTAAACAAAAGCACACAAAAAGTTCAAAGTACCAAATCATTATCCCTTCTCGGAAACTAGGCATAATAATAATAATTCAAGATCAATTCATGGAAGTGGTGCTAACCAGTCACCCTGCAGACTTTATTCATGTATCACTGAAAACAAAGGCCCAAAGCTGAGCAGATTCCTGGAACGGAACCAGGAGGCAGCCGTGGTGACCTATCATGGAACATCAATGGCCACACCACAATCAGAACGAACTTGTGAGGGCCAAAAACAGTGCAGAGAAAGTAAAATCAGAAAACATCTTTAAAAAAAATACAGCTGAACTAAAAAACCCCAGACAGCCGAGGTGGGAAAATAGTGGTAAGTGTCTCAACAGAATCCTTCATAGTCAAGAATACTGAGATGCCACTACTCTGTTCTTGAGAAAATAAAATGAGCAGCCCAATGGTTAGGCAGATGGGGGAACAATCCTCACTAGCTACAAATTGTGGGGAGGCCCATTACATGTCCATTGTTTGAACATACATGTGTCACCCCAGGGAAGTTATTTTTCTTCTAATGCCCCTTTTTCCCAATCAATTAATTAACATGAACTTCTGTGATTTAAAAATGGACATTGTTAGCCTTGACGATTTCCTTTCAAATACACAGCTTATACATCTCCCCTTAATGATTCCAACAATTCTCTTCCCGCCTTCTCAGAAGTCAGTCTACATATGCTAGAATAATAATAAAGAAAAATATATTTGCTCTAGATGTTAATTTATAAACAAAATCAGTGCCTCTACGTAATGTTATAGTACATAGCAATGTAATAGGCTAAAGGGGGAAACAAGCAAATGAAAAGAAAGGGCGCTGGACTCCTGTCCTGTCTACATCAAAGAGATTCAGTGGACACACCCTAACATGACTGTGAAATACATTCATACCTGCAAACACCTTTGCTTTAAATCAGTAATTCTCTAGTTATCAACCAATGCAAGCTACCTTGACTCCAAGTTGGAGTAAAGCCTCCATCAACATTATCCCCATCAGCTGAATAGAGGTGTGGGCATACCCAGCCCTAGTCCCTGGAAAAGTACAGGTGGCTTCACCCTTTGCCCAACCATTCCCAGTAACCTTCTTTCAAACACAGCTCAACCAGTCTGAAGGATCTGAGCCTAGAACTGTTCACCTGTACCAAGTGCTCCATGTAGCCATCCCTTCATAAGAGGAAATGTTCACACTCCAAGATAATACATAAACATCCTACCATAACCACTTTTTCACAAATTAATATGAGTGGTTATGTGTGTGCTCACCTATTAAAGTAAGGAATGCTGCATGCAAGCCTATGAATGGCTGTGAAGTGAAAACAATGGGATTGGGAAAAGGGGAAAGTGGAAGGAGAAAACGGGATGGTAGATGATAAACTCTGTTTTTTGAGCTACTCCAAAAACCTGGCTGAAAATGCCACGAATAAGCATAACTTTTCTTGGTCAGTCCACACTACAGATGTGTTCCAGTACAGGGGAATGAATGCTTACAGGGCAACAAGGGGGAGAGTAACTGTTGTGATTTATTTTTGCTTGTCATGTGAATGAGCCAAGCGTCAAGAAAACATGGGTTTAATTTAATGCCAAAATGACCTTATATCTTGCTTCTACTAATATTTACCTCTCCGTGAATAAAGTTGGTTTATAGGGAAATACTCTACAATACCATGGAGTAACTGTTTGGGTGATACTGACTTAAAATATCATAGCTATGAATATTCTCTAGACCTTTTGTGCCTCTTCTTAAAATGTTAGGTGATGCAGACTGTACCGCATATTGTGGAATGTGGGAAACCCTCTGTACATACATATATGCTCTGTCACTGCTATGCCACAATTAAAGGATGGCTCCGTGAACAAAGTGACATGCAAATAAAGAAAACTCTAAATTTCCTCATGAGTATATACAATTCAGATTATATTTTGTTCTTTTCAGACTGGTCTCTTTCCTTTTAGGAAATTAAGATACATCTAAAACAAAATCCTACCAGTCGGGGTGCACTTAGATAAAATTTTAAAGCACATTCAGCTTTCTGTCTTCTGATTTAGAGAAATAAGATTGATCAATGTTCTGAGCATATTTTGTGTTTTTACAATTTAAAGAGTCATCAACACAAACAATACTTTCAAGGGAAAAAATGTCACCTTCATACATGCCAGTACTACTCTAGGGTTTTAAAGCCAGTCTCAGTTATCTGCAATTCTGGCCAAAGTCCTGGGCAGCTGGTTGAATTACGTGGCAGTCTCAGCCTCCTGTCACCATAAGTCACTGCAGGGCAGGGATGCCTGTGTCAGCTTCTGTTTCCTTTTCCACAGCTTCAGATATTCTGTTGATAGTTCCAAGAGCCAATCAGAGGTGATCAGGGAAAGTGGTCACAGGAACAGAGAAAAGTTTCGCACCCATCCTTACCCTCATTAACCTGAGTGACAGTATGTGGGAACTGTGTTTAAAGAGATCCAAGGAGAGATCCTTTCTCCTCCTACCCCTGGATCTAGCTCATGGTCAGGAGAGAAAGGGGATGCAGGTTCCTAGGGAACAGAGAGGAGGGGAAGGATGGGATGGATACCCACGTATACACAATGTATACGTTTGTGTGCATAGGGACGTGGGATACAGGATGGATACTGAAGGACATGAGACATACGGGGTGTAGTTGCAGGGTGGTATTTCAGCCCCACTTAAGTAAGTTTCAAAGCATTTTTTAAGAGGTCACACTATAGTTCCCCTCCCCGAC
The DNA here is from genome assembly GCF_025201925.1 of Gopherus flavomarginatus. NCBI lineage: Eukaryota > Metazoa > Chordata > Testudines > Testudinidae > Gopherus > Gopherus flavomarginatus. The sequence goes on from NC_066617.1 coordinate 236,410,164, forward strand.
AGGGGATAAAAAACACCAGAGTCCAACTGGGAGAATATGATTTACAAACTATAGTTATTTGACAATTTATTGTTATTATAATAGTAATCTCAACACTTTGTAATGAAAACAATTATTCAGAGCATTAAAAAAAAATTTCTGACACATACTGAATGACAGCATGTGTCATAAACCCCTAACCAGAATGGTATTTAGGGAAATAACATTTAAACATTGTGCGCGCACATTTTATTATATACAGATACACCCACACTCCCTTATTTAGTACCATTGGTACTGAGCTATTTTAATCATGTGTGTATACACAAACTACTGGGTACGTGTTTACCAAGAGAAATCAAACAGTTCCTGTAAGAAATATGTGCTTTATTTTCTTCTCCAGTTCTCCAAAAAAGGCACCAACACAAGAAGTGATTCACAGTAACACTGAATAACTAGCACATAATTAATATTTTTTTGTTTCAACAAACCCACTTGATTAAGCAACATGTATCCTCCCGGGTCCTTATTCAACCAAAACCAAAAGAACATTGCAGTTGTTCAATCATTAATGTTTGTAAACTACTTTCAAACATTACTGTACTATGGGACTGGCTCAACGGTGGCAAATATTTGTAGCTGATTTATCTACTTCTAGCTCTCAACCCTGCTGCATTTCCAAAAGAGAAATCAACAAACAAGAGTAACATGTTGATGGCCTGCAGACTAGTGCCAGAATTCTGTATCAAAACAGAGTTTTGTTTGGATAACACCAACTTTCTTTTGCATAAACTATTCAGACATTTCACTATTTAAAGACCAGTGGCAGAATAGATAATTCTATGATAGCTAATTGACATTACTAACCCACAGTAGCAAAATGACAACTATACCTGGCGTGAGGACAACTAAAATTATTTATCAGGATTGTGAATGAAGGCTGTTGAATATCACAGCAAAACTTTTTCACTCAAACCTTGGCTCCATCTAAGTCCGCCAAGATTTGGACTTTTAAAATGCACAGCTTGCTAGGTCCCAAAGTACTTAGATATTAGATATGCTGGGAATTACTGCATAAGGAAAAGAAGTGAAGGATGAAAGCATAAGACTTGGATGGAATAGTTTCAAATGTGTGAACTGCTCAGAAATGGCAAAGAGACCAAATGCTCTCTGGCCTGGTCCCACTTTCATCAACAGAACTTATTTTATATTTCAAAGGAATATAATTTTAGAAAAAGGTTTTTGTATATGAAAATTTTAAAAAGCTATTTTCTGCCTTGATTCACTCTAATCCTTGCAGAAAGAGTTACCCTTTGACAACACACAATAAACAAGCAAAGGAAAAAATCTGATGTAAATCCAGATTTTAGCCTTCCAGCTTCTCCACCAAGATAACTCCCAAAGATATTAGGAACAAATATAATTATTAAACAGAGACAAATGTGACCCAACACTGTACTTGGTTGCTGAATTGAAAGTTCACATAGTACATTAGTTGTTTGCTTAAAATAAATAGTCATTTTGACACTCAGAGAAAACAGAGTATTAGAAACTAATACTCTAGGGAAAGGTTACTATTGCTTGACAAAGGATACATAGCAAACAAACAGAAACAGTCAACAATACAAAGATGCTCTTGGTGGGTCAGTGTTTACCAAACTAAATCAGTGAAATATAATTTGCAGATAAAGAAAGTATTTTTTTCTTTCACTGATCAAGTCCAGGCATTGTGTAGCCATTCCCTCCCCAAAAGAGATGAGGATAGGATAAGAGAAAGCAGAACGTGTCTGAAAACTTTGCCTTAATTTACAATAAAAAACACCACCCGACTATTTTGAACCCTTTGATAAAAAGCATGCAATGAGGATTTATAGATATCTGCATACTTTCAACTTTCATTTTAAAAGACGTGTTTCTAGCTCTATGGCTGTGAAAATAACCTTCCAAACACACAGAATGTGAACAAAGAACACGGTATTTATTGCCTTCCTGAAAATGCAGACACCCTGAAACGATTCAGATGTGAACGGGGTAAGGGGACAAATCCTGGCTCCAAATGATCAGCCAGGCTGTGATCTGGGGAGTTCTTCAGGAGCTGAAGTATACTTTTCCCCTCCCCAGTCACTCCACGGCTGCTACTTCATTCAGCCTCATGGATAAAGTACTATCCATGTTGCTTGCATGTGATGGAAGTGGGGAAGGGAAAGGAGAAAAAGGGATGGAAACGGATTGCCTACAGCCTTGTCTGCTACACAATCATATGCAGGGTGTACCTAGGGACTGGCCTGTATAGCTTGTAAGGCATGTGCATCTCCTGTGCATTCAAGTGCAAATCCCTAACCAGTGAATATGTGATTTATTGGCTCCAAAAAGAAACCTCCAACACCTCAGGGGAGGAGACAGGAGTTGCCTCTATGAGAGGGGTGACCTGTCTCTATTCACCCCAACATCATGTTAATGGTGTAGCTATGCCTATGTTAGGATGTTTCAACAAAAAACCTCCTACTAGTTTCCCAGACAGATCAGAACTCGCATAGATTCTGCACAGTAGGTTAATAATCACAATATTTAATGTGTCTAGAAATTTATGGAAGCTTTAGACAGAGCAGAAAATGATACACAATAGTTATGCTGTGCTGTCTTTACAGATTTTATGCATACCAAATAAGCAGACCATCTACCTAAAGCAGGGGTTCTCGACCTTTTCCTCTCTGAGACCCTCCTCGACATGTTATAAAAACTCCAGGACCCAGCAGGGTAGGGGTGGGGGTCTCTGGCAGGGGCCATGGGCATAGGTGTAGTTTGACTTCTATTTTGTGGGGGCAGGAGCCAGCGAGGCTAGAGCCACCTCCAGATGGCAGGGTCCAGGGAGTGAGTGCCACCTCCACCCCATGACTCACCTCAGCAACCAAAAATTATAACTCAAAGGTAGGGGACTTAGCTACAAAAGTTTGAAAATAGCTTAGGGTGCAGGAAGGTGGGTAGCCAGGGGCTGTGTGCAGACAATGGATAGCTCAAATTGCAGGGATGGGGTAGCTGGGGCTATGTGCACACACGGGGGAGGGGGCTGTGGGTGCAGGGAACGGGGAGGCTAGGGGCTGTGTGTGGGCAGGGGGGTTGCTCAGGGTGTAAGGAGAGAGGAATTAGGGGCTGTGTGCTGGAAGGACTCCCCTGCGGTCCCTGTTCCCGGAGGGGTCTGCCAGACACAGAGCTGGGTTTCCCCACCCGGAGGGCTCTTATCAGCTGCCTCTGAGGGAGCAAAGGGGGCTGGGAGCAGAGGAGCATCTTCAACCTGGGGCACCAGCAGGAGAGCAGGAAACGCTGCCACTGCCTGCTCCATGGCACCAGTCAGAGCAGCAGCTGCCCCGCACTGCCCGACTCTGGCTCCCCGCCTCCAACCTGGTCAGGTGGTGGGAAGAGGAGATGGGGGGTGAGGTGTGGCGCTGCCCCCAGGACTGCTGTGCTCTTGCGCTGCAGTTTGCTGGGGGCGCAATGCCCTTTATGTCCCCAACACTGCCCATGGGCTCAGAACTTCTGCCCCACGGGGAGCACCAGGGCTCGGAGATTCAGACCCCCCGTTTAGAACCGCTGATCTAGAGCACAGGTGGTTGACGCAATACACTGTAATGCAGGGACTCTCAAACTTCATTGCATCGCAACCCCTTTCTGAGAAGAAAAATTACCACACGACCCCAGGAAGGGGGACTGAAGCCTGAGCCTTCCTGAGCCTCACCGCCCCACCTGGGGGCCAAAATCAAAGCCCCACTGCCCCACCTGTAACCTGAGCCCCACTCAGGGCCAGCTCCACGGTTTTTGCCACCCCAAGCAGCGAAAAAAAAAAAAGGAGGGAGGGAGGGACCTGCCACCAAATTGCTGCCGAAGAGCCGGACGTGCCACCCCTCTTCGTTGGCCACCCCAAGCAGCTGCTTGTTGAGCTGGTGCCTGGAGCCGACCCTGGCCCCACCACCCAGGGCTGATGCCTTTGGGATCTGGCCCTAAGCAGTGGGGCTCAGATTTCGGCCCCAGCCCCAGCAAGTCTAATGCCAGCCCTGGCATCCCCATTGAAATGGGGTTGCAACCCACTTTGGGGTCCCAAACCATAGTTTGAGCAGCACTGCTCTAATGAGAAATCTTTTCCAGCAGAGTAGCCAGTGCAGGATCAAGTTGATGGAGACCAATATGATTCATATCATAGTTCAGACAATATATTATTTATTAGTCCTGATGTTGTACAAATTTTGGTAGAACTCCCTGAACCTGTTATTCATAGAATTGTAAGTTATTGCACCATCTGTTTGGGTGACAGATTCAGCAGCTCTGCTAATTTCTTCCATCCCCACAAGAAAGCCCTTTTTAAGCTAAAAGTAAAGGCTGTTCATGTTCATTTCCTATTAATGCTATCTCCACAAACTAAGGATCACCATTTAAGGCAACATTAACATTCAAGCCAATCTAAATTGATGTGCTGTATCACCCAATCAGCACAATACTCTCTTTGGCTCTACACGAATGCACTTTTCACTTCTAAAACACAACCATCTGCAATGAACATGACTAAAGAGCTTATCATGTATTTTTTGACAAGATTTTTTCCCTCATCAAAAAAGGTTGAGTCATCAAATCTGAAACTGTTTGCAGGAAAGAATCAGTTCTGACAGATTTCCCATTTTGAAACTTGTTTCAATGTTTTTCTGAAATTCTCAAAACATTTTTGTCCGTTTTAAAGGTCAACATAAGCTGTTTCAAAATGTAAGCTATTGTATAGTACATAAGTAAAATGATAATATTGAAACATTTCCATTGAACTGAGTGAATTTCTTTTTCCATATTTTTGATTCATCAAATTTTTTCAGATTTTGACTTTTCATCTCGATTCAGGATGAAAATATATATTTATTAAATCTCTAAAATTCTTGCAGGATGAAAAAACTGTTTCCCGTCCAGCTCCTCACAAAACTAATTCCTCACAATCACATATGTAGCTATTGCACCCAACAGAGTCATTATTGCCACAATGCCAGGGCAAGCCTGCCATCTCCCTTCCCTTCTTCCTGAAGTAGAGACTGAAGCTGTGAAATAATTCTGTTTGTACCACACCAAAGCTCTTGGACCTTCACTCCCCCATACAATGCCTCACCAAGATTCTGTGCTCCTTCGGAACAAGAGGCAACATATAATGTTTGTGCATAAAAATGTGAATGCCACCTTATAAGACTCGTGCAGAGACAAACGTAAAACAGCAAATCATTGCTGCTGCTCTCTAACAGGTTTAGTCTGCCCTTTTCCTTTGAAAAGCAGAGCCGGGCTGTCCGTCAGGAGCTTACCTTTTCACTATAAGCTTTAGAGTCTTGTGAGATCCCTTCACCAGACAGATCGCCTCTTGTCTGAACCCAGAGAGGCCCACGTCATTGATGCTGACAATTTCATCTCCAGCCAGTAACTTGTCAACAGCTGCAGCTTTGCTCCCTTCTTCAATCTGAAGACAAAGCAATTAAAAAAAGCGAAAGGATTGAGAACAAATAACGACTACTTTTTTTTTTAATGATAAAACGTAAAAAACATTCATTGTGTTTATTGGTACTACATAACTGGGTAATTAATAACACACTGAAGTGGTTAAAATGCAAAAGAATTATTTGCTTGTTAAAAATATTTAGAGCTAAAGTAATGAAACAGAAATAAGCATTATGAGGGAGAGGGAGGACGTGTCTACACTACGGGTCCTACAGCAGCTATGCAGCTGTAGCGGTATAGCACAGATACTTCCTACAGCAGTGGAACGGTTTTTAATCATCAAGATAAGTAATCTACCTCCCCGAGCAGTGGTAGTGACGTAAGTAAGTTAATCTAAGTTTGAAGCATAGACGAGGCGGGAGAAAAGAGAGGAAGGAAGGGCTACCTGAGCAGAAGGCTGCAACACTAAAAATCTAGGGCCTGAAAAGTTTTCTTCACATAACTACAGCACTCAGAGGCCTGAAAAAGTCTCACCTCTGAGCGCTGGAGTTACGCTGACCTAACCCCCAGTGTAGGTGCATCTAGGTTGAAAGAATTCTTCGATTGACCTAGCTATTGCTGCTCAGGGAGTGACTTGCCTACAGCAATGGAAAAACCCCTTCCACTGCCATAGGAAGCATCTACACTATGGCGTTACCGAAGCATAGCTGTAGCTATGCCACTGTAATGCCTGTAGTACAGCTGTGTCCTTGGTGCGAAATCGAAGGGTATCTGTGATCTTGAGTTTGACAGCCTCACCTCTGTTCAGTGTGTGGCCAATATAGTTAACTATGCTTGCACAAAAGAGCCTTGGACAAACACTTTAAAATCTAGATTTCCAGATGAACTAGCTGATACCACCACCATCACCACCACCACATTCCACCCAAAAGATGTTTGACGTGGTGTGGTAACCAAAATATTGTGAAACTAGTTGTATCTGGGAAATATGAACTATTGTAATGAATCCGATGTCTAACTTAACTAATTTCTAGGGTTGGAAGAAGGTATTTCCTTTAAGAAAACAAGGATTTTACAACGCTTGATGGAATTACACAGCAGTTCTGGCCGGGAAGAGAGAGGGAGGTCTGAGAACTAGTAAGGAAAGACTGAATGTGTCACATGCCCAGGTAAGGTGGCCATTCATGGTGTACATCAATGGAAGGCATGTACTGCTTTTCCTAGCACCCTTCCTGGACTACAGAAAATGTTACTGGTCACATTTTACTCAAACTATTCATAATATTCAGATTAATTGACAGGCAGATAAAGTAAGAAGAGTTAGTATTTGACAATTTCCATCATCACATAAGAGATAAACCTAGTAATAACTATAGATGTTGTTAATCTTAAAAAACAAAACAAGAGTTTGATTTGCTGAGTACTGGCAGCTCCCATTAGCTTCAATGGTAGTTGTAGGTGCTCAGCTCTTTTGCAAATCAGGCCCTTGGCTTCCTTAACTTCTTTTATGCTCACTCCACCATCCCTCTGGTCACTCAAATCCACAATCTAGGAATAATTTTTGACTCTTCCCTCTCATCTGCTCATATACCATACCCAAATCTTCTCATTTCTTCCTCCTAGATCTGCCATTTTCTTTCCTTTCTCAAAGCTAAATCTTTCATTCAGGTCCTCTTTATATCCCAACTCAAAATACCACATCATCTCTGGCCTCCCCCTCAGTCCATACAAAATGCAGCCACTAAAGTCCTATTTCTTGCATGATCATGTCATTTCCCTCATTGAATCCATCCCTCCTTTAGTTCACCATCCACTATTACAGCAGATTTAACACTTGTCATCACCTTCAAAGCTCTATATAAAATTCTCCCCCTCCCTGCTTATCCATCTTTGTCAGGCTTTGTGTCATGCCTCCCCCACTCAAACTGCTTCTGCTCTTCCAGTGTTCCTCAGCCTCATCTGCTTCTTGCACAATCATACCCAAGCCTTCTTTCATACTGTCTCCTATGCATGGTACAATTGTCTCGAGTCCATCCGCAGGGCCCCTAACCTGGCCACACTCAAAGCCCTCTTGAAAACCTCCTCCTGCTGTGTTCCTACAAAGAATCTAGTCGACTTGTATAAAAATTCTATACTAGCTGTTCCTCATTCCATAATTTTGTCTACCAGTTCTTAGATAGTGAGCTCCTCTCACAGGGCCTGTACTCTCTTAAAATCGCTGGAAAACACCTAGCACATCATAATTATTACCATAAACAAACAACAATGTTTTACATTCTACTGTATTCAAAAGCAGGCCAAGTTATTTACTACATAATTAGTAAAAAACAAACAAAAACAAACAAAACAAAACACGTATTCACAACTTATCTGCCACGATACATTCAACAAAGAAGGCATATGGATCCAATACAATTCAGGAGTGGGTATTTGAGACTTTGTTTATAAACTGAAGTTAAAAAAAAAAAGCAATGCTTCAACAATACAGTTGCAAGTAAAATGATAAAATAAAGCAATACTTCTTGGAATGATGAGAGTTAACATGAGGATTGTCTTGTTGAATGGTCCTTAGGAGATGTGTTAACTACTTATGCTAAACAATCTGACCCACCCTGTATGTAGCTGTGACACTAAATACTTTTCCTAGACCTGAAGAAGAGCTCTGTGTAGCTCGAAAGGTTCTCTCTTTCACCAACAGAAGTTGGTCCAATAAAATACCTCACCCCACCTTCTCTCTTCAAAAATGTCTAAGTAAAAAATGATGTACTAAATATTTTGTATGTGCAGACCTTTCTAAAACAGTGGTTATTTTTTAAATTACTTGATAATAGTAAAGTAGATTTCAAATCGTGTCTTTTAAAAATGCTGATCATTACAATTCAGGTAGGTTTCCACATCCAGTTACAATTAATGCACAATCCATGGCTCACAACTACCAGGGTATTACGCAAATCTCATGGGTTCACTAAAAAATTAAAATCCCACTTCAGTTGTATGGTGGAGTGAAGAGCAAGGGAGTAGAGATGGAAAGCACAGTTCCATACAAGCAAACAGGTCAGGAGATCAAGGAGTCAGAGATGGAAATACATAGTGGCTATAGGCAGCCATAGAAGAGAGTCACAAGTCAATCAAAGCTAAGAGAGGGGATGAACACCCGGGGACACATGAATCTTGGCCCTCCCAAAAAGTGCTCTCAAGTCCTTTAAGTGTTTCACTGCATTTCTGGATTAACTTTAAATGAAATGCATTTTGAAGCCTGAAGCATGGTGGAGCATAGAGCATGGGGAAATGTCAATGAAAAGCAGTGGTGAATGACTAGACCATGGGGTTGAGGATGGAGGTCAACCCAGGATGAATAAACATTAAGATGTATAATATATTGTGGTTTGGAGTTTTAAGCAACATATCTACATGTAAATTACTTGTGGCCCTTAAACTCCTGGCAAGGTACTGGTTCAGCCCTGAGGGCTGGAAAGACTTCATGCCACTGGGTTATAAGCAATTTGAAGGTCTGAGCCTTACGACCTTGACAGTGTCACTTTTTAAGTTCCGTCTCCTAGGGTTTCAAGGAATTTTCATTGTTCTCAGCAAAGCTCTTTGTTTTTATTTCGAGCTGGAAATACACTGACTGAAGAGAGTATTCAGTTACCCCCTCTGAGTTTTCATTACAGCAGGGGAACTGCACATTCCACATAGCATAAGCCTTCCAAAGAGACTTATGGGCATGTCCAAAACAACATTAATCACAACTGAAAAACGAGACTGAGCTGAAGCACCCCCGACAAATACTGAAAGTGGGTCTCTTCACATATTGCTTCTAAATTGGTTGCAGATAAAAAGAATAAAACATATACAATCGTATATAGTAACAATCCTCCCACGTAAAAGGATTCGTGCATAAATTTCCCTTGCTGGTTTGAACACAGATTAGTGAATATGTGTATAAATAACACATAATTCCACCCAATTATGTATTTGTTGGTCCAAGTATGAGTATTTGCTAGGGGGAAAAATACAATCCATTTTAATTACACTAAGAAACTGCTTTTTAACCAACATGCCTCTAAAGTAAACCTTCCTAAGATAAAGGCTCTACCAGCAACTGAACACAAAGTAAAACTAACTAACAAATTCATAGGAGAAGCTATCTGCAAAAAACATTATACCTCTTTTCTCCTACTATTGCCATTCTAATTTCCCTGTCTTCGTGAATTTTGATTTTATTACTTTCACCATATTATCTGTATACCAGATGTACTCTCCGCTCTATTAGACTGTTGTTGGAACTACAACCCTGCCCCACAGACAAACTTAGAACTCTTTCAGTACTGCCAAATGCCCTTGTGCAAACTATTGTGCAATTTTTTCTCATACCTCAAATACACACAGACATGCAAAAATTGTATTCACACAAAAAAATGTTTCTCAATACACATCCTGATAAATACTAGGAACATCGGGACAAAAGGGGGCTGGAACCATTTCTCATTTACACACAGTACTGAACATGGTGTTTCTTTTTGTTTTGCACTAGAAGAGAGACAGGAATCTGACTCAGGTCACTTTGACAGTCTGCCCAAAACCAAGCCAGGGAGCAGGTCCTCTCCATTTGTTTCATTCATACATTTAGGGATTTAAACTGTATATTTCATTTGCACCACCAACTACCCTACTTTGATAGATTCTTTTAGTGGAATGAACAAGAATGAGCAGCATTACTGTCATTGTCAGTTCATATCATTAGTTGAGCATCAGCACAGATGAGTTTGTGTTTGTCAGACTTGGAAGATGATTTCCTTGAAGAGGAACAGGACAAGTGGGGCAAGCAAACCCAGGAGAAAGTTTACAAATGATGAAATGTTATGTATTTGGATCCAAATTTTAAATCCTCCCCCCCCCCCCGAAACACACATAAAATTGGGCTTGATATTCATATTTAAATTTCAAACAAGATAAATATTGGACAAGAAAGCCTTAAAAAATAAGTCAGCGGGAGGCTATAAGATTGGATCTGGCAAGAGTAGCCAACAAAAACATGGCAATATTTAACGTCATGTCGGTCTACAATCAGCCAACAGCCACAACGCAGGGTGAAACAAGATGAGAACAGGTAGAGATGCAGACTCCTATTATAAAAAACCCTTTCTCCACCTTCAACCATTTACAGGAATTTAATAGTTTTTCAGTGAGACAGAGAGGAAGGCCAGGTAAGGCAACTGGTATCTATACTTCGCTATAAATTAAAAAAAAGGCTTAACATCAAACCCTCTTAATTTGGATGCAATTATATCAGTAAAAGGTGCTTTTAGCTATTCCTATACTGGTAGGTGCTTTATATCTGTATAACTGTATCCACCTTAAGGGCTGTATTGATATAGCACTATAGAGTAAAAAAACCAAAAAACTAAAAATAATCACACCCTAACTGACACAGTAATGCCAGTATAAACTGTGTGTGCTGTCCAGGCTTAAGAGACAAATGGAAATAATCAAGAGCAAATTGTCCTGGCAACAGACTTAAAAAAAAAGATATCTTCCAAAAATGCATCTCCTGCAATGTCACCCAAAAAACTTTAGTATAGAGAATCAAGTATGGGTTGAGAGTATGAAAACTCTCTCAAAGTTATCTCATTAAAAATACTGTCTGAACTCTGATATACTGTCTGTTCCTATGGAAGGAGAGGCTGCAAATTAATTTCACAAAGCATCAGGCAAAGGAACAAACTAAGCGTGGGTAACGTGTGTGTGTGTTACAGGATGGTAAGTACTTTGTGTTTCTTCTCCTTTGGAGACCTTCATCCCACTCCACACAAAGGAATAGTCACAGTAAGGTGTACTGCATATTCAAAGGATACTCACAAACCTATATCCCAGGTTAGTAACACATAAGGGAAAAGGGAAAAGTTGATCACGTAGACATTTAAATTGATGAAGCTTGACAGAGATGCAAGAGTCCTTACAATGTGACCCTTTGCTGTTTTTTATCAGCTTTCATTGGCTAACTTTAAATACCCACATTCCCGTAGAAACACCTGTATAAACAAGCAGGATACAGGATGTGGAAGTGCAGCGTCACACATTATCTAGTTTCGTTTAGAACAACATTGTATCAGCTTCTTGGCCTTGGAGATTCCTTTCTTTGGGGGAGGGGAGAGTGAAACAGACAAACACAGTGAAAGTAGCCCCATTTACCAGGACTCTCTTATCAGCAGTGACCCCATGAATAAAAATATGCGTTATCACCCAAACAAAAAATAGCTTTGTGTTGGCTGGTATGTTGATTACCTGTAAAAATCCATTAGAAACTCATAGTATAGAGTGACAGTAAAAAGGTCAGCTAATCAAAGAAAAAAAATATCAAACGAAATAGCTGGAGATAGACAAGTAAAATGAAGCAGTGACACACTGACTCAATGCAATGCAGAATGAGGAGAAAAAATCCTTTATAATTAAAGCTTAGTATGCGTTTATTAGGCCTGCAACGATACCATAACAAATTCCACATCCGGTTACTCTGCACACTGTTATGCAATGAATACGCAGTATGGGTTACATCCATATTTGGTAGTAAGTAGGTACATCTACCAGTGAATTCTACAAGTCAAATGCAGGAGAGACTAGTAGTGGTGTAAATTACAGTAAGTTGGTCAGAAGACGACGTGTTTGTGGTAAATTAGCGTCATTGTACAAATTCTATTTATGTACCTGTATGGCACTGACTTAGGGCTTGTCTACATCAGAAAGTTGCAGCGCTGGTGAGGGAGTTACAGCGCTGCAACTTAGGAGGTGTACACATCTGCAGGGCACCACCAGCGCTGCAACTCCCTGTTTGCAGCGCTGGCCGTACTCCCGTTTTGTCTCGGGTGTAGAGGATCCAGCGCTGGTGATCCAGCGCTGGTAATCAAGTATAGACACTTACCAGCGCTTTTCTTGACCTCCGTGGAATAAGCAGGTATCCCAGCATACCTGAGGAAGCCTCTGGTAATCAAGCTGGTCTCCTTTCCCGGTTTGCTCTCGCGTTCCCCGAACCCCCGAGCAAGCAGGTCTCCTTCCCTGCGGTTTGCAGGGTGGTTCGGGGAACGCGAGAGCAAACCGCGGCGAAGCTGGTCTCCTTTCCCGGTTTGCTCTCTCGGTCCCCGAACCCCCGAGCAAGCAGGTCTCCTTCCCTGCGGTTTGCAGGGTGGTTCGGGGAAAGCGAGAGCAAACCGCGGTGAAGCTGGTCTCCTTTCCCGGTTTGCTCTCGCGTTCCCCGAACCCCCCTTGAAGCCGCCCAACAGCGCTGCAGTGTGGCCACATCTAACACCACTTGCAGCGCTGGTTGCTGTAAGTGTGGCCACTCTGCAGCGCTGGCCCTATACAGCTGTACTAATACAGCTGTAACAACCAGCGCTGCAAAATTTTAGATGTAGACATGGCCTAAGTATCCAACTGTCTTGGTCTTCAATATCCTCACAACACCCCTGTGAGGTAGGGAAATACTCTTATCCCCATTTTACAGACAGAGATCTGAGATATAGAGAGACTAAGTGCCCAAGGTCACATAGGAAGTCTGGCACAGCAGGGAATCAAAGATAGGTCTCTGAAGTCCCAGGCTAGCGCCCTAACCACTGGCCCATCCTTCCTCTCCAATTCCTCAGACTGGACATTCATTACTTGGCAATAAGATGGAAGGAGGATTATTTAGTGGTGAGAGAAGAGAAATGTGTAAGACAGGCCTGTGGTTTGGGTATATAAATGTACAAGTTGGCCACACTAGTGTTATAGCCAGATGATCACCCAGTGCTCCTAGCAGTACTGGTAGCAACAGTCACAGGCAATTGCAGTGAAGACAGAGTTCCAACTTCTATTTTAATACAATGCCCTGTGTCCAAGTCCATCCACCTCCTCCACTGAACTGCTCCCTAATAATCCTTATAAACTATCTTGAACAAGTTGATCCAGCAGACTTCCTCCTCAAAACGTACTGGAGATGGTGGCTCCCCAAGACACTCCCTCTTTCACCCCACTGAGAACCACAGGATGGGGATAAAGATCTGTGTAGAACTGCTCTCATAAAATGTCCGTCATCATGATCACGTAGAGATAAAATCCAAATTCAGATCCAGATACACCAAATTCTAATTTGGATGGAAACGGGCTCTGGTATCCACCAATACCTTTATAAATCAATATGGGAAAAAATGTATGAAGGAAGAGAGCATCTGGAGTAATGTCATGGGTCCTCTTTTCTCTCAAATAGTTTGTCATCTTTAAGCATTTGGGCATTTGCTTAACAATTCCTTAGCGTTAAAAATCATATTTGGAAAGCTTTCATTCAATATGGCTCTTTAATGTAAAGAGCTGTATATTTACCTAATGTTTATAATTATGCCTTTCCTGTTATGATTAAAGACTTGCCACCATTTATATTATAACGTTACATTTTTCCGTGGGACTTTTCACAGCTCTACAAACAGCCTCAAGGTTGAAACCAGGGCTTTGGAGCTGTGCTCCAGCTCTGCTCCAGCTCCAGGCAAAAACCTGCAGCTCCACTGCTCCAAAGCTGCTCCGCGCTCCAGCTCCAGGCTCCGCTCCAAAGCCCTGACTGAAACTCAAACTCAAACCAGGTCCTCAAACCAGAAGCAAGAATTTCAAAAATCTAGTGAAAAACAATCCAATTTCTCCTCTTTAAGGTTAAAATATACAACTAATATTGTATTCTAACACAATGTGCAGATCAGTGTTGCTGTTATAATATGAATGACTTTTTAAAAAGTAATCACCAATAACTATTTATGTTTGTACCAGATAGCAGTTTGTTTAATGTAGCCCTGTTTGCCTACATCATTTAAGTAAGAGTATTATAAATACTTTGCAAACTCAGAAGAACAAACTAAAACAATTTAAGATATTTAAAGGTGAGATGATCCCTGCCCCAAGGAAATAATGATATACATCAATAGGTGTCATACAAACATCATGGGCAAGTTTCACACCAAATTGCAGAATTACAAAAATTACTATAGTCAGCACGGGTAGCAGCACCTACAGTTAAGGTTGCCTAATACTTTTCATTATGATCTTCCCACTCCACAGTGTTCCAGAGCCCAGGCTGCAGCCCAAGCCTGGAAATTTACATAGCAATGAAAAAGCCCCGCAGACCAAGCCCCGCAAGCCTGAGTCAGCTAGTACGGGACAGCCACAGGTTTTTCTTTGCTGTATAGACACACCCTTTACCAAATTTTAACCACTCAGGCTCTAATTTCACATGCCAGGTTACTGCCTTCAGGCTGATTTTCTTTATTAAAATTAAAATTAAAAAAATTTCAGTAAAACAGCACTGCCATTCAGAGACATTAGGAAAAATATGTTGTTCTGCTTATGTTAAAAAATTATTACAGCTGTTTCATTGAGAAGCTCTAGCACCTCCAGGGTTTGGAGCATGGACATAATCTACAGGAGTCGGCAACCTTTCAGCAGTGGTGTGCCGAGTCTTTATGTATTCATTCTAATATAAGGCTGCGCGTGCCAGTAATACATTTTAATGTTTTTCAGAAGGTCTCTAAGTCTATATATTATATAACCAAACTACTGTTATATGTAAAGTAAACAAGGTTTTGAAAATGTTTCAGAAGCTTTATTTAAAATTAAATTAAAATGCAGATCTTATCAGTTTAGAGATTCTTGCTCTTGCTTTTCCTTGCTGAATTTTCCAACGTCTGGCATGTATTTGGATACTTTAAGCTGCACACAGGCTTCTGAGTGATCAGTTGTTAACCAGCTCCAAGAGCGACAGAGCACAGATTTCATGTGTGAAAATACCTGTTCACACAGGTATGTGGATCCAAATGCTGAAAGCACTGCAAACACAATTTTCTTCAGTTAAATTTCACTGGCAGGGACGTCCAGCAGGTCAGAATAGAGGCCCCATGATCTCTCTTGGTAGCTTCAAGTGCGCTCTGCAGATCCACAAACTCTGATGCCCACAATTCTGAGATTTTTAACTGAATGAGCTGTATTTTGAAATCTTCAACACCGATTCACTGAAATACAGACAGACAAATCCAAATCGCTTTCGTTGAACTTTTCAGGTTTAATTAGAAAAGAAAGCGTTGGGCCAAATCACTGGATATTTTGAAATCTATCAGAAAATTCTGATTCCAGTTCTTGCATGTACTTTCCAATCTCATCAACATTGACAGTGCAACGTGTCAAGAGTTCTTTTATGAGTTGGAAGTAGCATAAAGTAGAAGTCTGAATATCCCTGAAAAAAACTGCTAGTTTCACAACAAATGCTTTCCAGGTTTCATAAAGATCCAGAACTGTTTGCCCTGCATCCTGGAGACAGAGGTTGAGTTCGTTTAGGTGAGTGGTAATATCAATTAGAAACATGAGCTTACACAGCCATTTGTCATCGTCCAGTTTGGTTTAGTTTTGTTCTTTTTCCGACAAAAAAGGCCTTGATTGCATGAAAACAGTTTACAAAGTGCACCAAAAGCTTGCCATGACTTAGCCTCCAAATGTTGCTGTGAAGTGGGATGTCATTATAAACACTGTCCATCTCTTCTAGCAGTGCTTGAAATTGTCTGTGAGTCAAAGCAGATTGAGGAACAAAGAAATTTAAAATTGGCACCATTGTATTCCTCACATTATTAAGCTCTGAATTAGAAATTTTAGCATGAAGGTTTTCGTGATGGATGATACAGTGAAATTTGACTGTCGAATGGCCAATTTGATCTTCAAGTAACTTTACAAATCCCTTCTGTTTTCTGACCATGGCAGGAGCACCATATGTTTTCACACGAAATATTTTTCTGATGATAACTCGTTCTTCAAAATGGTTTACAAAACTTTCCAGTATATCTTCCCCTTTTGTTGTGCCATGCAGGGGTTTTAGACAACAAAAGTTCCTCTTGGATTTCATGGGAAGCACAATATCTTGCAACAACCAGCAAACGTGGAACGTTGTTTATACCCATGCTCTCATCAACTGCAACACGAAACACTGCTGTGTCTTTCAATGCAGTCATCTGCTTTTCCTTAATGTTTTCTGCCATTTCACTTATGCGTCTCTCAACTGTTCTGGCAGAGACGGGCAGAACTTTTATTCTAGATATGATTGTATCTTTATTTGGCAAATCATTGAACAAAATCTCCCAACTGCTGAGAAAACTTCTTTTATATATTCCCCATCTGTAAACGGCTTTCCATTTTTTGCAATGCACTGTGCAATCTTGTAACTTCCTTCTGTAGCTTGATATTTACTTACACTTAAGCTTTTAAAAACACTGCTTTGCCTCTCATAGGCCACTACTGCCTTTTTGATCGATTCAGTCTTGTCTGCTTCGTCAAGAAAGGTTTTCTCGTGTTTCATTTCAAAATGTCATTGAACACGATGTGCAACAAGCAACACTTTCATAACAGAAAGCACAAATAGCACGGTCCTTCTTTTCAATAAATCCAAATGCATCTGTCCAAGCAGGCTGAAATGATCAGACATCTAGCTTCGCTTTCTTAGGAGTTGCCATTTTGTCAAATATTCCCTTCGACTCTCAGTGAGAAAAAAAAAATGGCGATAGAAGGCAGGCACAAAGTCAAACGCAGCATGGTCTGATATAAGCAATTTCAAGATGGGAGTGCTGAGCTGCACCCCCTCTTGCCTTGTGTGCAACCCTCACTGTCCCAGGCTGGGGACAGAGGGCCACAGCGGTGAGGCTGCAAAGCACTGATCCAAGGCCAGGAGCAAAGCCCAAGGTAGTCTGCTGGGACTCCAGGCCAGAAAGCAGGCTGAGCAAGGATAGAGATCCAGACCCCGGCTGGCAGAAGATCAGCGGATGGAACCCCATATCGGCAGCTGAGGTGAGTGGGGCTGGCGGCTGGTAGGGCTGAGCAGGGCCGGATTCCTGGACCCTGTCTGGCAGAGGGCCTGCATTGGAACTCCTACCGGAAGCAAGGTGAGCGGGGCTGCGGCGGGGACCCCGGCTGGCAAGGGGCCAGCAGCCAGACCCTAGAGCAGCGACTGAGCAGCTCAGCCCACCCCTACTCTGGGGTCCTGGCCGCAAGCTCCTGCCAGCCGGGGTCTCAGCCCGCTGCCAGTCTGGGGTTCCTTCACCCAGGCCAGCACTGGGACCCCGGCTGGCAGAGATGGCTCTATGTATTTTGCCGTCCCAAGCATGGCAATCAGGTGGCTTTCGGCGGAGCGCCTGCAGGAGGTCTGCCGGTCCTGCGCCTTCGGTGTACCCGCCGCTGAATTGCCGCCAAATCCACGGGACCAGTGGACCTCCTGCAGGCATGCCGCCAAAGGCAGCCTGACTGCCACCCTCACGGCAACCGCCAGGCCACTCCCTGTGGCTTGCCGCCCCAGGCACGCGCTTGGTTGTGCTGGTGCCTGGAGTCGCCCTTGCCGACTGGCAAGGGGCCAGCGGGTCAGCCCGCTCCGGCTCTGAGGTTTCGGATGCTGGCTCCTACCAGCTGGGGTATCAGCTCGCTGCCAGCCTGGGGTTCCCTCACCCAGGCCAGCAGCGGGTGCTGAGTAGGACTGGCGGCAGGACCCTAGCTGGCAATGGGCCAGCAGCGGGAATCCCAGAGTGGCAGCGAGCTAAGCGGCTCAGGCCGCCACCACGTGACATCAAAAATAGGCTCGCATGCCACCTTTAGCACGCATGCCGCAGGTTGCCAACCCCGATCTACATCAAATATCTGTCCAAGTTATAAAGCCTGTGAAAAAAATATCAGTTTCCACATGTGCAGAAGAGACATCTTAGAGATTGGCAGCTAAATTCTCCAAAGATTCCATCTCCACTGAGCATGTTCCATCCCCTCACAGCCCCCACATGCCTATTGGGCTGCCTGTGCATCCATAGAACAACTGAGAACGCTCAATTTCAGGGCTGCGGGAGCATCCAATTGACCCTCCTGGCTTCTGGGCATCAGAACTGACAGCAGAGAGACTGTCTTGTCTGTGTTCTCAATGCCCCACTGCTGGAGGAGGCAGCAGACTAACTGAAATATAGAGGGCAGGGCTTGAATGTTGAATGTCGGTGATGTGCGCTCTCACTAGGAACACTTCCCCCACTCACTTAAGAGGGGCAGTGTTGGGGGTTGAGAGTCCAGGATCTCAGATCCGCACAGCGCTCCCCACTAGAAGCTGCCACCCAGTTCCTTACTGTCATCCAGTTAAACATGGTTTGTCAATGACAGATTTGTAGATAAACAGCGACAGGAACATATTCTACTCTGGAAACACTGCAAGGATCAATCAGTCTAACCTTGCCTCTGACGCCTTTCTCTCTTTTGTTCCTCTGCCACTGGATCCGTAGAATTCAGGAATTATTTTTTACATTTGCCCTTAAACATTAAAAACAAAACAATGCAAGGAAACCCAGCATATGGTTAATTAGAGCCACTTTCTGAATCACTGCAAGACATGTTTTGGGGAAGGCCTTTCCAACTGATTCATTTCTGTTTTCTGAAGGACTGGTACAGCTGCAGAATGGGGCGTGGGAGATGTTAATTGGTTGTTTCTTCCAGAAATCTTTAATGTAATCAATGCAGGTCTCAGAAGATGCCCAGACACCATGGTGATGAATGCCAAATGAATACTAACAAATAAATAGCTTATTTTTATGCAGTAAATTGACAAGATGAAATAACATGTTTAAGTCCTTGGCTGAATCAGGGCCCTGGGCACTACTGAACTATACTGAAAGCAAGAAGGATGCACTGATGAGCAATGGGGACTGTCTGACATAGTAAAATCACTGCAAAGTTGACATATGGAATCTATCCAAACTACATGTAATTAATTAGCTAAATCAGCTCTCATTTGGTTATTTAATTATTTAACTCAATGAGACTCTTTCTTTTAATTATTGCAGGATCAATTGCAGGGAGGAATTATCACTTAAAATATATTAAGTATAACTGAAATGTACACAAAGTATACAAAAGAGAGCATCCAAAAAACTCTGTTTAGACTCAGTGATAGGTTGTCTTAGTAGCTTATGTAAATCCCCAAACCTTGAAATAAGATTATTCCATTCCTGTCACTTTAAATAGCCAATTTTCAAGATGATCTTCTATTTTATTTGTAACCCTTAAAAAAAAAACCAACTGTCAACAATATGCATTGTGCAATGTGTTAGCACTCAGAGCATTATTTAGCCGGGAAGGTCTGAACTGACTCTTATTGTGAAATACTAAAACACTACACTACTACCAAATGGCAGAGAATTTCTGATCTACCTAATTAGGAGAGAATACACATTTTATTAAGAAACAACGCTAGATGTTATTATGCAAATACATGTAGGTTGACTGGTAAAGAGTAGCTGTCAGCAACAGCACAGCAATTCTCACATATTACATTTATTGAGAGAGCTACCATGATTATGCAAATCAGACATCCACAACCAGTGTGTAGAGAAAAGGGGGGAAAACAAACAAAACAAATCTTCATTTACACATCAGTAACTGTAGAACATCCCTGCACTGTGGCTGAGAATTTCATGCCCATATAACAGCATTTACCTACAATTTGGGAAAAAGTTATATATTGTGTGCAGAATATATTTTTTAATGTATACATCTACCATTAATGTGAGTGATAAGATGGTAATTCTTTAATCTGTTTCTTTTCCAGCACAAGTGTACAACATGAAAAAGAGGAATCACATGCAGAGAGCCTTCATGCTATAAACTCATGTTCAGCTAGGTTAAACACACTGTACTACTTCTAATACAAAGAAATCATTGTTAGTTACCTTTTAAAAAGCTAAAAATATTCTTGGAGAAGTTCACAAGCAATACTACCTTTGTATAGTTACACGTCACCAAGAGGCAGCACTTAACAGTCTGTATTCAATGACGCAAATATACTCTCTCAAAAGTTGCTTTTTACAAATGTTTAAATATCTCATTAAAAATGAACCAATAAGTCTGCTTTAGTATTTGAGTCAATGGCAGAGCCACTACCGATGCTGGAATTTCAAATACTGCAACAAACAGGGAATTTGAAAGTTGTGCAGCTTGACCATTGATAGATGCTTAAAAATTTTACACCTTCCATTCATAAAATCTAAAAAAATGGGTATATAATATTTCCAAATAAATTGTTGAATTCTTGGTTTTGAAGTCAAACAAGATAGACTGTATCTATGAACCCCAGTAACAGCTGCGCTCCTCTGGAGCGACACAGATCACAAAACCCAGGCCGAAGCATAAGAGCTGGAGACACAGTATCTTCTGTAAAGGGGATCCAGCTATGGAGCAATCTCCCAGAAGGGGCAGTGAATTCAAAGTCTACCATCTTAAGTGTTGCAAAGCCTACCATCTTAAGTGTCGCAAAGCCTTTCTCTTTGAGAAACCCTTTTACCAGGTTAAGGGGTGACAATCACCATCTGTAAGAACCTATGCAGGGAAATTTGATAATGGAGGACTCCTCAGTCTAGCAAACAAAGATAGAAAAGATTGAATGGCTTGAAGCTGAAGTTAGACAAATTTCAGATGGGGGGGGGCGGAGAATTTAACCATGTGTTTAATTACCATTGGAAGAGTTTACCAAGGGTGGTGGTAGATTCTCCATTACTGGAAATTTTAAAATCAAGATTGGATGTTTTTCTAAAAGATTTACTCTAGTGCAAAGAGAAGTTAATCCAGAGAAGTCCTAGGGCAGGTGTGGCCAAACTGTGGCTTGTGAGCCACACGTGTCTCTTTTACAGTTAAAGTGCAGCTCACAGAGCCTTCCAAACTACCCATCTCATTCTCCACCTAGCAGACTGGGCAGGTGGAGCTTTGGGCTTCTGCTCTGCAATGGGTTGGTAGGCCTAAGGGCTTCTGCACTGCAGGGAGAGGGGGTCTAAGGGCTTAGCCCTGTAGGGAAGCGTTGAGCAGGCATCACCCCACCAGGCAGCTTGTGTGTGTTTTGCAGCTCGTGAACACCTGAAGATTATTGTATGCAGCTCGGAGGGTGTGATGCTCTATATCGGGGGAACACCTTATACCCTCATGTTCATCTTTGAAAAACGATTGTGTGGTATCCCATGCAAAGTTTGTCACGTTGGGTGTCTTTGGAAGGCTCATGATGCACTGAGCATGGTTGTTATAGTGATGTTATAGTAATCATTACAGTAATGTTATAGGTTATAATGTCATATATGTAGTTATGAGGCTGAATGTATTCTCCTGGCTTAAAATAAGCCCAAGCAAAAACTCTCCAAGAGCAGAGAGGCAGTTCACACCTCATCAGGGCAGGTATGGGACAAACGCAGCCCAACCTCACAGGAACGAAGGACACTGGCCTAGGCAGCAACAAAAGACTCTGTTAGACTCTCGAGGGAACCACTCCCCCTTCCTTTGATCAGTTTGGAACTGTGATGAGGTAATGCTCACCTGACTCTGACGGGGAGATGGGGTGCAAAGCCAAGAGGGAAGAATGGACATGATAAAAGGGAGAGACATTTGTCATGCTTTCTCTCTCTTCCACCTGCATCTACAGACACCACCTCCGAGTGACTGAAGCGCTGATCAAAAGGGAGAGCCTGACTGAAGAGCAACCAGCCAGCCTGTGGTGAGAAGCGTCTAAGTTTGTAAGGGCACTGAAGGCATTAAGATCAGCTTAGAACGTATTTTGCTTTGATTTCATTTGACCAAATCTGACTTGTTATACTTTGACTTATAATCACTTAAAATCTATCTTTACAATTAATAAATCTATTTGTTTATTCTAACTGAAGCAGTGCATTCGGTTTGAAGCGAGGCAGAGACTCCCCTTGGAATAACAAGCCTGGTACAAATCAATTTCTTTGTTAAATCGATGAACTCATATAAGCTTGCAGCGTCCAGCAGACATAAAAGACACTGGAAGACGGAGGTTCCCAGGGTTGTGTCTGGGACCGGAGATATTGGCTAGTGTTATTCAGTTGCAAGTAGCTGGGAGCAGCTTACATGACAGAGGCTGTGCGTGAACAGCCCAGGAGTGTGAGTTCTCACAACAGAGCAGGGTAAGGCTGGCTCCCAGAGTCAAGGATTGGAGTGGCCTAGCAGATCACCAGTCCAGATAACACCAGAGGGGAATGTCACAGAAGGTCAGTAAGTTTGGCCACTCCTGTCTTAGCACCTGTATTATACAGGAAGTTAGACTAGGTGATTACAATGGTCTCTTCTGGCTTTGTATCTATGAACAAGCAAAACCAACACCCTTCACATTCATGCACCCAATTCAAACACCCTTTACATTCATGCATCCTCTCCCCTCACAAAAAATAACCTACCCCAAGCAGAGTTCTGATCCCGTAAAGGAAGAAATGCCAGCAACTTCATGAAGTTAGACAGGGGCCATCTTTTTGTTCTGTGACTACAGCACCTAGCACAATGAGGTCCTGCTCCATGACTCGGAGCTATCCCAATACAAACAACAACAATATTAAAGACCTTGTTATTGCTTTTACACATAAGGCACTCAGATACAACACTCATGAATGACAGTATAAAGCTCCAAGATAGATAGGTATACAGTTAATAACTTGGATACTCTGCCAAAGAAATCACTGAAAAAAATATTTTGCAGTTTTATCTTGGGCCTTCCTGCAGTGTGGTTGTTTAAACTATGTGATTTAGAATACAGACTTCTTGGAGCAGAGGCAGTATGTCCCTTTGTGTTCTGTACAATGCAGAGGCACTGACTGAGCCAAACAACATAGTTCCCTAAAAAGTAGAACTTTGCAGGATAAATTTAATTTTGAAAGGAGGAAGACTTTTCACAGAATGATACATCATGATCCCTCATCTGACTTTAAGGAACATATTAGCTATTATTGAAGAAGAGGAGATCTCTGCAAATATGGCATACAGAGCAAGGAAACTGACTGCTAAGTATCTAATGTAAGATGCTGTTGCTTCCAAGTTAATCAGACGTGTTTCAAAACAAGAGGTTCATATGCTTCCAACTATAAAAGCCAACAGTGAAGCTATAATGGCTAATAATATACGATAGCAAATACCTGTGTAGCACTTTTATTATTTGTAAAAGGCTCTGAATATGATCTTACTAATTCTCACAACAGCACTCTGAAATAGAAAAATGACTTGCCCAAGTTACCTACCTCATATGGGCATTGCTGGGGTTAAATGTTTGAGTAGCGCTCTGAAGAAGGGAGCAAAAAGTGTGTCAAGTATTGCTAGAAAACATAGAATGATGTGAAAGTCACTGTGTGCGTTTAAAAAATAAAATGAAGAAGATAGAGACAATCACTTTCAAAGAGAAGGCAATTTTATAAGTTAACATTCCAGAATGAAGAAAGACTGCAAATCATCAAAGTCTGTTCAGGCACAATCAATCTGAACAGCAGTTTGTGCCAAGCAAAACATAAGGAGTTATGCTAAGTACAAAATTCTGTTTTTTTAGTTAGAACCTAAATAGATCCTGACAAGGTTCGTAAGTCACAAGATATCGTCTGATTTATAGTATTAAACTTAAAATTTAATAAAGAAATAAATTAACTAGTGCCATAATGGCATAAAGAAAAGAATACAATACCTTGCATTTGAACCATATATTAAAACAGCTATGCTGCATTACAGGCATGTTTACTGTTAGTAGTTTTTGTTTGTTGTTATTAAAGTTTTCCTAGATTCAGTACAGTTCAGATTCTGAATTTTAGTGAGAGTCTTCATAAACTAGTTGATGAAAAAGGGTCAATATTTGATCAAAAGTGGTGGCCATTCCTCTTGCTCTTCCAACAGAAAATAGCTTGTACATCCCAAGTAAGCTGTTTTATTGATGGAGGCTGAACAGCTTTCCATAATAAGGCATTTTTATATGTTGTAAGTTAAGAGCATTATGATACCTGGTGAAAACATTTTTGCTACATATTGAAAAACACCAAGTTGCAATGCCCAGGGAGGATGAACGTTTGCATTCCTCTCAACATAATTTTTGTAATGCAAGTCTAATAGCTTTTTTTTGGCTTCAGACACACACGCAGAATGTGCAATGCAAGTCTTTCTGAATTTTGGATTTCTGACAATGAGAACTCAGGCTCAACTGGTATGTAGATAACTGTATAAGCTGAACTACATTCCTGTTAGAATACGGGAAAAAGATATGGTCTTTTACATTTATTAGGCAATTCCACCATATATTGGTCTCATGCTATTTGTTTCCCAGCCAATACCAAGATCTACAGCTCTGGCCCACTTCAGCCTAACTATTCTTTATGAGTTTATGTGGTCCTTCCAGCACAGTATTTCCATTATGGAAAGAGCTTTTTCTGCAGCTATCAGTGTATCAGTAAATCAAATACCTTTCCAAAATTCTGACTTAGATTCTCTTTTATTCCCTGTTACTAGAATGGAATGTCTCATGAATTTATACATAAAGGTAATTTCCATTGAGCTGAGTCTTGTCTGCGTTGTATGAAAGTTTTGAATTTGTAATTTTGAAATGAATAGGTTTTATTCTGATTTTAGTATCTTCGGATCTGTGGCTCAAACTGTCTGACACTGCTGGGTGTAGCCAAACTTGGAGACCTAGGGAGAGATTTGTGTTTATGTTTTCCAGTAGCAGGGCTCTTTTCCAAGGTCTCTTGCTATATCTAGACCCATGCACACATTTGCTTTTAAATTAGATGGGGTTATGCTGTAAAAGTGATCTCAGCTTATTAAACCCATCTCAAATTAATCAGCTGGGCTTTTCAAGCTGTCAGTGCTCAGCTACAGAAGGTAGAGACGGGACGATAAGGCACAATAGCAAAAGTTGTACAGATCAAGTTTCCTTTCCTCTGCTGACAAGATTAGTGTATTATAATCAATTCTTGGGTCTCAACTGATCCAGAGGAAGGATGACAATAACCAGTTGAAGCCATTTAAAGAAAACACTGGTAGCAAAATAAGGTAGAGAGGTAATCTTTGGTAGGATTAATATTTTATTGGGCTTCCCCTCCCCCACAACCTAGGTGCGTGTGGATTGAGAGAGCGAGACTGGGACAATGAGAACTGAAACAGTTCTTTTCGTGGATGGTGCTACCTGCCACCAACTCTAGAGAAGGCAGATGTTGTTGTGTAGCCTGTGTTAGGAATCTGGCTGCATGAATATTTGTTGGATTTTTAGACAATGTAGTCTCGCCTCATTTCTTCAGGCACCCCTGATGCTACAGTATTTTTATAATTTTAACTCTCCCAAGCAGAGTTGTTGGAAGAGGTGACCATTTAGCCAAAAACTAACATATGTTTTCTAGTGCTCACCAATGAATTATTTTGTATAGTAGTTATGTTTATGCTTTTTTTTTTAAAAGGGAAATTCTTTAATGTATAGCAAACCATTTCTGGTTTGTTCAACTCTGTTTTTAACCCTGATCATTAAAGTTAGAAGTCTGCTAGTGTGTAAATAAAGCCAGTAAAGAGGTTTAGAAAAATCTCTCCTGCAACTTCCACAGGCACATACTGGAGTTGGGCTCCCAACTCCATCTGAATGTGAAAAAACATCTCAACATACGGGGTGAAATCCTGGCCCCAGTGAAGTGCTGCTATTGTCTTTGATAAGAGAAGGATTTTCACCTATGTGATTTTATTGTACATCTCTTCCCTTATAGAAGACTGATTGGGGGAGGGTGGGGAGCTGAGGGAGTGAGTTCCAGATTTGCGATACTCTGGGTTCTTTTGGTCTGCTTTGCTCCTTTTTGCTAGTTGGATATTCTAGTTTTCACAAGATTTGTGAGTCAGTTATATAGCATTTTATAAAAAAATTGGGCTTTTTTTTTTTTAATGTGAAGAAGAAAGGTTGTTTGACCAAATTCAACTGATTACTTTTGCTATATCATTTCCCTTTTGTTGAGGGCCTAGAATATATTCTAGAGTCTCAAAATTACACAGAACTCCATGCAGCATCAAGGCCTCAAGCAATGTGAAGAAGTAGATTTTCCCTACTACAAATCCTGATTGGAGGCTAGGAAAAAATAACGGTATAACTGCAAAAATTTAGCTAACAGATCTAAAACACTGCAGAGTTATCTCAAGTTATCTACACTCAAGTTAACCTATCTTAAGTGAGAGCAGCCAAACTCTGAAATAAATACACAAGCTGCTGTGTACATACTGACACTCCATTCATTTGTTTGGCACTAAGACTTCTGGGGGCATAAACCATGGCTCTTTGCGCTACAGTAAACTAAGCCACTCTATCAATTCTTTCCTAGTGAATTGTGGGACATCTCGTCTGTTCTTTCTTCATATATGGGGAGAACTGTGAGAAGGCAACGAGGACTAAGGGCACTCGAGTGAAGTTGGCATCATCCACACAACAGAGTGGCCATGTTAGCAGCTGACAAGTTGTGCCAATTTGAGCTTTAGCCTATAACCCCAAATGAACAGCCAACTCTAGTTAAAAGAACAACCATACTCATATTAAGGGTTTGCGTGTGTGTGAATAGGACTTGGTATTAGGGGTAACACTCAAGTTACAATGCAAGTTAATTTTCATGTGAAGACCTAAGATTTCCATTTCAGAGTTTAGGCAAGTTACAGGTCTGTAAGAGGAACATTTTTGTAGAATCATAGAACTGGAAGTGACCTTGAGAGGTCATCTAGTCCAGTCCCTTGCACTCATGGCAGGACTAAGTATTATCTAGAACACTGCTGACAGGAGTTTGTCTAACCTGCTCTCAAAAATCTCCAATGATGGAGATTCCACAACCTCCCTAGGAGTCCTGCTGGGTTTACGTATTGATATCACACAAATTTTTGTAGGAGAACATGTTACATACAGGTGAGTCGCATCATACGCATATTTAACTTACGCGAATTCAACTATACAGGCTCAGTAAAAAAAGAAAAACAACAAGATACCCATAAATAGTTCGGGTGACTCCACCCAATGAGCATATGCCCCGGAGTGAGCATGCGATGGGAGACGTGAATCTGCTGTTCCCTCAGTCGGTCTCAGATGCCACGTGCCTCTCATAGTGTGAGCATCTCGCCACGCTGAGTGTGATTCTAGTGTTTAAAGATACGTATTTTTCGTACAACATGGCCCCTAAACACAAGCCACCTACTTAATCTGGTGTTCAACCTAAGAAATGTCATCTTTTCCAATGCTGGAGGAAAAACTGGCTGTGTTGGACTTATTGACAGACGATATGCCAGTCTCCAATGTGGCACGTAAATATGGCCGCAACGAATCTAGCATCCATGCCATCAAGATTTGAGAGAGAGAAATTCGTCAAGAATTGAGAGCCACAGAGAAACATTGACTAACGAAGAGTTAGAGAAACTGATAAAATCGCCTACATAAGACAAAGATGACGACGACAAACAGGAAGAGCCAGCAAGTTGGAATCTTCATAAATTTGCTGAAGTGTTCCAAGCAGCGAAACACTTGAACGATTTAATTTCTGAATACGATCCCTCTATGGAAAGAAGCCTCAAAATCACATGTAGTATTATGGACTATTTGAGACTGTATCAAGAAATGTTTAAGCAGCTCAAGAGACAACAGCAACAGTTGCAAACCGCCATGTTTTTCAAGGAAAAACAACCAACAACAGACGATCCAATGCAATCAACTTCTCGAGCTGAACCAGAGCCAACCACTTTGTCTACGACTCGCTCTCCGTCACCTCCGTCTCCTGGATCAACATCAAGCCCTGACAACCCCCTGTAATTACCCCCTGTAATTAAAAATACAGTACTGTAAAATTATATTTTGCATATGTACTCTTTATTATATATTGTACATTACTGTATACATTATACATATTATTGTACAGGGTTGTATACACAAAACCATGTACAGTACACTGTACTTTATGGACGATTTAAGGGATTTTCAAGGGTAATTTGCCTTACGCGCTGTCTTTAGAACCTAACCCCACATAAGATGCGACTCCACTGTACACAATAATATACACGCATATTTTCTTGTTGTGTTCTTTTAAAATGATAGGACCAGCTCTGCTACTGGTATAGCACAGCAATATTCACTGAAGTCAACTGACTTCAACAGAGCTATGCCCCATCTACCCAGTGATGAGCTGCCAAAATCTTAACAACCGGTTCCCTATAAAAAGTTCTGATTTAAGGGCGGGGGGGAAGGGGAAGGGCCGGAGCGGGGGAGGGGGAAGACATACTCGTGGGGCCAGGGGCCCCTGTAGGGCCTGGGGCAAACAGCCCCATTTCCTCCCATCCCACAGCCCTGGAGCTCGCAGCCTCCCTTCCCCTTACCTTGCCGGCAGCTCAAAGCAGCAGGACAACTTAGGAGCTCAGCTGAGCTGCCCAGCTGCTGGCCATGCTGCAGCTCTGCGGGGGTACAGGAGTGGGGAAGGGGCCAGGGGAGACATCCTCGTGGGGCCAGGGGCCCGGGGCAAATTGCCCCACTTGCTCCCCTCCCCGCAGCCCCAGAGTTCGCAGCCCCCTGCCCCCTTACCTTGCCAGCAGCCCAGAGCTCAGCTGAGCTGCCCAGCTGCTGGCCATGCTGCGGCTCTGTGAGGTGGGGGAAGCAGGGGAGAGCCCGGGGGGAGATATTCTCGTGGGGCAAGGGGCCCCTGCAGGGCCTGGGCCAATTGCCCCACTTGTCCCCTCCCCTCTGGCCAGCCCTGGAGCTTGCAGCAGCCCCCCCACACCTTGCCAGGCTACTCAAAATGTGGCAGCAGGACGACTCCCGAGCTCAGCTGAGCTGCCCAGTTGGCGCCGGCGGCTGGCCACGCTGCAGCTGGGAGGAAGCGGGGCAGGGGCCCAGGGAGCCTCAGCCTCCCCAGCTGGGAATCCTGGGAGCAACAGGATGGTCCGGCCCACAGACTGGAGTTCTTTGCCCACCTCCTGGCCCTTTAACAACCGGTTCTCCACGGAGGTCTGATTTTAGCAACCGGTTCTTGGGAACCAGTGGGAACCTGCTCCAGCTCACCACTGCATCTACGTCAGCTATGGAACTAACCAACAACATTTACAATGAGCTTTGCCAGCAAGATTGCATTTGTGAATAACACTTTCCCAGTGTTTGAGAGTACATTGGGAAGAGAAAGAAAAGGTGCCAAGGCAACAGATTTCAGCATCAGATTTCCAAGGGCTTAATATAAAATGGTTAGAAAGCAGATTACTTTTAAGAGTTATGGATAGTACCCTGACACCAAACCTAGGTTAATACTGACTTTAAAAAACACACAAATCTATCATTCCCATAACTTAAAAAAATAAATCATATGTGGAACTAAAAGTCTGGATCTCATTGCATGAGGAAAAAGGTCCTAAGGAAAAATATTTTCTATTTTAAAAAGTCTACTTACAGAAAAGAGTTTTCAGCAAACGTGCCTGGGGGGAAATATTTTAATTTTAAAAACGGTGTGACTTTAAAAGAACTGTGTTATGTTCCTGAGCACAAGGCAAGCTTCATTCTACTACTAAGATTATTAATTAGTAATACTATTCCTATGTGTTGGTATTATCTTACACTCAAGCCTTTCATTCCTCTTCTAGTGGAAAAAGAAAACTACTACTTCTTCAGGATGATTAACTAGATTAGAAACTGATGGATGAAGCTTTTCAATTATACATCTAGTAAAAAGCACTACACTAGCTTAGTTTGTTAGGAGGATTCAGACTGTAAGCAACACTGAGCCAGAAAATATAGTGATCTAACAAACAGTATGTGTCTTCCATGGCAAGGATACAAGTAAAGAGGGTCAGCTTCTTAACCAATAGAACTACTGTAACATTTCTTCATCAGCCCA
The DNA here is from genome assembly GCF_025201925.1 of Gopherus flavomarginatus. Classification (NCBI taxonomy): domain Eukaryota; kingdom Metazoa; phylum Chordata; order Testudines; family Testudinidae; genus Gopherus; species Gopherus flavomarginatus. The sequence goes on from NC_066617.1 coordinate 236,440,292, forward strand.
TACACACAAGGACTTATACCCACACCATTTTTAAAAAGCACCTAGATAGCATGTTCTTACATTTCAGATATTGGTTTATTTTTACCTTATAATTTTTCCAACACAATAATTGTGTATGTGTATATTATATAAATGTATCTATATATAAACCCTCTCGCATTCAAAACCCCACAGAAGTTCCTAGCATTATGGATAAACAAAATGACTTCAATCTCCAATTCAAGCAATCTGCATTCTTTCACAAAAATAATCACAATAATCTTTAATCTACAAAGCTAGATCAATTTTCCTACAAGTCAGCAGCTAGTCAGTTAGATTCCAACATGAAGAAAACAATCTTTCAGATGTGAAGAGAAAATTGAGTAAAAAATCCAAATAAAAACAACCCTCCATCCCCCTTATGCTTCCATGTCAATTCATTGATGAAGGCACCAAACATTGTATCATGGTATCTAGGCACCAATTTAAAAAGAAGCCGCCTAAAATCCCCCTACTAGCTCTAATCTTCAGCCCCAATTGCCTCCAAGAGAAAGTCCACCAGCACAGGTCCCTCTTACCCTTGTTGCTTTCCTGAACCACAACACACTTCCCTCTATCTCAGTGCCTCTCACTTTGTCCTTTTAAGGGTGGCAGTGTGATGGCGGGCTTTGAAATACAGTGAACTTATGGATTTATGTACCACAAAATCAACATGCTGTGAAACTAGTAAGTTACATGGCTGCATGTAACGTGGCATAACCACATTGTTCAGAGGGCCTTGACCGTAGTCTTACAGATAATAGGTCAGTCATGTCAGACACCACACATAGTCTTTCAACATCCTCAGGACTAACTCTGAATATGTAGAAGTTGTATATGTAAAGACACAGTGCTGAGGATGTTAAAAGAGTGTACAGTAGGAAGTGTGAGTCACAGTTTCTTTGTGAAATGCATAAAAGGAATTTTCACGTATCATCGTTGTTAGCATGCACAAATTGAAAGAGCAATGGGATGTATATTACCTTAACTGGTTATTTCCATTTTTTTTTCATACACAGGGTTTTCTGAAGTGCTATGATCCTTTCCTGTAGTTTATATAATACTTTTATTAATCACAGGAGCAACCTAATTTATAAGTTATTAAATTGTGTTGAAATATTTATAGATCTACAAATATGCAGTTTGTTCCACAAATGGGTCATAAAATAGTACCATGTAAGGTTCTAGGTACAGAGATTGTCTTACTGTATATTGGATCAGTACCTGGAACAGTGGAACCCATTCTTGGTCCTTGGTATTTTAATTGAAATCTGGCAATTTTCAGAATTACTAAGACTCAATGAAGAGTTCCCACCATGACCATCACTCATTTTCCCCAACCCAAAAACATGCAAAAAAACCTCTGGCCTCAAGTCTGTTTCAGCAGAATGAAAATAAAAAAAGACCAGTTTGTATATTATCTTACATATGATTTAAAATGGAAATATTTCTATTTTTTTGTATTCACATTAAAACATTTGGGAGTGCACTCTAATTGCTCTGACATAGGTTTATTTGACATTCTCACTGAACTAACGAGAGAAGATGATGTCCAAAACCAATAAAGTAATTGGGGAGAAGGAAGCATGGCAGAATATCTAAACAGATATGGCATATCTTTCTGTGTTTGTAAGGATAGTTCTGTAGTTGAAAGGGAACCCATCTATCTGCCTTTCAAATATTAAATGTCCACTTGATATTTTAAATCTTTAGGGTCTAAACATGGAAATTATTTCAAAGTTATTCAGGTTAAATTAGTGTAACAAAAAAACCTCAATTTGTTTTTAAACTTCACAGGAGTAAATAAAACAAAAGATCCAACAAACAAACACACACTCCTACTATGGAAATTTCATGCCATAGCACAAAGCCCGATATAACGCAAGTATTTGTTTTGGCATCACACCTGAAGTGCATTACATTAGAGTTTTTGTGTTAGCTTGCAACAGCTACAAAAATCATTTCCACTACATTTAACGTGAGAGCACATTTCTATTAAAAAAAAGCTGGCAGTTCACTTACACCTAAAGCCTCTATTTATAACAATGATCTGCCAGAGTTCAGGTTCTATCTGTGCAAATAACTGATTTTTCAGTTTGCTGGCAATTCCAAAACAAAAATCAGAAAAAAAAAATTTTAAAGATCAAACCATAATAAAAATGTTTTTAAATTTTTGGCAAATCAAAAAGTATTTCTTTTTGGGTCTAACAAAATGTTTCATGTTAACATTTTCAAAACAAAATGTTTTGATTACAACCACTTTAACGAGTTTTTGCTTAATTTTATTAAAAACAATCAAAAACTTTTTAAATGGCCAAAAATCAATTTTTGTTTTCCCAACTGAAACAATTCAGCAAAATACACATGAATTTGCTATTCCAGTGTTGCTCAATCTGCATTCTTCTACAACAAGAGTTTTGGCAAAAAAAAAAATTCACTCAGTTCTTGTCCAGCCCCAGAGCACCAACTCATTTAACAGGAATGGTCTTTAGTGTATACCTTGCAGAATGACTAAGGAAGGTAAGAAATATATAATGTCTACACTACGGGATTATTCCGATTTTACAGAAACCGGTTTTTTAAAACAGCCTGTATAAAGTCGAGTGCATGCGGCCACATTAAGCACATTAATTCAGTGGTGTGCGTCCATGTACCAAGGCTAGAGTTGATTTCCGGTGCATTGCACTGTGGGCAGCTATCCCATACCTATCCCATAGTTCCCGCAGTCTCCCCCGCCCATTGGAATTCTGGATTGAGATCACAATGCATGATGGAGCAAAAACAGTGTCGAGGGTGATTCTGGGTAAATGTCGTCACTCAATCCTTCCTCCGTGAAAGCAACGGCAGACAATCATTTCGCGCCCTTTTTCTCTGGATTGCCCTGGCAGATGCCATAGCATGGTAACCATGGAGCCCTTTTAGCCTTTTTTCACTGTCACCGTATGTGTACTGGATGCTGCTGACAGACACAGTACTGCAGTGCTACACAACAGCATTAATTTGCCTTTGCAAGGTAGCAGAGATGGTTACCAGCCCTACTGCACTGTCTGCTGCTTTGGAAATTGGCGATGATGGTTACCAGTTATATTGTACCATCTGCTGCTGTCATGGGTGCTCCTGGCTGGCCTCGCTGAGGTCGGCCGGGGGCTCATGGACAAAAATAGGAATGACTTCCCAGGTCATTCCTTTCTTTATGTTTTGTCTAAAAATAGAGTCAGTCCTGCCTAGAATATGGGGCAAGTGTACTAGAGAACCAGAGAGCAGAGCTGCTCTGGGTCAGAGCCCCAGAGATCCCACAGAAATGATGAGCTGCATGCCATTCTAGGGGGTGCCCCTGCAACAACCCCACCCGTTGCTTCCTCCTCCCACATCCCTCCTGGGCTACCATGGCAGTTATCCCTCCATTTGTGCGACAAAGTAATAAAGAATGCAGGAATAAGAAACACTGACTTTTTAGTGAGATAAAATGAGGGGGAAGCAGCCTCCAGCTGCTATGATATTCCAGGCAGGACATCTCCATTACTCATTAAAGGGTGTGGGGCAGAGGAGCACAGCCTCCCGCTGCTATGATAGTCCAGAATCTCCATTGGACATGAAAGGGAGTGGGGAGAGAAGCTGAGCCTCCAGCTGCTATGATAAGGACGGTTACCAGCCCTATTGCACCATCTGCCAGGACTGAATCTCCAGGACACAAAGCTTAAAGAAGGGAATGACTGGGACTCATTCCCATTTTTGCCCAGGCGCCCCTGGCCGACCTCACCGAGTCCAGCCAGGAGCACTCACAGGATGATGACGAGGACAGCTATCAGTTATATTGTACTGTACCGTCTGCCACCGGGGAGGGGAGAGGATGCTACTGTTTAGTGCCGCAGCACCCCATCTACCAGCAGCATCCAGTAGACATACCATGACATTGAAAAGAGGGGAGAAACTATTGTTTTCCCTTTTTTTTGGGGGGGGGGCAGTTAAATTGATGACATATTCCCTGAACCACTGGCAACAATGTTTTTGATCCTTCAGGCATTGGGAGCTCAGCCAAGAATGCAAATGCTTTTCAGAGACTGCAGGAACTGTGGGATACCTCGAGTCCTCAGTTCCCACCCCCCCCATTAGCATCCATTTGATTCTTTGGCTTTCCGTGACGCTTGTCACACAGCACTGTGTTGAGTCCCTGCTGTGGCCTCTGTCTACCATAGCCTGGAGATTTTTTCAAATGCTTTGGCATTTCATCTTCTGGAACGGAGCTCTGATAGAACAGATTTGTCTCCCCATATAGCGATCAGATCCAGTATCTCCCGTACGGTCCATGCTGAGCTCTTTTTGGATTTGGGACTGCATGGCCACCCGTGATGATCAGCGCTCCACGCTGGGCAAACAGGAAATGAAATTCAAAAGTTCGCGGGGCTTTTCCTGTCTACCTGGCCAGTGCATCCGAGTTCAGATCGCTTTCCAGAGCGGTCACAATGGCGCACTGTGGGATACCACCCGGAGGCCAATACCGTTGAATTGCAGCCACATTAACCCTAATCCAACATGGCAATACCGATTTCAGTGCTATTCGCCTCATCGGGGAGGAGTACAGAAATCGGTTTTAAGAGCCCTTTATATCGATATAAAGGACTTCGTTGTGTGGACGGGTGCAGGGTTACATCGGTTTAACACTACTAAATTCGGTATAAACACGTAGTGTAGACCAGGCCTCACAAGAGATGATAGTGACATTACCAATGATCAACAGCCATCCCACATTACCTTGGGGAGAGGGGCCTCTATCCTCCTTCAGCTGCGCTGGAGACTTCTGCTGTACAGATCCCAGGCAGGAGGACTCAGGAGATGCAGCTGACATTACCAACATCAAACACTGTGATGTTGTCCAGTTTCCAAACTGCAGCTCTCTCTTACCACTCAAAAAAGATCTTGGAGTCATTGTGGATAGTTCTCTGAAAACATCCACTCAATGTGCATCGGCAGCCAAAAAAGCAAACAGAATGTTGGGAATCATTAAGAAAGGGATAGATAATAAGACAGAAAATATCATATTACCTCTATATAAATCCATGATATGCCCACACCTTGAATACTGCATGCAGATGTGGTTGCCCAATCTCAAAACAGATATATTGCAATTGTAAAAGGTTCAGAAAAGGGCAACAAAAATAATTACAGGTATGGAACGGCTGCCATAAGAGGAGGACTTTTGAACTTGGAAAAGAGACGACTAATGAGGGGGATATGATAGAGGTTTAAAAAATCATGACTGGTGTGGAGAAAGTAAATAAGGAAATGTTATTCACTCCTTCTCATAAACACAAGAACTAGGGGTCACCAAATGAAATTAATAGGCAGCAGGTTTAAAACAAACAAAAGGAAATATTTTTTCACACAACACAATCTCCCTGTGGAACTCCTTGCCAGAGGATGTTGAGAAGGCCAAGACTATAACAGGGTTCAAAAAACAACTAGATAAGTTCATGGAAGATAGGTTCACCAATAGCTATTAGTCAGGATGGGCAGGGATGGTGTCCCTAGACTCTGTCTGCCAGAAGCTGGGAACGGGTGACAGGGGATGGATCACTTGGTGATTACCTGTTCTGTTCATTCCCTCTGGGGCACTTGGCATTGGCCACTGACAGAAGATAAGATACTGGGCTAGAAGGACCTTTGATCTGACCCAGTATGGCCATTCTTATGTTTTATGTTAATCTGACTTAGGTCCAGATACATAATGTTTATCATGTATCCATATCTATTGCATTGAAAAAAATATCTGAAGTGGCTCTGATACTTTATTGTAAGATTAATACATAAACCAAAGAAATAAGAGGTCAAATAAAATAACCTAGAATCCATCAAGCAGTCCACCTTTAACTTACGATTTACAACTAACCCCACAGGGAGCTATTTGAATACATGCCAAATCTATGCAATAAGTTAGCATATTTCGTGCTGTACTAGGGCTACTTTCACATAATTCATTCCCTTTGTTTCAGTTCAAAAGCACTGCAAAAGGGGGCAGAGAATTTGATTACAGATTGCTTTTACTGATACATTCCAAAGGAGATTAAGGAGAAAGCAAGGTCATACCCTGCCTTTCCTTAAAATTCATATTTCTCTCTCTCTCTCTCTCACACACACACACACACCAGCAATTATCAACTCTTGTTCTCTCATTTGAGCAATATAACTCAAGTGACCTGGTTCAGCTCAGAGCTCCTAATAGGGCTAGACCCATATTTTATCTGTTTGGATGTTGTCAGTCTAGAACCTTTGCTGTACTGTTGAGTGCCCTGCAGATACCGAGAACTGAGATTCCTTCTGCCCATATTGCTATTTATTTCTGTCACAGTACAGCCTAGGGGATCAGGCTCCACTGTCCTAAGCACTGTACACAAAGTACTTGCAACCTGCATATATAATGGCAAACAACATGTGGGGAAGACAGACATATGGAAGGAATGACAAAAGAAACACTGTTGATTAACTGAATAAGTTGAAGTGCCAGCACACTGACTACTATACCTAGACAATTTACATTTCCTGGTGCCTTTTTTAGACCTCAAGCACTTGTGCTTTTAAACACATTGATTTAAAAAAAAAAATCATCCCTTCCTGCCTGTCCACACCTGTCACTGAGCTAGTAAAGAAAGGAAGCCAGTCATTAACATCCTGTCATCAGCAGGTCAATGTATCAGGATGCCCCTGCACATCTCAGCCAGAAATAGAGGTGGTCAGAGGTTTTCTTGTTTTTAGTAACAGGGTGTTTATTATCTCATAAAACAGGTACCACAGAGACCAGTTCCTCAAAGTGCTCTGTGAAATAAGACACCCAATTTCTTCACTATAACAGTAAAGTCACCCAAAAACGTTCCTGCACCCTTACAGGAGCTCTGTACAGGCTTTACTCCCCAGGGACCTTCTCATTCCAACAGGCAGAACCCTCCTCTTTCAGGGCTGCCCTATCACACACTGTCTGGGAAGAGCCTACATTCAAGGAAAAAAAGGACACAGATTCCTCCCCTTGCCTAGTATGTCATACACTGCCAAGAAAATGCCAGCCAGAACCTTGTTCCGCCATTTTGTAAGAAAAATAGCTGACAGCCTTCTATGATTTTCTCCTCTCTTCCCAGTGGCCCAAGCCTACTTTGAATGCAGCATTCCCAGCACCTGTTTCCTCACCTTTTCCAACACCAGAAACTAGACTACCCTGGTCTAGTCAGACTAAGGAAAGGGGAGCCCTGTACCACCCTTCTCTCAGGTCTAGAGCTTCGGCATAACACAAGGGAAGAACAAAGCTTGTTATTAAAGTAAGGCCTTTTCTTCTCAGAGATCTTCTTGATAGCTTGCTTTGTCGCACACCCAACCAGTTGAAAAGTCTACACTGAAATTCTTGTTCTAGATTTACAGTGGCACACCTATGCTAGATCTGGCTTGTAAGCCCCAGCAGGAAAGAGCACATAAAATTGCTGCTGACCAGCTGTGCTGGTGAAGCTGACAGTGTGGCAGGCAGTGGTGCAAGTACGGTGGTACAGTCCGGTACATCGTACCGGTCAGATATTTATAGATGGTATGGCGTACTCTCTCACCCCTAGAAGGGGGACCCTGCAGGTCACAGCTGAGATACACAAGCAGGGTAGCATGGGGAAGCTTGCAATGCTTTTCTGCATGCTACTCCTGTTCAGAGAGAGCACTAGTAATCAGTGCTAAATTCACAAAAAATGAAGGGGACAAGAAAGTGAGACTTCAAAGCTCACCTGCTGAACAAAGCTCATTTACTACAGCCTGCATAACACGGGCACTATGAATTCTTCTGGGTGAAGGCTATTTAGAGGAAGAAAAAACACAAGTCATTTGACAATTGAAATATCAAATCTTATGATCTGAGTGTGCATCTCAGCCGTTAAAAAATGGGAAAGGAGAGATCTGGACACTGTACTGAACAGATCCCTTCCCTTAGAGAGGTCTGAGTAAACAAAGGGATTTAGATATGTTTTTAAAAATTATCTAAACTGAAAGATCTACTGCAATTTAGGACTATGATAAGGACAGATATTCATAACATACGGAGATATACCTATCTCATAGAGCTGGAAGGGACCCTGAAAGGTCATCAAGTTCAGCCCCTTGCCTTCACTAGCAGGACTAGGTACTGATTTTGCCCCAGATCCCTAAGTAGCCCCCTCAAGGATTGAACTCACAACCCAGGCTTTAGCAGGTCAATGCTCAAACCACAGTTCTGCTTAAATAACAGTCTCTATTTTGTCAACAGTTCGGGAGGATTTGAATACGTACCTCCCACTGACAGAAATGGATGCTACTGGGGTAAATCCTCCAGGTGTGAACAGAAAGGAACAAAACACACACACTTCTAAACTACTAAAAGAAAAATGCACACATTCGTTTTTTGAACTAATGCTGAGCAGTTCGGTGTGGGTTTTTTAAAAGCATGTCACAATGTGTTGTACATTCTTACCATTGTGTCCTTGTCGGAGTCACAAGGTGACCCCTAGTACTAGAAAAATAGGTGAACAGGGTGGCTTGGACCAGCCCTAGTCAAAGTAACACCTTAACATGCAATAAATACAGAAGTGTAATCCTTGATTTAGGATTGAAAAAGAAACTTTAAAAAGTGAGATGACAAAGGAAATCAAAGTCATGAAAATTAGCACCTAAGCAGGGCTGTAAAAGAATATGCTGAAGACAAAAACAATCCGCAAACATGTTTTGAATTTACTAGTTAGGAATTTGTAGAGATATTTGTCAGTATCTTTCATTTGTGCAGGGGAGTCAGCATAAGCCTCACGGTGCAAAATGAAGCAATGAGAGAATTAAAGAACAGACCCATGCCACTCTGACTACATTGCCCATTAAAAAAAAAAAAAAGTTCCTTTATTTGCTCTTTTGTGTACTAAGAGGACTCTAGCTAGTAGCAAAGAAAGCATTTTCCCCCATGTATAGCTGAAATCTTATCTGATACAAAATCTCTGAATAGGGCAATCAAACTCTTCCAAAACAGAAGCCTGCCTTTTTCCTAGATAAATAAACTGACGAATTAAAACTCCTTGCTACTTAAATAAATAAATAAAAATACTGCAGTTTAAAAAAAATCTAATATCTAGAACAGAAGAATATTAAATTCAACTTCCAGGAGCCAAGTCAGCAACTCTAAAAGAACATTTAAAAGGAAACACTCAAATGTATCAGCAAACTACACTGACCATATCAAAAGGGAACCAAACAAAATAAATTAGGTGAATATATTGCAGCTTCCCAAACAATAGCCAAACTCCAGTTCTTTATAAATGTCAAGATGGCTGAATTGCAGTTGAACTGTTAAAAACGGCTGCATGCATTTAATTAAGTCAAAATCTAAGCCAGATGGCACATACTGCTTTTCCAATAGACTGAATGCAATCACAAGAGGCACTGCTTAAACATTCCTTGATGATTCCTGGCACCACTGGATGCAAAATTCCAAATCTCTTTCCACCCTATCCCCCTCCCTTTTTCCATCACCAAAGACATTTAAAAAGGAAGAGAGAAAAATGTATCCCAGAGCCAGTGCGATAAATTGACTCGGCCTGTGGAATGTAAGGTGAAAATTCCTGTACAAATTGAGAGAGATTTGATTTACTTTCTGTGGAAAAATCCAGCTGCAAGACCAACTCCAACTGTTGGTCTTTGCCTCAGACCCCCTCAGGTCCATCATTTGTCTTCTGTAGAGAAAGAAAAGTAGATGAGGATTCCTAGATACTACAGCAGTAAAATATAGCCATAAACGTGTGTCTGTTATGTTTTGCGAAGGCCTCAAAGCATTTGGAAACCCATGTTAAAAGAAGAAGTGACTGAATCACCACTAGTAAACACAATAACATCTTAGCAGTGATTCAATCACTTTTTCTTCACATTTATTTATATATTGATCCCCCAAACTAGAACATCTTCTGCCAAGACATAACCCCCAAACTCCACCTCCATCAGAGCAAGGTCCAAAATATGGTCAGCTGCAATCAACAATACTGATCCTAGTTAATCAAATATTTGCCAGTCACGCCTGATCTAGGGAACAGTAGGTTGCTTCTGATAGATTATTATATCCTAACGGATCAACTTAATTAAACAGAAGAGGTACATCACTCACACTGCAGAACAGCTTCATACTTCTCAGCTGATATGCGGAATCAAGAGAAAACAAAAGCCAGGGACTATGCTTTAAAAGCCCGAAAAAACCTGGAAGCTATAAATTAGCATGTGGAAAGCATGTTATGGATACAACATACCAATTTTGTTTTGCTTATCTCCCTTTGTAAAGCACTTTGAGATTTACTGATGCAAAGTGTTACATAGGGCTATATACTATTCTTATTAGACAATTCTATATACGATCTACAAATACAGATATATAAAATCATAATATAAAATAATTGTGAAAGATTAAAAAATTTTTTTGTTATACATAAAAAATTCAAACAATTGCCATGTTTTGCCCTGTGGAACTTTTAAGAAGTTTAGCATCAACATACAGGTCATGGACCACTAATGATCTCCGGAACCCTTGCAAGTATGACATGTTGAGCTGACTACTCACGTGGTGCTGGCTCGTTCCATTTTGAACTTCTACTACACTTGCCCAGCACGCCTCACTGCAAAAAGCAGCCAATGGAGGAGCCTGCTAGGTGTCTCCACTGGCAGGAGAGAAGGGAAACAAACGGAGGCAACTGAGCAATATGTTCAAGGGAAGAAAGGACCAAATGGTTTGCCAGCATGTCCAGGAAACAGAGGAGGAGGAGGAAACTAAGCATATGTCTACACTGCAACTGGGTGACATGATTATACCATGTGACATATCCGAGCTAGCTAGATCGAAGGTAGTTTGAACAACAGCAGTGAAGCCGGCTGCTCTAGTATGTACCCAGAGTCCTGAACAGGTACAGCTAGCCTGTGCAGCTGCCCAGGCTGCTGCAGCTTCACTGCAGTTGTTACTGGAGCTAGCTCGGGTAGGTCTACATGTGCTGCAATTAAACTTGCCAACTCCTGTGTAGGCTACCCTGAGAGAGAACCATGTGCAAGGGAGCAGCAAAGAAAGAGAGGAATAGAACACAGCTGCCTCCTCCCATATGAAAATAAGAGCAATCAAAGTGCAGTTAAACTTCCCTCAGCCCCTGGACCAAACAAACATATGATTGAATCCACTGCTTGTTTTCAAGTATGTCCTCCATTTCTGTCGCCATCCACACTACCTTCCCACTTGATGAAATGGGAAGTGGCTCTGGGAGACACAGCCCCAGCTCCACCCTCAAACCCCTTCACTGAACAAAAATAGCAACTCAGGTCCACCTTCCCTTCCTGAAAAGCAAAGTGCCACTGCCTGGACAAATTTGCTCCTTGTCTTCCACATGCCCTTCCTAAGAAAGAGCACGCAAAACTTGGGCTGTGCTATTCCATGCTTCCCTCTTCCCTTCAAGGAAGGAGTCGGCAGCTCCCCACTCTACCACTGAGCCCACTGACATGGCCAGAATTTCTGCTTGCCCTGGACAACCTGGTTTATCCAAACCCTGTGAATATTTATGTCACAGTTGTGGTTCTTGGAGCGGAGACAGCACCTGCAGCCATGCCATCACCAGAGGCGACTACAGAACATTTCAAACTGGTTGAGGAAAATGAGGATTTCTGAGAACTGAGCAGAAAGCTGGACAAAGAGCGCTTCTCTCTTTCTATCCTCATGTATTTCTGCTGAAAATTACAACTCTGCTGAACACAATAACCTTTGACAGGACTAGAAAAAGAAGGGAAAAAAAACTGGGCTACCCAGGAGTGTCAGGGCAAAGTCAGACATGTTTCTGGGGCACTGACTTTTTTCAAAGTGGCTGAATCTACTAAGATTATCAACGCTCAGGTAAAAGATTTTCTTCACTCACCTACAAGATGCCAAGTTAAACTGTGCTGCAAGTTTCTACCATCAGTATGACTAATGCTGTCTGCATATACTAAATTCAGTACAAGCATTTTATTCCCTCACATTAGTGAGAAGGGGTAGAGGTCCAATTATTATTTTCAAGTGTATAGTAAGAGCTATATGATGTTCACAACCTCAGAAGAAATGTAAGGCATCGAGTTTTTAACTCTGCCTGTATTGTGTTTCAATATTATAATCATGAGTACTTCTGTGAAAACATCTGGAAGAGGCATTGTGGGTAAGCAGATAGGGTACTGGACTGGGAGTCAGGAGACCGATTCTTTTTCCATTTCTACCATCGACATTGTGCAACACAAAATTGGAACATGGCATGCGACTTTTTTACTTTTATTGTTGGAAAAGGGGACTAAGTGCAGTGATTTGATAAGGGATGTGGGAAATTAGGCACCAACATAAAGGACGACCCTTAAAAGTAAGTGAGAGCTCTGGCATTCATCCTCGAGAAACTGGGGAAGCAGAGGAAGAGATAGCTATGTCCCTGGGGAGGAGTGGCTGGATGAGTTCTGGTCAAGTTCCATCTGAGCATCTGATTATTTGAAGCCTGGGGATCCGAAGTCTAGTTCTCTGCCTGAATGATTTACAAGACAAAAAACACACAGTTCAAATCACTTCTCCATGCTCTATCTGGAGGGGCTCAGCAGTAATGTCCTCACAGTTTACCCTTACATTCTTGGATATCAACATGCCCTAGAACAGGCACAGTTTCTGCATAACCAACCAACAAAATCCAAACCGCCTTGAAAACATTAACATCAGCTTCATTATGGATAAACTCAAAGAAGAGGGGATCAACTGGCCTTCTCTATATCATCTTGTCACAGCTATCATATCTCCTCTCTCAACTGAATAATTTCCATCTTGTCAATATCTCCTTGTATAGAGTCACACAACACCCTCCATCTGCTTCTATGCACTTAAATTGTCATGCTCTGTGCCTTTATTTCTGCCTTCTTCTGTCTTCTTCCTCCCCACTCAGATACATGAACAGAACACATTATTCAAGGTGAGAATGTGTTATCAACTTTGTGGAATGGCATAATGTTTTAAATATTGTTCTTTATCACCTTTTAAGTTATTAAATCATTTTGACAGGTTTCAGACTGGTAGCTGTGTTAGTTTGTATCAACAAAAACAACCAGAAGTCCTTGTGGCACCTTAGAGACTAACAAATTTATTTGGGCATAAGCTTTCGTGGGCTAGAACTCACTTCGTGGGCGAGAACCCAAGTGGGTTCTAGCCTACGAAAGCTTATGCCCAAATACATTTGTTAGTCTCTAAGGTGCCACAAGGACTTCTTGGTTTTTTTTAAATCATTTTGATTGCTGTTCTGCTCTGAATACACGATACTTTACACTACTGCTGTAAATGTATAGGATTTCTATGGAATACATTACTGCCATCAATTCATTTAAGAGTACTAAAAACTGATTTCCATCCCTAAAAAAACAAGAAAAACTCGTCAGCTAAAAATCGTGTATGTGTTTAACAATCTCAGCAGAACGATCTGCCTATCCTGGTTAGTTTAAGCTCCATTAATCTTAATGCAAACCCACAAAACAAAACAGTTTCCTTTAACAGCCAGATTCTTGACCTTGAGCTGTTCCGGTGTCAGAGTGGGGGGCTGGGGTGGGAAAGATGTTGACCAATCACAACCAAGAACTGCAGAATAAAAACATACAAAATAGCCAACAGAAAAAAATCCTCTCCCTGAAACACTACCATTTCCCCCTGCTACCATGGAAACTGGGACAGTTCACACTCATTATGTTTCACTCTCTCAAAACATTTAGTAGCTCACTTGCACAGAAAGTTAAAATAAAAAAAAAGTCAGTAGCAGTGGAGACTATCAAGACTATGCCAAGACTATATAAAGGTTAATTGCCTCTAGCTCAGCAGTGATCCAGGACACCTACACATTAGAATATTAATAAAAATAAACAGAACAGATAAGAAGTGTAATCTACTAAATCTGAACAAATAAAGTTGATACAGATGCTTTTTTTTTGCCAAGACTATAGGTGTTTCATATTAAAATATTGTTAATTTTTTTGCTCTATCACAGTTCCTGTGAAAACTTGAATCTAAATCCTTTTTCCTTACTAATTGCTTCCACCACACAGGTACATTTGGTTACAGTAGGATGTACTTTTAAATTTAATGGCTATAATATGTTTAATAATTTAGGTTTCAGAGTAGCAGCCGTGTTAGTCTGTATCCGCAAAAAGAACAGGAGTACTTGTGGCACCTTAGAGACTACCAAATTTATTTGAGCATAAGCTTTCGGTGGCTACAGCCCACTTCATCGGATGCAGCATCCGAAGAAGTGGGCTGTAGCCCACGAAAGCTTATGCTCAAATAAATTTGTCTCTAAGGTGTCACAAGTACTCCTATTCTTTTTAATAATTTACAAGATTTATAGGACTTTGCACACAGAGATATAAGAAATAAGTCAAATTTCAAGGGACACAGATTTTCTTTTTACAGTATCCTTACTTGCATTTGTTATTATTTAAAAGACCAACAATGTGCTCAGCAGAATGCAAGATACAAAACAAAGTCAGTGCCTGTCCCCAGGAGCTATCTACTGTATCAAATCGACTTCTATAAAATTGACCTGATTTCATAGTGTAGACTTATCCTAAATGACAGCCCCAGATGGGACAAGCACTAGCAAGGGCAAGCAAAAGAGTGAGCTGGAGAGCTGTTTGAAAGTAACCTGGATCACAACTAGATATATATGCCAGTACCTTACGTTGTACTAAAACAAACATTTCTGATGCTATTTACATAACATGTAAACTGAATTTGATTTGCTGCTTGTTACTTAATGTTTGCACTGTCCTGAAACTGGATGAAAATGGAGTGACAAATTTCACTACATTTTCTAGTTCTCATGCACTAACACAATGCTGTAATAGCTGGTTTGCAAACACTGTGAGGGAAAATGAAGTTTTCATTCAAAATGTCATCAATATATCACTAGTAATATTAAACTTTTAAACAAAGCTAAGTTTTGCCCCCAAACTATTGGAGAGTTTTCCTTTAAGTTCTGAGCCTACAGATACCAAAGGTGTTTCTTCCTCTAACATTAAACCAGACCAAGGAAAACAACTCATTTTGCTTACTCAGTTTCTGGCAGACATTGAAAGTTCCTTGTTTGTTGATATTATCTTTTATTTCATTCCTTTCTCCTCTATCCACAGAGTTTTATTCAAATTTATGTTGTTAGAGTTTCTTCAAGACAAACACTGTCGTTTGCACTATTTACATAAACCCAAACTCATTTTCATCTACAGGCACAGAATACAAAGATCATTAATACTACAAACTAAAGGTTACATTCTTCTGTCATAGCAAAAAAAAAAAAAAAAAAAAGAAAAAAAGACTGACTGTTATACTCTTAGGCTGTGTCTACACTGCCACTTTCAGTGCTAAAACTTTAGTAATTCAAGGGTGTGAAAAAACATCCCCAAGTGACGAAAGTTTTAGCCCTGAAAAGCACCAGCACAGACAGCACTTCATCGATAAAGCTACCACTCCTCATTCAGAGTGGTTATTTTTATTTTATTGCCAGGAGAGCTCTCCCCCGGCAATAAAGCGTGTCTACACTGCCCAAGTCATAGCGCTGCCACAGACGCACTGTAAAGTGGGAAGTGTAGACATACCCTTACATGCGGGGAATTAGAGCTGAATATCAGAGATTAAGGACTTGCCCACTCTTACAGCGCTGCAGAGAAGTGCTGTAAGTGAAGACACTGTCTACGCCAATGAGAGAGCTTCTCCCGTTGGTGAAGGCATTCCACCTCCCCGAGAGGTGGTAGCTATGTCAACAGGAGAAGCCCTCCCGTCAACATAGCGCTGTCTACATCAGGAGTTAGGTCAGCATAACTGTGTCGCTCAGGTGTGTGGATTTTCCATACCCTTGAGCAATGTAAATGTACCAATGTAAACTGGTAGTGTAGACCAGTGGTTCTCAAATTGTGGGTCGGGACCCCAATTAAATTGGGGTTGCCAGAGCTGGCTTAGACTTGCTGGGGCCCAAGCCCCAGCCCAAGCCTCACCACCCGGGGCGGAAGCTGAAGTCTGAGGGCTTCAGTCCTGTGTATTGGAGCTCAGGTTACCACTCTAGCACTTTGAGTGCAGAAGGTGGAGGCCCGCAAGGATTCTAAAAATTAATACTGGCCACTCCAGGCTTGTATTAAACTCCCAAGGTTACAGCTTTTCTCTGACCTTGGATAAGTAGATGCTGTCACCCTCCAAGTGCAAAAACCCTTTGAGAAGCCAGGAAGGCGCACTTGGGAATTTCATCCTCAAGCCCTTTCACCCCCACTCCAGGGGAATAGCTGAGAAAGAAAAACAAAGGAAATCAGCTGTTGCCACCAGCTAATTAAACAAAATATTCACAAAAAATAAGACACAAAAATCCAATCTTGTTCTTAGAAAAGGTAAATTTTATTAAAACCAAAAAGAAAGAAAATACATCTGAAAACTCAGAATATTGCTAGATTTAAAAAAAAAACACAATTATAAGGATTAAGAATCAAAATAACTTTCTTGAGGTCCAGCTTCAAGGTTACAAGCAAAACAAAAGCATTTGGGGTTAGCACAGAGGAATCCACAAGTCATAAAGAAATAAAAAGAAATAAACCTAATCGTGTCTTCCTAGAGATTTCCTGATCTACTTACATATTTGGGGTTTCAAATTAGTAGTTTTTAGCTATGATTTGATGATTTTTCATACGTGACCCAAGCTTTTACAGCATAGCTACAGAACTGTAGCTGCTTCTCCCTGAGAACAAGACAGACAGACAAAGGTGAAGTTTTTTTTCCCAGTTTTAAGAAGTTCTAGCCTTCCTATTGGCTCTTTTGGTCAGGTGCCCACTCCCTTCCTTTAATCTATGCAGGGAGACTTTTTAACCCTTTGAAGGTAAAGCAAGTAGAGAACAACTACTAAAAGGGATTTTATAGCTAACTGGCTAAGTGTCCATACCCCCTCCTCCTTTCATTTATCACAGGTCCCTTGCCTGGGACTGAAGCCCTTGGGCTACGGCTTTGCTCCACTCCGCCTGGGGTGGTGGGGTTTGGGCTTAACCTCCCCTGCCTGGGGGGTGGGGCTTGGGCATCAGTCCCCCTTCCTGGGGTCGTTTAGTAATTTTTGTTGCCAGAAGCGGGGGTCGCGGTGCAATGAAGTTTGAGAACCCCTGGTGTAGACCAAGCCTTAGTCTTTCATGCAGGATTTAGAAGAAGAATTTGCCCAATATATAGTTATTTGCTGAATAACCACACCAAGCTATTTAAGATTGCCAAAGACAATACTCAAATCTCATACAGAAGTGATCACCATTTTCATGCAAGTTATTTCTATTGAAATTAAAGCATGGAGAATGTATTATTCTGGAAAATTTGCCCATTAGTCAGTATTTACTGTATAACCCCAATAGCATGAAGTAGCTTTACATGCCTAGCTTCACAACCAAAAAATACTTAAATGTTTAGACCTAAAAAAGCGTGTCATTGTTGATAACCATAAGTCATAATGCTGAGCTACTACCTACTCAATATGCGTTAAGCTGAGACCTAGGATACTCAATGAACAGTAAGGATTTTTACCCATGCTCAGGAGCCTCGTGCCTCTTCTTCAACCTGAAAAGCAGAGCCATTATAACATAGCAACATAACAAGCATAGCAAATGCAGGTGACCTAGCCTTAAAGAAATGACTAATCACTTTTACCAAAGGACTTTCATTTGTGTTGATATTTTACACTTATTTTTCCAATGTGTACACATATTTAAAAAACAAAAACAACAGAACACAAAAGATCACAGGAAAACTGGACATTTGCAAATACTATTATTTGGGGGAACTTTGCTGTGATCATGCAGGAATGTTGTTTCAACTGGCTGCTATCATGTTCTCCTGTGTTTGGCTGCATCTGCTATGTATGAACAAACAATAGCTGTATATTTTAAAAGAGCTTTTTTGTTGTTTTTTTTTGTTGAGGAGTTTAGTGCTTATGTAAAATGGCAGACTGACAGCCCCAGAGACCAACGTCTCCAGTTATTTTCAGAATAGATAGGTAACAGAAGTATATGGTTTAGCTTTCCCCACAACATATCTCAGTCCTGTTCAGAAAAAAGTACCTGAATGATGCCCTGCATGCCCATTAATCCTTGACTTATCTGTGAAGACTGGCAACCACAATACCAATTATAGAAGGCAAAGACTTTACATCCCAGAATGGGTCCTCTTGTCCATTCAATCTACCCTTAAAAATATTTTCATACATATTTACTGGTCACCATCTGCTAACAATTACCACATAGCAATGGCAGAAACCACAGTTATCTCCTAATTTAAATAAAAGGGAAAACTGTAGTATCCCAAATATCATTGCAAGTATTGGCAAACATTGACTTTTACTGGTTACCACTTGTCATAAACAGATAAGTAAGGGTTAATAGAACAGAAGTACTTCATATCTTTTTTGCCTGTAAAGGGTTAACAAGATCAGTGAGCCTGGCTGTCACCTGACCAGAGGACCAATCAGGGGACAGGATATTTTCAAATCTTGAGGGAGGGAAGGCTTTGTGTGTGCTGTTAGAATTTGGTTGTTGTTCTCTTTGGGTTCTGAGAGTGACCAGACGTGCAACCAGGTTTCTCTCCAATCTCTCTGATACAGTCTCTCATATGTCCAGAATAGTAAGTACTAGGTAGATAAGGCGAGTTAGGCTTATGTTTGTTTTCTTTATTTGCAAATGTGTATTTGGCTGGAAGGAGTTCAAATTTGTATTTGGCTGAAAGGATTTTAATTTGTACTTGTATACTTAGGCTGGGAGGGTATTCCCAGTGTCTATAGCTGAAAGACCCTGTAACATATTCCATCTTAAATTTACAAAGATAATTTTTTACTGTTTTTTCTTTCTTTAATTAAAAGCTTTTCTTGTTTAAGAACCTGATTGTTTTTTTTTTATTCTGGTGAGACCTCAGGGGACTGGGTCTGGATCCACCAGGGAATTGGTGGGGAGAAAGGAGGGAAGGGGGAGAGAAAGGTTAATTTCTCTCTGTGTTAGGATTACTTTCTCTCTCAGGGAGAGTCTGGGAGGGAAGAGAGAGAAGGAGGGGGGAAGGTGAATTTTCCTCTCTGTTTTAAGATTCAAGGAGTTTGAATCACAGTGATCTTCCAGGATCACCCAGGGAGGGGAAGCCTGGGAGAGACAACGGTGAGGGAAAGGGTTTGCTTTCCTTGTGTTAAGATCCAGAGGGACTGGGTCTTGGGGGTCCCCGGGCAAGGTTTTTGAGGGACCAGAGGGTACCAGGCACTGGAATTCCTGGTTGGTGGCAGGGCTACAAGTACTAAGCTGGTAATTGAGCTTAGAGGAATTCATGCTGGTACCCCATCTTTTGGACGCTAAAGTTCAGAGTGGGGAATTATATCATAACACCACTGTATCAGGATTCAGCAGAGCCCATGTTACTAGCCAGTCAATGTCCAAAAATATATTTACTACCATGGCTTTTTTCATTTTCTAATCCATTGACAAGCATTTCTAGTTAGGCACAAACCAGAGTCTTTGTGATTGTTTAGTGGAAAAGTAGTATACCTGATTTGAAACTTTCTTGACCTGTAAAAGAATTGGCAGCATCCAACAGAAGCTTTGCAATCCAAAAGCACTAATTCTTGTTTGGTCTGTTTTTTCTACATTTTATTTCAAGTTTTTGATGTTAACATTATATCACTATATTTATAGTAAACACTGTGATGGGAAAAGTCCCATCTGTAAGCAATTTCCATCTTAAACATGATGCAACTTGCTTTGCACAAAACACTCACAAAAACAACCTAACATCTTAACGTCAGTTAGGGTCATTTAGGCATAACATCAGCTGAACGTGCCCAGAGTTCAAAGAATTAGCTGGTCTGTGGTATTTTCCTAATAATCAGTCCACACTGTTTTGAGGGTGGTGATATTTTTCTAGGTAAAATATACCCATGACTTCATACACAATAAGAGGGGGGAAATGACTACAGTAAGGGTGTGGCTTAAAGTAACAAAGCAAGAACGTTTCAAATGAAATCTCTGATCCTAGATCAAGAGCTCTCTGACTTAAACGAGGGTATGTCTACACCAGAAAGGTAAGTCAACCTATATTGGTTGACTTACAGCCACCGCAGTAATGCATATCCACACTAACCCCCTTGGGCCAGTGGTGAGCATCCTCACCTGGGTCTTCTCACCTCCCAGAGAGTAGAGGGGGAAGCCAGCCATGGTTTCTTGCCCCTGAGGAGTGGGGTCCAGCTGTCCTGGCTTCTCTCTCAACCCACAGGGAGTCAGGCAGCCTTATCCATTTCTCAGCTCAAGGAGCTATGAAATTGACAAGGTTGTCCGACTCCTGGTGGGGAGCGGGTGGGGTCCAGCCACAGCTTCCAGCAGGGGACAGGATCCAGCTACCCAGCTCTCCAGAGGAACATGGGCAACTGCGTTCTAGCTGCCCAGCTTTCTTGTCAAGACAGCCAAGAGCCAATATAAGTAACACAGTGTCTACACAGAAACTGTGTCACCCTAACTACAGCAACATACTCCTCTTGTGGAGGTGGAGTTATGTGGGTGTAGCAGGGTACTTACATCGGGGGGAGGAAGGCTGTGTGTACACTGACATAATTAAGTTGACGTAAGTTGCCTTATTACTCTGTATGAGCAGATCATGAAGCACGATCAGGGCTTTTGGCTACAATCCAATTATCTATGTACTCTGATGTGTCTGAATTTTGCAAGGTTCTTGGAGTATAATAATCTTGCATGTGGAGTAAGGGAACTCAGTTCTGAAACAAGCAACAAGGGAAAAGACAAGACTAAGCAAAGCCTCACCATTTTCAGATGTATTTGTCAGTCTTCCCACCATAAGAGAAGAAATAAAACATAAAACACAAGTTAAACAGATAAGAAGGACCAAACCAAAAACAAACGCTAACCCCACCCAGTGCTAAACCAGCTTTCTAAAACCTGTATAAACAGAAATTACTATGAAGTGCATGGTGAGTAATACTTAGTCAATCTGAATTATTTGTCCAGCACTTAGAAATTACATTGGTAGGAATCAGAAAAAAAAAAAAAGGGTAGTTTTACACCTAAGCATAATGGCATGACACACAAACATGGTGATGCTTTTACATCAGTATTTTTATTTTACTTATAAACAGCTTTAGGCACACACTCCCTCATTTAAATGTCAAAGCTTGAAGAAGAATCTCTAGACAGAGATTAAGAATCTAGTACTGTATTACAAGCAGGGCTTCAGAAATCCTTTCAAAGTTCAGCTTGAAGGTCACACTGTTCCAAAAGCTGTGATTAAACCCTTCCCCCGTCTAGAACTAGAGCAAGCTCCTAAATAAAGGAGTTGCTTTAATAGTTAAAACATCAACCATTCTTAGTTACTGTTTTCCCTAATAATCTTACTTTACAAGTTACTACAATCTCTTGTTTTGTAAGCTTGCATGGAAATAAAAGCAAAGTCTATCTGTTAGCGCTCAGTGAAGAAGACCCAACAGACTCAAAATCTTGCTCTTGTACTGTAAATGACAAAGTAAATTTGGGTATTATGAAACAAAAAATACAATGGGTAGCAAATACAACTATGCTGGCATCAACATAGTCAAGTGCATCAGTCCTATAGACAAATAAAATTTATTTCAGTGTACTGCAAGTCTCTAAAGAGAGACTCTACAGAAGATTATGTGTGTACCTCTTTGCCTTACCTATAATTTGAACAATTTTTAAATTGAAAGTGTCACTTTAAGTAATAAATAATAGTAAAGTGAGAAAGAAATTAAGTGTTTGCAAAAAAGTATCTCCTTTTAACTCAGTTGAAAAGCTGTAAAGAGTCAATGAAGCAGACACGCACAGTAAGGCTGGGCCAGGTGGCAGGAGCTACAAAGCATATGGCTCTCCGCCCCAAAGCAGTAGATTGCATGGAGGGATACAGAGGCAGAGAAAGTGCAGCTATAAAAGCTCTATGAATGAATGGTATTTAAGAGAAGTAGTTTATGATAGCATTGCACATGAAGCAATAAGTATAGCAGTAGTTAAATGTTGAAGTAAAACAGAGACTTCTGACATAATCAAAAGCTCTTTATTACAAGTGTACTCCATGAATATTATTCACCATGAAAATGATGCACAATAAAAATATATTTTTCCTTTCCCTGGAGGATTTGAAAGTGCTCTGTTGCTGGCATCTTAGACTCTCCATTAAAATAACAGTAGTGGTGGAGCTTAGGTGAGTAACTGTATGAAAGCATGGCCTAAGTAGATAAAGAAAGACATCACTGACAACTTCACCGATGAAATCAGTATTATTTATGAGGGGATAAAATTCAGGCTAAGATTTTCGAAGCCGCACTGGGGAATTTGGACAACCAATTCTCATTAATTTTAACGGACAGGCATCTCTGAAAGTCTCAGTGTTTGGGTTGTGATTGCTGCAATTCTTCCAATTATATCAGTGGCCTTATAAGTAAAACTTTTCTCACATTTTTCTTTTATTATTTTTTTCCACTATCATGATCTTGCCTACACTGGCTTCACAATTGCTCATTTAAACCAAAGGAAGAGGAATCACTTAGCTCTTCCTAGGGAATATATTGGGTTTGAATCTAGATTTCTCATAAGTTTTCCAGAGCAAGAGAGCAACTCACAGAGTTATCCCACCCAATGGTTATGACCAACTGTAAATTTTCATTGTGAACTGGAATAACCAGCAGTTCTCTAAAGTGGAAATGTTGGTTCCCACTAAATAGTGTTTCTCATTTTCTTTTAAAAAAAGGTGACTGTGGGGAAGACAACAAACAATATACTGTTATGGTAACAATATGGTTGCATCTGAAGAAGTGAGGTTTTTTACCCACAAAAGCTTATGCCCAAATAAATCTGTTAGTCTTTAAGATGCTACCGGACTGCTCTTTGTTTTTGTGGATACAGACTAACACGGCTACCCTTCTGAACATGGTGAAATATCTCTATAAGGAATAATTGTAGAAACTTTGCATGAATCTAGGAGAATAACACTGTTAATGCCTAGACATTATTTGAATTTTGACAAGACTGCTTTGAGTTTAGTGCTGTCAATGGGAGTGTCCAGATAAATATGATATATCAGAACTGATGCTAGCCTGCAGATTGAAAACCTATCTGGCCCTGATCCTGCAATCAGATCGACCCATATTGACTCCAGGAGATGGATCACTTGAAGATTGCCCGTTCTGTTTATTCCCACTGAAGCACTTGGCATTGGCCACCGTCAGAAGACAGGATACTGGGCTAGATGGATCTTTGTCTAACCCAATGTGGCCGTTCTTATATTCTTACACAGTGACTATAAGCAGGTCCAATTCATTAGAGGCCTGTTATTTTTACAGGCGATGCAATACCAAATCAAACAGTAGTACAGAATGGTACATGTACAGACATTGATAGCATCTTCTCCCATCAGAATCTCTACAAACTAAGTTCAGCTGATGAGCACCCCAAATTCTCCCCACCTCTGGTTACAGGATGCCAGAGCAAAGATTCTTCTGAGCTGGGAACACAACAAAATATTTTTGTCATCACCACATCAACGCTACATTACACCACATTACAAATGAGCCCCGAAGGCCCAACTGCACCAGCTAGTGATCTCATTTCAGCTGATTCAAAAGAATTTTAATACTGTATTTGCACAGCCCTAAGAGCTATAAAAATTGCTCTAAATGTCCATCAATATTAAAAAGAAAAGAGAACCCTAAAACATTTTCTTCTTAGTAAAGATATTATGGATAAAAAAATACATTAATGTAATGTTATGTTTGAGATTTTAAGCACACAGAAGTAAGGCAACTAAATTAAATTTACCATAGCAGCCTTAATTGCAGTGTGGATTCTTCAAATTGGTCTTTGTTTAACCTGGTGTTGAGTGAGATACTGTATAGTCTTCACTTGGCTGCTATAAATCTACTTGCGGTATGCCTTTGTGTTACTATTTTCAGTGTTTCCTAAGTATAACTTTTTGTGAAAATGGTGTTAGGAAACAACTTTAAAAAAGGAGGGTGGGATTCTCTACAGTTTAAGAGACTAGAATTGTTCCTCCCCCACATTCATTCTTCCTTGTATCTCTTCAGAGGCTTTGATTTCAGTGTTAAAGTACTTCCACGCTCCCATGAGCCTGAGCAGAAAAGATGGGATTCCTACACACAGATCAGTAATACTATCACAGTAACGATCCTGATTCTAGGGGAGATTTTTCAAAGGCACAAAGAAGAGTTATTTGGGCATAAACTTTTGTGGGTAAAAAACCTCACTTCTTCAGATGCTTCTGAAGAAGTGAGGCTTTTTACCCATGACAGCTTATGCCCAAATAAATCTGTTAGTCTTTAAGATGGCACCGGACTCCTTGCTGTTTTTGTGGATACAGACTAACTCGGCTACCCTCTGATATAAAGAGAGTTAGGTGCCCAACTCCCATGAAAAGTCAAGTCAATCGGAGCTGGATGAATAACTCCACTTTATGCCTCTGAAAATATCCCCCCTTTTAACTATCTTCAGATGCTACAGAGTTAGCTACCCTATAGCAAGGAAGAAATGTCTTCCAGGCATTAGAAAATGTATCATTTACCACAGGGGTCGGCAACCTCTGGGACGCGGCTCACCAGGGTAAGCATCCTGGTAGGCCAGGCCAGTTTGTTTACCTGCTGCGTCAGCAGGTTCAGCCAATCGTGGCTCCCACTGGCCGCGGTTCACCATCCCAGGCCAATGGGGGCTGTGGGAAGCGGCGCAGGCGAGGGATGTGCTGGCCATGGCTTCACGCTGCCCCCATTGACCTGGGATGGCAAACCGCGGCCAGTGGGAGCCGCAGTCAGCCGAACCTGCCAATGCAGCAGGTAAACAGACTGGCCTGGCCCACCAGGGTGCTTACCCTGGTGAGCCGCGTGCCAGAGGTTGCCAACCCCTGATATACTATTAACAGACTTCTATAACTGTGCCAGATTCTACCAATGTGAAGAACACCTTGGAGTGGTAACAGGCTTACTATGCATCAGAATTAAGGGTACATCTACTCTGCAATCGGGAAGCATGAATGCAGCACGTGTAGACATATCCGAGCTAGCTCTGATGTAGCTTGATCAAAGCTAGCTCAAGTAACAATAGCAGTGAAGCCAAGGCAGCATGGACATTAGTAACATGAGTACCTACCCTCTACAGATGGGGCTAGACTGTGCAGCCACCTCCGCTGCCATATCTTTACTGCCATCATTACTTGAATAATCTTTGACTTATATGCTTACAAATGCTGCAACTGTACCTCCTCATTGCAGTGTAGACACACCCTAAGAGCCATATTCTGTTCCCACTGGAGTCCATAGGATAAACTCCTACAGATTTCACCAAGAACAGGAGGTGGCCTTAGATATTTAAGCATAATTAGAGGCATGATGCCCAACTCTAACTTCAAGCATGGATGCTGGTAAACTGGAGAGGGTTCAGAGAAGAGCCACAAGTAGAATCAAAGGATTAGACAACATACCTTATAGTGACGGACTCAATTAGCTCAATTTATTTAGCTCAACAGAGAGACAGTTAAAGGGTGACTTGATTACAGGCTGTAAGTAAGTACATGGGGAACAAATATTTAATAATGGACCCTTCAATCTAGCAGAGAAAGATATAACATGATCCAATGGCTGGAAGTTGAAGCTAGGCAAATTCAGA
This sequence comes from Gopherus flavomarginatus, assembly GCF_025201925.1. Classification (NCBI taxonomy): domain Eukaryota; kingdom Metazoa; phylum Chordata; order Testudines; family Testudinidae; genus Gopherus; species Gopherus flavomarginatus. The sequence continues at coordinate 236,466,029 of NC_066617.1, forward strand.
CTGGAAATAAAGCATAGATTTTTAAAAGTGAGAGCAATTAACCATTGGAACAATTTATCAAGGGTTGTGGTGGCTTCTCCATCATTCACAATTGTTATATGAAGATTGGATGTTTTTCTAAAAGCTATGCTCTAGGAATTATTTTGGGAGAAGTTCTATGGCCTATATTATACACAGGGCTCTATCAAATTCACAGCCATGAAAAATGCATCATGGACGGTGAAATCTGGTCTCCACCCGTGAAATCTGGTCTTGTGTGTGCTTTTACCCTCTATTATACAGATTTCACAGGGGAGACTAGTGTTTCTCAAACTGGGGGTCCTGACCCAAAAGGGGGGGACTCAAGGTAGTTTTAAGGGGGGGGTCACAATATTGCCACCTTTGCTTCTACGCTTCCTTCAGAGCTGGGTGTCCGGAGAGCAGCGGCTACTGGCTAGGAACCCAGCTCTGAAGGCAGCACCCCACCAGCAGCAGCAGCAAAGAAGTAAGGGTGACAATAACATCCCATACCATCTTTACTTCTGCACTGCTGCTGGCAGCAGCTCTGCTTCAGAGCTGGCTGCTGCTCTCCAGCTGCCCAACTCTGAAGGCAGCACACTGCCAGCAGCAGCACAGAAGCAATGGTAGCAGTACCGCAATACACACACCCGTACAATAACCCTGCAACATCCCCATAACTCCTTTTTGGGTCAGGACCTCTCCAATTGAAATCTCAGACTAAAATAGCTGAAATCATGGAATTTACAATTTTTAAAATCCTATGACCATGAAATTAATGAAAATGGAGCATGAATTTGGTAGGGCCCTAGTTACACAGGACGTCAGAATAGATTATCACAGTATTCCCTTCTGGTCTTGGGATCTATGAAACCAGTGCCATCAATTCTTGCTTGTTATAAGTAATAAGAAAACTGAGTTAAGTTTGTCTAATTTAGATTTCTGAAATGAACACATTTCTGTTTTTCAAACCAAACTACATTTAAGCAGGCTTTTAAAGAAGGCATTGTTTCACTACAGCAACAGACTCATGAAAAAATGGAATGAGTGTGTTTAAAAAAATTTCTACTGCATCAGAGGGTGACTTTTACAAGACTTTAGCTCTGAGATGTAAGGAAATCATCAATTAAAAGTTAAGAACCATTGGGAATATGAGAAGAAAACTAGATGGCACTATTTGAGACATCTACAGTTAACTAAAATTGTCTAGAATTTTGTCTGCTTTTATAATTATAAAGGCCAAAATGTAATCAGCTGCTGGGGGAAAAAAGTCACAACCTCTCCCATTCCAACTCGAGTTATGCAAAGCATATCTCTCTGATGAAAATATTGTACAAATTGAGATCTGTTTATATAAAATATGAAATCAAGCAGCTTAGGAGGATGGAAACATTTGAATTTCAAAGCTGTGTTTAACCAACAACAAAAGAGCCACATTCTTTCCTTGAAATGTTTTTCCACTGCATCTTGTTTGGGAAAATATCTAACCAGTTACTCCTGCATTTCATCCGCAAGGTGACACAGATGAGAAATTTCTATATTGTTTTCTCTCTCCTAACCAGTTTAAACAAAAAACCCACACCAGATTACATGCTAGTAGCTACATTTCACATACAAAAACTGTAACATGCAGGGGCGGCTCCACGCACCAGCATGCCAAGCACGTGCTTGGGGCGGCAAGCCACTGGGGCGCTCTGCTGGTCACCGCGATGGCGGCAGGCAGGTTGCCTTCGGTGGCTTGCCTGCAGAGGGTCCGCTGGTCCCGCGGCTAGGCAGCCTGCCTGCCGTGCTTGGGGCGGCAAAATGCCTAGAGTCGTCCCTGGTAACATGTCAAGGGTTTGCTAATGTTTACTCTGTAAGGTTGCACAGCTATTGAAGATTTTTCCGTTAGCATTCCATCAATAATCTACATTTAGGTACTTCCCATCCCCACTTGTATAACAATTTCATTTAAGAATTCTAACATTTGCCATAATATTACAGCTTAATTACCAACAATCCTAAAATAAATGCTTTCCAGAAAAGCAAACAAAAAACAAGCACACAATCTCTAGCACTTTCTTCTTCACCTCTCCTTCCTTGTTCTGTCTCCTACCATTCCAATCCTCTGCCTCCACGTGATCTGAAGATTCCCCTCCTGTGTTGTGCCATTTTATTGTCTGTGTAATTCAGAAGATGACCCCACAAGGGAGGGATGTGGTCTTATTTTTTGGTCTGCAAGGTGCCATGAATATCTATGGAACTATACAAATAATATTCTTCTTTCCAATTTTAGATTGTATTCTCTAAAAAATAACCCCCCCTTTCTCTTAGAAAGGGTATGGACAATAGTGGTGATGGCAACAGAAGCAATGAACATCTGCAGTGTCTTCTGTTGTGCTGTGTAACTGTTCACTTCTTGCTGTTTCTCTCATTGCTCCCCCTAATGATTTAAACATTTTCCAATCAAAACAAAACCATTAACAAAAATCATACCATTTTTAGCTTCCACATAACTTTATCATAGCCTCCAGAACTAGTCTTCATGATCTCGTCTACCCACTTGCATCTGAAATCCTCCATAATAGTATAGAATCCCCTCCAGCCCTACTTTTCTATGATTCAGTATACACCCTCAAATCTCCTTCCTTCTTCAGCCAATAGCTCCCTCTAGCTACAAAATAACCGAAAATGTAATAAACGCTAAAGAATAGCTGAGATTTTTTGAACAAAACAACATTTCCCTCAGTAATCTCTTTATACGGATTGATTTCCATACATCCTTCATCCTTGTGTCTTCATTTCCCTATACTTTCTTCCCTCTTTTTAAGCAGTAAGGTATTACTTGATTACAAGAAACCAAGGCTTCCCAAAGGAAAACCCAAGCAGGCAAATGAGCCATTGATTTGCTGTCCCAAGATGCAGCTATCCATGCAAATTAGGTGGAACCTTCAAGGCTCCGGGCAAGTTGCTCTTTGTGTCATAATTTTGCACATCTGTTTTCTAAATATAGGAGGGAAGAGAGGCAAAATGGGAAAATATCCCTTACTGAAGGAAAGGCATTAGAATATGACATATATGAATAAACCCATGTGACCCATAAAACCATGTACTAATGACTAAGTCAAATCCTGGTTTCTCTACTACACTGTTTTGAGAACACATCAATGATAGCTGAACCACACCAACTTCCACATGAAAGAGTGCTCCAGTAGAACCAGAAAGCTGGGAAGAATGGATCGTTATTATAACACATGGTCATTTGCCAGGAAAGTGATAATTAACCAGGCAAACTTAAGGTAGTCCATTCTTTTCCATGGAATCAGGAGATCCTCCTATCCTCTATTCCTTGTTCCCCGGGACAGTATGGTCCTGTTCCTTCTCCTCCTGCTAGCTGACATTTCATGTGTAAACTAACATTTTAAAAGACTACATATCTTCGTAGTATAGAGATGCCCACATGGAAAACACATCATATGAGGTTTCTCCCTCATCAGACTTGACCAGCAAGTCCTTTTCGCTTCTAATTCAAGGACATTTTAGATACAAATATTACATAAATCCTTTGAAGTACTCCTACATCTAAACATATATACTGCATAACAGAGTCATATCATAAAGACTGTATGCAGGGTTGTTGTAGCCATGTTGGTCCCAGGATACAACAGAGACAAGGTGGGAAGATGATATCTTTATTGGACCAACTTCTGTTGGTTAAAGAGACAAGTTTGAGCTTACACAGAGCTCTTCATCAGGTCCTTAAGAAACTTGTCTGTTTCACCAACAGAAGTTGGCCCAATAAAAGATATTACCTCACCCACCTTATCGCTCCAGTATCATAAAGATGGCTAAAGTGAAATATTTTAGAAGACAATGGATCCATAATCTTTCTTAGAATCCAAAATCAAAGATTTATATTGGACACAATAGGGCAATGCGGTTTCACTTCAGGAGAGCTGGCTTCACATCTGAATATGATGGGAAACCCAGACTTGTACATCAGGGGTGTTACTCACTTCATCGCATGACTAATACAACTCTAAGAAACTCTCAGTGAAGCCTGTAGATGTTTGCATCCTCTCTAAAGTTAGTGCTGGTAGGGCATGACCCTGCAAGATGGTATGGACTTCCTCAAAGGTGCCCAGCATCCTCAATTCCTATTGAAGTCAACAGGAGTTCAGTGTGATGAACAGGGTCTTTGCAGGGTCAAGCCATTTGTCCCCCATGTACCTTCAGGCCCACAAACAACAAAAGACATCCCACAACTTCCAGTTATTTTATCAGCAGAAGTTTGGGTCTAGATTTTAAAAGTGTTTTCTCAGCACGCACAACTGGAGCCAGATTTTCAGAAGAGCCCAACTCTCATTTATGCTGAAGTGGGCAAATAAATTTGTACATGACCCTATAGAGTTTCCCATTCTCAGATCCAAACACTCATCATGACCTGGTGTACAGGTTTCAAAAGATACTGCTGGGTTGGGCACATCTACAAAAAAAACCAACTCATTTTTGCATGATATTCGTATAAGATAATGAGAAAAATGGCACAGTAGTGCTACTCTGCAAGAAGTGCTGCTGTTTCCTTTACTACGAAACCATGTTTCTTAAATACCACCCTGAAGCACTATAATACATCACTTCAGAAGAGTTATGACTAACTCTAAACTGCTAATAAAAGAATCTGGTCATAAAATTAGCATTATAACATGTTAAGCATTTTTAAGCATTAGTTGCACCAGCACTAGTAGTAGTCATTAGTGTACTTCAGGAGGAACATTGCAATGTTTTGTGTTTATCTAGCTAGTAGTAAAAGAAAAATATGCGAGGGTTCTTCATCATTTTCCAACTTAAAACCAGCCAAATCAAATTTACATCTGATAAAGTATTTTATATGATAAATAAAAACAGTATCTACACAAAAGACAGCACATTCAAAAGCATCTGTGGCCTTCAAAATCCCATTACAAAGGCTTAAGACAATTTGGTTTTCCTCTAGAGTGGAAGAGAACGGTGCCACAGTTGTAATTTTTAGAACAGCAGTAGGTACTACACTTTCATTTACAAACAACCCAATCTTTCTCTGCCATACCCCGTTGAAAGAATACTTTCTTACTTGTATCATTCAGAGTTCAGTATCACAAGCAATCCATCACCGACTGAATGCACTACAGGCTGCAGAACAGAAGATTTAGAACCAGGATCTGGAATGAGTCAGAACCTGCCTTTCCAAAAAGAAAGAAGCAGAGAATTTAAAAACTATGTACATTTTAGGAAGGCTAAAATTTTATTTTAAAAATTATCAACAAGGCTTGGATATTTATACACAACATAAAGACGCTAATTTAGAATTAAGGTTGCAGCAGTACACTTTCAATCCAATGCAGAATTAGGGCATGTATCGACCAAACCAGAACTTTTATTTCATAATAATTAGATCTCTAGCCCTTATGGTTGCAGTGTTAACCTCTTGCAACTATGAGCCAAACAGAACTGATGAAGTGATGTCTGCCTGAGTCTGCAGGCAGCTCCATTGCCTCTCCTGCTAAACCAGAGTTTTGATAATGTGTAGGTAAGTAATAATTGCAGCTGTTAGGAATCTTGTGGGCAACCGTGAAACTGACAAGAATCAGGTAAATTTCTATGATGCTGCTGGAGGAGCAATGAGCTGCAGCAGGGGCCAAAAATGGAGAGTCTGACTACTGTAACTATTTGTATTACCGCAGCACCTGCAGCCAACATTGTTGATCAGGACACTATTGTGCTGGGTTCTTTACAAACACAGAACAAAGAGATGGCCCTGGTCCCCAGCCCTAGGATTCAAAACTGAGGCCAAGAGGGAGTCAGACTAGTGGGAACACCTTCCCATCGTAGCAACTAAAAGTCTGGTAAAGGAGAGAGTAGCAGAGACCCACCCATCCCCCTAATGTTGGGGTTGTAAGGTAGGAGGGAAAATGAAATTACTGTCCATCTCTCTTCCAGAATCCAGAGGGATGAGAGTGTGCATGTTCACAAAGAAGATTGGGAGGAGAAGGCTGCAATTTATCAAACTTAGTTATCAAAGGCTGATACAAAATCTAGAGCCCTGATCAAGGTCCAGGGGCAGCACCACTCTAACAGAAATCCCCACAGTTCCCGCTCCTCCCTTTTCAACGAATGGAGATTGAGAGGTTTTTGCTTTGCTTGGCATTGCCCTTAAACCCTGGGCCTCCCCCAGCTTTCAAAGTGCTCTTTGGTTAGTAGGTTCAGTCCTCAGACTATTATACATCTGTCAAAGTATTCAAGCCCTATGTTTGAGTGGATAGGCATGAATAAGTAGTCAGGAGAAGTTTAAGAGATAGTTTAGAAAAGGATGAGGTGAAGATAAAGAGATTTTAGGGAGAAGTAGGAAGAGGCAGAAAGTATAAAGACGAACTAAACATTATGTAGTGAAATAACAGTACAGCACAGTCCCGTTCTTAGAACTTGGGATCTGCATCCCTATCGATTGTCCCATATGTTCCTCTCCAATAAAAAGTATTTTCGCATGAGTTTCCATCGAGTCTCTTCAATATAAACCTATGCCACAATATCTGTGACCCAATATGTCCCTTTCATATAATTTACGTAGCCAGTGTTTTACAGTTTTTCATTGACTTTTGTCAGGCATCATCAAGATTCAGAAATACTTGTTATTTCAAGATCCTTTTCCATTGCCAAGCATCCTAGTTCATGGTGGGTTTGCTTTTAAGCTTCACACATTCTTATACAGACGTTTAGAGTTTTATTTTTGGCCACGTGCCTACTTCTATTTAATTCCCCATTGCTTTTCTTGCATTTACTGGAGAAATGGTGGGATTATACAGTTTTGGTTAGTCAGGCATTCTGCACTGAACCTTACTCTTCAGAGTCATATGAAACCTATTAATGGGGTTTTCCCATTTTTGCCTTCCACAAACTACTCTTCTACCTCTGAAGGCCTGACCTGGGGTTTTTAAACAAGAATTCTCTGGTTAAACTATCAGAGGGGTAGCCGTGTTAGTCTGGATCTGTAAAAGCAGCAAAGAGTCCTGTGGCACCTTATAGACTAACAGACGTATTGGAGAATTCGTGGGTGAATACCCACTTCGTCAGATGCATGACATGACATGCATCTAATGAAGTGGGTATTAACCCACAAAAGCTCATGCTCCAATACGTCTGTTAGTCTATAAGGTGCCACAGGACTCTCTGCTGCTTTTACTGGTTAAACTAGATGTAATGGACTGATAGTGTGGTTGAACTGTGATGGGAAAACTCCCTCCTAGCTAACACTTGTAATCCTTCGCCAACAACTATGATTTTCATGCAAAATGCTAATATTATCCAGTTAGGCTGAGGTGACCAAAGCTAAAATATAATTCAGAAACTTTCACTAAATTCTTTTTTGAACACATTAACAATAAAGCTAGGGTTTTGAATTTTCTAAAAACTTTACTTAAAGTTGAATACATTGTTGGAAGAGAGAAAATAAATTTGCTTTCAAAGACAAAGTCTGCTTAATTTTATGTAGCCTAGGGTTACAAGCACTTGCTTTTCTTTCACTAATCCACTATAGAAGGCTGATCCACAGACTTGGTAAAAAAATTCTGAATTTCAAAACTGATGAAATTTTTAAAAATTCAAAATTTATATATTTTGCAAGACTTCCCTTTCCCCCATTTTTTGCCAAACCAGCTTCAATAACTCATTATAAAAAACTGATCACCTTCCATATTTATGAGTCTGTTCGCTATATTGAACTTTATCGGTTTTTGATTAAAGCTCTGAAAACCTTACAGGACTGACTAACCCATCACAATTGTAGTACTATCCTTTCAAGATCAAATCATAATGCATTAGCTTTCATGTAACTTTTAAAAGACTGCAAACTCTTTTTTTACAGAAACAATGGGATAAAATTCTGACCTCACTGAAATCAATGGCAAAAATTCTCACAGATTTCAGTAGGGACAGGATTTTTCCCAACATATTCTAAATGGACTCTCACCTCATCCATAACCCAAAGTCAAAAACTGGCTCAAAAGACTGAGAACAAGATCACTTTGATATAAATTAACATCTACCAAGTACTATACAAAGTCATGAAATAACTGAAATCAATTCAACTGTTGTTTTTACCTGTTATATTTTAAGAAACTGTTAATGAAACTGCATATATCATGAATAAGGCTACATTTTAGTCGCAGGTATTTTTAGGTCATGGATATTTTTGGGAACCACAGCCAATGTGAACTGTGGGGGCTGTGCCTGCAGGCACAGGCAATGTGCAGCACTGCCTGGCCACACCTACGCCTTGGAGCTGAGTGAGGGGGATGTCACTGCTTCCGGGGAACCCTCAGGTAAGCACCACCCACAGTCTGCCTCATCCGATACCATGCCCCAACCCCTGCCCCCTCCCACACCCAAACTCTGCGGGGGGGGAGGGGGCAGAGGACGGGAAGCGGTGGCCCAAGACTGCCCCAGCACCAGCCAGGGCAACTGGCACAGGGGCTGCCTGAGCTGCCCCTGAGCCAGGCGCACCGGCCACTGCAGAAGTCACTGAGATCACAGAAAGTCACAGAATCCATGACCTCCATGACAAATCTGAAGCCTTAATCATGAGGTGTACATTGAGTAAGAGTTCTGCTGAACTGCTCGGGCCTGTCTCAAGTTTCTGTAATGAATAAGCCACAAGTCTAGGGTCATGTGCATGATGACACAAAGCACACCTTAAGAAATAAGGACAAGAATACACAGAAAGGAGCACAGCGCACAAGATAAGCAACTTGTTGCGAGAACTCAGGAGCAGTGAGGTAATACTGGCTCACTGACAACAGGCTGGTTATATTCTTCTCATCTATTCATGACTAAACTTCACTTCCCATTCACTTGTTCTTTCCCACACTCACTTTTTAAAGACATGCAGCTAAAGTGGTAAACACACTGCAAAGACACAAGCTATACCCGGGTTTCTCAAACAGGGGTCGCCGTTTGTGTAGGGAAAGCCCCTGGTGGGCCGGGCCAGTGTGTATACCTGCCCCGTCCGCAGGCCCGGCCGATCACGGCTCCCACTGGCCGCGGATCGCGGCTCCCGATCAGCCGGACCTGTGGACAGGGCAGATAAACACACCGGCCTGGCCCGCCAGGGGCTTTCCCTACACAAACAGCGACCCCTGTTTGAGAAATCCTGAGCCATACTGAGTAAAAAACAAAAAAAAACCAAAAAAACCCAAACACTACCAAAAAAAACCCAGCAATGCACAATCATAACATTCAGCTAGTTAGTTAACAACATATGTGACAACCCTGTGACAACTTACTACAGCTACCAGAAGGCTGTTGCTGTTTTTTTTTTTTTAATTTTTTCTGTCTGTAATTGGTACCATTACTGTAACAGGATATATTTGAGAATCGTGTCAGAATAGTGGCAACAGACACAAGGCAAAACTATTTGTATTACACTGATAGAGAACTTAAATAATAAATTGATATGTTTAAAGCTGGCTAGGGGATTTAGCCACACAATTTCTGTAAGTGGGAACTGTGTGGCTAGTTCCTCTGGCTGTTTTCATTTGATTATTTGTTTTAAAGAACCAATGGTCGATCAGGCCAGGCACCTATACATAACTGAGTGCGCTGAGGGTAGAGGGAGGAGGAAAGCAAGGCAACAGCAGCAAGTGTTCCTTTTTGCTAGTGACAAATAGGATTCTTCACACAACAACATGCGTTCTACTGTATCATTTTAAAACAGTGACAGGTGCTAAGGAAAAAAATATTAAGTACTGTTTCAGTATTACACACACTGTTTATAAAACTACATGCACATCAGTCAAAGAACACATCAGTCAAAGCAGAACCCTGTGACTTCCGAGAAGAGGGAATTTTTAGCCTCTCTTCTCAGCCAAGCTTAAAGATGATTCCTGTGAGTCACAAGCCATTTTATTCATTCTCTCTTATCTCAGTCCTCCTGTTGGCACAACATGAAGAACGATAATACATTTCCAGTTATATTTTTGCCAGCAGTTTAATACATTACAAGATACTGTCCTGTGGAAAAGTTTCTAATGTTACCATGACTGTTCAAGTAAGAAAGCCTTCACTATGTAAATCAAGGCAGAGCTCTTTAAATGACACAATGGATAGACAAACCAAAGGAACACTCATTCTACTTAACATAAGACATTCTTCACTCTTCTGTGTAGAAGCCCTCATAGAAAAGACAAAGCCAATGTGGCATTAAGCTCCTTCCTTACCCGAAGTACCAGTGGGGACCTCACAGAAGCACAGGGGAACCAACTTAGCTTTTCCAAAATATTTGAACCCAAGCCACAGGGGGGCAGAAAGGAAAAATTTAATACAACCCAAAACCATATTCACTTGCATTGCTTTCGCCTTCATGTTGTGGAATCCCCTTTCTTATACTATTATAACATCAAGGAGTCCATTGTGCTAGGCCAGTGGTTCCTAAACTGGGGTTCATGAGCCTCTGGGGGTTCACTAAATGTTACAGGGGGTTCTCAGGAAAAAATTACAAAATGGCGGACAGAGCTGTCCCTAGGGACCCCGGGCAGCATGGGGCCAGCAGCCTAGAGCTCCTGGACTTCCAAGAGCTAAGCAGATCAAAGCAAGCATATCAGTTACACTGAGGAGATATAAACTTCAAGACTCCTTATAAGAAATGAAAAGGGAGGTGGATATTTTTTGCTGTTTATAAAATTAAATAGGCAGCTGGGATTGTTTTTAAAATTATTATGAAGAACAAGTTTAAGCTTTGTTGTAACATGCGTTGTCTGCCTGGACTGCTCAAGCCCTGAATGCTTGTGTAGGAGGAACTCTTTGAGTTGGCTTCTTAAATACCCTCCTGCTGTTTCACATCTGATACTCCTTGATGAAACATAGGAGCCCTGTCTTATAACAGGCTTATTCAAAGTGATACAAGCTACAAAAGTCAGATCTTGGAACAGTGTTGCTGTTTTCATACTGTAATAAAAATACTGTAATGATAAATAATAATACTAAATAGTGTGTAATAAGCATGTCATAAAAACAAATTTTATATTTCCAAGATCATTGCTTTTATAATTTATATTCAGGTAAAGGAGAAAATCCCTGGAAATATTCATTTTTAGGAGGGGATCGCGAGACTTGACATTTCAGTGAAAGGGGTTCACAGATTGTTAAAGTTTGGGAACCACTTTGCTAGGCACTGTACAAAGACAGGTCAAAGACAGTCCCTGCCCAAAGAGCTTGCAGTATAAGTGTAAGACAAGAAACAGATCAATATAGACAGACGGGAGAGTACAAGGAAATGGTGAGACAATACTGGTCAGTATAATAGGCAGTGGTCTCAGCAAACCAGCAGCCTAACCATTGTCAAGCATTTTGTAGGCATCCCGGCAAAGGAGAGTTTTAAGGAGGGATCTGAAGAACAACAAAGGGGTAGATTTTGGGGCAAGCCACTCAGCCAGGCTTAAGAGAAACAGCACAGTAAATAAAAGCTCTGTGTAGCTTGAAATCTTGTCTCTTTTACCAACAGAGATTGATCCAATAAAAGATATTATCTCACCCACCTCGTCTCTCTCTAAACCTTTAAGATGGCAAACTTCTGCCTAATGAGAAAAACAGCTGGAAAAACAACCCACAACACTCCACAACAACAGGATACTACTTGTCCTTGTTCAGAATCTTCATTCAACATGTAAATATTCCCTAAAAATGCTCTAAAGCCAGAAAGCGGTACACACAATGTAGCGTTTTAGGGAAGGTTTGATTTAGATAGTACTATCCCAAAGAGCAGCTCCACTCTAAGAACTAAATCAAGGGTTTGAAGAGAATTGTGAGGCATGAAGTATTTCAGGTGTGATTCTATATATTCAACTACTGGTTTTTATAGTATACTGCTTTTTCCTAGAGATGGGGTTATGTAAATGAACAATATAGCTGACAATCATTAAGAGGAAGTGGTCTGAAGCTAATACAGGCTCTGCTCCCCTGTGCATTTCCATCAAAAAAAGAATGAAAAGTTCACTAGCTAGAGATCATATTGAGCTCTGTGGTAGAGCACAATATTAACAACCTGTGAATCAGCTATTTACCTTAGTGGTATTTTTTTTGCACATACAGCAGAAAACATACAGCATTTTACCCACTAATATAAAGTTAGTTTTATAGTTACTACGAAATCTGCACTTTATTTTGGAAAAGTATTACTGGTAAGTGTTGGTTTCAACAAAAAGCCTTAATTATAATAGACAACAGAGTCTTGGTCTCTCTTTTCTAGAGGACACATATATGCTAAAACTCACAAAAACAAGATTTCAGTACCCTATGTGTCAGGGGACAGGATTCATTTTTTAAAAAAATTCTATACGTACATACGAAAAAAAGAGAGCAACCGAGCCAAATCCTTGGCACATATATTCTTGATCTTTTCATCTAGCTGTAGTGTCAATCAATGAGCCATTTAGCCAGACTGCCAAATGACTAATTTGTATAAAATGAAATGATTGGTTTATACTCGAGGAAACAGAAGTCTCCCTACAGAATTCTGTACAAATGGATAGCCATTAGTCTGAAAAAGAACTCTGATACACTTGAATCATTAAACAAAAAAAAATTATTTACATTTATATCATGTATTTAAAGTTACAGGATTCAAAAATTCTTTATAAAAAACAGCAGTCTCTTCTCCCACTGCTGAAATGCAGCTACTTTTGAAATGAAATAGCTCTACACAACCATTTCAGCCAGAAAATATGGGAGATTGCTGTTATCTAGTTAGAACAGAGAAATTTTACATCAAATGTAGATATTCAAATTAAAATTTGCCCATTACACTTATTCTTTGTATTTTCATAGCACTTAGGAGCCCCAGTCATGAACCAGGATCCCAATGTACAAACACAGAACAAATCAAAACACCAGGCACGCACGCCCATTAGAAAAGTATTGTGGAATTTTTAATGGAAAAAAGTAGTCAGGATTCTGAGTCTGCTTCTGATCTAAAGGTGACATCTCCAGTTGGAGCTTTCCTTCACCAGTGATTCAGAGGGAAGAGTTTCACCTACAGAATCAGCAACGCTTCTTGCAACAACCCAGGTTTCACTTGGAGGTCTCTCATCCAAATATGAACCAGGCCCAACCTTGATTAGTTTACAGAGATCATAGCTTGAAGAGGTATGGCTGCAGGCACTTCTTAAAGTAATTCTTTTAAGTAATATAAGCATTACAATGCATCAAACTCTAAGCATACACTGCAAATATTTCATATGCATTATCAGTAAAGTTATCTTGATCATGTTAATTCCAGGATGATTTGTGATTCTTTATATGTTGTCAGTATTGAACTGAATTCCAAATTGATATTTTCTATCCATCCCCCACGTCCAAACCTGGGAATGACAGGTAAGTTTTCTGATTATTATCAAAAAGACATTTTAAAAGAGAAAAGTTAACTATATTTAAAACTAGCTAGCTGTCAACAAAGATTATTTTTAAAGGTTCATCATGACAATATTGAGGTTTTCATTCTTAGCCCACGTCCAAACTAACCTGCGGCATCGGCGGGTTAAAATCGATTGCTCGGGGATCGATATATCGCGTCTAGTCTGGACGCGATGTATCGATCCCCGAGCGCGCTTACATCGATTCCGGAACTCCATCAACCCGGAGTTCCGGAATCGACACGGAGAGCCGCGGACATCGATGCCGCGCCGTATGGATGGGTGAGTACCTCGATTTTAGAAATTTGACTTCAGCTACGTTATTCATGTACCTGAAGTTGCGTATCTAAAATCGATTTTAATACCCTAGTCTGGACGTGGCCTTAAATTCAGTGTTTGCTTGCTTCATTTAAAAAAGAAAATGAGACAGCTAAAAGTCAAACCAACAGAGAGAGTGGTAGTCCAGGTAAAGTAGAGATTCTGCAAGTTGCTATAAAAAGTCAATCCCCTTCCTTAAGGTTCAAAGTTACCATATTAGGCAAAAATAAGTTGCCTTTGGGGCAAATTTTTGGAATGCTCTAGAAGACAGGCACAGAGCTCTGGAAGAAATACAAAGCATAATGCCATTACTTTTTAATGTAAAGATTTGCAAAACCAGATTGAAAATCCCTACTTTTTCTTTCAGGATTAAGATTTTATTGTCAAGCGAGGATAGTAAAACCAAAAGACACTGAAAAAATACATGTAAGTATTAGTCAACAATGCAGTTGCATATGGGTGGGGTGAGTTTCAGAAGACCGACTATGTTCAAGACCTGAACAAGCTGTATCATGTACCATTTTTCTTCATGATCATTGCATCAAAAGAGAAAAAAAACCAACAACCTACCAGCACCCCCCCCACACACACAATATGTGGTGCGTGAACTCAGAAGTGTGCTCCTGAAGTAGGTAGGTAGAACCTTAAGTTTTCTGTTTTAGTTGCAGGGTAAGAAGAAATATTGAAATGAGGCAGCTTAAGCACCCAATTAAATGGGATACGCTATTAGTACTGTTAATGGGTATTAGTAAGGTGACTCTAGTTTGACCTTTCTTTGCGAGTTGGATGAGTAAAATACTTCCTGCTCCCAACATTCCAATGCTTATGGCACACATACTTATCTCTCTACTGAGATTTAAACATAGATTTTCTTCAGTTTAGCATGCCTTTCCCTCAGTGCATTCTGGTAGCTTGGTAGATTGTTAAACTGAAATTCAGTCAATTTAAAAAGAAAATCAGGACTAGTTTTAGAAATTACCCTTGCCCGAGAGTCTCCCTACTCCTTTTATGGGGTTTTCGGGGGGAAAAAAATTCTGTTTTTAATCTTTTCCAGTTATAGTAATCTTAGCTGCTACTTTTCAGACAGAGATATGATTTTTAAGCCAGTTGTGTCCCTTTATGTAGTAGTTGTCCTGTGTATGGTAAGGAAAAACAGGGAAGCAGACCTTTAGCAGACAAAATTCTTCCATGAGTTGATGACACCTTGGTCATCCTTGATTCTCAAACACCCAAGGGGCATACATGTAAAGACTCCAAACGCTTAAACAGATATGTATCTTTGCTTATGAGAACTGTCCTATTACAATAGTAACGTTATGGATGCGCATCTTTGCAGAATCATGCCCTTGTCTGCCCCACTATGTGAGAATCTTCAGAATAGGAACCACTTCGGCTTCCAAAAGTGAGACTCTAACATAGCAACAACAAGTCCTCTTTTTTGGAATCTTCAAATTTCTGAGTTCTTGGGCCCTAAAACTAAAGGTACATGGTTGGAGGCAAGGTACATAGATGATAGACACTCACTTTTCTGTGTAGATAAGCCCTAATTTGGGAAGTCCAGAATACGTAAACTTGTAAACCCATATACAGAGAGAAAAAAACCTACTTAGTATGACAATAACAATAGAAAAGTTCTTGCTCTGGGATGTTCAAGGATTTGCTGACTCTCACATTCTTTATGTACTTGTAAAATAGGAACAGGCAACAGGCAAAATGTCCCTGGAGCTGGCAGACCAAGAGTTGTATTTCTCCCATAACAAAGCTCCAGAAAAATATATTTTGACTTTTTTTTTTTTGACTAAGGGTCTGTTTTTGTTTTTTGCTTGCATAACAAGACAACTGCCTTCATGGTTTTTAAACCACCAGTTAGATTCTGATGTAGTTGTTTAAGAAAATACAAGGGAATTCTTGGATCAAAACATATACCACAATTGTCAACTTCTTAGAAAACATATAATAATGTACCCTTGTCAAGTAAGTAATGTGTGCCTAATAAACTGAAATATACATGATATATAACAGTGAAACTCAGCATACACATACATAAACACTTTTTACCCAAGAGCATTTTCTTTCTCTCATACAACGTTTAATCATGTTCCACGAGAACTTTTGTTTTAAATCAGATTTAAAATACTATGCTAAATAAATATTTTGTAAAATTAACAAAATTCCCATGGAAAACTCAGCATCAGGACAATGAGTGCTAGCCTTTACTTTGAATTTTCCTGGCTTGTGTCCTGTACAATAATATAAAAGCTTGAAGTAATTTCTACTATGGATGGTGAGGGAAAACGTTCCTTCACTGCACTCATTTTCTCAATATTTCAACATTCAGAATGAATTGAAAGGTTTTTGATGGGGAGAAAAAGAAAATTAAAAGCAACAAACTGTTTTCTAGACGTTTAAACCAGCAACGTTTTTAAAGTTGTAAAGCTGATATGCTGTAGCCAAAAAATAGCTATTAGGTATAGCCTGATATATGGGTTTGACAAAAAGAACAGTTTCTCTGAACATACATAACTGTGCAATGAAACGTCAGACAAAACCCTGTCAAATATATATAGCAGTATTGATGTATACAATGGAAGAATACTGTACTGTTCTGATACAATTACACTATAAAAATTACATAAGTAGTCAATAAACTAAAACTATAGAAGTACAGCTAAAGCACTTGTGCCCTAGGTTTACTTTTCCAACAAGCAACAGAACACAACAGCCTAATAGGGAGGTTTATTGCTTTGTTTATTTACATTCTCACACATCCCTGGCCCCCTCCACCACCTCCCACCGTTGTTCTTCTATTACAGGTGCAGGCCAGTGCTAAAGAGGACAAATGAGAGAAGATTGAGCAGTACACTACTGGGAAAAGGGGAGCTGTACCGTTTGGACAAGGAACTCTTAGAAGGTTAAGGAAATTATGAACCCATGATGTATGTGATCAAGCAGGAACTACGAGCAACAAGCAAATGTCTTCCACTAAGCAAGAAACTAGAAAACTCCAGCCGAGAAAGATCCCCCTTAAGGTCACGGGCACACTGCAATTCACATTAGGACCAAGAGCAACAAAAAATGGCAAAGGACAAATTCTTATCATGCACTTTTCTCAAAATTGTTGACCAACTTTCAAGCTTCTAAGCCTGATCATGATATGAGACGCTTGTTAAAGAGACTGCGACGGTTTTCAGCAAGGGTCGATACAAGTATAGTGTTCCCATGATTGTCATTCATTATGCCAGCCTATTGTTTGGGTCGTGTAACGACTATAGAGAGATGGTTAACCTGAAAGGTGGGGGAAAGGAGAGATTACATACAACTAAAGATAAGAAAAATGGGGGGAACGTGTCAGGTAACAGCCCTCGCTCTCCTGCAAAGGTAACTTACCTTGGTGATGATGAGAGGTTCCCCATGCTCTCTTCCTCCTTTTAAGGTGAAGCCCCAAGGAGCCCCTCCAGTCAGCAACACTTCCACCAATTTGTACCCATCCCCTCCCCTCTGCTCCACCATCATCATCATTATCTGCCCCTGATCCACAAACACTGCATTCAGCCGGGGATCTTTGTCTGGAAATCTCTCCGGTCCGCCTCTGAACTCCACGTTCTCCATGGCGCTGCCGAGCTGCTGCTTCTGCGGCTACTCTAGAGGCAGGTTCCTGCTCAAATGTCTCAGCTTCTTCCTAGCCGGATCCAGCGTGCTGCGGCTGACCTAGGAACCACATACCTAACAAGAGTTTCAAGCGTGGTCCCACGGGGGTGGGAGCGATCCACCCCTGCGCGCCGCCTCCTCCTCCTGATCCCGCTTGAATGTTGCAAGCGGGGAGGCCACAAGTGGCGGGGGAGAGCTGGGGGGGTTTGCGAAACTGCTCTGTGCCCAAACTTGTGGGCACCTGGCGGCCCCAAGGCAGGCAGGCAGCGTTCACCCTGGCACCGCAGTGGGCTTGTCCGCAGCTGGAGAGGGAGGAAGCAGCTGCGATCTCCCTCCTTCGGCTCCCCCCAAATACTGCAGAGCAGGGAGCAAAGTCACAGTGGGATCCGCAGCTCCCCCCTCTGGGGGCGGGCGGGTCCCCCGGGCGCTCACACACGCCGGGAGGGGGAGGACCCAGGCCAGGGGCCCGCACTGGGCCGGGTGGAGGGGCCGACAGGCGGGGCGAGGTGGGGCCAGACAAAGGCAGAGGCCGGGCAGCAGCGGGAGGGCAGCGCAGCGGCTCGCCCGGGCACGAAGCGAGGGGTCACCAGTGGCCCGCGGCGCCCTCGCCGCAGGCGCGAGTGGGAAGCGGGCAGCCGCCGGCACACAGGGGGCTGCTCCCCACCCCGGCCTGGGGTCTCATCCCCCCTCGGGCAGCCAGCCGTGACCGTGAGCAGCCCCCAGCGGCTGCACCCGCCGCGCTCCTGCCTGCTCAAGCGGCGGAGGGGGCGGCAGCTGCCCAGACCCTCACGCCTCTCCCCGCAGAGGCCAGGGAGCCAGCCCCGAGCCGGGGCGGGAAGGGTTAACTGCTTTGTGTGCAGGGTCGGGTCCGCAACCCCGGCCCCTGGCGGGCTGAGCCGGCTAGAGCAGCGGCTGGGGGCGGCGCTTCCGCTGGGTCTCGCTCTCGCCCCGGCTCTGTCCTCCCTGGAGCGCATCCCCTACCTGGCAGGCGGGAGGCGCCTCGGCTCTGGCCGCTGGCCCGACTCCTGCGCCCTCCCAGTCCCTCTAGCGGCAGCCGGCGAGACAGGCGGGCCGGGGGCTCAGTCCCGCTCCTGGTGTAGCCAGGCCACAAAATTCCCCTGGGCAACTCCCAGGAGAAGCAGGAGCTGGCCCCCACTTTGCCAGTGTCCGGGGGTAGCCCTGTTAGTCTGGAGCCACAAAAACAAGGCAGAGTCCGGTGGCAGCTTAGTGACGAACACATTTATTTGGGCATAAGCTTTTGTGGGTAAAAAACCACTTAACTTGCACCTGGAGAAGTAGGATTTTTTTACCCAGGAAAAGCTTATGCCCAAATAAATGTTAGTTTTTAAGGTGCCACCGGACTCCTCGCTTTGCAAGGGGCTGCATGCCCATAGACCTGCTGCACCCACCTGCCTTTCCCTACTGGCTTTAGCTACTTGCTCCAGGGGCCCAAGAGCCTATAGTTATGTGTATTGGGGCAGGAGCTAGGAGACCCAATCATGGAGCAGGGCTCCATTGGGCTGGGAGGGAAGGGCTGTCCATAAATTGCATAACACATTTTTGGTGATTTTCAAGACCCTCCCCCTTGTAACACTGACGCAAACAGTCCGTCATAGAGCCCACCCATTCCCCCTTATGCAGTACATAATTTATGGACAGCCCCTAGGCACTGGCCAAAATCAGCACAAAAAGACAGCACTTGCCCCAAAGACCTCACCATCTAAGAATTAGAGGAGGCAATGTCTGGTTACAGACAGATGGGGACAGTACAGGAAAACAATGAGACAATATTGGTCAATGCCCTAAGCAGCGGTCTCAGTTTTCTATAGGCATCACAGCAAAGGAGATTTGAGGGAGGAAAATAATATAGCAGAACGCAACATTCTTTACAAAAGTGGCCAAATATCATTTTATGGATAGGCAAGGCACTCTGTTTTCATGTTTTGTTAAATAAATTCCCTGGAACCTATTGGTGTTTGTTCAAAAAAAATTAAAGTTAGGTGAAAATTGGTGCATAAAATTAAATTAATAGTTTTCTGGGTAAATATTGGGAGACAGGAGCACAGGGAAAAAAGCAACAAATAGAGAAACGTAAGGGTACGTCTGCACAGCAAAAAAATATATAAAAGAATTCCATGGCAGTGAGTCTGAGAGCCTGGATCAACTGAGTTCTGAGGTGATGGGGAAAGGTCTCAGAGTTTGGGTTCCAGCCTGAACCCAAACGCCCAAATAGCTATTTTTAGCCCTGTAATGTGAGCCCTGCCAGTCCAAGTCAGTTGACCTGGGGTCTGAGCTTTGCTGCTGTGGGGTTGGGTTTTTTTAGCTGTGTAGTGTTACCCTAAGATTATTGAAAGTAAGAGCAGTTAAATGCCATAGTTTATTTGCACATGTCTATTTGTGTGTGCATATATAGTAGCTTCTGCTACATTGCCTTACTTTAGCAGACAGCCTAGCATTTACACTTAGACTAATTTATTATTAACATAAACACAATTTCCTAATGTAATGTATTGATTTTCTTAACATAATCAATATTTTTTGTCGAAAATTAAGGTGTAAATCAGTGGAAAACTAACAGCTTTTGTAAAATCTGGGAAATATTCTTTAAAAATAGGTAAAAACCAAAAAGAAAGAGCCTTGTAAGGAAACAGATGCAGAGTTTGGAACTTACCCAGTGTCACAAGTGAGTTGGGACTAGATCCATAAGGGGACTTAGGTATTGGAACGCTGAGCATCCCTACCGAATTAAGTCCCACAGTCTAGATAGGTGGAGGAATGCCTATTTTCCCCTTGCTTTATGGATTGCTTGGGGGCTTCTGGATGTAATCAGCATCCAGATGCCTAGAGTGAGACAACAGTGCACATACCCAGAGATAGGCTCTGAGACAACTTTTACAGCAAAAATTTAGGTGGTGAGTGAGCTTTGAGACCAACAGTGTTAGGCAGCAGCCAGGCAAGGGTATGGGGTTCGCAGTGGTGCCTAAAACTGAGATTCGGGTGCCTAAATCACCTAAATCACTGTAGGTGTTTATGATACTACTATACTAATCCATCTGATTATGTATTTATTTAATCATTCTCGCTGTTTTTATGATAAAGGCAGAGGCGGATTTACCATGAAACAAACAGTGCGGTGTCAGGGGGGCCCCAATGACAGGGGGCCCCCAAAATTCAGGACAAATCTCATCTGACAACCTGCAGGCTGCGCAGCAGGGCTCAGGCAGGCAGTCTGCCTGCATTCTGTGGCTGGTGGCCCCACATTGCTCCTGGAAGCGGCTGGCTGCTGGCACATCTCTGCATGCCCCTGATTAGGGGAGGCAGCTGCGCAGAGTGCCCCCACCTCAGGCAGTGCGCAGAGACCCGCTGCCCCCCACCCCCAAGGGGCGCGCGGTGATGTGCCAGCAGCAGCACAGCAGGACTAAGGTGACTTCTTGCCCACGCTGCCACTCTCCCTTCGCGTCACGCAGCTCCCGGAAGCAGCTGGCATGTCCCTGCAGCTCCTTGGGGGGGGTCTCCGTGCTTTGCCCCCACCCCAAGTGCCGACTCCACAGCTCCCATTGGCTGGAAACTATGGCCAATGGGAGCTGTGGTGGCGTTGCCTGCGGGCAGCAGCGCTCAAAGACCCCCTGACCTCCCAGCCTAGGAGCTACTGCCAGAGGGGTGTGCCGGTAGCTTTGGGAGCCACACTGCCCAAGTTAAATATTGCCCCCTCACCCGCTCCCACACCACAAGCCCTTGCCCCTGCCTCAGCCCAGAGCCCATACCCAACACCCAAACTACTTCCCAAAGCCAACCCCCGCACTCCCTCCTGTACCCCAACCCCCTGCTCCAATCATGGTACCTCACTTTATTTTCATTTACTTCCTATTACTTGCAATATAGGAGGAGGATGAAGAAAAAAAGAATGAAGGCGGAGGAGATAAGAGAGAATGATCTTTTTCTTGGCGGGGTCCCCAGGGGGCAGCCCCAAAAATGAAGCTGTGCACAGGACCCCACTAACTCTAAACCTCTCACTAGATAAAAGACATTTACTAACAAAAGTAGGATGTTGTCACCACTATGAAAGAGTTTAAGAACCTCTGTTCTGTGCACTGTGCATACCGAAACGGTAACATAGAAACTATAACTATAGCAGGATATAGATCAGTTACAGGAGACTTTAATAGAAAACAAATATACCAATTAATAGTGGAGCTCTCTAGAATGCAGATCTGTCAATTATTGTTCTAGTGAGCCTTTATGTGGGTGCTCAATTTGTTTATTTGTTTTTCTGTGGTTACCAGCTCAGAAATAAAGAAAAAACCTAGCTTCAATGACATTTTTCTGCTATCTTCTCTGTTAGTCTTAACACTGGAAAGCAAAGAATTTCCTGCCTTCGCCAAGAGACTCATATTTTAATTTCCTCATACATCTAAGTTTTATCTGCTAACCCAAATCAAGAGGGCATACAGCTTCAGCTGAACAGGAGTTGGCCTCTATGGCTATTGTTAGATCAGTCTGACTCAGTCCCACATCTCACATAATGCTCTGTAAAATCTCCTGCTCGCTATGGGTAGAAGCGCCAAAACTTGTTGGAGATTTTTACCAGTCCTCTTCCATTTGTTTGCATTACCATAGTGCCTACCAACCCTAGTCATGGAGCAGGACTCAGTTGTGCTTGGCACTGTACAAACCTAGGAGAAAAAGATGGACACTACTGGAGTTTACAATCTAACTAGAAAGAATCTTCAATTTGACCTCCTCCAAACCAGTACTTGATAACAAAGTCTTCATTCATCACAGTAACGTAATAATACCAAGACACCCAGTGAATCATCCTGTTTTCTCCCCAGGCAGTTTTGTCTTACAAATTTTGCTTGACTGAGTATAAAAGATCTTATTGATTTAAGGTAAAAGCGACAGATGCATCAGGATGTCAAAGTAATTTAGCAACTAAGTTTACAGAATCTCTCATACTAACGAGAGAAAGGATGCAGCTATCGCCAAATGTGATATATTATTTCCACTTAACACTATGTATACACACACAGCAAAATAGTAAGATATATTTGCCCTCTTAACTATAACAGTCATTACTTGCATTCACTATTGTAATAAACCTGTGCATCCAATCAGAGAAGGCGGCAGGCAGGAGAAAAGAAAGGTAAGGAGAACAAATGGTCTTTCCCCACATATTGATTCTCTGGATAATGTCATGGTCCCATTGACATCAATTCTAATATTCCCATTGATTTCGGTGAGGCTAGGATTTCATCCACTAGGACCAAGATTATTGCTGACTCTGGAGTCCACTGATAGCACATCACTTAATAATGATACCCAGTTCTTATAGGATTCTTTTCATTAGTAGATCTCAAAGTGCTTTACAAAGGAGGTTAGAATCACTATCCCATTTTATAGATGAGGATATCAAGGCATGCAGAGGTGAAGTGACTGGCCCAAGCTCATCCAACAGGCTAATAACAAAACTGGGAATAGAACCAGGTCTTCTGAGTCCCATGATGGATGTCTTGTTTGCTAAGTTACACTGCCTCTCTCTAATTGAGATTATTGAATATGCATACTGCATAGTGTTAATCATGGAATCATTGTCACACTACTCAAAACGATGATTGTGGTTGAGCAGAGAAACCTCACACCAGCAGAAAAAGGGATGAAGAGAGCCTGTAGGCCTAGGTGCCTTGCTATACCTACAGCCAATGCCAGACCTGGAGAGGGAAGAAAGACAACCTGGCTTGTTTAGGACTGGGAGAAAGGCTAGGCTGAGGTGGCTGGGCTGATCTGGCTGTGGGAAGAGAAAGGGAGAATATGGGATGACTTGAGTTTGGTGAGGGGCTGGCTGAACTGGAATCATGCTGAGTGCAGGTGTCCGACTCAAAACAGCGAGGCTGGTCTGCAGGATCAGACTGGCTGGAAGGCCCAGCACAAACAAAGCTGAAAATTGAAACTGACAATGAAAGAGGTAGCATGAGAGAGAAAGTTTCCTTGGACTGTGAAGGAGAAGCAGCAGGGAATGAGGAATGGTCTCAGCTCAGGAGAAAGAAAACAAGACTAGATAGATCAGGATTTAAAGAAGAAAGACTGCATAGGAATGAAAAAAACAAAAGCACAGTGGAAGTCAACATTTCATAATTGTCAGATTGATGACAGAAGATTTGAAAACAGATGTTAATCCCCTGAAAATTGCGGAATGATTAAAGTGAAGGGTTGGTGACATACAAAGAGCTAAAAGAATGCAGGTAGAATTGGCAGAATGTACAAATAAGGAGCAAGCTGAAAAACTTAAAACTGTAACCTTAGGGAAAACGGAAGTTACTTGCCAACTGCCTACATTCCTGCCAGAAGCCAGAAGGGTTGTATGGAGTGCTGCTAGGATCGTATAGGGAAGATGTTAGAAAGAGTAAGATAAAGATGAAGATAAAAGGTAAAGATAAAGTATTGTTTGTTAAATGCCTACTTAGAAGGAGAGAGGGAGAAAAACCAGCCATCTATGGTTGCATGCATGGCTCTTTAAAGGTGGGACACTTCCAGATAAGATAAAAATGGGGTATCAGTCTTTCTGGGTTAAATCATATATTCCCCCTCCCCCCTATGAAGTGTTATATTTGTTAAAGGTTTAGACATGCAGCAGCCATTTGTAAAGGAACAATGAAGTATAGAAAATATGGAGGAAATCGCTCATATGAGAACTGTGTAGAAGGAACAGAACCTAAATGCAGCAATTTCAGGGGAAAGCACAATGCAACATATAAAGGATGTGCCGTAGCAGAAAGAGCTATGGAAATACAACAGGTTAAAATCATTCAAAAAGTATCATATGTGGAGGCTAGCAAAAAGGTACCCACTGCAGAAAATAGAAAAAGAAAAAGTCTGAAGTAAGGAAAAAGATGTATAGGGCAGCAGAACTCATCTCTGGTCAGGGCTGAGGATTTACGGCATCTTGAAGATGGAGAAAAAAACCCTGAAAGGATTAAAATCATAGCAAAAGCAGCAGGGAAATATCTAAAGACAAACACTCTCTTGATAGACTGCATTCATGTGATTTTAAAGGAAGGCAATAATACAGCTTAAATAACATGGTCTTAATGATCTTTAGCTGGAATGTGCATAGTGTAATAATCATGGACAGGAATTTATGAAAGCCAGCACTGCAAGGGCGGGGGGCATGGGGAAGCCTGATGCAATGTGTGTGCAAGAAACATGGCTAATAAATAAACTTGTGTTCAGTCTTCCGGGATATGATAGCCCCTTGATCCCTCCAGAGTATGTCAGAAGAGGGTAGGTGGTCTGTATATTTATAGAAGAGGGACTCAGTTATGTCAAAATAGATGTGCAGAAACTCAATTTTGAATATAATGCGATTGATATTCCCACGCAGAACAAAATCACATATACGGCATTATAATATTATAATTCATGTACAAAATTAGTTATTTTATAATTGGAAAAGCTAGGTAATTTAAAAAAACATTAATAATTTGCAGAGATTTTAATAGTCACAATGAGCTATGGAGAAGTAAGAAAACTGACCTACATGGTAAATGCTTAGAACAATTTATTGATATGCATAACCTAGAAATATTGAATACAGGAACACCTACAGGATTTAATTCAGAGGATGGATCCTTTTCTCTTTTGCATTTGGGAATTGCAACAAATAATATAGTTAGCAAATGCAGCTGGGAAATTCATAAAGATGACAAAATGTGAATGAACTCTTCCCCAGAAATATTGAGTACCAAGGCAAAGGAAATGTCAAAAACACAGAAAGAGTTCCTAGCTGGAATTTTCAAAAAGCTGATTGGGGCCTTTTCAAGATTAAATGTGACGAATATCTATGCACAAGTGAAAACCTAGGAGAATTCGATGACAACATAATAAAAAGAATTACAATAGCAGCTGATCTGGCCATCTACAAAACATCAAATTGCCCCCAATTTATAAATCTGGTTCCCTGGTAGAATGAGGATTGCAAATTAACAATCAAGGAAAGAAATAAGGCATACAAGCAGGCAAAACACACAATGAATAGTAAAGACTTAATGATTTATAAAAGATGTAAAGCAGTGGCACAAAGATTATCATAAAGACAAAAAAAAGAAAGTTGGAGAAATGTCTGTGGAAAATTGAGCAAAGATTCAAAGCTTTCAGAAATGTATAAGCAAAGAATGAATGGAATTTGAAGTAAAAGTAAGTGTATACCTGATCTTATTGTAAACAATAAAATGGAGGTCTCCAACTAAGGAAATACAGCCATTTTAGCAAAAGAATTCCAAAAGGTCAGTAGTGACATGAATCAAAACAATCAGTGTCATGAGCAAAAAAGGAAAAGTATGAACTATTAAATGGCCGGGAAAAAAATACTGATGATGTGTTTAACAAAAATTGTCGTATTCTGGAGCTTATTGCAGCCATTAGAAAAAGGAATAACCCATCTCCAGGTAAAGATAATATAAGTAATGAAATGCTTTAACACTTGTCAGAAGGGCATCTTAAGATTCTGCTGTGGTTATATAATGCTATATGGGAAAAAGGACTGCTGCCAATAGAAAGGAAACAAGCATTGGTGATACCAATTAGGAAATCAGGTAAGGTACAAATGAGACCTGCTGCTTATAGTCCTGCTGCCCTCACATCATGTATAGGAAAAATGAAAAGTGTAAGACTAGTGGAATACTTGGAGAAAAATTATGTTATAACTGAGGTACAAAGTGGTTTCAGAAAAGGAAGATGCACTGTTGACGATAAGGCAAGACTAGAAATGGAGGTACAAAAAACCAGAAAGACTAAGAATCTTATTATAATAGTCTTCCTGAACGCTGAAAAAGCACATGACATGCTATGGGGGGAAGGGTTCCTATATAAACTAGCCAAAATTGGAATAAAAGGGAGAATTTTTTGGTGGATTAGGGACTTTTTTAACGTGGCAGAACTATACAAGTCAAAGTGGGAACAGCTTTATCAAAAACCTACATGTTTACAAATGGAATTCCACAGTGGAGTATTATCAGCCCTACTTTGTTTTCCATTATGATAAATGAACTCCCAGAGAGTGTGCAGACAGGGATAGGTATTTTCCTTTTTGCAGACCACTGTGCTGTATGGACTAAGCATAAAAAGCAAAGTAGTCATGCAAAAGCTAAATGAGGCACTCTAGAGAATTTCCAAGTGGGGAAATGACTGGGGATTTAAATTCTTACTTGCAAAAACTAAGATAATGTTTTTAACCAGGAAGAAGATCAAGAAAGACCGGGACTTATTTCTTTACGGTGAAAAAGTCAAGTAGTTCAAAAGTTTATGTTCTTAGGA
This sequence comes from Gopherus flavomarginatus, assembly GCF_025201925.1. NCBI lineage: Eukaryota > Metazoa > Chordata > Testudines > Testudinidae > Gopherus > Gopherus flavomarginatus. The sequence continues at coordinate 236,492,719 of NC_066617.1, forward strand.
GTAGTGTTTGATTATAAATTAACTTGGAAAGATCACAAATAGTGTAAAAATAGGGTGAATAACGTATGTGTACTTGGAAACAAATGGAGTGCCGATAAGAAGGTATTGATGATGATGTATAGAGCATTGATAGACCAGTTTTAGACTATGGATGCCAAGCTTTTGGTTCAGCCTCAAAGACAACTCTTGGAATTCCTTCAGGCACAAACTCTGAGATTGGCCTGTAGTACAATGATAATAACACCAGTGCTGTGTTTGCTGCCTCTGGAGAAGCACCTATAAATGTCAGGATGAAACTATTAGACCTAACCTTTCGGGCAAAGGTAAAAGGGAATAATGAAAATAGAAGTTCACAACAGTTTTATGAGCATTGATGGTTGCTTAGTGGACAAAATTATATGGATTGCTACAAACTTCCTCATACTATCAAGGTAAAAAAATGGGTAAAGGACTTCTGTAAAAAAGAAAAATGGAGAGAACTAAAACTTTTAAGTAATAGGAAATTAAATTACAGTTGAGCAACTATTCCCCCAGTTGTGGATTTTGAGTTGTATGAAAAAAACCAAGGGAAAAAAAACCACACACACACATTATGACTAAGCCCACATTTCAGTTACAGATATTTTTAGTAAAAGTCATGGACAGGTAACAGGCAGTAAACAAAAAGTCATGGCGCAGGACCTGTCCATGACTTGTACTGTATACCCCTAACTAAAACTTGGGCTGGAGGCTGCGGGTGCTTGGGGAGGTGGGCGCTCTGGGGTTGCCCTGGGTGCTGGGGAACATGACCTAGGCCGGGGCGGCTCTAGATATTTTGCCGCCCCAAGCAAGCAGGCAGGTTACCTTCAGCAGCTTGCCTGTGGAGGGTCCGCCGGTCCCACGGCTTCGGCGGACCTCCTGCAGGCGTGCTGGGGACTGGAGCTGCCCCTGGGCCTAGGACCCCTGCTGGTGATGGGGGACGGGCTGGTGGTGGCGCATGGCCCAAGACTCCCACTGGCGCTGGGGGGGGACGGGCAGTGGCGCATAGTCCAGGTTCTCCACTGGTGCTGGGGGGAGGCGGGGGGGAAGGCATTGGGATCCCTGCTGTTGTGCTAGGTGGGGGGGTTGGTGGGCTGGCAGGCTCTCTACCCAGCTCCGTGTGTCCCTGCACCTCCTAGGGGGAGGGACGGCCAGGAGGGTTATGCACACGGGCCCCGCCACGAGCTATGGCTGTGCAGTGCCCATTGGCCAGGAACCACAGCCAATGGGAGCTGAGGGTGCGGCGCCTGCAAGCAGGGATAGCGCACAGAGGCCCCTGGCCACTCCGCCTAGGTCAGGAGCTGCAGGGTCATGACAGCCTCTTCCTGGGAGCACTCCCCAGGTAAGCGCTGCCCTGCACCCCAGCCCAGCCCCGAACTCCTTCCTACACTCAAACTGCAGCTGCTGCTGCTGGTCCAGAGCCAGCCACACCAGCCACTGCAAAAGTCTTGGAGGTCACGGAAAGTCACAGAATCCGTGGCTTCTGTGACTCCCATGACAGATACACAGCCTTAATTATGACCAATGAAATTTCTGAATTTATTTGTGAAAAATGGGGCCAGCTTTGTCAAGACTGTACAGACAGATGAAAAGATGACAACATGAGTAGAGAGGGAACAGCCTTCTGTGTTCCCAGTCTTGGAATCTAGAAATCTCAAAAGCTATCAGATTATATGACTGTTCTGATGGCTGAACATATGGGGATAATGTTGGCACTAACCTGGATTAGAGATGTCTGACTGACTGTAGCAGTAATTTTATCTGATTCTTTTTCAGGCATTATGATAATCAGAACAGGGACTTCGGAAAGCAGAGATGAATTAGTAAGTGAAACAATGTTCCTAATTATGGAAATAATACAAGCAGGTATTTGTGTGAAAATAGCATGGATCTCGGGGCATATTGGAATACCTGGAATACCTGGAAATGAGATCATAGAATCATAGACTATCAGGGTTGGAAGGGACGTCAGGAGGTCATCTAGTCCAACTCCCTGCTCAAAGCAGGACCCATCCCCAAATGATGGCCAGCAAAGCAGCAAAACAAGCTCTAGAAAATGAGCAGATGAATATTAAGATACGTTTAAAGTAGATAAAAAATTTAAAAAGTGTGGCCATGCAGGAGTTTGTGAAGGAATGGCAAGAACTCTGGACTAAGGAAATGAAAGGATGAAGGTTTTATGATGTAGTCTCAGAAATCGAAGATAATTACTATGCTGTACAGTCATGATAGAAAAAGTGAAGTAGTCATTTTTAGAGTGTTAAGAGGTCATTGTGTCTTAAATGATAAGTTAACCGTATTCAAAAGACATACAGATGGGCTGTGTAATGTGTGCAGAACCAAAGAAACTTCTTGACCATGTGGCATTGTGGGCAATATTCAATGAAAAAAATGTTCCTTTATGAAAAATGGAGTCGGCTTGGAATCCAAGATTTTTTCCTTAAGGGACTAGTGAGAATGTCAGAACAACAGAATGCAGGGGAGTGGTGGGCGGTGGGGGGGGGTGGGTCTTGTTGCATTTCCTTCAGGATACTAGATTGAGTGAAAGGCTATAAACAAACAACAAATAAAACTTGGCTAGAAATGAATGAAGAAAGTGGTGGTCATGGCCTTGTATGATGAGGCTGCTGCACCAAAAAAACAAAGACAAAGATCAGGGCAGACTGGAGAAGAGGCAGGAGGTAGCTCTGCCTCTCTACATGAGGGGAGTCTCACTACGAGCCTGGAGCCCATGGATCAGCATCCATGTTATGCTTCCTGTCAGTGCCCAGCCTGCGCCAGGGAAGCTAACGATCCAACCAGTGGACCAAATTCAGTGATGAATCCTAGTCACATGCCACCTGGAGCATGTTGCATGTATGCTCAGAAGCCTGACAGACAGGGCAACCACCAGGGGAGAAGCACTGTGTTCCTGACTGAGTGAGAGAGACAGTTGAGGGGACTGGGAGCACCTAGCAGTGAGTGAACTTTACTGTTTCACCATAAGGGCACTGTGGGGATAGGCCCCCTCCATGCTTACATCCATGCTTACCCAGAGGGACCTGAAGCTATGGCAAGGTGCTGCAAAATGTCCACAAGAGGATACTGCTCCAGGTGAGACACCACAGACTGTTTGGACTATTGGGGCCATGTCCCAAATGGAAGGAACGTAGGTAGAAAGTAGCCCAGGGCAGTTGACTTAGACTCTCTGCCTGGCTCTGGGCTGGGAACCAGTGGACAGGAAAAGCCTGGGTCCCCCAGCACATCTGTTTAAGAGCTGAGGCCCAGATGTGGGTGGAGGAAAGAAGGTTCCCAGCCTAGGGTCAGGAACCAGACACCTCTACTCAGGGCCGGCTCTAGCCATTTTGCCGCCCCAAGCACGGCGGCACGCCGCGGGGGGCGCTCTGCCGCTCGCCAGTCCCACGGCTCCGGTGGACCTCCCCGCAGGTGTCCCTGCGGAGGGTCCATTGGTCCCGCGGCTCCGGTGGAGCATCCGCAGGCATTCCTGCGGGAGGTCCACCGTAGCTGCGGGACCAGCAGACCCTCCGCAGACATGCCTGCGGGAGGTCCACTGGAGCCGCCTGCCGCCCTCCCGGCAACCGGCAGAGCGTTCCCCACAGCATGCCGCCCGAAGCACTCGCTTGGCGTGCTGGGGCCTGGAGCCAGCCCTGCCTCTGCTGTCCGGTCAGCAAAGCAATGGGCTGGAAGTTAGGTGTGTTAATCACTAGGCTGCCCTCCAAGCACCCTATCACAGTGATCTGACTGACTGTAGCAACTAGAGAGGAGTTACACTCCTCTCTGTTGTAGAGACAGTCTTCCATGGTGTGATACTACACAAGATAAAAGAGACAGTGGATGCAATGCTTAGGGAAGAATGGGCTGACTTCCAGCTCAAGAGCTCCTGTGCAGTTCAGATAGTCACACTAGAGCCATCATAGAAGAATGTATAGAATGGCAGGCTCCCCATAGCATCAGTTTCATTGATTTTCAAAATGCATTTGATGGCCTGCATAAGCATATATTGTGGAATATTCCTTAATGTTACGGAATTCTAGTTAAAGTCATCAACATCATCAAGGCTATATACTGTGATGCAAGAAGTGCTATAAGGGAGAACAACCTGAGAAGTGAGTGGTTCACTATGGACACTGGCATGAAACAGGGCTGCATTCTATCTCCACTGTTTGGCATTGCCATGGACTGAATTATTAGCATCACAAACAGTGATCTAGCATAGGGAGATTGCAAAATAAGACCTAGACTTTGCTGATGATATCACACTATTGAGTGACACCCCAAAAAGCTTACAAACAAAGACAGACAGCTTGGCAAAGACAGCAGGCCAAGCAGGGCTCAAAATCACTTATACCAAAACAAACACCTTAGAAAACCAGATGTCAAGCAATAATATATTAGAAGACAAAAACATCAAGAAAGTAGAACAGTTCATTTACTTTGGCAGCACCATACTAGCCAACGGAGACCTCTAGAAAGAAGTGACATCCAGGATAGGAAAGGTATCCGCAGCATGCACTAAACTAAATGTATGGAAATCGAAGGTACACAGGACCAGAACAAAATTGAGAATTTTCAACTCAGATGTAATCTCAGTGCCAACCTACATTGCTCTACAGCCAAAATGCTTCTGAAATAAATGTAGTCCAACTTTACTAATTCCGGGTCACTGAGAACGAAAATGATGCTTAAAATTGTTGATTGGCTCTAGTTTTCAAGATATGCTATTGGGTCAGTATATACGACCCTTGACTTGGGAATGGCGGAGGATAAGTGAGTTATAAAGGGAAGGGATCTCAATTTAAACCAGAAATGACTAAAATACATCTTTGACTGGATCTATGAATAAATCTATAACTGGGTTTGGACAGTACTTGCTTTTTAGGCAAAACAATGAATGATGCAATCTGAAGCTGGTATTGTGTCATACATGATATTAATTGCATCATGTTATTCCTAGAAGTCATGGATGATGCAATCATAACGAAGCTTACATCACTCTGCTGAACAAATTGCCCTATATCAGCTCTAGAAATCATACAATACTCTCTTATTTGTCAGTGTTTGATTTTGCAAAGGGTCACATTTCTGTTTAGCCAAAGTGAGCAGAGATGCCTCGTACTTGTGTGAACTGTGCAGATAACTTCTGCTATGTTTGTGGTGAAGTGACTTTTGCATCACAAAAGCGCAGTATAACCACTCTGGTTAAGAAAGCCTATCACCTTTATTTTGGCTGCAAAATTGGAGATCAGGACAAGAGGTGGGCCCCACACATATGCTGCAACACTTGTGCAACAAATCTTCGCCAGTGGTTGGACAGGAAAAAGAAATCTATGCCTTTTGCAGTGCCAATGATTTGGAGAGAGCCAACAGATCATCCCAGCAATTGTTACTTCTGCATGGTGCCTCCAGTTGGGAAAGGTGTGTCAAGAAGAAAAAGTGGACTGTGCATTATCCAAACATTCCATCAGCTATACGCCCAGTACCCCACGGAGAAGGACTGCTGGTTCCTGATGCACCAGAATCATTCTCACTTGAGTTAGACGAAGAAGAGGAAGAGGATGAAACTTCTGGTCCTGAACCATCAATGTCACAGGACCCACATTTTCTCCCATCCTCCTCCTCTGAACCACACCTCATAACACAAGGTGAACTGAATGACCTTGTCAGGGATTTGGAACTACTCAAGAGTAAGGCAGAGCTGTTGGGCTCCAGACTACAGCAGTGGAATCTCCTGGCAGGCTATCAGGGCAAATGGAGCCCATCAATGCTTGCAGACTATTGCTGGATAGTGACAAGAGATGCTCCATTTAATGAATACAAGAGACAAGCCAAGAAGCGCCGAGTAGACACTGACTAGGACTAAACTATATACATAATAGTTTTTTACCTTTTGTTTCATAATAAATTTTATTTATATAACCCTTTTGCTGATTTTTAAAGTGTTACATAAACAGGACAGGTGAAATATTATCATGTAAAGCAACCATAAACACATGAAAAGACCTAGGTTTACAATTTATGATTAAAACTCTACTATCTACACAATATACCTAGACATCAAATGTAAAAACTTAAATATCTTAGAAACAGTAGCCAATCAGTTGTTTTAATTGTCATATTTGAATTCAGCACATCAAAATACATAATAAATACCACATTTTATCTCTGAAGCAGACGACTTCTCAAAAATTGTAGACCAGTGCTACAGCTTAAGAGCTGGAGATCTACTAAAATGTTAGATAGAAAACTAGATGCCTTGGAAAATAAGTGCCTATGAAAGACTCTGTACAATGGATGGAGAGAGATTATCACTAACAAAGAGATCTGAGCAAAATCACCAACTAACAGACTCCCATATGTCAAGTGGAAACCAACTGGTGTGAAGAAATGAGGGTGCCCAAGAGAAGCCTTAAGAAGAACCCTTAGCAAGAGACGGCAGAACAGTTGATCAGAAATATGCTTTTAATATAAAACTCTGTTTTATCCTAAATGAGGTGAAATCTCCAATAATAGGTCAATGCTTTTGTAAAGGCCTTCAGGGAATTTCCCACGAAAAGTTTCTGCCAGTTCATAATAGCTATACTCCTAGCTGTAATCATTCACTAGCCTTAGTGAAGAGCTAAATACAAAGTTAACAATAAGGGCCAGATTCTGATACCCTTATTCATATTGAATAGTATTTCATTCCACAAGTATGTACATTGATTTCAAGGGGACTACCTGACTAAGTCCCACTCAGTGACTACTTGAGTTCTACTTAGGGTGATCAGATGTCCCGATTTTATAGGGACAGTCCCAATATTTGGGACCTTTTTTTATATGGGGTCCTATTACCTCCCACCCCATCCTGATTTTTCATACTTGCTATCAGGTCACCCTAGTTCTACTCAGTGTGGATATGAGTGGCATAAATTGTTCCCACCTGCTTAGTTCTAGTCTTAGAAGCATTAAACTCTCTTCCTTTCACAGCATTCCTTCCATTTCTTTCCATATTGATGCTTGGGTGACCAGGTGTCTGGTTTTCAACTGGAACACCCGGTCAAAAAGCAACCATGGCGGCTCTGGTCAGAACTGCCAACCAGGCTGTTAAAAGTCCGGTTGGCGTTGCTAAGGCAGGCTAGTCGTCCTGGCTCCGCACTGCACCCCAGAATCATAGAATATCAGGGTTGGAAGGACCTCAGGAGGTCATCTAGTCCAACCCCCTGCTCAAAGCAGGGACAATCCCCAGACAGATTTTTGCCCCAAATCCCTAAATGGCCCCCTCAGAACCCTGGATTTAACAGGCCAATGCTCAAACCACTAAGAAGCGGCCAGCAGGTCCAGTTTCTAGGTGGGGGGTGGGGCACGGGGCTCCACATGCTGCCCCCACCCCAAGCACTGGCTCCACACTCCCATTGGCCAGGATCCACAGCCAATGGGAGCTGCAAGGGCAGTGCCAGCAGGTGAGAGCGGCATGCATGGCCGCCTGCCTCACCTCCGCCTAGGAGCTGGACCTACTGGCTGCTCCCTGGGCCCATCGCGGAGTCAGGACAGGAGGAAGCCTGCCTTAGCCCACCCGATGCCCCACTGATGGGGAGCCGCCAGATGTAAGACCATGCCCCAACCCCGAGCCCCAAAAACCTACCTCAGCACTGAGCCCCCCAAACCTGGAGCCCCCTTCTGCACCCCAAACACCTCACCTCTGGCCCCACTCCATAGCCCACACCCCAGCCTAGAGCCTGTACACCCACCCATGCCCTAAACCTATGCTCCAGCCCAAAGCCCCCTGCCATTCCTTGAACTGCTCATCCCCAGGCCCACCCCAGAGCCCACACCCCAGCCAGTGCCCTCTCCCCCCCCCACTTCGCAACCTCCTGCCCCATCCCAGAGCCCCTTTCCACACCCTCATAGAATCGTAGACTTTAAGGTCAGAAAGGACCATTATGATTGTCTAGTCTGACCTCCTGCGCAACACAGGACACAGAATCTCACCCACCCACTCCTGTATCAAATCCCTAATCTATGTCTGAGCTATTGAAGTCCTCAAATCATGGTTTAAAGATTTTAAGGTGCAGAGAATCCTCCAGCAAGTGACCCATGCCTCACGCTGCAGAGGAATGTGAAACCCCGCCAGGGCCTCTGCCAGTCTGCCCTGGAGGAAAATTCCTTCCCGATCCCAATGATCAGCTAAACCGTGAGCATGTGGGAAAGACTCACCAGCCAGATACCCAGGAAAGAATTCTCTGTAGTAACTCAGATCCCACCCCATATAACATCCCATCACAGACCATTGGGCCTATTTACTACTAATAGTCAAAGATCAATTAATTGCCAAAAATAGGCTATCCCATTATACCATCCCCTCCATAAACCTCCTGTACCCAAACCCCTCATCCCCGGCCCCACCCCAGAGCCCTCACCCCAGCCGGAGCCCTCACCCCCTCCTGCACTCCAAATGCCTGTTCCAGCCCAGAGTCCACTCCCACACCCTGAACCCCTCTGCTGTACCCCCTAGTCTGGATCCCCCCTGTACCCCAAACCCCTCATCCCTGGCCCCACCCCAGAGCCCACACCCCCAGCCTGAGCTCTCAGCCCCCTCCTGCACCCCAAGCCCCTGCCCAACCCCAGAGCCCCCTCCCATACCCTGAACCCCTCTGCTCCACCACCCACCTGGAACCCCTTCCTGCACCCCAAACCCCTCATCCCCAGCCTCACTCCAGAGTCTGCAAAGAAAGTGGCCAGAGCCCAGTGAAAGTGAGTGAGGTTGGGGAGAATAAGCCACCGAGGGAGGAGGAATATAATGAGCGGGGAGGCAGGGACTCAGGGAAGAGACGAGCTAGGGTATTTGGCTTTGTGCAATTAGAAAGTTGGCAACTCTAATTGATGCTTGAAACTTCAGTAAGTTAGACTGTGAAGTTTTGTTCTTTTGAACTTACTAAACCTTGAATTTTTCTGCTGTATCGGCTGTTGTAGCTGACCACTTGTCACAGCAGAACTGTGTTTAAAATTCTCTAAGGTGGGGCTCTGCTCAAACTTTATTGATTATATTTTACTGTAGAGGGGCAGCTTATCTAGGCCTCATTGAGTTTATATGGGTATAGTCTCCTGTGCTTCCACACCCCCAGGATGCTTGGAGAAGGGGGAGTTTGTCAGGGGCAGGCCCCCAGTCTCCTGGCCAAGTCCTACTCACAGTCCTGGTCTTCGCCTTGCAAATGGCTCTGCTTCAGCAGCCAGGTACCACCAAACCAAGCACATTTGGGGTGGCACAATTCTAGGGGCTGCACAATTCTAGGGGCAACACTTGCGCTCTCAGTTTGGGGAAGGGGTTTTGTTTTTGTTTTTTTTTGCCTCGGCAGTTGTGCTCTCAGATTTTTTTTTTATTTTATTTTTTTTGGTTGGGGCTGCAAAAAACCTAGAGCCAGCCCTGTCAGCAGCTACTGCCTATCTGCCTTCTTGCAGCCAATCTATCCTTTTCTCTTTCTCCCCACCTGACTGCCAGAGCTCCCTTTTAAATAGCTCCTCCACAGGGAGCATTCCCAGCAGCTGCTGAGGGCTGGGGCTTTCTTGGCCCAACACTCTTCCATCACTCCTTTAACCTTAGTGTGAGGTCTCTAAACCCTATCACAGCTACCTGCAGGATGGCTAGAGTAGTGGTTCCCAATCAGTAGTCCATGGACATTTGCTGTGATGCACAAAAAGCTGTCTGGTCACATAATGCTGGATGTTCTTGTTTCCTGCTGCTAAAATTACACAAAAAAAAGAAGCTCAAGTCACAGTTCAGAGTTTGAGGATGATATAACTTATTAGACCTATAGACACAGAAGAATAAAATGAACCTGAACCAGATTGGCAACATTTGGGCCTAATTAAAAAAAGATTGAATTTCAAACACACTGAGCATAGAGACTCTTTATGTGGTTGTGGAATAGAGGAAAGCAGGCAATCGGACAAAGGAAGGGGTCTCTGTCATTGGAGCATGCTTGTACTCTGACAGTGGTCAAATTTGTACCTACTATTACTCCAATGAAGTCAGTGAAGTTACACCATGAATTTGGCCCACGATGTCTGGCTATCTAGCTATCTGTATCTATGGCACTTCCTGTATTAGGAGCCTTTGTCAAACCAGGCTAGAAGCAAACAGACTCTCTTCACTATATTTAAGTCCAACGATTATGGGCTAACTGCTACCCCCAGTTAAGGTGGCCATTGTAGCTAAGATAAGAAGGGAAGCTGACACAAAATATGTATCTTGATGAGGGGCATGCGGTGGAGGGTGGGTTATGCTTTGGAGTAGATTTAAAAAGAATAGCTAATGTTTAAGAATAGGATGCCGCCATTGTGACTGGAGAGGCCAAAATGCTCATGGAGCATCTGTTAATAGGCAGCCTGCAAAGCTTATTTCCTGTTGGACTTTGCTCTCATTTACTCAATTTCTTGCTAGTTATCTCAAACCCGACCTTCCCTTTTTTTGCCTATCAGCACTATGCAAATACTTCTCTCAATGGAATCTTTAGATAGTCACGGTTCTCTCATTACGAGCTGCTCTTCTGCTCACCACCCACATAGGACAGTCACACAAAACAAGTGTTGTGGCCAAATTAAAGTAATAGGATATAGTATCTTATGGGAGTGAATCCAAGCATACACACAAGTGCAGGGCTAGTGTTTTTTACTTGCAGAGCTCCAACACTCTACTCAACTTTTTCAAGTGCATGCACCAGACTAAGATATAGCAGTGCCGTGGTTTTCAGGATGGTGGACACCTCATTACACAGGTCACCTGAAATTAATTATGTTTTATGATTCACTCTTACCACACTGAAAATTATTTCCTCTGTTATTTATGGACTCCTAAAGCCTAGGTTTCAACAGTTTTAGTGTGGAAATGGTGAAATCCACCCCAATGACGAGGGCCTCCATGGGTATTCTACAAAAATATGCACCTGCAGTTGGCCCGTGCCAGTCAACTCAGGGTCATGGGGCTATTTCATTGCTGGGTAGACTTTCAGACTCAGGTTGGAGCCTGAGCTCTGAGACTCTCCCACCTGACAAGGTCCTAGAGCCCAGGGTCCAGCCCAATCCCAGAAGGCTACACAGCAAAGAAACAGCCCTGCAACCCCAGCCCGAGTCAGCTGGCATGGGCCAGTTGCAGGTTTTTCTTTGTTGTGTAAACATACCCCTTAATTCCCTCCACACGCTAATTGAGTCACATGGCATGTCAGGGTTTTAATATCTGTGCAGCTGCATGAGATGGCCTCTTTGCCTCATGTGTGCTGAGATTAGGCATCTCTGTATTGGCAGTCCACAAACTGGTACAGAGGATGGCAATGGAAAAATAATGGCGCTAGCTAAGGGAAAAGGGCCACAAAACCAATCTTTATAGACTCATAGACTTTAAGGTCAGAAGGGACCATTATGATCATCTAGTCTGACCTTCTTCACAATGCATGCCTCAGAATCTCACCCATCCACTTCGTAACAAACCCCTAACCTATGTCTGAGTTATTGAAGTCCTCAAATTGTGGTTTGAAGACCTCAAGCTACAGAGAATCCTCCAGCAAGTGACCCGTGCCCCATGCTGCAAAGGAAGGCGAAAAAGCTTCAGGGCCTCTGCCAATCTGCCCTGGAGGAAATTCCTTCCCGACTCCAAATATGGTGATCAGTTAAACCCTGAGCAAGTGTGTATGAAGTGCCATCAGTACAAACACTCCTTTCTATTGCCATGGAGAGGATATGGTTGCCATCCCAGCCCATAAACAGAAGCCTAGACCTCAGATTGGAGGATGGATTTTTGTTTCCCCAATTCCTACACATTTCGCCCACCTGATCATTTAGATGCATAAGAGGACACATGCACATTCACCTGAGGCGTGTAAAAGCATACACATTTCATGCATTTATGCACCTCCAATTTTTAAAAAAAATGTAGTTCCTTATTTTTATGTGGAGACAAATTTATCCTGCTTCTCTTAGGTAACTGTCTAGCAAAGTGTGGTACATAATCCTCAAAGGGATGGTGGGGTTGGGCGGTGTTGGGGAATATGGCTAGACCTCTTAATTGTTCTCCAAAGTCTCTGTTTTATTTATTTATTTTTAAAGTGATTCTCTAGCTGTTATAATTGTGAAGAATACATTCACAATGTGAAACGACTTAAATGCTGCACTTCCTAAGTTTGCAGAGTGCCTGAAACAATCGCTCTGAGGTACAAACTATCTCATTCATTTAGTGGGTGCTAATGGGGATACCAGTTATGATACCTTAAAATCAGAATTGTTAAGTAAGGAGAAGTAATATCATATTGTGAAGGTGTACACTAGGGCTTCCCAAAGTGCATGTTTGTGGGGGGAAACGTGATGGGGTATGTGCCCCACACCGGCCCTGAAGAGGTTAATGTGGACCCAAGAGTCTAATTAACATACCTGAAAGCACCTGTGAGAGGGGGAAAGCCAGGCTTAATTGATAATAGAGCCCAGCTGAGGAAGGGATGGATGGTGATTATAAAGCCAGGAAGTTTATAGCAGAAAGGAGCTGATGACACTGAGAATTTCAATGCTAATGTTACAAAGGGATTGATAGCTTCATCAGCTACTGTAGTCACACCTAGGATTTTCAGGTATCCTGAAACTATGGTGGAATGAGGAGTGCAAAGTGACAGTTAAATAAAGGAACAAAGCCTATAAAAAAGCAAATATATATATTATATATATATTTATATATATGTAAAACTGTAAAAATAGTAAGGCAATAGCACAAAGAATTATTTAAAAAATCAAAGAAAGGAAGTTGTAGCAAGTGCTGTGGGCAGGTAAACAAAGACTCCAAAACATCAGAAATATACAGGCAAATTAGAAGAATGAATGGAATTCAGATTAAGACGCACATCCCAGGTCTTATACGGACTGACAACATCCTTAGAAGTTCTGATAATGAGAAAGCAGAAGTTTTAGCAGAAACTTTTCAAGGGCTGAGTAATGAAGAAACCAAAGTGAAGTTTTCCAGTGATTAAAAGACAATTCATTGAAGAGAATCAATGATGTAGTTGGGAGTAAAGATGAAGATGCTATACTGAATGAATGGTTTTGTATGTAAGAACTTGAGAAAGCTATTGATATCAGCAAGAATACATCCCCAGGTAATGATGTTATATGTAACAAAGTTTAAATATCTCTCTGAAAGCAATTTGAGGGGTGTCTTGGAATTATTGAACATATATGGGGAAAAGGAGTGATACTTTATAGACTCATAGACTCATAGACTTTAAGGTCAGAAGGGCGGAAACATAAAATAGTAATGCAATATGAAAACCAGACCAACTATCCACAAAAGTGAATACCTACAGGAAGCCAATTGTCTTCATGTCCTTTTTGGGTACAATTATGGTGAGAATGGTGAATGAAAGATTGATTTCCTTTGTGGAAAGCAATGGCATTATAGTTAAGGTGCAGAGTGGTTTTAGGAGAGGAAGATGCACCATTGATAACATTGTTAAATTAGAAACTGAAATAGAAAAAGTACGAGGCACAAAGGTTTCATGATAGCTCTTTCTTGATGTTGAAAAGGCATATGACATGTTCTGGAGGGAAGGCCTTTGGTACAAAAGAGTTGCATTAGGGACAAGAGAAAGAATGTATGGGTGGATTAGAGACTTTTTGAGTAAAAGGACCATGCTGGTCAGAATTGGGAGGATTATGTCAAATACATATAATATTAAAAATGATACACCACAGGAAAGTGTTATCAGCCCGACCTTATTTAATATTATGATAAATGATTTCCCAATACAAATAAGTGCTGGGGTAGGTTCACTCTATTCATAGATGATTGTGCTCTGTGGGTTAGGAACAGGAATATTGAAGTGGCAGAAAAGAGAATCAACAGAGCTTTAGGAAAGACCTCTGCCTGGGGAAATACATGGGGTTTCAAGTTTTCCATTGTTAAAACCAGAGGATTGATCTTTGCAAAAAGGAAAGTTACAAATGAATGTAAACTGTATCTGTATGGAGAACAGATATAGTTAAACGGTTCAAATTCTTAGAGTAATATTTGATACTAAATTATGTTGGAAAGATCATATAAACCATATTAAAGATAAATGTACAGGAAGGATTAACCTATTTAAAAGGCTTACTGGGACTAATTGTAGGGTGGATAAGAAAACACTGCTGATGGTACACAGAGCCTTAATCAGACCAGTTACTGTCTATGGCTGCCAAGCTTTTGGGTCATCATGAAATTCTGAACTTAAAAAATTAGATTTAATACAAGGCCAGGCACTATGAGTTGTGTGTGGTACATTTATTACAACACCTATATGCACACTGCAGGTAGCTTCTAGTGAAATGCCAGTTACACTATGAATGAAACTACTGAACTTAACTTTCTGAGCCAAAGTTAATAACAACTGCAATGACGAAAGTACCAAACAAACTTATGAGGATTTGGTGGAATTTGATAGGCCAACTACAGCACACTATATTGGAACTGCACATGCCGTTTGACTTAAAGTGTGGATGTAGGAGTTGAAGTACAAGGAAAAGCTGAATGAAGTCAAAACGTTCAGTCATGAGGAAATTAGTTATGGATGGAAAGTTGCATGTCCAAATGTGAAATTAGATTTATTTTATAAATTTAAGGGGGAAAAAGAGACCGTAGGTATTAAAAATGAAGTATACCAGTATATATATGAAAAGTGGAGTCAATCTTGTCAAATATATACAGATGGGTCCAAAAAAATAAAAGAAAAAGGAAAACAGGCAGAATAAGGATGGCATATTGTGTACCAAAATTAGGAATTAATATATCTAGGGCCTGGTCTACACTACGCATTTAAACTGAATTTAGCAGCGTTAAACCGATTTAACCCAGCACCTGTCCACACAACGAGGCCCTTTATATCGATATAAAGGGCTCTTTAAACTGGTTTCTGTACTCTTCCCTGACGAGAGAAGTAGCGCTGAAATCAGTATTGCCATGTTGGATTAGGGTTAGCATGGCCACAAATCAACGGTATTGGCCTCCGGGCGGTATCCCACAGTGCACCACTGTGACCGCTCTGAAAAGCAATCTGAACTCGGATGCACTGGCCAGGTAGACAGGAAAAGCCCTGCGAACTTTTGAATTGCATCTCCTGTTTGCCCAGTGTGGCGCTCTGATCAGCACAGGTAGCCATGCAGTCCCAAATCCAAAAAGAGCTCCAGCATGGACCGTACGGGAGATACTGGATCTGATCGCTGCATGGGGAGGCAAATCTGTTCTATCAGAGCTCCATTACAGAAGACGAAATGCCAAAGCATTTGAAAAAAATCTCTGGGCTATGATACAGAGTCCACAGCACAGTGCTGTGTGACAAGCATAATGGAAAGCCAAAGAATCAAATGGACGCTCATGGAAGGAGGGAAGGGGTACCAAGAACTCCAGCTATCCCACAGTCCCCGCAGTCTCCAAAAAGTATTTGCATTCTTGGCTGAGCTCCCAATGCCTGTAGGGTCAAACACATTGTCCGGGGTGGTTCAGGGTATATCTCGTCAATTTACTCCCCCTCCCCCCATGAAAGAAAAGGGAAAAAAATCATTTCTTGACTTTTTTTTCAGTGTCACTGTATGTCTACTGCATGCTGCTGGTAGACGCGGTGCTGCAGCACTGAACAGCAGCATCCTCTCCCCTCCCTACCCCGATGGCAGACGGTACAGTGCAGAAAGACTAGTAGCTGTCCTCGTCATCATCCCATGAGTGCTCCTGGAGGGCCTCAGGTGAGGTCTGCCGGGGGTGCCTGGGTAAAAATAGGAGTGACTCCCGGTCATTCCCAGCAGTTGGTACAGAATGGCTGGTAACCGACTTCATCATAGCAACTGGGGGCTGAGCTCCATCAGCCCCCCCCTTCATGTCTAAAGAAAAGATTCTGTACTGCCTGGACTATCATAGCAGCGGGATGCTGGGCTCCTCTCCCCTGCACTGTTTAATGTCCTGCCTGGACTATCATGGCAGCTGGAGGCTGCCTTCTCCTCATTTTATCTCACTAAAAAGTCAGTGTTTCTTATTCCTGCATTCTTTATTACTTCATCACACAAATGGGGGGGACACTCCAATGGTAGTCCAGGAGGGTTGGGGGAGGAGGGAAGCAACAGGTGGGGTTGTTGCAGGGGCATCCCCCAGAATGGCATGCAGCTAATCATTTCTGCGGGATCTGACATGGAGCGGCTGTGCTCTCTGGCACACTGGTTCTCTAGTACACTTGTCCCATATTCTAGGCAGGACTGACTCTATTTTTAGATACAACATAAAGGAGGAAATGACCCAGGGAGTCATACCCATTTTTGTCTTTGCGCCCTCGGCCAACCTCAGTGAAGGCCAGCCAGGAGCACCCATGACAGCAGCAGACGGTACAGAACGACTGATAACTGTCATCTCATCGCCAATTTACAATGGCATGGCAGACGGTACAGAACGACTGATAACCGTCTCTGCTATCTTGCAAAGGCAAATGAATGCTGCTGTGTAGCACTACAGTACCACCTCTGTCACCAGCATCCAGTACACATACGGTGACAGTGACAGAAGGCAAAAAACGGGCTCCATGGTTGCCATGCTATGGCGTCTGCCAGGGCAATCCAGGGAAGAAGGGCACTAAATGATTGTCTGCTGTTGCTTTCACGGAGGAAGGAATGAGTGACGACATTTACCCAGAATCATCTGCGACACTGTTTTTGCATCATCATGCATTGGGATCTCAACCCAGAATTCCAATGGCGGGGGAGACTGCGGGAACTATGGGATAGCTACGGGATAGCTACCCACAGTGCAACGCTCCAGAAATCGACGCTAGCCTTGGTAAATGGACGCACACCACCAAATTAATGTGCTTAGTGTGGTTGCGTGCACTCGACTTTATACAATCTGTTTTACAAAACCGGTTTATGTAAAATCGGAATACTCCCATAGCGTAGATGTACCCTAAAAGACATCTGCTTTTGTAGTGGTAATATTAACAGCTGAACTCGTAGCACCAATGCTGACATTAAATTGGATCTGGGATCTACACCCAGCAGCAGTGGTCATTTTTCAGATTCATTATCAGGCCTTATGGTGACATAATATTGTACAGATGGGGTTACAAAGTAGCAGTAGCTTGGATCCCAGCACATATCAGGATAATGGAATGAAATGGCACACAAAGCAGCTAAAAACACTATAAGAAATGGAAGGACTGATATAGAAATATTGTTGAGTGAACAGGAATTCAAATGCCTAATGTAGAAAAATTTAAAAAGAGGAACAGTAAAAAAATTGGATTAAAGAAGAAAGATGAAGGCTTTTTGTTGTTGTTGTTTTTGAAGTTGTGCCCTAGAGTTGAGGATAATGACACACTTCAGGGCCTGGATAGGACTAAGGAAGTGGTTTTGTTTAGGCTACCCAGTGGCCATGGTGGCATAAACAAAA
Source organism: Gopherus flavomarginatus (assembly GCF_025201925.1). Lineage (NCBI taxonomy): Eukaryota > Metazoa > Chordata > Testudines > Testudinidae > Gopherus > Gopherus flavomarginatus. The sequence continues at coordinate 236,510,150 of NC_066617.1, forward strand.
ATCTTTTTTGAATAAAAATACCCCGCAAAGATGGACTATGTGCACTCTGTAAGGTGAAAGAAACACTTGATCCCCTTTTATGGGTATGCAAAGGCTTTGCTAAAGTAAGGGGAAAGTTTCCTGAGGAATTCAAATGTCTTGAATTATGTTATTTAGTAAAACTATCAGGAAGATGGGGTAGCATTACAGAGTCAATGTTACATTACTTGAAGGACACAGTGGAGTGAAAGAATATAAGCCGTTAAATATCTAGGAATGATAATTGATGGTAGCTATATATGTTCACTCAAGTCTGCTTCACTATTAAAAATAACAAAAGAAAAGACAGAAAGAAAGGGGCTGCAGGGAGAGAGCCTGCAGTCAGCCTCTTGGGGATAGAAGAGGTAGGAAGTGGTCAGGGAGGCTGCAAGGCATCTGAGGGAGTAAACCTTGGCTGTCAGCTGCAGTGGGCTGGAACCCCGAGAAAAGGAAAGGCTTGGGTTCCCCTACCAGCCATCAAGGAAGATAGAGTGAAGCCCCGTGAAGTAAGAGGTGTCAGGACAATCAAACCCAGAGACAGATGGAAGACCTGCTGTAAGGTCATTGGACTATAGTTTGGTTGAACTCTGTATTATCCTAGAAAGGGCAGACTAAAGTATGATATGGCAGAAGGCCAATTTGTGGAAAGACACACCACAGCAGCGACTTAGCAACTGTTGGCGCTGGGCACCATACAGGAGGCTGCTGCTGCTATGCTATGCCTAGTCAAGAGGAAGAGCTCCAACGGTGAGATAAACATTTCAAGGGGGTTGGTGGTTAAGGGCTAGCTGGGTTATGTGGAAGATGTATACATTTAGATGTGTAGGCCTTTAGCATCACAGGGCAGGCCTACAGGGAGGAGTGCAGTTGGTCTGGTTTTTCTGAAGGGAGACTCAGCTTTCATAAGTTTGGGAAATGCTGTTTCAGGTAATGAGCCCAAGGCGGAGGAGAGGGAGAGAGAGAGAGAGAGAGAGAGAGAGAGCAGGGAATCAATTGAAGAAAACATCAGCTTTAATATTTATAAGTTAATAATGGTCTTTATGGAGCAGCCTTGAGTGCTGGCAAAGATGCTATGAATAATGTATAAAAAGATCAAGTAAGGAAGGTGCTCCTTTCACATTTTCTTTTTACACTAGTCCCTGACATTGTGGGTCCCTTCAGTAGATATTTTAATTATGGTTTGCTTTGCACGCACACACATAAACCATGCTGCACTCATTAATAGTCAAGGGCATTCTCCTCACATCTATATGTTTTAGAAGCATCTTTATTCTCCTTTGGGACCTGGACATCCAATATTTCAGCTTAATGCTGAAGGTGGACTGAACTGAAGGTTGGCTTTTCAGGTCCCAAAAGAAAATAAGGAGTGATTTCTGAAATATATGTATGAAGAGACTGTGCTTTCAAGGAGCACACAATGGCGGATTAACGACTGGGCCAACAGGTCTGGTGCCCAGGGCCCCCCAAAAAGTGTAATCCACCTGTTGAAGCACAGTTTCTCCACTTCCATATACAGCTGTAAATGCATAAAACAAAACTGGGATTTTGAGTGTCATGCAATGTCCCAGTTATACTTTATAAAGTTATTCTAATGCCCTATTTATACTAATTTGCTTTTTGCCATGCAATTTATGTAGTGTCCTGCTTCTCTGCTTGCTACGGTATCTCTCTATGGTCTCACAATAGCATATGCCTAGTTATGACACTGCTAAGGTGCAAAAAGAAGAGATGCATTTCATGTTTATGGGGCTGATCCAGCATCATCAAATCTAATGGGAGTTTTCAGTGAGAATAGGATCAAGCCATTGGTGCTGGAACTAGGGTGCTGGGGGTGCTGCCTCACCCCCTGGCTTGACGTGGTTTTCATCATACACAGGGGTTACAGTTTGGTTCAGTGGCTCTCAGCACCCCCACTAAAAATTGTTCCACCACCCCGGATCAAGCCATGCAACAATACCTCACTTTTACTGGCACACCACATGTTATAGGCAAAAACACCTCTCTGTTTACTTACACTCTCTGCTTTCCCTTTTCTGCCTTTTTCCCCTTAGGCTCCTAACTCTTAAACCCTTATCTTCATAAACATAACAGCCCAAATTATTCTCTGGCGTAACATCACTGAGCCTGATTCTCTGGCCTGCTCTGGCCCCTCCTCTGCACGTCTAGATTGGTTCATGGAGCTCAGAAACTGGCTAGATCTTGCCAGCTGAAAATTTCCCTGGGATTATGGGGGGCCCAGAATTCTGGCAGATCTGTGTCCCAGCTTGACTTAACCACTCCTGTGTAAAGGCATCTTTGCATGTGTCCTGGCACCTATCCATATACCGGGTGAGTCACTTCATTTTCTTTTTGAATCAGATGTGCCATATGTGTCCTGCCTCCAACAGGAAGAATTCAGTGGAGAAATCATTTACTCCATTTAGAAGTAATAGTTTGATTGAATTAAATCCTTGCATAAGTATAACTGGGTTTATAGAAGAATTAGAGAAGTTCATGAGGGATTGGTCCATCAATGACCATTAGCCAGGATGGGTAGGGACACAATCCTTTGTTGTGGGGATCTCTAAACCAAGGACTGCTAGAAGCAGGGACTGGATGACAGGGGATGGTTCACTGGATAAATTGCCCTGTTCTGTTCACTCCCTCTGAAACAGGCCACTGTTTGAAATCAGGATACTTGGCTAGATGGACCATTGGTCTGGCCACATATGGCCATTCTTGTGTCCTTGAGGGTAGTGGGAGAGAGGCTGTGAGGAAGTTTTGGGGCTGGTTCCTACTCTTCGCCCTGACAGCACACACTGCCTGGACGCCTCTGCACACACAGCCTCAGGGAGGGCAGAAGCAAGGGCCAGAGAGCAGAGTGGCTGCATACAGCACTGCTCCTCTGCTGCGGTAAACTCTGGGATACATCTGGAGGACTTCTGGGACCCAAGTCAAGCCATGGCAGCTTGCACACAGGAAAGTAATAGGGCTCGGAACTTAAGTCACAGCTTAACATGGACTCGGACCCTTTAGTCCTGCAGGGTTCTGGGACCCTGGTTCTGAGCCCTAGGTTAGCACAATTGGTGTGTGAATGCAGGGGAGGTTTAGTTGAGCCTTACATTGCTGTGTAGACATACCCTAAGCCTTCTGAATCTCAGCCCAGGCACTGTCCCTGGCTGGGATATCTTGGTACATCCTTGGGGTGCAGATCCTATGTCTAGTACTCCCTTCTTAAAGCTGAGATCCCCAAGCTCCAAGCGTCTAGCTCCTGTGATTAGTACTGACCTCTCAGACTTAAGCTTAGGCACACCATCCCCCAGAACTCTGTCCACATCCACATGCTGTGGATTTAGCGTTTAACTCTTCAGGAGCACATGACAGTGAAAGCAAACAGACACACAGACTTTGCACAAGATTCTTAACACAATTAGTTTTTACTCAGCATGAGAGAGATAGATCTAGACAAAATAATGCACCACAGCAAGTTTCCCTGCCCCAGTTTCCTCTTCACTCTGGATACCACTTTGGTCTTGGTCAGAGCCCTAGGTGGTATCCAGGATCCGTCTCCTACTACTCATGGCTTCTCTTCATATGCATGGAGCCTTGCTCCTCTCTCTAGGTCAGCTAGCTTTCTCTGACCTTGGCTGGTCCCACAGTTAAACAGGATATCCTGATACAAAACATGCCCGTTTCTCTTTCCCAAAGCTTCTTGTGTGTCCCATGAGTTCCCAAGTTTACATGCCTTCCTACCAACACCTTATTTCATGTTCTGCTGTTGGTGATTTTTCATTCTCCATCCCTACAGAGACATTGTAGGAATTAGCTTTTCCCCTCTTCAGTTACCCATTGTCCCAAGATATTTCCATCAGAATAGGTGACCATAAAGGATAACAATTGGCTCTTGTCCTTGGCGTGGCAGAGATGTTCTACAGCTTCTTTTAGCAAATGGTGAATTTTATACCCACATAGTAGCATTCCATGATACAACAACTTCATAAGAACAATGTCATAACATCAACCAGCATTCAGAATTGTATATGGACAGATTCCCCAAATTGTCACAACCTCTAATATAGAGATAATGGCCAGCCACAAATGTGGTTCCAGATTCAAACCTCTCACATTTCAGAATTCTGAGAGCTGGACTTTGATACAAGACCCACCTACTGTGACAGCCAATACTCTTATGGTCACCACTTTTACAACACTAGGATAAATTTTGGGCAAAGTATGCCTTGTGAAGTATCATTTGAAAACTCATAATCTGCTGAACATTGTTGTTTTGATAAAATATTTGTAGCAACATTATAGAGACAGGAAAGTAATAAGTGTCTACTGTCTAACATTGCTGTAACATGTTCCAGAGTTAGAAAGGCAGGCCCAAACTAGCTCTTCAGAGACAAAGACACACTAGCGCCCCAAACCAGGTATCAGGATAATCAACTGAACAATCACCTAGTTATATGGCTATTCCCTAACAGGAAGGAAGATGTGAATAAGAAATTTACATTGCATCGCAGGAATGTTTCATACCTCATGTCCACGAGAGACTACACCCTAGCTGGGGGTAAACCTTGAAGAAGGGAGAGGGATATAAAAATGATAAGACAGTGACCTCCAACTCATCCTCCTATCTCTCTGCTCATGACATCAACCACTCTCAGAGAACTTAACTAAGGGGGGAGTGGTCCAAGGCTGAAAGAAAATGCAGCCTGTGAAATTTACTGCAGCATACGGTGGGTAAAACCGTTGCTTTTAAGTTCACTTAGCTTGTTAAATTAGGTATTTGCTTGAGTATTACTCTTTTATTTTCTTTTTTAATCAGTCCTGATTTTATACATCATCACTGACCATCTTTTAAAATCTACCTTTCTGTAGTAAATAAGCTTATCTTATTGTTTTATCCTAACCAGTGTGTTTGGATTAGAGTGTGGGGAAACTCCATTTGGGATAACAAAGCTGGTGCACTACTATCATAAACAGATAGTTAAGGGTTAATGTCTCTTTTACCTGTAAAGGGTTAACAAACAGGGACCCAAACACCTGACCAGAGGACCAATCAGGAAACAAGATACTTTCAAATCTCGGTGGAGGGAAGCCTTTGTTTGTTTTTTTGGGTTTGGCTTTGTTCTCTCTGGACTTTGAGAGTGACCACACGTATCTACAGGCTCTCTAATCTTCTGTTTCCAATTTGTAAGTGCAATAGATATCCTAAAGACGGTATAGGCTTTTACATTGTTTTTCTGTATTTGCAAATGTGTAGTTTGCTGGAAATAGTTTAAATTGTATTTTTTCTGGATAAACTAAAAGACCCTGTAACTTTTTACCATCTAAGTTGCAGAGATAAACCGTTTACTTTTTTCTTTCTCTACCATTTTCCTTTGATGAAGTGATGGACTTTTTATGAGCTTGCATTGTTCAGTAGTGTGCTGGACAGTACAAGATGCACATTTCTGGGGAGGACTAGGGGGACTAGGAATTTGCAGGAGTCTTCCTGTATGTAATTCATGATTGGCCAGAGTGCTCATGTAACTTAGCTGGGAGTGACTTTACAAGCTGAAGGCTGTGTGAGCAGGTTAGGAGTGGATATTCTGACAGCAAAGCAGTTTAAGAGAGACCCCAGGCTAGAGAATTAAGAGGACACAGCTGTTCAACAGTCTAGACTATACCCAGGGAATGTCACACCTACCCATTGCTTTAGCAGCATTACCATATTTCCAAGAGTCTTAGCTGGAAAAAATGAAGAAAAATGTAATAATGAAGAAGACCAAACATCTGCAAAAGTAGCCAAAGACCTCATTTTTCACATTTTCTTTAATAAGCTGGTGAGATCAAAAATTCAGATGTGATCCTATTCTTTCTATCTTTACATATACATAATTCCACTAAGCACAATGGCAGCTTTGTGTGCACAGGGACAGTAGGATCAGGCATACAATGAAACATGGCATCAATACTACAGGCTCTTAGCGTGGCATACTGAGATAGTCTATAAAATTCTTCATACAGCTCTTCCGGTGTACCAGTCATGATTATCCAATCTTGAGCCTAAGTGTATCAATTACATTGAATTGTGAGGTCTTTTGATCATGTTGAAAGACTTCCTTTACGAGGTACAGTGAAACCAAGAAAATCACTTTGTTTGTGACTAAGCTAGATTTAAATATACTGTAGATGTCCGCCTGTGAAAGTTGTCAGTACATTGACACATAAGAATTACATAAACTTTCTTTTGAAATTTCCTTTTCCTCCGAATAATTTCTGATATTTGTCTTTTGCTGCTGCTGTTCTGACAGGAAAGATGCTTGTCTATTTTGAAGTGGATATAATCAAACTATGCATCTGTTTTTCCCTGTTCATTTTTGTGCTGTATAGGATATTCACAAAATGGTTAAAGTGTGAACTTTGATGCTGAGAAGTTGTTAGGCAAAAGTGTTATGCTCTTAATGTACAACTCATGAGGAATTTGGGCATAAAAAAATTAAAAATTCTGCACGCAATATTTTGCTCAGTGGAGTGGGGCTCAGTGGAGGGTGGTCTAGGTGCAGTTGGGAGGGGCTTGGTGGGGATCTGAATGCAGAAGGTGTTGGGCCTGGTCTGGGGGGGGGCAGGTGTGATCTGGGTGCAGGGGTTCCAGATGCAGGGGGTGAGGCTTGGTTGGGTAGGGGTTCTAGATGGAGGGGAGGTGAGGCTCGGTGGGGGAGTGTGGGCATGGGATGGTCCAGAGACATGAGAGTTGGGCAGATGAGGGAGCAGTTCCTCATGCAGAGACCCCTCCCCCTGTGGCTGAGGAGCAATGAGGGAAGGGGATGCAGAGCTCCCTGCAACTGGGAGAGATTTATAGAGGTGGGTTTGACCCAGCCTGGGATGTTCCTTGCAGGGGAAGAGAAGCTGAGTCCAGCTCAGGATAGGAGCCACTGGCTGGGACATCCCCAGTCCCGCAACCTCCTCCCTGCAGTGATTCACCTCTCAGCTGGCTGCTCCGGATGCCTGAATCAATGTGTTGGCACTGCTTGGAAGGGGTGCATGACAGCTCTTGAGGCTTCCCTTTGCTTCCCCTTCAGAAAGTCTTTTTTTTTTCATGTGGGGAAGCAAAAAAATCTGTGGGGGACAGGATTTCTGCATGCGCATAGTAGCACACAATTCCCCCAGGAGTAATGTATGACCAGTCAGTGAGAATTCATTTTGGTAATGTGATGCTTGTCATTTAGGGCCAGAACTTGTACCACTTAAACAAAATAAAAGAAAAAGAAAGAAAAAGTCAGATTCTCATTTGCATTCAGACTCTCATACTTCCAGAACGATGCAAAGTAGACTCAAACTGGGAGTACATTATATTTACGCTACATTTAAGACCACTTTACATTACTAATATAATGTACATTGGCCTTAGTTTAAGTGAGAATCCACCTGAATGGAGTCTTTTAGTTTTTCCATTTACGTCAATAGCAGGAGGGCTGGTCTTTTACCCTTTCTGAAAGTTTGGTTGGGATGAAGTTTTTGTAGAACGGCTCTTAAAATGTTTCTAGTTTAACAGACATTCCAGCTCTTCTGTTCATGCAGATCAATTAACTATCATTTTAATTTCTCCAACTTGCCTCCAAACTTACTATTGCACAAGACACAGAAGTTTTAGGGAAGATCCAGCAGTCTTTGCTCTGTCAAAACTTGCTGAATTTAGTGGAAGCTTTGGCTGACTAGGGAACTGCAGGATTTGGCTGCTAGATATTAAGTTGGAGATGAAAGTATGGATCAGTGTCTGAGTTACATTCATTTGGTTTTATAACTTTATGCTTTTAAAATATTGCCAACCAAATATGTGACAATTTCATACTACTGTGAATAGGTAGTGGCAATGGGCACCAGTACCCTCTGCTAGATGGAATCAGAACCTGTGGGTCATGGAGCCCATACTGTCAACAGATAATGAAGATTCTCCTTTAGCTTAACTAGAAGGTGTCTGTTTTTGGAGTAGGAGTTTCTGCATTATAACCATGCTGCCACCATGTGAGTTCGGAGGAGCCATGGTATGTATAGTAGTGACTATGGGCAGTGAGTGAAGCTTCCTCTTGGGGAGGCTAGCCCCCTACCTCATCTCTTCCGGCTGAGGCCCTGCCTCTTCTAGCGAAAACCACACCCATACTCACTGCTTTCAGCCTCTCTGTGGCCCTGGCCGGGGCATGGTGAGAGGTTGGGGTGGGGGCTGAGAGCTTGGCTGGAGTTCAGAGACCCTCTTCACCCCATTTTGCCCCTTCCCCTGTGGCCCTGCTCCCATTCTGCCCCCATGCCACCTCTTCCCGCCCTGAGACCCTGCCCACTGGAGAGTCCTTCAGCCTCAAGGCTGTGGCAGGGGGAAATTTTTCTGTGGGCCTCAAATCAGCCACTGCCCCACCCAGTGGCATGAGGTTTGGGGTGGCTTACTCTCCCCCAGCCTCCATTACATGCTGCCCATGGTAGTAACAACCATGAAGTTGCTACGCCTTGTCATTCAGTAAAGGACTGGTAATTGTTTTCCTTAACATGGTGTCAAACATGCAAGTTTATCCTGTATTTTTTGCATACACAACACTCCCACTAAAGTTAATCAGAATTTTTTAATGTAGATGAAGGATATCAAGTTCATGAAAAATTAAGGCATCCATCCTGGAAAAAAGATCCACAATTATTCATATCATTAAAATCCAGTTCACTTCAAGTGTGTTTGTAGTGCTTCTGTGTTTACATTTTACATATGTTCTAACAAACAGTGTTAGCAGCAGGAATGTAGGTTGACACAGGGAATTTTAAGCAAATATTCAGGGAAAGCTAATTCTGAATTCATAAACATGAGTATTTGCATAAGAACATGAATCAATAATCATATAATGAAGGAACATAATTGTACTATGTAATCTATGTATGCAAGTCAAACCAAACACCGCCACTCAAATTCTGAAGCTGGTGCATCAAATCCTTGCAAAACTAAAAAACTGCTCATGAGAAATCCATAACCCACAATTTTTTCACTGCTGGATCAGCCCACAGCATATATACTGTTTCCTATACACCTCTACCCCAATATAACACTGTCCTCAGGAGCCAAAAAATCTTACCGCATTATAGGTGAAACCACGTTATATCGAACTTGCTTTGATCCACCAGAGCGCGTTATATCGGGGTAGAGGTGTATGTTAAAACTTTCCGTGTTCACAATTTAAATGGGATAAGAATGATAACTTTAGACTTGTTTTTACGTCCCTGATTCTGTGAGTTAGCATTTCGGATTTTAACACGAGAGGAGGATCTCAGGAGTTGGGTGTGAATTTAGACTACTTCCTCCTCTTCCAAAAGTCTGGGAGTGCTTGGGTTTGGACCCAGAGCTTAAGTGAATTTGCAATAATTAAAGTATAATGTGTGGGATGAGGTTAGTTTGGGGCTAAAATGAGAGTTAAAATCTAATGCTCCTACCCTGGGGCCTCTATCCTCATTCATTTTACACCATCTTCAGTGCTCTGAAAGGCATAGTCCTCCCTCATCACATACTGTGCAAGCAGAAATATTTGAGTGAACTGTTGCCAATGGCTCAGAGCAGGGAAGCGGTATGTTTCAGATTACACTGCAATGGTATTGTTCTGATCTGATCTCCTTTCAAGGGAGAGGCTGAGAGAGGCAGCTTCAGGGGATTTAGCACTAGCAGCAGCACATGATCCATCAGTCGCGTGATTCTCACCACTGAAGGCTAATGGGAAGGATCAAGTGAAAGCTAAATCTCCCTTGTAGAAGCAACAGCAATTTTTTCTGCTCCTTCTCTTCTACCTCCAACCAGACCACCCATGGCTTCTCCCAGGCTAGAGACCTACTGCTGTCCCAACCGGGATGCAGCCACGCAACTGGTGCTGACTTTCCAGCCTGAGGTTTTCTGTGGAGTTTGCATTGGCAGTGCCTCAGTCAGTCTGCTGCTTAGCATCCTGCAGCTCCTTCCCAAGCAGGGACAGAGTCCCCGGAAGATGCCAAAAGCTTCCTCCTCCACCACCATTCTTCTCCTCATCTCTATTTGTGACATTCTTGGTGGCTTAGGTAAGGACCAGCTTGCTATGCCATGCCCTAGAATGGATTCCCTCTGCCTGGAGGCAGTGTGGCTAAATGGATCCATTTAGCAGCCTAAAGAGCTCTGGGATGGAAGTGTGTTGTTTCTGTTTTGCTGGTGGATTTGGGTTAAGGGATGATAGGAAATAATGGGTATTAATGGAAGAGAGATTTTTTTTGAATGTTAGGTTTAACAGTTCAAATTTAAAATGAAGCACTCTTCAAAAAATCTGCACCTAAAACTAACAAAATCCAATCAGATAGATGTTGGAAGTTTTTTCAATGGATGACAGATCCAAAACTTAACTGTTCCTAAAGACTAACTTTTAAGAACATTCTTCTGACCCTTAAACACTCCAAACAAAGGCTGTAGCATTATGAAAATGCCAGCTACTCCACTGGGCAAATCGCATGAGCAACAAACCCAAGAGTGCTGGTTTAGATTGTGCTATAGATAGGGTATTGAAATCTATAAGACCCTTCCTCATCCAAAACCCTGCCTGGTCACAAGGAAGGAGCAGGCTGAGGAAGTGGAAGACTGAGGCAACATGCATGGACACTCATGTGTCAAAACTAAAGTGGTGTCTAATTCTAACATGCCAGACTATGAAACGTGCTGCCAAAGTATAAATGAATACTAATTGTACCATGTCCGGAGCGAAATGCAGAACTTCCTCTTCATCCAGGCTTTGCTGCAATAATATCTTTACTCACGTTTTATAGAAAATGATGAAACAAATAAATAAAATAATAACAAAACATAATAAATAATAATAATAATATAATCTGAAGTCCTGTGGCTGGTATGAAGAGAGAGACACCTATAGATATTGTTCTCTACCTTTGAGATTTGTTCTGATGATACAGTAAAGAGCACCTATATAAGAATCTGGATAGACAGCCTGAAAAGTGTCCCTTTCATCTGATGAGGCCAAAAATGTGAGAGAGGTTTTTCTATTTTAACTATATTGACAAATCAGAACCAATTGTCTTGTATCATCTTTGTCTGAGACTCTTCGTAATCTTTCCTAGGCAGGGGTCAGTTCTCGTTAAATGGCATACAAAGCATCATGGGTAGTGCTATCACACTGTAATAGGAATAGATATCTTCACCGATTGCAAGCTGCAATGTCTTTTAAAGCAGTATTGAGAAGTGGTTTATTCATTTGGAAAAGAGGGAAAGAGTTGTGTGCAAAAATGAGAATCGATTAAAGGCATAAAATACCTTTAATACTAAAATGTAAAGAGTTAAAGAGAAATGAATATAAGAACATTGATATATGCAAATATAATAGTGAAAAGAAGTAAAAAGAAAATGCTTTAATTATGAGATTACTTTCATTTGATGACAGCCTGTGAGATGCTATCTAGTTCATTTCAGAGAAATGTGTGTCAGTGTTAATGAAATGAAGGGTTTTTTTAAATAGAACAGAACATTTTAGACCACAGCAAGTTAAAACTTTGGTGCAGCATTCACTGACAGATTATGGTGAAATTTAAATAATTGAGTTGTCTTGTGCTCAATTCAAGCAGTCCTTGTTTTGTTCATCTGTAAAAACCAGGCTATTATTTGAAAATCTAACTGTGCAAGTATGTGACTCAAAACATATTAACACATTCAGAACACTAATGAATGTTCCCATTAGGTATAATCTTCAGATCAACAGTATGGATAGGCTTCCCAGACTTCATAGCAAACATCTCTGTGGTGAATGGAACTGATGTGTGGCCTTCTGCCTTCTGTGTGGGAAGTGCAGTAAGTACAAAACTCTTTTTCTTGCTAGGGATACTAATTTGATAAATATCAGAGGGGTAGCCGTGTTAGTCTGGATCTGTAAAAGCAGCAAAGAATCCTGTGGCACCTTACAGACTAACAGATGTATTGGAGCATGAGCTTTCGTGGGTGAATATCCACTTCGTTGGATGATAAAGGAAGCCTGAAGGACAAACTCTTCCTGATCTAAAGAAAATTGAACTATCATTCAGATCTATAAGTATAATGGGTTTCTTTCTCTCTCAAAGCCCTACAAGTCTTGCAGGGTACAAGCGAAAAAACAAGCGAGAAATGTATTAATTGCTCACGAGGTACAAGTGTTGGCACGCCCTGCTATGCAGCACCAGTTAAGAGTGGGAGGAGTGCGAGCTATTTCCTGAAAGCTGAGGCCAAAATTTTCACATGTGGGTGCTTAAAGTTAGGTGCTTCAATCGTATCTGGGCATCTAAATGAATGGCTTGATTTTCAGAGGTGCTAACCACCCACAAGCCCCGGTGAAGTCAATAAGGTAATTCAGATGGACAATGACTTAGGACAAAATCAAGCTCTGGGTTTGTATAGGACAAAGGTAAATGGGTCTCTGAGTGAGGTACTTTGTAATTACATACTGTATGCTGAAAATCAGACAGGAAATCTCAGGTGGGGAGTTTACCCCTTCTGCTAAATGAAAAATGTGGTTGGCATGAATAATTCTGGAGTGCTTGCAAATCTCAGGAATTTCAAAGTGACAAAACTGTTTGCAGGGGTTTATTAACTGTCATTCATACTTTAATTGAATGGGGTTCAAATATGGGGTGATGTATAAACTTAAATGGCATATAATGCTATATCTGACCAATACTCATTTCAATTCACAGTTTTTACAGTAATATGAAGTCTGACAAACAGGACAGAACAAAAACTTATGAAAAGCCAGTGGGAATATTAGGTACCCAAGGAATTTCTGATCAAGCATGTACAATACTATAATTACAATCTAAATGTTGCTAAAGGATCTTTTTCTACACTAAAACAAAAATCCGATTAGGTTTCAAAAGGCATAATATCATGGTGTTGTACAGAAACCTGTAACCAACTGCTACAAATCTGAATGACAATTTCCACATTAAACTATACGTACCATACAGCCAAAAATCAATCATACTACAACCTTTTCTAATCCCTCTCTATTTCTCATCACACACTTCTGAGTCTTGCCAGGTACAAGTAGAAAAAACAAGGGGAAAATATTATTCCTTGTTCACTGTGTACAAACTTGTATCATTGTCCAAGCCTGATTTTTTTCAAAAAAGAAAAAAAAGAAAGAAAACTTGCCAAGATAAAAATTTTGCAGCAGTAAAGTGCAATTCTGAAAACATCATAATTTCACTATGTTAACATTAAATGAATATTTTAAACAAAGTTTTTACCATTGATGCTGTTTATTTTTTGTCTTGATCCCAGCATGGATGATGAAATATGCTTGCCAGCATCAGGGTTGATTAAAAGATTCATTTTCTGGCTCTTTTGCACTAGCAAAATACTGCAACATTTGGGTCAGCAATAGTGCAAGGGAATGTTTACATTTCAGAAAACAAACTGACAAAGAGCCCTCTTCCTACTCCCCTCTCCCACCTTGTTCTCATTAGAATTCAGGAAACCACTTATAGTCATGTAAAATGTATTTTCTTTTTTTTGTTTAAAAAACAAAATGCCATGCATTCTGGCCTTAAACCAAATAGGCCTTGATTCATTGCCTTGGGAGACCCCCCCTATACAAGCAGGGGAAACTGACTCCCAAGTAGATACACTGCCAAGAAAGAACAGATTGTGTTTACAATGCCACACTCCCAGAGGTTTCCACCAGGACTGGCGGTTCTACTTGACAGCCAGCAGAGACTACCCAGGGGATGAGTGGAATGAGGATGTATCCACTTCCTGCTGACTTTTTTCCCCATAGATTTCAGGGCCAGAAGGGACCACCGTAGGGCAAATCTTTTAGAAGAACCACCACCAATCTTGATTTTAAAATTGCCAAGCATTGAGAATTTAACACAACCCTTAGTAACTTTTGCCAGTGGTTAATTACTCTCATTGTTAAAGATTTATGCCTAATGTCCAATCTGAATTTGTCTATCTTCAGATTCCAGACAGGGGCAACAGAGCCTTTCCAAAAGTGTGGGGATCAGCGGCCCTCACCCTGTCTCTTCTGTCCGAGTCCCCACCCCTGGCCAAGCCAGAAGCCAGAACGGGCTGCGAGCCTTGGACCCTTGGCCTCAGGGGAAAAAGGAGAGGCAGGGGTGGGGCCCATGGCAAAAAGTGGACAGGTGGAAAGTAGAAGGGCCATGGATCCCTGCCCCCTCCCCTCTTCTGGCACCCGTGAATCCAGCCATTAGATTGTGGTTTACCTTTCTCTGCTAGATTGAAAAGCCCATTTCAAATATATATTTCCCATGTAGATACCTTTAACGTTCTCTTTTGTTAAGCTTAATAGATTGAATTCCTTGAGTCTATCACTGTAAAACAGGGCACGAAAGGCACTAATCCTTCAATCGTTCTCATTCTGAACCCTCTCCAATTTATCAACGTTCTTCTTAAAGTGTGGACACTGTAACTGGACAGATTCCAGCAGTGGTCACACCAATGCCAAATACAGATTCTTCTGTTTATGCATCCAAGGATCATGTTAACCCTTTTAGCCACGGCACCACACTGGGAGTTCATGTTCAGCTAGTTATCCATCCGTCCCCGACCAAATCTTTTTCAGAGTCACTGCTTTCCAGGATAGAGTCCCCCATCCTGTAAGTATTTTTTTGTTCCTAGATGAATACATTTATAATTAGCTTTTAAAAACACATATAGTTTGCTTGCGCCCAGTTTACCAAACAATCCAGATCTCACTGAATCAGTGACCTGTCATTGTCATTATTTACCACTCCCCCAATTTGTGTGTCATCTGGAAACTTTATCAGTGATGATATATTTTTCTTCCAGGTCATTGATAAAAATATTAAATAGAAGAAGGTCAAGAACAGATCACAGTTGTCAATGATTCCCCATTTTCAAATACATTTTGAGACCTATCAGTTAGCTAGTTTTTAATCCATTTAATGCATGCCATGTTGATGTTGTAGTTCTTTAATCAAAATGTTGTGTGGTACCAAGACAAATGCCTTACAGGAGTCTAAATTTATTACATCAACACTATTACCATTATCAGTTAAACTTGTAATCTCATCAAAAAAGAAGATGAAATTAGTTTGACAGGATCTATTTTCCATAAATCCACATATATTTGCATTAATTATATTACTCTCCTTTGATTCTTTACCAGTTAAGTCCAGTATCAGCCGCCCCATTATGTTGCTCAGGATTGATGTCAGACTGACAGACCTGTAAGTACTCAGGTCAATCTATATACTCTTTTTAGAAATTGGCACATTGGCTTTCTTCTAGTCTATGGAAACTTCCCCATGGTTTCAAGACCTATTTAAAATAAACATTACTGTCCACTTAGCTACTCAGGCAACTCTTTTAAAACTCTTAGATGCTAGTTATCTGGGCTTGTTGATTTAAAAATATCTAATTATACTAGCTGCTGTTCAACATCCTCCTGCGATATAAGTGGAATGGAAAGAGTATTATAAGATCATGACTATATCTGGTTTGCTCCTTAAATACAGAAAAAATATTTATTAAACACTTCTGCATTTTCAGTATTATTATTGATATTTCTACCACTGATATCTAGTAATGGACCAATAGCACCGGTAGGATTTTTTTTGTTCCTAATACATTTTAAAAAATTCTTTTTTTTGTGCCTAACTCTGTTGACCATAGATTTCTTCTTGAGTCCCTTTGATTCCATCATCAGTTTTCTACAATTCCTAA
This sequence comes from Gopherus flavomarginatus, assembly GCF_025201925.1. NCBI lineage: Eukaryota > Metazoa > Chordata > Testudines > Testudinidae > Gopherus > Gopherus flavomarginatus. The sequence goes on from NC_066617.1 coordinate 236,525,859, forward strand.
CTTCTGATTTGTATTCATTACTATCAACTTCCCTTTTCTTCTATTTGTTTTAATATATAAAATGGCTGCCTTCACGTCTTTTCTAAATCAGGTCGGTTTTTCAATCAATATGGCCTTCTTCCTTAGTTGTGGGACTGTAGTTTTTTGGCCATCTAGTAAGGCATTCTTAAACAATTACAAATTATTATTGATCTTTTCCTGATTAATTCTTCCTCCCAGCTTATTTGGATCATAATAGTTTTCTGTTTTGTGAAATTGATCCTTTTAAAGCACCTATTATAAATATAACTGGTCTAGACTTTATTCAGCTTGAACATAATAAAGATGATCAAGTCATCGTGGCTTGTACCTAAGTTACCATTAATTTTTATTTCTGTGATCAGTTCTTCTGTATCTGTCAAAATGAGGGCTAAAATAGAATTCTCCTATGTTGGATGCCACACTTTTTGCCATCTGTAGTATTTAGAAATCCCAACGATGTTTTAGTTCTGGTAGCATGGACCTCCAGCATATATCACTCTGATTGAATTCCCCCAGGATCACACAGCTTTTTCCCCCTACGCATTATAGATAGGTGCATAAGAAGCCAGTCAGTCTCTTCCCAAGTGTGATTTGGTGGTCAGTAGCAAACACCTACTAATACCCCATCTTGGACAGATGAAGCACAAATCTATTTGAGGCAGCATTGACTAGCTCCATCTTTCCTAATGAAGTAGAAGAAGCCAGTGCAGATCTTCAGTGAATCAAGCCCACAGATTCCTTTAAATGGAATTTGTTAAATATTATTTTTCAAATGGACATCTTACAAAGATAAAAATGTAAAACTAAGCTCACGTTATACACTGAATGCTATCAATAAAGTGCATTCCAGTGATGAATGTATTGGAGCCTGAAGGTATATTGATGGCTTTAGTGATTGGGCCAAGGATGAACATCTCTGGGGAAAGGGAGTATTTTCAGATTGTGGAGGAGGGAATACCAGGGATTTGTTTTCAGACTTGTAGCCATCACTGATGTTTGACTTAATAGCAAGCATGATGATCTGTGCCTGGTAAAGAGATGCTACTATGGAACACGGCAAAGGATATTCAGATGAAAATGGAGCCAAAATGAAAGAGGGGCTCAGAGGAACATTAAACTGAATAGTAAAAATGTTTCTGACTAATGAAAAAGGGGGAGAAAGTATGCTGTAAAAGAACCAGCTCATCGGGGAAAGAATTTTGGAATTTGTAAACACAGAGGAAAAGGTCAGATATCTTTATGTATACTCGTGAGAAAAAATGAGAATTCTCAGCTGTCAAATACAGTGGAATGTAGCTTGACTTAAACCTGTGCACAGCACTTTGGATCATTACTGAAAAAAAACCCATCAGAATTAAAGTGTAGACATTTCACTACCACCCATCTCTTCTTTTTGTTTTTCTTGGGAACAGAGATTGTTGACTACACATAATAATTTCCTTTTACATTCACTTCCCAGAATTTGAAGGTACAATGTAGCTACAATGATTAAGAGATACAAGTCCTTCTCTCATGTCTCAGGGCTGGTCTACACTAAAGCTGTCAGTCAACCTAAGTTACACTACTTCAGTTACACAAGTTATGTAACTGAAGTCAACGTAACTTAGGTCAACTTACAGTGGTGACTACACTGTGCTGTGTTGACAGGAGACATTCTCCTGTGATGTACCTTCCACCTCTCAGGGAGGTGGAGTACAGACGTTGACAGGAGAGCACTCTGTTATCAACTTAGCTTGTCTGCACCAGACCAGTTAAATCGACACCGCTGCATTAATCACAGCAGTCCTGATTTAACTGTAAGTATAGACAAGCCCTCAAGCTACTGGAAAGGCACTAATGTGCAAATACAGTAATTTCAAACATTCTCACTATAAATCTCTTTATGAATGTAGCCAAAAATGTTTTACTTTTGGATGCACATATAAAATTCAGAGTTAAGGTTAGGCAAGGTTAATATCTCTTCTGGGCAGGAGTAAAGCAAGCTTATCAAAAGGGGCCAAATGCTGCCCAACCTATTCATGTGAATAGACCAGTTGGCTTCAGTGGGACTACTCCTGTGATTCTGAGCAAGATTTGGCCCCTCATGGATCTCTGTTGCAAAACCACACATGTTCCATTAACATGCTTGAATGAGGTCTCATCAGGGCTAGAAGTAACAGGAAGTTTTATTTTGTCCTGGTCACTTAGGCCTGGTCTACACTGGGGGATCGATCTCAGTTACACAACTTGAGCTATGTGAATAACGTAGCTGAAGTCGACATACTTAGACCTACACTGTCGTGTCTTCCTTGCAGTGAGTCTACTGCTGCTGCTCCTCCGTCGACTCTGACTGTGCCTCTCACGGTGGTGGAGTACAGGAGTCGATGAGAGAGCGCTCGGGGATCGATTTATCACTGCCCGACAATCCGGCGGGTAGTGTAGACATACCCTTAGAGACTTTGTCAGCGGCTGTGACACAATGGAATCTTTTCCTTCTGCAGATGTGGATCCAGCTCTTGTACAGTGCTGGCTTCTGGTGGCTGTTTTGCTATGCTGTGGATTCCTACTTGGTGGTTAGAAGATCAGCAGGACTAAGGTACTAAAGTGAAATTAACTAATTTTTAATTTTAACTAATTAAAGAGCTACAGCTTTACTTTCTACATTAGGTGTGCATATTTGTATGCATGTATTCAGGTACATAAATGAAGCATGCACAAACATCTGATGTGCATATGCAAACCACGTATTAGTATGCTAGGTGCTTAAAGGGCCATGAATATGCTCCATTATTGATTACAAACTTGCATGCAGTTGTATCTTTGAAAATCTGGGGTGAAATCTTACCTCCATTGATTCCAGTGGAGCCATGATTTCACTCCAGTCCCTAATCTACACCGTGAATTGAACTTTGTAGGAATAAAATTTTATTCTGAAAAAAAAGTGTTGAAATACACCTACAATTTTTGCTTCAGGATTTGAGGTTTTATATTCTTTTCAATGGTGTTGTTAGTGTCCTGTTGATGTTTTCATTTTATAGAAAAATTTTTTCAAGAAAAGACAAAAATAACCTTATATATTATATGTCTTCTATAGTGCCCATCACTGGAGTATCTAAATTCTCTGGCACTAATAGAATCATAGAAATGTAGGGCTGGAAGTGACCTCAAGAAGTCATCGAGTCCAGTCCCCTGTGCTCTGGCAGTACTAAGTAAACCTAGACCATTCCTGACCGGTGTTTGTCCAACTTGTTTTCAAACACTTCCAATTATGACCTCCTTTGGAAGCCTGTTCCAAAGCTTAACTACCCTTATAGTTAGAAACCTTTTCCTAATACCAAACCTAAATCTCCCTTGTTGCTGATTAAGCCCATTACTACTTCTTCTACCTTCAGTGGACATGGATAACAGTTGGTCACCATCCTCTTTATAACAGCCCTAAACATATTGGAAGACATATCAGGTCACCCCTCAGTCATCTTTTCTCAAGCGTAAGCATGCCCAATTTTTTCAACCTTTCCTCATTGGTCAGGTTTTCTAAAAAATATTTTATCATTTTTGTTGTTCTCCTCTGGACTCTTTCCAATTTGTCCACATCCTTTCTAAAGTATGGTACATAGAATTGGACACAATACACCAGCTGGTGCCTCAGCAATGCTGAATACAGCAGAACAATTATCTCCTGTGTTATACATACAACATTCCTTTTAATACACCCCAACATATTGGTCTCTTTTTGCAGCTGCATCACATTCACAACTCATATTCAATATGTGGTCCACTATAATCCCCAGATCTTTTTCAGAAGAAACATAACCTAGCCAGTTATTCCCCATATGGTAGTGGTGCATTTGATTTTTTTCCTTCCTAAGTGAAGTACTTTGCACTTGTCTTTATTGAATTTCATTTAGTTGAATTCAGATCAATTCTCCAATTTGTCAAGGTCATTTTGAATTTTAAACCAGGCCTCCAAAGTGCTTGCAACCTCTCCCAACTTTGTATCATCTGCAAATTTTTTAAGCATACTTTCTATTCCATTATTTAACTCATTAATGAAAATATTAATAATACTGAGCCCAGGAGGAACCCTCGTAGATACACCCTCCCAGTTTAACAGCCAACCATTGATAACTACTCTTTGAGTACAATGGCCATGCTGTTATACTAGAGACAAAATATAAAGATTTTTCTAAATTTGCTGCCAGTTTTTGTAGTTAGAAGAACAAAAAGACCGTCAGTTTGCCAGTACTAAGCACAGAATTATGTGATATTATACCCAGACAATATTGAGCAATCAGATATTGGAGACACAGTGCAATTGGCAAATATTATTATGTGTGTCTCCAGAACAAGTACAAAAGTCCCCAGTTTAAACTAGTATTAACCCTAGCCTGTATAGGACAAATTTAAATTGTACATGTATAGTGAAGCTTTGATGCCCAGGAATTATGGAACTGTTAAGCAGTAACAAGCTAGACTATGTGATTTCTAGTGTATATTATGAAAATTCTTCACATATTTTACCCTAATTATTTCCGTCAAGGTTATCTAAATTTCCTGTGCCAGACAAGGCTATGCGCTGTAATGACATTCATATTATTTCCTATGGGCCGTGATTCAAGTGTTCAGAGACATGTATACGTAAGTCACACCATTCTAGCCTGAGGCAATATGGGCTTGATTCTGCTCCCACCAAAATCAGTCGCAAAACTTTCAGGTCCTGACTCACAGCCTACTGAAGTCAATAGAAAAACTCCCATTGACTTCAGCGGTGTCTGGATCAGGCCCTTGTTGATGTAGATGAAGCAAAACGTGATCATAACTGTTAAAGTTTCAGAGCGGTAGCCGTGTCAGTCTGGATCTGTAAAAGCAGCAAAGAGTCCTGTCATGCTCCAAAACGTCTGTTAGTCTATAAGGTGCCACAGGACTCTTTGCTGCTGTTTAAGTTTGTGATTTCCAAATCCCTGAAAGGACTGAAGTTTGTGTGACTGTTCACGCTGTTTGGGGAGCCCTTTGTCCTTCTCCTTATAGCTTTTCCCACCCCAAATCCCACTTCCACGGGTCACAGGAAGGGAGGGAACCTGGAGTGGGTGGACTACCAGAGGCTTGTGTGTGGGCAAGAGTCACTTACAGCTCTGTTGACAGGAAGGGACAGAGGCAGGGCCTTTTATCTCAACCTGAACAAGTGCATTGACTTAGCCCAGCTCTTATTTTCCCCAAACTGCTTTATCTTTTCCTAGTTACTGTACTGCCAGTGGGATGTTGTTCTGCTTGCATACATGTACAATTCTTTTGAATGGTTGCAATGTGAAATTCTAAAGCAATTCCAAATGCACATGATGAGTGACATTAACAGCTTCTTTTCCATTTCATGTGCTTCCAGTACAATTGTGTTGTACCACATGATGACATGGGGCCTGGCAATCCTGCTGTGTGTGGAGGGAATTGCCATGCTTTACTACCCTTCTGTTGCTAGGTAAGCAAGACATTAAAAAAAAAATCTAGCTCTGTGATTACTTGAATGACTTTTTCAGTTTTGGAAATGGAGGGTCAAGTTTTTCCCCCAATTACAAGAGTGTAAATGCTGAATACTGGAGTCAATTAAGATATTCCAGATTTACAGTAAGAAATGTTAGAGCAAATTTGGCCCTGAGTGAATTAAGCTATGTCTACACTGGAGACCTTACAGTGGCACAGCTGTACTAATGCAGCTGCACTGCTGTAAGAACTCGCATGTAGCTGCTGTATGCCGAGGGGAGAGAGCTCTCTCATCAACATAGTTACATGACCTCCAACGAATGGCGGTAGCTATGTTGGTGGAAGAAACTCTCCCGCCAACATAGCACTGTGCTCACTACCATTTATGCCAGGGAAACTTGTCGCTGGGGGTGTGTGTGCATTTTTTCACATCCCTGAACGACACAAGTTTTGCCATCATAAGTAGAAGAGTAAGCATGGCCTTAAAAATATCATATCCTATTTCTCTCATGCCCTATGCTCTGTCCATCCAACTCTTCTCCTACTCATGACTCTCTACTTTAGTATCAGGCTAACCCCTATGCTGAAACAGCCTCCCTTTGCTTGTGTGATCCCTTTCTCTTTTAAATTCCTCCTCAAAACTCACTTTTCCTTCAATCACTGATTATGCACCAGGACCATCTACTCCTATTTTGGATCCCAACTACTGAAAAACCAACAACTAGTGAAGTCCCAAAGATGTTTTTATACTTGTGTATGGTTTGATCACTGAATATAATGATGGGGTCTAAATTAGCTGTTACTGCTCAAGAAAGCGATCTTGGTGTAATTGTGGATAGTTCTCTGAAAACATCCACTCAATGTGCAGTGGCAGTCAAAAAAGTGAATAGAATGCTGGGAATAATTCAGAAAGAGATAGATCAGTGGTCGGCAACCTCTGGTACGTGGCTCACCAGGGTAAGCACCCTGGTGGGCTGGGCCAGTTTGTTTACCTGCCGCGTTGGCAGGTTCAGCTGATTGCGGCTCCCACTGGCCACGGTTCACCGTCCCAGTCCAATGGGGGCTGTGGGAAGTGGCGTGGGCCAAGGGATGTGCTTGCCATGGCTTCCCACCACCCCCATTGGCCTGGAGTGGTGAACCGCAGCCAGCGGGAGCTGTGATTAGCCGAACCTGCAGATGCAGCAGGTAAACAGACTGCCCCCCCCCAGGGTACTTACCCTGGTGAGCCACATGCCAGAGGTTGCCGAACCCTGAGATAGATAATAGAATAGAAAATATCATGTTGCCTCTATATAAATCCATGGTACGCCCACATCTTGAATACTGTGTGCAGATGCGGTTGCCCCAAAAGATATATTGGAATTGGAAAAGGTTCAGAAAAGGGCAACAAAAATGATTAGGGTATGGAACAGCTTCTGTATGAGGAGAGATTAATAAGACTGGAACTTTTCAGCTTGGAAAAGAGACGGCTAAGGGGAGATATGATTGAGGTCTATAAAATCATGACTGCTGTAGAGAAAGTAGATAAGGAAGTGTTTACTACTTCTCATAATACAAGAACTAGAGGTCACCAAATGAAATTAATAGACAGCAAATTTAAAACAAATAAAAGGAAGTATTTCTTCAGACAACGCACAGTCGCCTATGGAACTCCTTGCCAGAGGATATTGTGAAGGCCAAGACCATAACAGGGTTCAAAAAAGAACCAGATAAATTCATGGAGGATAGGTCTATCAATGGCTATTAGCCAGGATGGGCAGGAATGGTGTCCCTAGCCTTTGTTTGCCAGAAGCTGGGAATGGGCAACACGGGATGGATCACTTGATCATTACCTGTTCTGTTCATTCCCTCTGGGGCACCTGGCACTGGCCGCTGTCGGAAGACAGTCTACTGGGCTAGATGGATCTTTGGTCTGACCCAGTAGGGCCATTCTTAAGTTCTTATGTTATGGTCTTATGAATAACTTAACTTTGGTAAGTACCAAATAAAACAATTTATACGCATAACTCAGAGTGAATGGGTATGTCTACACTGCAGCTGGGAGGCATGATTCTCAGCATAGGTAGACAGACATGAGCTAGCATGCTAAAAATAGTGGTGTAGACTGCTGTAGGGGCACACACCTTCATTGATATTTTTAGCATGCGCTCTCAAGCAGGGCTAGCACAAGTCTGTTCACAGTGCTGAAAAAAAAAATCACATCTCCCAGCTGTGGTGTAGACATAACCAATATGACCCTTCAGTCATCTGCTTGGGTTTCTGCCAGGACCAGAGAGAAACATGCCACATAAAATGAGTGCTTACTTGCCCCATAGATCATCCCTGACATGGCCATGGAAGGTGGGGACATTAAGGCTTCCACAGGCTCCTAGAGAGGGAGAAGATCATGCCAAAGAAGTTCTGTATCCTATTATCCCTTCTTCTTCCTGTCTTAGCTTCATTTTTTTTCCTTCCACCCAAATTGCTGGAAGGAAGCATTGAAACTCGACTGTATTTCAATAGTATACTTCGTGACTCACTTGAGCTGGCCAGAATCAATGTGTCACAACATTTTTGGATCTGTTTATTTCATTCCATATTTTTAGCTAAATGTGATGTAAGTAGAATAGCTAAGACTATAAGGTATGAAGAAGAATTAATCTTTTAACGGTCTCTTCTCAGTTGTGAAAATGGCCTGCAGCATGCAATTCCTCATTACATCACTACCTATGCCCCACTTCTGCTAGTTTTGGTGGCCAATCCAATCCTCTTTAGAAGGACGGTAACAGGAGGTAAGTTCCTAAATGCCAACATTAGTTAGTATATGTGATGTAAAAAAATAATAGTAATGTAAAAGCCATGTCTGTATATCCTGTTTTGTGGGGGACTCCCTTATGAACAAAGGCATGTAAGGATGCAACCAGGATTTTTTAGCATAGCAGCTAGGTACCAAAAGCAAGGCTCTATCTACATGAGGGATTTGCTCCAGGTATGGGCATTGGTGGCCAACAACACCATCAACATAGCTGTGCTGGTACAAAACACTATTGTAGATGAACAAAACTGCATTGCAACTTCTCGAAATTTAGCAAAGCTGCGCTGGTACTTATAGCAGTCTGAACTGTCTATGCTAGGGGCTTGAACTGGTGCAGCTATAGTTGGCCACTGAGAGTTGAAGTCAGGATTATTCTCTAGTATAGACAAGGTCTAAGTCACTGAGATATTGTAATGAAATGCAGACTACATTGGCTTCCCTGCAGCTCTCTCATTAATTTCACATGGAGTCAGATATTGGTTTTACATGTGGTCAAATATGATTGGAATTTGGTTACTCATGGCTTTAATGTTAGGAACAAAGACCTGAAATTGAGCTTGTACACAGCTCTATCAGGGGCCTGATGACCACATCTATTTTTCCATGTATCCGAAAGAGGAACCTGAAATAAAACCTCGGAGCCAAACAATCCCAGACTTTGCATTTAATATTACACCCCTCTAATGCCTAGTGTATTACATAATATGAATCCACAAGTTTGCATTAAAATATAAACATACTAAAATATATAAAAGAAACTCTTGAAACCCCCGCCAATCCCATTACAAATGCAATCTCTGTCCCATCATCCTTTCCTTCCCTTCTTCCTTAATCCCCACTTCCAAGAAAAAGGCTGAGAAAACAGACAGGTTTTTAATAACAATAAAATAATAAAATAAATAATAATTTATATTGTTTATATCCTAGAGGCTCCAGCCAGAACCAAGACCTCATTGTGACAGGCACTGTACACACAGAACAAAAAAGACTGTTCTGCCATATCCATCATACCAGGGTTCTGGTGAACCACAGTAGGAAGTTTAAACAATGAGGAGTACTTGTGGCACCTCAGAGACTAGCACATTTATTTGGGCATAAGCTTTCATGGGCTAAAACCCACTTCATCAGGTGCATGGAGTGGAAAATACAGTAGGAAGATAGATATACATATACAGTAGGAACTTTATGTCAGAGGCAAGAGCCCTCATCAAGAACACAGTCAATTTAGACGAGGAGGGGGATCTCAGCTTAGTAGCAGATCATAGCTGCCATGGTACCATGTGAGAAGAAAAGGAGTCTCTCTCACTCTCTCTCTCCAACAGCCAAAACCTTTATAAGGTCAAAAACTCTTTAAACTTTGTCCAGAAATCTGCTGGTAGTCAGAGCAGAGCATAGCTGTAAACTATTCTCTAATAATAAGCAAATAAAAAGAGACACAGCCTTTCCAAGCACTGACTTGGCAACTGCAGCTACCTGGGCATCCAGGAGCAGCTACATGTTGATCAAGGTGATGAAGCACATTATCGAGGGCCAATAAGGAAGGCTCTTCTGATGTTGCGTTGGTACCTGCAGTCCTATAGGTATATAGAGGCTACACTTCTTTATTTTCTTGTCAGTGAATAAGAGTTACTTCAGGCTGCACCCTAGCTTCCATGCTGTAAAGTGAACCAATATCGATGACTAGAGCAGCCATATCCTTTCAGTCTCCCTATTTTACATTATCAAAAGCAACAAACAAGACAAAAGTCTTCACAAGAGAGTGCAAAGTATTCCTGCGTTCCCTATGAATGTCTGTATTGCACACAACCTAGCTTCCCATCTCTGCAGAGGGAGTCCTAAGTGACTTATAGGTGAAGAACTCAGAAAACAAAGGCATAACAATTGCGTAGTTAAACACACTATCAAAACACTTGTTTCATTTTACATTTTTAAAAGGTAAAACAGTTATGACCCCTACTGTTACTTTCCATTTCAGATTGGGTTGATAGAAAGCCAGTGGCAAGTTCTGATGTCACCACTCACTTTTGGATGACACCATTTTCTTTAATTGTTAAATGGATAAAGGCGATTATTTAATGAGGTTCCGTCCATCTTCTAAACTATACTGCCTAGAATCATAGAAATGTAGGTCTGGAAGAGACCTTGAAGTCATCAAGTCCAGCCCCCTGTGCTGAGGCAAGACCAAGTAAAGCTAGAACATCCCTGGCAGGTGTTTGCCCAACTTATGTTAATTTAAATCCTCCATTGATGGAGATTCCACAGTCCTCTTGTAAGCCTATATCAGAGCTTAACTAGCCTGTTAGTTAGAAAGTTTTCCCCTGATATCTAACCTAAATCTTCCTTGCTGCAGATTAAGCCCATTGCTTTGTTCACTTACCTTCTTTGGACATGGAGAACAATTATTCACCATCCTCTTTAAAACAGCTCTTAACAGACTTGAAAGCTGTTATAAAGATCTCCCCCACCCCTGACTTTCAAGACTAAACATACCCAGGTTTTTTTAACCTTTCCTCACAGGTTAGGATTTTTAAACCTTTTTATCATTTTTATTGGTCTCCTCTGGACTTTCTCCAATTTGTCCATATCTTTTCTAAAGGGTGGTGCCCAGAATTGGACACAATACTAATAGCTGGGGCCTCATTAGTGCCAAGTAGAGTGGAACAAGTACCTCCCGTGTCTTACATACAACACCCCTGTTAATACACACCGGAATACTAGCCTTTTTTGCAACTGCATCCCATTGCTGATTCCATCAATTTGTGATCCACTATAACCCCCAGATCCTGTTACCATCTAGCCAATTATTTTCTTCCTAAGTGAAGTACTTTGCACTGTCTTTATTGAATTTCATCTTGTTGAATTCAGACCAATTCTCCAATTTATAAAAGGTCATTTTTAATTCTAATCCTGTCCTCCAAGTGCTCACAACCCCTCCCAGCTTGGTGTCATCTGCACATTTTATAAGCATATTCTCCACTCCATTATTCAAGTCATTAATGAAAATATTGAGTAGAACTGGAACAAGGTCTGACCCCAGAAAGACCCACCTGGATACACCGTACTGGTTTGACAGTTTGATAGCAAACCACTGATAGCTAATGTTTGAGTCTAGTCTTTCAACTAGTTTGCTTATGAGAATGTTACGTGGGACTGCATCAAAAGCCTTACTAAAATCAAGATCTATCATGTCTGGTGCTTCCCTCCTTATCCACTTAGCCAGTAAACCCAGCAAAAAAGGAAATTAGGTTGGTTTGGCATGATTTGTTCTTTACAGATCCTGCTGCCTATTCCTTATAACCCTATTTTCCTCTAGGTGCTTACAAATTGATTGTTTAATTATTTGTTTCATTATTTTTCCCACTATAAAAGTTAGGCTGACTGGTCTATAGTTTCCCGGGTCCTCTTTGCTCCCCCTTTCAAAGATAGGTGCTTTGCCTTTTTCCAGTCTTCTGGGACCTTACCTATGTCCTCCAGGAGTTGGCTAAGATAATTGCTAACATTTCCGAGATTGCTTCAGCTCGTTCCTTAAGTACCTACGATGATTTTGATTAGGCCCTGCCAACCTGAATACATCTAATTTATCTAAATATTCTTTAACTTGTTCTTTCCCTATTTTGGCTTCTGTTCCTTCCCTCTTGTTGCTTTGTTTCAACTATCTGGTCACCATTAATCCTTTTAGTGAAGACTAAAGCAGAACAGGCATTAAACATCTCTGCCTTCTTCATGTAGTCAATTATTAGCACTCCTTTCCCACTAAGTAGAGGACCTATAGTTTCATTCATCTTTCTCTTACTCCTAATGTATTTAAATAACTTATTCTTATTGCCTTTTTGTGCCTTAGCCTCTCTCATTTTGTCCCTACGTGCTCATGCTATTCTTTTGTACTCCTCCTAGCAATTTGTACATTTTCACTTTTGGTAGGATTCCTTTTTTGATATTCAGCTTATTAAAGAGCTCCTGACTGAGCCATATTGGTTTATCCCCATTCTTTCTCTCTCTCCTTTGCATCAGGATAGTTTGCAGTTGTGCCTTTAATATTGTCTCTTTGAGAAACTGCCAGCTCTCCTGAACTCCTTTTTCTCTTGGATTTTCTTCCCATGGAACCTCACCTACCATTTCTCTGAGTTTGTTAAAGTCTGCCTTTTAAAAAGTCCATTGTCCTTATTCTGCTACTTTCACTCCTCCCTTTCCTTAGAATCATGAAATCTATTATTTTATGATCACTTTCACCCAAATTGCTGTCCACCTTCTGTTTGCTACCAATTCTTCCCTGCTGGTTAAAATCAAGTCCCGTCACAGCAGGAACCTGAGCTACAGCTTCTCCTCTTCCCTTTCCCACTCTCTGGATCCCTGTAAATAAAAAAAAAACAACCCCATAGCCATGTACTCATTATACAGTTCTGTACTTTCCAGTTGCCTCATTGCTGAAAGGAAGACAAGGAATCTACACAGAGAATGAAAGACGCCTGGGGATGGAGATTCAGATCCGCTTTTTCAAAATTATGCTGGTGTTCATTATATGGTAGGAGGCGTATTTTTAAAAAAAACTCTGAATACTTCCTAACTTCCTAAGGTGGGGGGAGTGAACGGCATTGGCGGGTTTGCTCTATTTGTTTGTCAACCTGACAGTTTCAATGGGAGGAATTGTCTATAAAGTAAAATGTTCTAAATTATTTTACTTGGTAGCTGAAGCATTAAGCTGCCTCTTGCAGTTGTGACACAAGTTCAAGAATATACAGCTGGAGAGAAAAAAAGTTTGAGTAACATGAAAACAAAAGACTCAAAGAAAAATGGGAAAAAAAATAAGTAGGCATTGACTGGGTAGGTAGCCGCCTAGAGCAATAGTCTGAAAAATACAAAGTTTGCTATGGTCACTCTCCACAAGAGTAGCCTCAATATGGTCTGGCTGTGGAATTTCAGACCACTTTTTCCCGTCTCCAATATGGTATCCTTTGGCAGTTTTCTTTGAGACACAATTTTGCCTTTCTGCAGTGGCAGCTTCCTTATAAAGCATGCTGCAGCTAGTACAAAAGATTCCGGAGTACTCCTGGGAGTGTCATAGTATAATTCCCTACTCTGAGCCTTAGCGTCCAAAAGATGGGGTACCAGCATGAATTCCTCTAAGCTCAATTACCAGCTTAGAACCTGTAGCGCTGCCACCAACCAGGAATTCCAGTGCCTGGTACACTCTGGTCCCCCTAAGACCTTGCCCGGGGAACCCCAAGACCCAGACCCTCTGGATCTTACCACAAGGAAAGTAAACCCTTTCCCCCACCGTTGCCTCTCCCAGGCTTCCCCTCCCTGGGTTACCCTGGAGGATCACTGTGATTCAAACTCCTTGAATCTTAAAACAGAGAGAAAAATGCACCTTCCCCTCTCCTTTTCTCTCCTCCTCCCAGACTCTCCCTGAGAGAGAAAGTAATCCTAACACAGAGAGAAAATTAACCTCTCTCTCCCCCTTCCCTCCTTTCTCCCCACCAATTCCCTGGTGAATCCAGACCCAGTCCCCTGGGGTCTCACCAGAATAAAAAAAACAATCAGGTTCTTAAACAAGAAAAGCTTTTAATTAAAGAAAGAAAAAAACAGTAAAAATTATCTTTGTAAATTTAAGATGGAATATGTTACAGGGTTCTTCAGCTATAGATACTGGGAATACCCTCCCAGCCTAAGTATACAAGTACAAATTAAAATCCTTTCAGCAAAATACAAATTTGAACTCCTTCCAGCCAAATACACATTTGCAAATAAAGAAAATAAACATAAGCCTAACTCGCTTTATCTACCTAGTACTCACTATTCTGAAACTCATAAGAGCCTGTATCGGAGAGATTGGAGAGAAACCTGGTTGCACATCTGGTCACTCTCAGGGCTGGTCCACACTACGGGGGGGAAATCGATCTTAGATACGCAACTTCAGCTACGTGAATAACGTAGCTGAAGTCGAATATCTAAGATCGGATTACTCACCCGTCCACACCGCGCGGGATCGATGTTCGCGGCTCTCCCTGTCGATTCCGGAACTCCGTTGGGGTTGATGGAGTTCCGGAATCGATATAAGTGTGCTCGGGGATCGATATATCGCGTCTAGATTAGACGCGATATATCGATCCCCGAGCAATCGATTTTAACCCGCCGATACGGCGGGTAGTCTGGACGTAGCCTCAGAACCCAGAGAGAACAACCACCAAAAACTAACAGCACACACACAAAACTTCCCTCCCTCAAGATTTGAAAGTATCCTGTCCCCTGATTGGTCCTCTGGTCAGGTGACAGCCAGGCTCACTGAACTTGTTAACCCTTTACAGGCAAAAGAGACATGAAGTACTCCTGTTCTATTAACCCTTAACTATCTGTTTATGACAGGGAGTGACAGGTGTTGACTGCTCAGCACAAACTTCTGAACAAACAGAGGATCCTTTCAGAAGAAGAAATTATTATTTGCTATTTATATTACATGAGCACATTTGAGATGAGACTGGGGGTCCATCTTGCAAGGCACCATACAAACACATAGCAACAGACAGTCCCTGTCATGAAGAATTTGTTATCTAAACAGATAGCTGGAAATAGGGTAGGAAAGAAAACAGTGTCAAAGAGGGGATGCGGCTTGCCTTAGGTCATGTGTGGGAGCAGCCTGTTAAAGTGGACAGGTTGGGGGGAATGGAGCAGGGAAGAAGTGTGAGAGGAGCAAGGTGGAGGGAGAAAAACGTGATGTTTTCACATAGAATGGGAATGACCCATTTGACTATGCAGGAGAAATACAGAGAAACTGCACTAAAGTCTGTTCACTAGGGCTAAAACCTGGGCTTTCTGACATACCCTCTCTTTGGCGCTGAAGATTATTGATTCATTTAACTTGATGTTTGCTAGCTGACCATGAGCTGCCCTTATTGGTAAGAACTATTGATATGTTATGGTAATTTCAGAGTCATCTGCAATCCTCTTTTGATGTGATTTTTAAAGTCCATTTTAGTGTAACTCAGAAGTTTGTGGTTGTTTAGGGAATGATGTGCAGCAATGTAGCAATGCTATATATATTTAGTATATTGTGATAAAGTTCCTCCTCTACCTTGGTGGGTCCTGCGCTTATTGTCGGATTTTGCTAGCCTCAGAGATCTTCCTATGTTGGATTAGGAGTTGGGAGGTTTTGGGGGGAACCCAGGCCCGCCCTCTACCCTGGGTTCCAGACCAGGGCCCTGTGGACTGCAGCTGTCTAGAGTGCCTTCTGGAACAGCTATACGACAGCTACAATTCTGTGGGCTACTTCCCCATGGCCTCCTCCAAACACCTTCTTTATCTCACTACTGGACCTTCCTCCTGATGTCTGTTACTCTTGTACTCCTCAGTCTTCCAGCAGCACATCCTCTCACTCCCAGCTCCTTACGCACATCTCACTAACTGGAGTGAGATCCTTTTTATACCAGGTGTCCTGATTAGCCTTAATTAATTCCAGTAACTTCTCAATTGGCTACAGGTGTCCTAATTAGCCTGCCTGCCTTAATTAGTTCTAGAAGGTTCCTGAGTGTTCTGGAATAGTCCATGTTATCTTACCGAGGGAAAAGAGACCTGCTTAACCTGGAGCTAATGCATCTACCTCTGACCACTCTCTTGTAGCCATCTGGCCTGACCCTGTCACAGTATGTATGAACATTGCAACTCTATTTATATGCCATATTATATTGTGCCCTCGATACCAGAGTGCCCCCTTGTGTCAGGACATAGTGTTGCAGGAACTCTTCCTCTCTAGCACCCCTTGTTCTCCCAGGTCTGCAATGGCCAGCTCCTCTGGCCAGGTCAGGTTTCAGTCCAATCCCCTTCCAGGATTAACAGAGCACAAATTAAATCTTAACTCAAAATAGCCACCTGGGCATTAAAGCCCACAGTATAAACACTAACCCTTCATAGAGACCCAACATTGTCAAGGTTGGGGCTCAGACTGGGCTAGGTTACTTGGGTTAGGGCAGGAAAAGCCTTCTTTCCTTTTCCTGGCTTCACCCAGAATTGGCCTGTAGTAGGTACAGCCACTGTTTTTTATCTGGCCTGCTGGGCCTTGATTGGCCTCTACCTGCTTCTGGTCCTGATAGGTGCTGGAGAACCAACTCTCTCATGGGAGACTTCTATAGGCAATCCATAAATATCTGAAATCAATGTCCTTCCCTTCTGGCAAGGCACCTTCTTCTGCAGTGTTTGCCAAGGCAGTGGGGCCTCTGGCAAGAAGCAGCAAATGCCTGGTACACCACATTACAGGCTGCAAATATAAGAAGGTGCTGATGATGACATTCCCCATTGTAGACTGTAGTACATTCTAGTCTTGTATTTTCTAATCAACTTGATTTAATTCTGCATTTTATCAGTCTACAGCAGGCTGGAATGCTAGGATTGCATTCTGTTTGGCTATGTCTATTTCTTTGTTTCAGGCTGGGTTAGGCAAAGGATTTTGTTTCCTGATCATATTCTCCCAGACCTGCTGCTTCTTCATATTGTTGGCTATAAGCTTTATTCTCCCTCTCCCTGCCAACAATCACCACAACAATCACAATTAATGAAACCACTGTATATACAAACAAATCTGTCTTTTTCTTTTCCTCTTTATCCTTGCAACAGCTGGTTACCGAACATCATCAATGAGAGCCTGTTGTTCTACCTTGAAATGCAGCCAGATATCAATGGAAGCCCCTTGAAAAATATTAGAAATGCTGCAATGATCACATGGATTATAATGGTAGGTCAACCATGATTTTTATTAGTCTTGGAAGTAACTTCTGTGTATGACAGGCAGCAGCACCAATGTAATGAGTGTTTATTTCTTTCAAAATATAATCTCCTCTTGATACAAAAAAAAAAGGGGGGGGAGAACATTTTCAAAATTACAGGAACTATTCTTCATATGAAACTCTGCAAGAAGAACTAAGGGATAAATTTTGCCCTGACTGACCCTCTGTGCATCCCTACTGAAGTCAAGATGATTCATTCATTTTAAAGACCAGAAAGGACCATTATGATCATCTACTGTGTCTTCCTGAATAACAGACTACAGAGTTTCCACCAGTGATTTCTGAATACAGGCTAACAACTTGGGAGCTTACTAACAATTTCAGCCTGTATTTGTAACTAAGATTATTTTCTTTGCTCTTTAAAGCTGCTATGTAGAAAACATCTGTATATACAGAGAAGAATTACTGGAGAGAAAAATATATTGGTCTTTCAGAAAAATGATCCAGAATACTGTGGGAACACTACTAAAGTATTTTGGACCATCACTGAACTGTAATTTCCTTATCGCCCCATAAGCGTAATGTTCCTGGAATAGTCAAAAGAGGATATTCTGGAGCTGATGATGCAGGTAGCTTCTTTGGGGAGATTTTAAATATCTGCAAAGCCTCTTAAGTAAAAACACACTCTTTGTTTTTCTTTTTGAAATGACAGAAAATTTTTCTAGAGAAGGGTCAAGGGTATATTTGGACGAGAGTTTTAATTAAGTGAACATTAAACACATGAAAGGCACTAAAACTCTTTTAGTTGAGTTATGGCATAGCTCTAGCTGTGAATAATTCCTCCCCCCCTTCCCACTTTCTGGGACTCTTCTAGGGATTTATAGAATTTGAGGACAGAAGGGCCCATTTGATCCTTTAATCTGACCTCCTGTATATCACAGACCATTACATTTCACCCAGTTATCAATGTACTGAGCCCAATAATTTGTTTGGCCAAAGCATATCTTCCAGAAAGGCATCCAGTCTTGATGTCAAGATGTCAAGAGCTGGAGAATCCACTGCTTCTCTTGCAAGTTTAACCCATGTTACTACCAATTTTTCTTCTCTTAAAACTGTCTCCTTTTTGTATGTGCACCGTGGCTACAGCCCTCTGCCCACAGAAGACTCGCCAGGCCTCCTTTACAAGCATTGTTTCTAAATCTGCCAGTCAGTAGAGCATCAGTATTAACATTTCAATTTTTGCAGATGAGCCTGGCTAATCTGGACTGAAGTATTATGGATGAATGTACACCTCCTGTGCATGGAACATTCCCCCCCTCCCAGAACACACACGATACCCTGACACCTCCAGCTCTGCATACCTAATTCTCTCCTTCCAGATTTTATCCTACATTAGTGTTACAAGGGATAAATTACTCCTCTTCCCAATCCCTCAGCACACCCTGCTACCCTCTGACAAGCAATCAGGCACCCCCAAGTCCCTACCTCTCCATTTCCAGGTTTCATCCTGTATTAAAGAGTTAAGTGATGCCACTCACATGGTGCCCCCTTCTCTCCCAAGGGCTGAACACACTCACAGGACACAGCTCTCAGCTCTTGCTGGCCTGGAGGGCAAGAGGTCAAGTCTAGGAATTGAACAGTTTGTAGGCTGGCTTTGAAAATAAAGTGCTGATTTCCCACGAGAAAAATAGAAACATCCGAAGCATTTACTTAACAAATATCCAAGGAACTGGGGACAGAGGTGATATTTGAGAGACTGTCTCAGCTGCCCAGTTTTTTAATCCAACAAAGATGGACTTGTTCATGAGTTAGCAGCAGTTATAAGCTGATTGATCACTGTTTAAGAACTTAGTTATCTGTGAGTGACTTCTCTCAGTATGTTTGGCTCTGCTTTCACTGAAGTCTTATAATAGCTCATGCAAAATAAAATTCGTAAGACACAATGGAGACTGTTAAAGCACAGTGAGGGCCATATTTATCCCTGATACAACTCCATGGAGTAGCTGAAGTCAAACCAGGCAAGCATTTGACCCCTTCTGTTCTAAGAGTTATTGTGTACCAGAACAAAGGCTCTGGTTTCTTCCCTGGATTTGCTTGTGGCTAGAAGACACGTAACATGTACTCTCATCTGTATGCAGATGGGTGAGTTTTACATCATCTCTCAAGGCAGTAATTGTTCACTATGAAGAAAGTCTGTATGTCTACACTGTAATAAAAGACCAGTGGCCAGCTGACTTGGGCTTGTGGGGTTTGAGCTATGGGGCTATACAATTGTAGTGTAAACATTTGGGCTCAGAACCCAGGCTCCGGCCTGGTCCCTAATGTCTATACTGCAGTTGTATTGCCCACAGCCCTGTGAGCCCAAATCAGCTGACCCAGGCCTTGAGACTTGGCGTCGTAAATTTTTTATTGCAGCACAGATGTAGCCTTAATCCACAGGAATGGTTTCATTGCACTTGAAATTCACCACTCTGTTGATTTTAATTCCCATCGCAATTCTCCTTTCTTGTCTCTTCCAGGGAGTGCTGAATCCAATGCAAGGCTTTCTCTTCACACTCACTTTTTATGGCTGGACTGGGTGGAAACTGAGCCTGAAGTGGCAAAAGAGAGAAATACCATGGGAATCAATGTCCACATCAGCTGTTGCTGACAATGGCTACCCTTCTGCCATTGGATCCTCTGTGAATTACCAAAGCAACATCCACGACTCGAAGACAACAGCAGCCAGCAGCCAGCAGACCGACGAGGCCTTAAGCATTCTGTCTGAAGGTAACAACACCAGTGATGACAGGTTATCCAGAAACTCTCCTATCTACCAGGGCTGGTAGTTTGCATCTGCATAAAGCTTAATGACAGGTTTCAGAGTAGCAGCCGTGTTAGTCCGTATCCACAAAAAGAACAAGAGTACTTGTGGCACCTTAGAGACTAACAAATTTATTTCAGCATGAGCTTTCGTGAGCTACAGCTCACTTCTTCGGATGCATACAATGGACCATGCAGACAGAAGATCTCTGTATGTATAAATATCTTCTGTCTGTGTGTTCCATTCTATGCATCCGAAGAAGTGAGCTGTAGCCCATGAAAGCTCATGCTGAAATAAATTTGTTAGTCTCTAAGGTGCCACAAGTACTCCTATTCATAAAGCTTAATGTTACCTCTCCCATTGCCATGACTCTTGATTAACTACTGCATCACTATTTGCTCCAGGGCTTGGTTGGGGCCTTGTCATCTGTCACATCCTATATATTTCCTGGAGGCATAAATGATAACTTATGTCTTCAGTCCTCTTGTAGGGAGTGTGGGAGGAGATGATACTGTTTGATGAATGCCTGATTGCTTTCCATTATGTTGGCAGCAGTTTCTTTGAAGCTCAATGTTTCTCAATTAACCTCATTGATTTCTTTTTGTACATTTTTGTTTTAACCTCTCTTGTAACCTGTACTTCAGCAGACTATTCTTTTGTTTAATAAACAAATTACTATTGTGTTGGGTTTTTCTAACACTGGCCCCTTGCCTGACTTTCCAGAGGTGCCGCTCTATATCTGGAATTCTATCGCGAGGATTGTAGGGATGCAAAATTGTCATCCTTAAAACAATGATCAAATGTTTTAAAGACACAACTTTGACACAGATATAGATTTGCATTGTTTGCATATAGAACCCTGCTTAATAACTCTTCTTTCACCCTGCCCGTTTGAATTTTAGTGGGATATTTAAGTGTGCTTTTATCTAAATGCAGTTGCAATTAATAGGAATATAGTCTTTTAGTACAGTGAAGTCTGGTATTTATACCATTAAGGGATGCAGGGTATCATTTTCAGTCATCTAAATGACTTTGGTGCCTAAATTCCATCAAAAGACAGTGAAATGTAACCTGCAGTCCTTTCTCTGCAGAGTGTTCTATTTTATATCCTGGTTTACTGAACTCAAGGGAATTCAAACAACAATATTTATTTCCTTCCCTAACTACTGTGCTCAGCACTGTGGCGTCTAAGCACCTGTGCCCAAATACTTGTTAAAAGAGGCTGATAGTTAACTAGCAAATGGGGTTCAGTCTACAGTGCTTATGCATGGTTTAAACAAGGGTAACCTAAGTTACAGTGTGGTTTGACAAGCCTATACTGTCCAGCCCAAACTGATCACCAGTTTTAAAAAACATGCTCGTCCTGGCATAGGTTAGAACAAATCTTTGTCAGTTCAAACAATTTTGTACTGGCTGCCCAAATGTGTTATAATTGGTTCTGGTACAACCGTGTTTAAGCATAAATAGATTGCCAAACCCCATGGAAACGCTGTGTAACTTTTTTTAAATTAAAGAGTAGAATGATAACAGCCATACTACTCAGAGTTCCAGGAAGGTCAGAGAACTAGGCACAGCTGGAGCTAAGAAAATAGTTGATCTTACTATAATCAATAAAAAGGTAATAAAGTAAATTGATAAATGCTGGGACTGATCTTTAAAGAGCTGCAGTTGCTTTGTAGAAAACCTTTAAAATCACACTCTTTAAAAACAATCATGTCTATCTTTTTTCTCCTTGCCCCCCCTCTTTTATTTTTGGTTACTAGGGCCATTTGCATGTAACAGGATATTTTATTTTGTAAGAATTAATTTCGTCCGCTTCAGAAGCCCTTATCCTTGGTTTGTAAAACTGGTCATTTCCACTGACGCTAAGAGTGATGTCACAGGCAGAGGATGAAGATTTCTGAAGCAGATTTAAATGGATCCTTACAAAATAAAGATCCTGTTTTCATTTAAGTGCAAGCAATTTTTAGGAGCAGAAAGAAAACAAGACTATTACAGGTAGAGAGAATTGTTGTTAATCTTCTCTGAGATGCTACTGTCATGGGCAGCAGCACAAACCCCTAAAGTAAACAAACAGATCATGCCTTCAAAGGCACAGCCATGTGCTGAAGATGGATTTGCAAGGTGACAGTTTGTAGCGAGAAGCCCTAGAAGTCTGGTTAACTAATCCAGCATTCCTTCCTCTGCTCCAGCACATCAGAGTTGCCAAGCACATCTGAAAGGGGAAAACGGCCACTTCACAGTCCATTCCCCTTGTACTCCACAGCCTGGCTGCACCCCATTTGAGATACTAGTGCCACTGCTGACCTTGAGCAAAGAACAATGGCTCTGCTCCCCACTTACAATGTGGTTAACACCTGTACAAGATCCTGTTACTCTCTCGGCCTCCCGCTTCCTTCATTCATAAAAAGCTGGCCACAATCTGCCCCCAAAAGTTTTTCAAAATCAGGCTTGAAAGCTGAGTGGTGCTTTAACACATGACCAGTCTGTGGGGGATATTATCAGAAGACAACCAAACCCAAACCTTTCATGAAAGCCTCTTGCTGCTCTGACAACATTGGCTTCCATGACTAGGCTAACTGGTGCATTGTGATATACATATACTGTATGCTAGGGGTAAAGCAACAGTGATTTTTAATTTTAAAAGAAACTTATGGTGAGGAAAGTGTTACCACTCCCTCAGTTCCTGTGGCAGGTGTACCTGAGCTATTCCTCCTTTGTTCTAAAATGGAAGGGTAAATGTGTGTCCTGAACATTTGTACCCAGTCAGCATTCAATTTTACTGTGCGTGTAATGCCAACAGACCCCGACCATCGGCATTGAACTGGAGACCTCTGGAGCTTAGTGCATGAGCCTCTACTGCATGAGCTAAAAGCCAACTAGCTGTTAGCTAAGGCTGTAGAGCAAATTCATTTAACTCTCTCTAAGTGGTCTCCGTGCCACTGGACAGGACAGAGCACCACACTCAGAAGGTGTGTGGATTACACATGCAAACCATAAAAAAATAGCTTTCCTTCCCTTACCATGCACCAGATCAGTTAGTTACAAGCAAAGTGTTGCATTAACTTACCTTAGCCTTCTGCAGGTATTTGATTTACGTATTTAGAAGAGGAAAGTCTTCAGTAAGATACACTTACGTTTGAAAAGGTATAACTATTCATGTAAAACAATAGATCATTGTAGCTATTAAAATATGTAGTTAGAAGGAAATTCAAAGGTAACATTAACAACAAAGTTTGAAAGTCAGGAAGCTAGAATGTAGGACTGGTAGAGTAAAACACCTACCTCACAGCAAGTCAGGAAATACAGCTATGTTTCAACACCGACCTGAACTCTGCTTATCTACTCTCAGTGGGAGGAGACCCCCTACTAGTTATCACATGATAAAGAATTGTCTTCCCCATTTTGTAGATGAATTACAGTTGTATGATCTTGGCTTTTATTACGGTAAATCATACAGCCAGCCTATATCGGGTAGGGGATTGTCTCAAGCTCAATTTGGAAGCATACTGGGAGTCTTTTCAGGTTGAATGTGGAAATATTTATTGCTAGCCTATGTCTAGAGTGTTCAGTCTCAAATTAGTATTGGGAAGGTGGCTCAGGGAGAGCGGAGACAGAATCCAATCCACAGTAGGACAGTAGACTGAGTCAGCGTCTTGTGGAACACACATGAGATGTGGCTTCTGCCTTAGACCATGTCGGGGCAGGACAGTCTGGGCTCTAATTAATAGTCATATCTACAGTTTACTGGCCAGTCCACACTTTTCTCTGGGACAGTGGGGTGTCCATGACTCACAGCTGAAAGGTAGATGTGAGATGGTGATCGGGTCCTGGGCAGAATTACTGAGCACTTATACATTCAAAACAATTGTCCAGCAAGTTACATTCAGCTCAGTTAACATGGGTTAGGGACATACCCATGATTAATTGTACATGATCATATTTTGCACACACCAGAGCATAACAAAGCCCAGCTAAATGAACGCTTGAAGAAATAACATTGTAAAATATATAAATAATATAACAAAGCTAGAACATCATTTGGAATAAAACCATTAGTGCAATGGAATCCTCAGGATATGAGAATTTGTGCACAGTGGTAGGTGAAGCTATGTGACAATAAGAAGCTGGATTGTTAAACACAAACACACAATATATATTCTCTGCACAAACTCGACATTTGGTTTTAGGTTGTGTCAGTTATAACAGTAAAATGAAAACTGTCAGGAACACAGTGTATCTTATCCCCTGCTACCATGGGATGCATTTTCCCAGACCAGCCTGAATTCATCCATCGGAGTAGAGTGGGGCTACATTTTGCCCAGCCAGTTTCATACATTTAATTAGTATTCAGTCTGGGCAGATGTTCATGCTAATTGCATGGCTGAAATGCGAAGAGGTAAAGTTCTTGAACACCAAAGCTACACATTTTGAGGTTTCCCTAGCTGTCAAATGTTTAAGTGTTCTGTACATCTCTAACTAAATCCTTCCTCTGATCTCCCTGATTATATAAACTGAAGAGGCATTAGAATCTAAAATGCTTAGCACGGCTTTGGTCTAGGATACCTGCTTCTTCTGCCATACTACAAGTACTCCTGAAGGCAGCATAATATGTATGTGAGGAGAGGGGCATCGTCTTCCAAGATTCAGTTGACCTTGATGGGGAAGGGTTTATCAAGATCAGATATATAGCAGTTACACATGGGGATGTCTAGGGCAAAGGGTGGATAAGGTAACCCCATGTTAGGAAAGTCCAGATGAATCCGGACGGTGGTTTGGTCACTCACCTGTTAAAGAGCATGTCTGTATACACATATATGTACAGGATGATTTTTGGGGAAGCTGTTGAGTATTGTCAAACCCCTGGATGCTTTTGATTATCTTGTCTCCCAATTACTGCTCTGCTAGAATGTTGCCAGTTGTATAAACATATAACTCCCAAACTCTGTAGGTACAGATCACACACATTTCTGTTTATACAGAAAGAAAGCTGCACTCATTCGAGTGTCTGTGGGTCACATTTTCAAAAGACTCCTCCAGCAGGAGCTCTGAGACATGAGAAAATTCACTGGTTGGCTGAGTTTACATTAAAAAACAAACAAATGATCTCCACTGCGAAACTAACAGATCCCTGGTCCTAGCTCCATCTGCCTGCATGCTGGTACTGTAGAGATTGGAAGGACTCCTAGAAAGATCAGACTCTTAACTACAAAGAAAAACACTGTGACATCATCAAGACCCACAGCAGTCACCTGGTTTAGAATGTTTTCCTAGCCTAAATACTATCCATGCCCCCTGCCAGGCATGTTTAAACCTGTCATTGCTAGGAGACTTGCTCTTTGGTAAATTGACACAGAAGATCAACTGCAAGTAGGGAGCAACAAGTGTTAAGACTTTTTTTCTTTGTTGTTCAAATGAAGCCCCTTAGAGGACATTACACATCTGATAGCATCATTAGTGTTCAAAGGCAGATGGAATGCATGAGATCACCAAAACAAAATGCAATAGAAACTGCAGCAAGAACAAAAGTGTGGTAATTCAAGTGAAGAAAAGCATGTGTTTCTAATTAATACTGCAGAAAATTAACATGAACACATTTAGTATTTGGAGGTAGAGATGGACCCAAGCTACAAAGCTCAGATCTGGATCCTGGAATTGGGCCAGGTCTCTGTACTCTGAGAAGATAGAAAATTTATTCTGTACTTCTCCATCATGAATGAGTCAATTGGTAATGAAACAAAACTGATTCAATTTGCATGTCACTGTGTGTCTTCAAGTTACTATGTGCTAAGCAACAGCTAAGACATTAAGGCCTCATCTACACAGGCAAGTTTGTGCACAGTAAAGCAGTTTTGAGTGCTGTAACTCCTGAGGTGTACACACTGCCAAGCTACTTAGTGCACAGAAACTGTGCAGATGCAGCGCTCTAAAAAAACCATCCCGACGAGAGGCGTAGAGCTTTCTGTGCTGGTGTAGACACCATGGTGATTACAGCACTGCGATTGGCCTCCAGAAGGTGTCCCACAATGCCTGTTCTCACCTCTCTGGTTGGTTTGAACTCTACCACCCTGCCCTCAGGTGACCAATTGTCAGTCCCACCCCATACATTCCTTTGAAAATTTGAAAGTCCCCTTCCTGTTTGCTCGGTGATGCATGCAGTGGTCTCAGCGCATCTTTCCAGGTGACCAAGCCTGCTCCATGCACCAGGTGATTCCCTGTTTGGAGCAATGCTGAGCTGCTGAACCTCATCAGCATTTGGGGAGAGGAGGCTGTCCAGTCCCAGCTGTGCTCCAGCCGTCAGATTTATGATACCTACGGACAGATTTCTAGATGCATGACAGAAAGGGGCCATGACTAGGATACATTGCAGTGCAGGGTCAAAGTGAAGGAGCTGCGGAATGCCTACCACAAGATGCGAAAGGCAAACTGCTGCTCTGGTGCTGAGCCCACGAGCTGCCGGTTCTACAAAGAGCTGGACGTGATACTCGGTGGCAACCACACCTGCACTGCAAAGGACCTTGTGGATATTTCATTGGTTTGCGTGCCAGTCGAGAGTGGACTGAGCCAGGAGGAGGCAATCTTGGATGAAGAGGGGGAAGGGGACCCAGAGATAGAGGATGACTCAGAGGCCAGAGATGCCTGCAGTCAGGAACTCTTTTCTACCCAGGAGGAGCCTACCCAGTCACAGCAGTTGCAGCTTGGCAAAGCACAAACAGGAGAGGAGGTCCCTGGTAAGTGGATCTAATTTTGGGAATTGCTGAAGAGAGTCATTCTTGCTTAAGTAAGTTGTTGGGGTCAGGAGGGTTGCAGAAAGCAGGCTTGTCTCCCACCTCCTGCCTAGTTTAAGCGGTGGAACAGGCTGTTGATACACTCCCTCACATCATGGGAATCTGCCTCAGATCTCCAGGAAACTCTCATGGAGATGCTGGGCAATCCGCTGCCACAGGTTCCTCAGCAGAGCTGCTTTGTTTCTTGCCCCATCAATGGTAACTTTCCCACCCCACTTTGCCTTGATGGGTTGGGAGACCATTGCTTCACACAGGATAGCTGCATAAGCATCAGGGTGGAAGTTGCAGGCTTGGAGAAGACCCTCCCTTGATTCCCTGCTCACCCTCAGCAGCGAGATATCTTCCATAATGATCAACTCCTGTGGAAAGTGTGGGGACAGGAATGATTATTAGGACTCCCTACTGTGCTGCTCTCCCCAAAAGCCATGTGCTCAGTGTACAGCAGGGTCTGGAAACAGTGATTTCCCCTGCCCCTGTGGCTACTCACCATTTTGGGGGTCTTGTGTCTCATGTGTGCTTGCCTGGGGTCAGCCAGTTAGTGACAGGTGTATGAGTACTGGCTGTGTTTTAAAGCATTGAAACAGCGTTGTCTTTGATGCAAACAATACTGCTTCTGTAAAATGTTGCATTTAAACTTCACATAGGTGACCTTGGGAGCAGAGCTCCCTCTTTGTTATCAGTGGCAGAACAGCTGTGCAGAATTAGAAAACATCCAAGAACAACTAAGGAGGACTTTATGTGTGAGGTTATGATGCACTCCGCTGCTCAGAAAAAAGAATTGACGGAGTGGTGGGACAGCGAGAAGAGGGACTGAAAGGAGAATGCGGCACACCTGAAAGAAGCCATGGAGTGGCTTTTAACAGTTATGGAGCACCAAGCGGACATGCTCCAGATGATACTAGCTCTTCAAACCGAGCAGCTCCGCACTTGCCCTCCTTTGCAGCCTCTGTCGCAAAACTCTTTCCCATGCACCCGCCCCCACACTGCCAACACACTTTTATCAACTTTCTGGCTCCACGCTCTACCCACAACATTCCACTCCTCGCTCCTCACAGTCCAGCAGTGTGGAGTCCCAGTACCCACTGCACTCAACACCCGTCCATCTGCAGTTTGGCTCTGCTGAAGTCCAGTACTCATTGCAGCATACTCCAAAGGAGAAAGTTGGGTATGATCCCTAGACATACACAAATCTGTAGCCATTCTGGGAGCCCTCCTCCCCTTAAGACCTTCCCTTCACCCATCCCCCTCCCTGCTGATGATTTTTTTCATTTGACTCTCTTCTCTGGTTGCTTTCTTTCAATAAAAGAATTGTGTTTGTGTGAAAGCAATCTTTATTCTATTAAGTGAAAGAAGAAGAGCCCTGCAAAGCAACATACAATTATGTTAAAGTCCCTTCTTGCATTACGTGCACCAATCACCTCCTAGGATTACAAGCACTGCAGTCCTGAGCATAGCAACAAATATTAGTGGCTTTCAGCTTCAGATTGCTGCCTCAACGGATCCTTGATCCTTATGGCCCTGTGCTGTGCCCCTCTAATAGCCCTGGTCTCTGGCTGTTCAAACTCAGCCTCCAGGCGCTGAGCCTCTGTGGTCCATCCCTGAGTGAAGCTTTCACCCTTCCCTTCACAAATATTAAGGAGCGTACAGCATGTGGCTATAAGCATAGGAATATTGTCATTGGCCATGTCCAGCTTCCCATAAAGGCATCACCAACAGGCTTTTAAATGGCCAAATGCACACTCCACAGCCATTCTGCACTTGCTCAGCCTGTTGTTGAACCGCTTCTTGCTGCTGTCAAGTTGCCCCATGTACGGCTTCATGAGCCACAGCATTAAGAGGTAGGTGCAGTCTCCCAGGATCACAATGAACATTTCGACTTCCCCTACGGTGATCTTCTGGTCAGGGAAGAAAGTCCCTGCTTGCAGCTTCTTGAAGAGACCTGTGTTCCGAAAGATGGGTGCATCATGCACCTTTTCAGACCAGCCAGCATGAAAATCTGTGAAATGCCCACAGTGATCCACAAGTGCTTGGAGAACCATTAATAAATACCCCTTGCAATTAATATACTTGGTGGCTAGATGGTCTGGTGCCAAAATTGGAATATGTGTGCCATCGATCACCCCTCTGCAGTTAGGGAAGCCCATTTGTGCAAAGCCATCCACAATGTCACTCATAGTGCCCAGAGTCATGGTCTTTCGGAGCAGGATGCAATTAATGGCCCTGCACACTTCCATCAACACAACTCCAACGGTCGACTTTCCCACTCCGAACTGCTTAGCGACCGATCGATAGCAGTCTGGAGTAGCCAGCTTCCACAGTGCAATCGTCACGTGCTTCTCCAATGGCAGGGCAGCTCTCGTTCTCGTGTCCTTGCACTGCAGGGCTGGGGCGAGCTCATCACACAGTCCCATGAATGTGGCTTTCCTCCTCCGAAAGTTCTGCTCATCCACTGCTCATCATCCCAGACATGCATCACGATGTGATCCCACCACTCAGTGCTTGTTTCCCAAGCCCAAAAGTGGCATTCCACTGTTGTCAGCACCTCCGTGAATGCCAAAAGCAACCTCATGTCATAACCACTACACGTGGCGAGATCAACGTTACACTCCTCTTGACTTTGTAGTTTAAGGAATAACTCCACTGTCACTCGTGACATGTTGGTCAGTGCAAGCAGAATACTGGTCAACAGCTCGGGATCCATTCCAGCAGCCCGAAAAAGGCAGGGCATTGAAAGATGGTGCCAAATGCAGACGGAAGCACAGGGATTTCTGGGATGCAAAGCAATGCATCATGGGGCATTGGGACAGGATCCAGGATGCCCCGCAACCCCTTCTGCCTTCCCACAAGTCATAGCGACAAGAGAGAAAGAGGTGCTCTGTGGGATAGCTGCCCAGAGTGCACCGCTCTGAATAGTGCTGCAAGTGCCACAAGTGTGAATATGCTATTGCGTAAGCAGCTGTCAGTGTGAGCACACAACAGTGGTTTTCCTTCGGCACTCTCTGAGCGGCGCTGTAATTACCGGTGCTGTAACTTTGCAAGTGTAGATGTGCCCTAAAACTCAGTGAGTTGAGTCAGCTGATCACAGTGTGATTGTAACACTCTGTTGGATTTTTTTTTTTCATCTGTGTGTAGCCAGCTTGTGATTTGGCTCAATTTTGGCTTGACTCTGCCTTCAGCAAGACCAAGTCTAACTCCCTGTTTAAGAGGCATAAGAAGACTAGAGTTAGAATAAGAGATGAAGATGCAGATGTATTGTTCAAGAGCTACTGAAAAAAGATGCCTGTCACTCTTCTATGCCACAATAGGTGCCTTCTCTACCTATATGAAATAGTATGATTACTTTTAGGAGAAGGTATAATATATGCTGGAAATAGGACCAACATTTAAGTGTGGAAAGTGACCTGCTTGTGAGGGCTGGTCTACACTAAGGGGGGGAAATCGATCTTAGATACGCAACTTCAGCTACATGAATAACGTAGCTGAAGTCGAATATCTAAGATCAGATTACTCACCCGTCCTCACCACGTGGGATCGATGTCCGCGTCTCCCTCTGTCGATTCCGCAACTCCGTTGGGGTTGATGGAGTTCCGGAATCGATATAAGCGTGCTTGGGGATCGATATATCACGTCTAGATGAGACGCGATATATCGATCCCTGAGCAATCGATTTTAACCCTCCGATATGGCGGATAGTCTGGACGTAGCCTCAAAGTACTCTGGGTTGAGAGGAAGGAGAAAGGGCTACATAAAGGTCTAAAAGCTGTAGGCTGAAGTGAATGTGACAAATGTTTAGAAAACAAGAATGCTAGCCATGAAAAGATATAACAGAGAGAATGCATTCCCTCTTTGGGAAGATATGTGTTTAGAGTCAGGAAACAAATATTTTAGCATGGGAACTATCCCTCAAGGTTTGTCTACATAGCTAGTTAGTGCATGGAAAGCCAGGGTGTGAATGTAGAGCACACTAGCTTGCTGGCACTAACTGGCTGTGGGGGCCCTCCTAGTGTGCACTCAAGGTTCCACAGTGAATTTTAATGTCCTCCCTTCCTGATACAGTGGCTTCCACTAGGGTGAAATGACATTCCTGGTATCTAGGTGCAGAAGCAATAGAGTTAAGCAGACCGTTACTGGAGTGCTGTGTTCAGTTCTGGTGTCCACAAATCAAGAAGGATATTAAGAAATTGGAGAGGGTTCAGAGAAGAGCCACAAGAATGATTAAAGAATCAGAAAACATGCTTTATAGTGAGACTCAAGGAGTTTCATCTATTTAGTTCAACAAAGAGAAGGTTAAGGGGTGACTTGATCGTAGTTTATAAGTACCTGCTTGGGGAACAAAAATTTGATAATGAGTTCTCAGTCCAGCAGACAAAGGTGGAACAAGATCCACTGGCTGGAAGTTGAAGCTAGAGAAATTCAGGCTGGAAATAAGGCACAAATGTATTTATTTTAAAGTAATTAACCACTGGAGCAATTTATCAAGGATTGCGATAGATCTCACATCATGAGTAATTTTTAAATCAAGACTGATGTTTTGCTAAAATATGTAGTCTAATTCAAACAGAAATGAACTCAGGGAAGTTCTATGGCCTGTGTTGTAGAGGTCAGACTAGATGATCACAGTAGTCAAGCCTATCTTTATAATCTATTAATCTAAAATAACAATAAAAATAAACATGATTGTGTCAGTGAGGTTGTTGAGTCAGAATATTCAATGGGTTTTAGTATAACTGTGTGATCAGCTTGAATCATAAAGCACTGTAAAATGGAATGCTTAGTAGTAGATTGGTTGACATTACCTGATCTTTTGCCGTTCCTTAGCAAAAGTAGATGAATTATCCGACCGTACATCAATGGCTTCTCTCCTGCAACCAGAGGCAACATGTATGGGGAGCAGGAGGGGGACACGTTCCCCCCCCCACACACACACACCAATTTCTGCCAGGGTTTACCAGCCACGTGCCCCACTCTGTGAGGCAGCTCCTGGAGCTGTGCCCAGGAGAGATGGATCAGCAAACAGCTGGGAGCTGCAGGGAGGGGCTGCGACTCAAGCTGTTTTGGGAGGGGACAAACCTTTAAATTGTGCCTTCCCAATGTTAGAAGGTACCAGTTGTCTCTGCACAGATTCCAGCTTGCCATTAGGCTAGGAAGGAGCTCATCCTAACTCTGCTCTTAAGGAAAGGTTTGAGAAAAGAATGCAGCTTTGCCAAGAGGCATTGCACAGGAGCATTCAGAATACATGTATCCATTTGCTTTGGGTAAACAGGAAGAAGACTTTGCAGATAGGACAGAGGAGTGGAGGAATGGGTTGGTTTAAGAGAATGGATTATTGAGATCTTCAGCCCCTATACGAGGGGTATGAATCCAAATCCAGGTCAGTAGTGATCTAAAGCAAATGTCCTACAATGGCATTTTGGTGACCTCTGTGAAATTAGTCTATGGCCTTAGCCTAGTTCCCAGATCACAGGTATCAACTTCACAAAAATGACCGCTGCAAAGGTAATCCATGTTCATCTTTATTGAAACTTTCAGCAGAGGTCAAGAATTGAGAACACATGGAGTCTGATCCATGCTCTAACTCATGTGCAGTTGGCCTTTTGGGTCAGTGATTAGGCCCACTAGAGGGGAAAAATTGGCTAGACCTGCACTGCAGATAATTAGAACAGTCTCCAAGATGTTAATCTGGGAACTTCATGAGCACTAAATTCATTTAAAGAAATAGGAGATAAGGTTGCTTTGCTCTGGGTCACATGGGAGAAACTGACTGACATAATCATTAGAATTAAGGGGAACTCCTAGTGATTCCAACTGGAAGTATATAATTGTTATGAAGTCTTGGAGGTTTGCATTCTGTTAACAAAGATAATGTTCCTAACATCCATTTGTGCCTCTCTCTCATCTGAGTGGCAATCACTCTCTTACTTACATTCCCAAGTTAAAGTATGGTATTCCGTTAGCGTGAGTAAAACCTCAAACCACAACAGACTTTGATACATAGGATGGATTACACCAGGATGAATTTGGCCCTGAGAGAAAGGAAATGATTTAGCCTTTCATGGCCAATGATAAAAACAATGATAAAAACAAAACTTGGTTTGATTTAGAAATTGTGTCAATTAGCAGGTATGTCAAATAAAAATAAACCCAAGAGCTTGTTTGTCTATGGCATTCAGGCAAGAAACAATACTGTTAAGTGCCACCGAAAGGTTTATTTCAAGTTTCGTGTATGAAAGGAGCCTCCATCTTCCATTTATAAATGTGAAGATCTAGTTAAACATTCACTAGAGAGTTAGTTTGCAAGATGCTGCTGCCCTCCTTTTTGGTAGTCAAAGAGCAAACGTTATCATGCTCTACACCCCACAAAACATGTTTGTTGGTAGGACTTTAGCAGTAGGAATATTGTTGCAACTTCAATGCCACAGTTAAGTTATCTAGTAGTAGGAAATGCAACAAAACAGAGCACTTTTACAGGGGGAATCTTCCAGTGGTTGGATTAATTAACTTCAGAACTACTTTGCACCACTCCGGT
Source organism: Gopherus flavomarginatus (assembly GCF_025201925.1). Lineage (NCBI taxonomy): Eukaryota > Metazoa > Chordata > Testudines > Testudinidae > Gopherus > Gopherus flavomarginatus. The sequence continues at coordinate 236,558,959 of NC_066617.1, forward strand.
GGCACGCGATGAATAATGGGGTTGATGGTATTTTCAGAGTGCAGGAGAACCTTTAATGCTTACCTAAAGAGAGCATTTCCTTTGGGTAAAATTTACCTCACCTCAAAGCATGGACTAATGGGCTTTGAACAGGAGAAGTGTGAACATAAGAACAGCCATGCTGGGTCAGACCAATGGTCCGTCCAACCCACTATCCTGTCTTCCAGAAGTGGCCAATGACAGATATGTCAGAGGAAATGAACAGAAGGTGGCAATTATCTAGTGATGCCCTGTTGTTCACTCCCAGTTTCTGCCAGTTAGAGGCTTAGGACACCCAGAGCATGGGGTTGCATCCTTGATCATCTTAGGTAATAGCCATTGAAGGACTTATCCTCCATGAACTTATCTAACTCTTTTCTGAACCAGTTATAGTGTGTGGGTTTGGAAAGGTAATGCCTCATCTCAGTCTAGGGGGCCAGGGAACTGTGAAGCTCTGGATCCATTATTCTAAATCCAAGGTTCCAGGCAGTAGAGACCATAACATCTATCCATCCCCTAGAGTTGGACTTGTAGCCATTGGATCCACAAACACAGTCAATCTCCAATCCCCCATCTCCAGGCCAACCTCCTATTCTAGCTTCTCGCTCCTTTTCTTGTCTTCCCTGGCCTATTTGAAGCTGGTGCAGAATCTTGCACTGATATGTACAGGGTGTGGACAAAGGACCCCGTACACCTGTTCTGCAGCATCCTGAGAAACCATGGAAACGTGTAAAGAACCTCTCTCTCTCTCTCTCTCTCTCTCTCTCTCTCTAAAAATAAGGTAGCATTTTAAAACCATTTAGTTCTGAGAAGTTTTGTTCAAGAAGCATAAAGAATAAATTCCATCATACCTGCACTAGACGAAGTGTTCTTTTCCTACCTCTCACGCTCCCAAGTAGTACCAGAGCTAATAACAATATCTGAACCGAGGTGGATGTTAATTTCAGCTAGGGAAAGGTACAAGCAACTGGCTGCAATGCTCAGTGGCCTACTACAGCAGATCTTGTGTGAACTCTCTTTTAAAAAGCCTCCCTTCAGGCTACAGTGTTCAACAAAATACCACAGTTTCTGTGGAAATATCATGAACTTTATTCCCCCTGCCCCACAATCATGTGCTCCCATGTGACAGGGTGATCCGCATTTTTGTTGCTTTAACAAATATCTTTGCTCAAGGCACCAGAAATTATTGGCCAAAGCTCATAGACTCTCCCACAATCACATAAGTACTCTGAGTTTAATAACTTAGCTCCCCAATAGCTCACTGGGTAATGCAATAAACCATTTCCCTAGGAATGCAATTTCACGGACAGCAACAAGGCACAGGGTAGATAAAGATAACTTTTGTTGCCCTCACATACTGTCTTTCTGAATACATAAACCTTCTGGCCAAAGAACTCTGTGGTCAGAAAGCTTATGTACCAAGACTCCTACTGTATATGGTTAAACAGAACTAGTGCTTTGCCAACTTATTTTTTTAAATGGCCTGGTCAGTAATTATTTCCAGAGTCCAACGTAACAGAGTCCTTTCTCTTTTGTTTTGCTAGGCTCTGATGCTAGCACAATTGAAATCCAGATCCCAAGCGAGCTACATGACTTAGGGGATAATGATGCTGAAGCTGAATAACTGGAAACTGTGAAAGGCATAAGATGGGTATCTGGAGACACAAAGATGTTCTCAGGGATTTGCCTGATTGTTTTCCCTCTTTTATAATGCATGTATCTTCCACCCCTGCCCCCCAGCAACATCCTCAGTACAGGTCTGATTGCTGAGCTCATTTGCTCTTAACAATTTTCTAGCATTCAGATTGAAAAAGCACTTTTTTTTTTGAAACATTTAAATGGCCTGAGCTGTGGGCTAGACATAGAGGGCCAGATTCAGAGATAATGTTTAAGGTGGTGTGAGTTAGGCTTCTTTACATTCACTCTTCCTTACACATGGACAGGAAGTCTAGAAAATGTAAGTTCAAGTATAGAAGAAGCACCTACTTATGAGGTGCTTTCTCTGTTCAGCTCTCTTCTCACACCCTTTAGTATGTAAATGTAAGAGGGTGGCCACTTACCATTAGTATGCTTCCTTGTGTCTAGATCTGGGAATGTAGCTCTCACTGCATCTGGTGCTTCCTTGCTGTGCATTGGTCTGCAAGTTGCTTCTGTAACTTGGCCTTCTGGCCAGATCACCATTTCATAGAATATCAGGGTTGGAGGGGACCTCAAGGGGTGATCTAGTTCAACCCCCTGCTCAAAGCAGGACCAATCCCCAAACAGATTTTTACCCCAGTTCCTAAATGGCCCCCTCTAGGGCTGAACTCACAACCCTGGGTTTAGCAGGCCAATGCTCAAACCACTGAGCTATCCCTCCTACCCCTCTGCTTCCAAGGTTACAAAATCCAACAGGATAAATGATCCAAATGCCATCTCCTGAGGGTGTTCATCCCCAGCTTGGGGCTCTGTGCCACTATACCAGTGGCTAGCCGAACTCAGGCCTGCCCATTACATGGGGTTCCAGTCCAGGGATTCTTCAACCAGCAGTCAAGATCTGTTCAGGCCTAGTCCCTGTTGCTGTTTCCCTGGGCTCCTTCCTACCCAGCCTCTCTATTGTCTTGCCTGTTTCTGGGTTTACCACTGGAGCTTACTCTATTCCCTGTGGCTACTACACCACTCCTAGCCTCTTGCCAGACTCTTTACTCCAGGGTAGGATCTCCAGGCTTACTCTCTGTCTGGACTTCTTCCTTGTCCCTGATGGTCTCCCTCCTCCAGGGAGTGACTGCAGACTCCCTTCTGCTTTCAGCCTCCTGGCATTATAGTGCTGTCCCAATCCTTCCCCAGCAGGACATCACTCTTAACTAACCCTGGCCCTGCATCTTGCCAGGTAACTAACTAGCCTCTCTGACCCTTGACAACCCTATAAGGGCTGGTGTGGGCTGCACATCCCAGTACAGTGAATTATACAAATTAGACTCCCTTTGACTCAAATTCTAAGGTGATGTGCAAAGGGACCTGTAAATTACATGATAAGGTGGTGAAAATCCAAGCAAGTAAATCAAGGGAGTCTAGATGGAATCTAAATTGGCATAACATACACATTGAAGGGCTGGATGTAAATTATACTCACTTATATTCCCTCTTCATTTATTTAAACTCACCTCTGAATTTAGTCCACATGGTCCAAAGAGATGATTCATTTGACAACAAATAAAATAAAAAAGACTTATGTGGAGACTGATGGATGTAATTATGATTATGTACTCCAGGAAATGTAATGCAAATTCCTGTCATCTAGATTAGCATGACCTAGGTTGTCTTAGGGAGACTGATTAATTCAGCATACTGGTTGATTGTAAAAAAAATTGTTTCTGGCACAAGCTGGGTGTATTTTTAGTGGGAAAAATCTGATCATTTTGAATTTGTACATCATGCACTGTATGTATGGTACCTCTCCTGCTAGTGGAAAATGCCATGCTTTTATTGATATAGCTTTGCTTCCTTTTGTTTTGTTAAAATGCCATGGGCCAGATCTTCATCTTCAAATCAGTTAAGCTATTCCAATTTACACCAACTGAAGATCTGGCTATGTGAGACATTCCTTCTGGTTAAGGGCCTTTTAACTGGTTGTTATAAAATGAACTGCAGCTTTTATGTATGTATCGCCCTTAAATGTTCACACTAAGACTTTGAACCTTATAAAGATGAAGGAGCTGTAGGTCAAATGTGTTGTCAGCTATACCAGTGTAACTCAGCAGAGTTGATGGAGTTGGTGGAGTTACTCTGGTGTAACAGAGACAGAATTTGGCCCTATGTATTGAGTTTGAACTCCTCTTTGAAGATAGTTTTATTTTCAGATGATGACAGGAACCATTCTTTTGGCTCAGTAGAAGGGACATTTTTTTCCCTTTCTGGACAGGATGACTCTGGAAGAAGTGAAAAAGCCAATAGCTGCTTTTTCATTTACCTCAAATGTTGCATATCCCTAACCAACCAAATCAGTATTTGAAATAACTGTAGGTCAGGGAACGGCAACCTTTCAGAAGTGATGTGCCGAGTTTTCATTTATTCACTCTAATTTAAGGTTCCATGTGCCAGTAATACATTTTAATGTTTTTAATAAGGTCTATTTCTATAAGTCTATAATATATAACTAAACTATTGTATGTACAGTAAATAAAGGTTTTAAAAAGTTTAAGAAGCGTCATTTAAAATTAAATTAAAATGCAGAGCCCCCCAGACTGATGGCCAGGACCTGGACAATGTGAGTGCCACTGAAAAATCAGCTTGCCTGCCACCTTCAGCACCTGTGACATAGGTTGCCTACCCCTGCTGTAGGTGTTACTTTGTGATGTTAGAAAGAACTCTTTGGGGAAACATTTCTTGGTGTAGAGGCAGAGGAGATAATATACCTTTCCCAAGATCTGGGTAGTGTATTCATTTTAGGAGTGCTCGCAGTGGGTTGGAAAAGGAGGTTAATCCCTAGCAATCTGTAATCTGTACTGGAAATCACCACACTGATTTTAGCTCAGTGGTGCTTTATACAGATAAATATTGAACAGAACTGGAATAATGACATTCTCCTCCTGGAATCTTACCAGAGGTTGATGAAGAATGTCCTCAGAATCACAGTGCCTCAACAGCAGTATTTCATCAGCAAGAAATCCATCCACTACTGTAGAGAAGATCAGAGAAAAAGTAATTCACTTCCACAGATTGAAAAACAATATACAGCTTCTCTTCAACAAATTGTACTTAAAATAGGCACTTAGCCACCACACAAGACAGCTTAAGGTCATCTACCAATGACACTGGTTGGAGAAAGCCAGTTAAAAAACTAATTTGAGGCATGTTGTAACACACTCCTATCAGAATGGCAGACATTTGAAGCTTTCCAGGGCATGGACTGTGTATTCATCTGTGTTTGTACTGGGCTCCCATCCTGGTTTGGGCCCTTTGGTGACTACCATAATACAAATGATTAATAGCGAGTTGTTTCACATTATCCATGTGTCTCTTTCTTTACTGAAAAGTAGTTTTTTAAATGGTCAAGAGGGAGAAAGCTGTATGACTGTGTTGCAGTAAACTTTGCAGTGAATGTGCAGAAACTTCTCAACATATAACAAATTCCTATCATTTGATGTTCCTCTCAGTCACTGGTTGGGTCATTACACTAATTGAATCTATTTTCCTATGTTAAGTTCTCCTCACACCTTCTATGAGTCATCTTAATTATCACTTCAAAAGTTTTTTTTCTCCTGCTGATGATAGCTCATCTCAATTGATTAGACTCTTCCTGTTGGGATGCATACTTCCACCTTTTCATGTTCTCTGTATGTATAAAATAAATATCTCCTGTCTGTGTGTTCCATTCTATGCATCCGAAGAAGTGAGCTGTAGCTCACGAAAGCTCATGCTGAAATAAATTTGTTAGTCTCTAAGGTGCCACAAGTACTCCTGTTCTTTTTGCGGATACAGACTAACACGGCTGCTACTCTGAAACATGACAAGTTGAAGTTTGCCAAATGGAGATCAGCCTGCCACAGACCCTCAAAATGGAGTAAATACTAATTAATATCAAGATGTAAATTATCTACAACAAAAACATATTTTGAAATTGAAAATATTGACTGATGTTCTAAAGTATTCTTTCAAACTGTACAAGGTACCAAATGTGAGTACCTAAATGGAAGGATGCTGATTTCTAGAAACACCTGTAGCTCTCACTGCAGCCATGCTTCAAAACAAATGTATTTGCCAAAGTGTTCCTGCTACATAATCAAATTCAGGAAAGGACAAAAATAAACCACACACACACAATGTCCTAAAACCTGGATGTGATAAGATCTAAATTCTCTGCAACAGCCATTGGGTCATCATACTGTAGATACATTTACCTGCACTTAGACATTATAGCAGAAAGAAAGATGATTTTCTAGATAGGGCACTGGACTAATTAGGAGGCTTAATTCCAATTTGGGTGTCCTGGTTAACACGCCTCTTCAATGTTATGTGGAAGGTGGGTGCAGTACCTCTGGACTGGCAAACTGGGGTGGTGGTCCCAATCTTTAAGAAAGGAGACCAGGGGGTGTATTCCAACTATAGAGGGATCACACTCCTCAGCCTCCCCAGCAAAGCCTTTGTCAGGGTGCTGGAGAGAAGGTTATGTCCATTAGTTGAACTTCACGTTCAGGAGGAACAGTGTGGATTCTGTCACGGCAGTGGAACAGCAGACCAGCTCTTTGCTCTCTCACAGAAACTCAAAGGGTTGTAGGAGTTTGCTTATCTGGTCTACCTTTGTTTTGTATGCTTGGAGAAGGCATATGAGTGCATTCGCAGATATGTCTGTGGGAAGTGCTGTGGGAGTATGAGGTGTCAGTGCCGCTTTTGCGTGCTATCCAGTCCCCCTATTCTCAGAGTGAGAGTTGCATTCCTATTCTCAGCATTCTTGAGTTTGTTCAAGGTGGGTGTTGGACTCAGCCAACGATATGTCTTGTCCCCACTCCTGTTTGTTATATTCATGGCAGGATATCAGGGCAGAGCTAAGCTGTGGGTGGGGACTTGGAGGTGGGATCTCTACTGTTTGCAAATGGTGTTGTCCTTGTTTCTTCAGACTGCAATCTCTGATATGCACTCAAATGTTTCACTGCTGAGTGTGAAGCAGCTGGGATGAGGATCAGCACCTCCAAATCAGAGGCCACGGTCCTCTCCCGGAAGAAAGTGGACTGCTCTCCCCAGGTGAGGGGGGAGCAGCGATCCTTAGTAGATGAGTTTAAGTAGGGGTCTTGTTCACAAGTGATGACAAGTGGGAGAGGGAGCTAAACCAGCAGATGGGTGTGGTGGCGGTAGTGAGGTGAGCACTGTACTGATCCGTGATGGTGAAGTGAGAACTCAGTTCTCGGATGAATCTGTGTTTACAGGTCACTCCACATACCCATCCTCACCTATGGTCATGAACTTCGGGTAATGCCTGAAAGGACAAGATCATGGGTACAAGCAGCAGAAATGGCATTTCTCCTCAGGATGGCTGGGCTTACTCTCTGAGACAGGGTGAGGAGCTTGGCTATTCAGGAGAGCATTGGAGTAGAGCTGCTGTTCCTCTGGATTAAGAGGAGCCAGTTGAGGTAGTTCGGGCACCTGATAAGGCACATCTCACTGGGCACATCCCATTGGGCGGAGGCCCTGAGGCTGACCCAGGACACGCTGGAGGCATTATATCTCCTGGATGGCCTGGAGCTAGAACTTGTTGTGGCGGAAAAGGAGGTCTCATCCTCCCTACTCTCCATGCTGCTGCCATGACCCTCACCAGGAAAAGTGGCATATAAAAAAAGAAGAAGAAGAATTTCCAATTTGATCCCAAATCTCTTTAGAATCAGTTGACAAAGGGTGGGGTTAACTCAGGGACAAAAGGCGTTTAAAAAGCTGGCTCCTAAGTGATGAAAGGAGCTAGAAAACAAGGGAGTTTTGCGAGGGAATTCTCCAGGAAAAGGAGAAGCATGTGCTTAATGTGCATAAGCCCTGTCAAGTAGTGTCAGGTTAAGTACTGTTAGGCCTCAAACTTCCGGAAGCTGTAAGAAGCAAGTACAGTATAATCCTGCAAGCATAAGCATAATCTATCTAGGAAGCTTTATAGATTAAGAAGGAAACTCGGTAAAGGTTGATACAGACTTGTGGTTACTATGCTCTGCAACCAGACACCTCTTTAAGATGATTTAAGGGTTTTTAAGTCTAGCAAGTTGACCACAACTAGCCACAAAAAGGAAAGATGAGCTGGTCACAGGTGCACAGTTCATTAGTTCAAAACAACAGCAAATGCCACCCTGTAAAATTTGGCCACCTTGATTGGTTGACTTGTTCAAAAGCATAGCCAACAAGTACTGTATAAATAAAATGCAGAAGCGCATATGTGTGTGTGTGTGTATTGTTGACCTAAAAGAGATCGCTCTTTGTCAGGATCACATACACCCCCTGAACCAAAGGGACTTGCGCTTCACTGACTATCTGTGCCTGGCCATTGCAGGGAATGGTCAACTGAAAGGTAATGTATCTTTGGATGAAAACAGGGTGAGGTATTAGGGAAAACAGTCTGGTAATGCTCGATCTGGTTAATCTTAAGTCTGTATTAATGGTATAGGTTAAGTTTATCAATAAATTGTTTAAGTTGTTTAAAAGTAGTAGAAGTTAATAGTAACTCATTATATAGCAACAGTATATGTATTTGTGCCTTGCTGGAAACGGGCACAGTGTGGGCAAGGTCAACAGATTATAAATCATAGTAACTTTGCAAGTCACTGTGCCTGTCTTCAGTATAAGTTTCCATAAAGTTAGTAAAAGTTTATTTATTAAATATATATATATATGTGTGTGTGTGTGTGTGTGTGTGTTAAGATTGGTAAAATATAGTTAATCAATGTATTAGTATCACATAGAGGATTACATGCTATTGGAGGTGAATATAACACCTGAAAGGTTGTTAGCTAATCAAAAATAGCAGCATTGCATGTTCTAGTAACTGTTTCCAATGTTAATTGCCTGTCATATATGAACTTATAGGAGTAAGAAGTTAATGCATAATATTACTTGTTCTTGTGCCTGTCTTCAGTATAATTTGTCATATATATTAATCCTCACTCAGTGTTGGTCTTTAATTCTGTTCTTCTTATTCTGTGTTGTCTTTATAGTCAAAAGTCATTAAAAGCCTTTCTTGAGGAATAATTAGTTGTTAGTTTCTCTTTTGTGGACACTACTCAACCTCATTACATCTGTGTTGGGTGGTGGGAAGTAGCGAACACCCAGAGCCTCACTAAGGCCCTAATAGGAGCCCTCTTAGGGCTCTGATGTGTGCCTCCTCCTTCCATTAGTCTCCGCAAAGCAAATATGTGACAGTTGGAACAGTGGTATAGCCAGGTTTTAAGTATAGGGAGAGCAAACATAAAAAAGGTGCCCTCCCTTGGCTCCTCCTCCACCATGCCCCCTTGGCGCCTCCTCTGGCCACGCCCCCGACTCCTCCCATTGCCCCCCAGATTAACCCCGGGGCCAGCTCAGGACTCCTGCGGGCTTCCTGGGGGTGCGGATACCCCCTGGTCCCTGGGAGATTCTCTCCTGCCCAGCCTGCTCTGCAGGTGTCCCCCGTTGGACTGTGCCACCCGGCCTCACCCACAGGGCCCCGTCTCCCCCAACCCAGGCTCCAGGCTCCTGCGCCATGCCTGCATCCCTGCCCTGTGGGCCTGGCCCCAGGGAGCCCCTTGTCCAGACCCCCCCATGCAAGGCATCGGATCCCCGCCGCTCACTTTCTGCCCTGCGCCGCCACCTGTCCTCGGCCTGCTCCCAGTGCTCGGTGCACTCCATGTGGGGCTCACCAGCCAGGCAGCCTTAAAGGCGCAGGGGTCCTTTCGCCTCCCCCCGCTGCATTAGCAAGGAGCGGGGAGCACTTGGCCTCCGAGCCCTGAGCCGCCGCCGCAGAAGGGCTTCAGTGATGTTGGGGCTGCGCTGAGCGTGGGGCGCGAAGGCGGAGGAGCCGGCCCCCTCACTCCTCCGGCCGCACCTGCTGCCCCCACATGGCTCCTCCAGCCGTGCTGCCACCAGCACCGGCCCAGCAGGCGCCACTTTTTGAAAATGTGCTGAGGGGAAGTGGCTGCTTCCCCTGAACCCTGCTAATTACGCTACTGCATTGGAATGAGTTTATTGTCTGTTTGTTGTTTGCTTGTTTGCTTGCCCGCATGTGCCTATTTGATTGAAGTTTATAACGTGCTCTGTACATGGGGGCTGTGTGCTGAGCTGCCTCCATAGGCAAGGCTGAGAGCTTCTTACTGAGGCTCTAGCCTGCCATCCTTTGATCCCTAGTCCCTTTAAGATCCCTTGACAAGGGGGTGGGACTAACTCAGGAAGAAATGGGGTTTAAAAAGCCAGCTCCTAAGTGACCAGAAGAGCTAGTGAACAGGGAGTTTTGTGAGGCAGTTTAGAGAGGAAATGTGAGCACAAAATACACCTAATAAACATTCTCTAAATGCAGACAAATAACATCCTCCTCACCCCCACAAAAAAAACTCTCCTCACATACAAACAAAACCTTTGCAAGAGTAAAAATAATGCAGACAGCAGCACAGTGGGGGCTATCCAGTTTATTGAACTGAACACAGCATATACGAATACCTGCCTTATGGGCAGGTGGCATGGGTGTGCATTCGGTGCAAGGAGCTCCTGGCCCTCAGAGACCAAATATAGGCTCTTGAGACTAGAGTGGCTGAACTGGAGGAGCTCAGGGAGAGAGAGGTACATAGATGAGACTTTCAGCGACTCAGTAGAACTGTCCCATCCCCAGTCTGACAGCCTTTGTGTTGTTGAGGAGGATGAAAGTCTCAGGGAAGGAGAACATCCAACTGGAACAGAGGGAAACGATCCCATAGTTGGGACTATCTCTCAAGATGATGTCATGATAACCTCTCACACTGAGAATACCTCTGGGGAAGAGGATTGCTGTTATTAAAAAAAGAAAGGTAATAGTAATGGGGGATTCAATTACACCTCTACCTCAATATAACACTGTCCTTGGGAGCCAAAAAATCTTACTGCATTATAGATGAAACCGTGTTATACTGAACTTGCTTTGATCCACCAGAGTGCGCAGTCCCTTCCCCTGGAGCACTGCTTTACCGCATTATATCCAAATTCGTGTTATATCGGGTGATGTTATATTGAGGTAGCGATGTATTAGAAATATATATATTGGATTTGTGATGACTGAGAGAACTGCGTGGTGAATTGCCTGTTGAATGCAAAAGTCATGGACCTGTCGAGAAATCTAGTCAGACTTATGTGCGGTGCTAGGAGGGCCAACGGTCATGGTATATGTAGGTGCCAGTGATATAGGGAAAGGCAGGAGTGAGGTTCTGGAGGACAAATTTAGATGGTTAGTAAGAGATTAAAGCACAGGGTCAGTTAGACAGGCAGAACTGCAGGGTCTCAATGCCTGGATGAGATGATGATGTTCAGAGAAGGGATTTAGCTTCATTAGGAACAGGGAACCTTTTGGGAAAGGCAGAGCCTTCACAGGAAGTATGGGCTCCACGTAAACCAAAACAGAACCAGATCACTGACATGTAAAACTAAAAACGCTGTAGAGAAGTTTTTAAACTAAAGACTGGGGTGGGAGTAGGGGGGCGACAGGTGTGGAGGAGCAGATGATTCTGACAGACATATCCCTTAGGGGACCAGTTATTAAAGGGGATACTCCCAATAAAAAGGAGATGATAGAAGTTGATAAAGTATAGGTAGAAACTGAAGAGAAACAGTTGAATGAACAAGAGTCCCATTCAGTTACATCACATGACGGCAGACAACTAAATATTGGCAAATTTTATAAGTATACAAATTGAAGAAGTCTATATTCTAAGGTGGGTGAACTTGAGTACCTGGAATTAAATGAAGATATTGATATAATAACAGACATCACAGAAACTTGATGGAAGGATGATAATTGATGGGACATAGTAATACCAGGTACAAAATACACAGGAATAACAGAGTAGATTGTGTTGGTGGGGTAGAGGCACTATATGTGAAAGAAAGCACAGAGTCAAATATAATAAAAATCTTAAATGAATCAAATGGTACCATAGAATCTCTATGAATAGAAATTCCTTGCTCGAATAATAAGAGTATGGCAGCAGGAGTATACTACTCACAACCTGTGATTGTGAAATGCTCAGGGAGATGAGCATGGCTACAAAAACAGAAAACCCAATAATAATGGGGGATCTCAAAGGGAACATGTCACCTTAGGATGGGATGCAGAGATAAAATTTATAGACACCATTAATGACTGCTTCTTGAAGCAGCTAGTCCTGGTACCCACAAGGGAAGAAGCAATTCTTGATTTAGTTCTAAGTGGTGCACAGGATCAGTCCAAGAAGTAAATATAGCCGAACAGTTTGGTCATAGTGACCATAGCGTAATTAAATGTAACATCCTTGTAGGGGGAAAATACCAAACAAACTCACCACAGTAGCATTTAATTTAAAAAAGGGAAACTATACAAAAATAAGGCCAACTAAACAGAAATTAAAAGGAACATTTACAAGCCTGAAATGTCTGCAAACTGCATGAAAACTTTTTAAAAAGACCACAATAAAGGATCAAATTAAATGTATTACCCCCATCTGAGCCATTCTTTGTAGGTGTCAAATCTGAGGAGCTGTCCCAAATTGCGGTGTCGTTAGAGGAGGTTTTGAAACAAATTGATAAATTAAACAGTAACGAGTCACCAGGAACAGATGGGAGTCACCCAAAAATTCTGAAGGAACTCCAAATATGAAAATGCAGAACTACTAACTGTGGTGTAAACTATTGCTCAAATCAGTGTCTGTACCAAATTACTACAGAGTGTTAATGTGATGCCAATTTTTTAAAAAGGGCTTCAGAGGCGATCCTGGAAATTACAGGTCAATAAGTCTAACTTCAGGACCAGGCAAACTGGGTCTTTTTCTTATACAGGCTCCTATTACGCCCCACCCCCACCCCGATTTTTCACACTTGCTGTCTGGTCGCCCTAGGGTGTGCACTTATGGGTCCCAGCTGCTCCCTGTCCCCCTTATTGAAGTAGGTGAGCAGGGTTACTGCCCTGGGAACTGCAGGGCACCAGTGGATGTGGGGCTAGCTGTAGACAAGGGCATTGGACAGGGCTAGCTGGAGGCAGGGGATGTGGAGCTCTCTGGAGACAGGAGGGTGCAGGGCTGGCTGGAGACAGGACAGGGGCTGACTGGAGGTAGGGACTGGCTGCAGGCAGGGCAAGGGGTGAGGGGCTGGCTGGAGACAGCGGGGGCTGGCTGGCTTTGGGCAGGGCCACAGGGATGTGTGGCAGGTGTTGGCTGGAGACAGGGCAGGGGGTGCAGCAGGGGCTGGCCGTGGGCAGGGGGTGTGGAGTGGGCTGGCTTTGGGCAGGGCTGCAGGGGGGCGTGGCAGGGGTTGGCAGGGCTGGAGATAGAGGAGCGTGAGACTGGCTGGCTATGGGCAGGGGGTGTGGCAGGGGCTGTAGCTGTATAGAAATCATATAGAAATCATTTTAAGGTCTTTAAAACAAACAAACAAAAATCTTGCATTGGAGTTGCTTGCATAGTCACCACTGTGCTGTTTAATAATTGAATAAATATTTATACAAAGGGAGAGTATTTCCTCATTTGGGCCTTTGTTTCATGGAGTAGGGAGAAAACGTCTAGCTGATCTTGCACTGGATTTTTACAGCATTTACAACATTTTTATAAGCCAACAAAATAAATCAGCCCAGGAGTCATGGGCAGCCGGTGAACTGGCTGTTGGGGAAGTCTAGTCCCCAACCCCCTACCCTTCTGTCCAAAGCCTTGTCCCTCCTCCTTCCATTTCCCCCCTTCAGGAGCCCAAAGCACCTCCTCCATGGCCTCTAGCCCCAGTGCATTGGGCAGCCGGGTGGCGCAGCCCAAGAACCAGCTTCCCCAAGTCCCCGTGGCAGGTCGGCCAGCCCCAGCCCCAGCCCCAGCCCCAGCCCCAGCCCCCCTGGACCAGGGTAGAACACTGGAAATGGTGGGAGGGGCCTGTGGGCAGAGAATGCGCAGGGCCACACCAGGCACAGCCTCCCCCAGCCTATGATACCCGCCGCCCATGCCAGCAGCAGTGCATAATAAGATGTTTCAGAACAGCGGGAAATGGAGAATTCGTTACCCCATGATTAAGGCAACAATTTTGTCAGGGAGGTCATGGAAGTCACAGGTCATGGAAATCTGTAGTCTCCTAAGGCTGGAAGCTGCAGGGTCCCACTGCCTCCCACAGTGGCAGAGAGCTGTAAGGTACTGCCACCACCTAAGGCAGTGTGGGCCCCCAAGCTCTAGCTGCCATGGGCAGGAGGGGTACCCTGTGGGTGACAGGGGGATCCAGGAAAGCGGGACCCTGGCTGCAGTGGCAGGGGAGCAGTGGGCCCCGGGCCGTCGCCGCCGTGGGGCGGGGGAGCAGGACTCCAGTAGTTCCTCTCCACCATGGTAAGGGTGGGGGGACCCTGGCAGCTCCCCTCCACCACAGGATGGAACAAGGGGACTCAGGCAGCTTCCCACTACGGTGTCAGTAGGGGGATTCCCACAGCTCCCTGCTGCTGGAGAGGGGGCAGGGGAACCCTGCTGTTCCCCTCCGCCACTGAGGGCAGGGGGATCCTGGAACTCTGAGTCCCCACAGGTGGTGTGAGTCCCAATGCTGCTAGCCACCCTGCAGCTGCCCAGTCCCTTCCCATTTCATCCTGGATATTTTTAGTAAAAGTCAGGTCACAGGCTTCTGTGAGCTTTTCTTTATTGCCTGTGACCTGTCCCTGCCTTTTACTAAAAATATCCATGACAAAACCTTAGCCTTACCGATGATTTCCTTTGTGCAACTGAGCTGTCTCCCAACAGAGGATATTTGGACTACGTCTTCAGACTTGTCCATGGTGCTGAAGAACATGGGCTTCCCCCTTCTTCTCCCTTGCAAGATGAGTACTGCCAAAGCTGAATGAACACACTACAATTTATTTTTGAATAATTTTACATTTCTTCACCATATCAACCTTATTCAACTGAGTTAGCTAGAGATGGTTAAAGTTTCCAAATTTCAAAGTTGATTTCATTTCACAGTTGTTGTTTTTAAAAATATTTTGTGATTTTTTTCACAGATTTAATTTTTTAATAAAAATATTGAGAATATTATAAAAATGTAATATTACCCAAAGCCTAATTTTTGATAAACAAAATACTGTAATAGCCTTTTTGATAATATTAATCAAAATGTTGAGAAAAAAGATTGAAATAATGGCACATTTTTATGCTATTTTCATTTTTGTGCCATTTCAATTTTGTACTCAATATTTTTATTGACAATTTGGTAGCAAAATATCAAAATAGTTGCTCGAAGGAACAATACCACCTTATGTATCTTGTCCAATTATTTCTTTTAACAACCAATTCTTCAACAACAATTTTTTACCCACTTATCTCTCAATAAAACACAGGCCTTTCTCTTTGGTTTTGCTAGCTAGTAATGCTAGCACCATTGAAATCCGCAGCTCGAGTGAGCTATACGACTTACTAGATGATAACATTGCTGATGCCGAATCATGAAAATTCTCATTTTCCAAAGGCCAGTGTTCAACAAAAAACACTTTCTACCAGCAGTGTGATAATCTTATACATGGCCCCTGAAGAGGCTATCGTAAAGATACCCAAAGAACTTGTATCAGGAGAAGCGGACTGAGAAAGATGTCAGTTCCAGAAAATAAATCAGGTAAACTGTTCATTCTGGATCAGACCCTCTCCCCTAGCACATGACAAATGAGGCATTGCAAGGAGGAAGAAAATATTAGTTGTGTGGGAGAGCTAAGCAGGACAGAAGGCAAAATGTTCATCCCTCTGTCAAATTAGTGGTAATCTATTTTGAGGGCTCTGCTTTGGATACATCCCTGCTGAAGGATATTTCTGCATAAGAATAGGTTTCAGCGTAGCAGCCGTGTTAGTCTGTATCCGCAAAAAGAACAGGAGTACTTGTGGCACCTTGGAGACTAACAAATTTACAAGTACTCCTGTTCTTTCTGCATAAGAATGTCAACTATGTTTTGCTTTAGAAAATGTTGCTGGATGGCAGCTTTAAAGATTTCCTCTGTGGTGGCGGATGCCCTTTCTGCCAGGGATACTTCTGTGGGCTCTGGTTTCTTCTGGAATCAGCCTACCAGTGGCTGGTACTCTTCATTTATAGAACAGCAGGCAGACAATCCTCTGAAGTGGATCAGGGGGTCTCTTCTTTTAAGTTTATCACATCTTTTGTCAGCTCCGTCAATGTGAGACTATAGTGATAGCAGAAGATAGTTTCCCATCCTGAATTTTATTTATAGAACAGCAGGCAGACAATCCTCTGAAGTGGATCAGGGGGTCTCTTCTTTTAAGTTTATCACATCCCCATGTGCCTGAAATGTGGAGAAATTCCTATGGGCGATTTCCTACAAAATCTCAGGGGACCATGGATGGATACACAGGAGTCTCCTGGTTTTTCTCAGCTGGGCTGTGGTCATCATAAGTACTATTGTGAACATTATAGGGTGCAAACCAGGCTAAAGGGTAAACTTTTGTACTGATAGTGACAATTTCCAAAGGTGAACCAAAGAAATTGCTGGTGACAGGGCTTGAATGGAAGATGCAGCTAATCTTTTGTCAGCTCCGTCAATGTGAGACTATAGTGATAGCAGAAGATAGTTTCCCATCCTGAATTTTATTTTCTTCGTTCTCTGGCTCACTCATAGACTTTACGGTCAGAAGGGACCATTATGATCATATAGTCTGACCTCCTTCAAAAAGCAGGCCACAGAATCCTACCCATCCACTTCTATAACAAACCCCTAACCTATGTCTGAGTTATTGAAGTCTTCAAATTGTGGTTTGAAGACCTCAAGCTGCAGAGAATCCTCCAGCAAGTGACCCATGCCCCACACTGCAGAGGAAGGCAAAAAACCTCCAGGGCCTCTGCCAATCTGCCCCGGAGGAAAATTGCTTCCCGACCCCAAATATGGCGATCAGTTAAACCCTGAGCATGTGGGCAAGACTCACCAGCCAGCACCCAGGAAAGAATTCTCTGCAGTAACTCAGATCCCATCTCATATAACATCCCATCACAGACCACTGGGCATACTTACCTGCTGATAATCAAAGATCAATTGCCAAAATTAGGCTATCCCATCATACCATCTCTTCCATAAACTTATCAAGCCCTATGTATTGTTTGTCTTGAGGGACAAACTCTATTGCCCCTACCTTTAGCAGGTGTGAGACTTCCTTCAAGAAAATGTGATGTTTCTCATCTGAGAAATGGGATATCTCACTTTCTTGATACAAGCCTACACTTGGATGGAAGCAAGCTTGGCTGCAGTTTAGAAAGCGGTGATTGGACCCATACCTAAGCTATGTAACTCTACTGTGTTGCGCTCAGGTGTAGCAGATCCAGATCATAACTGTGGAAAAAGAGAAGACCCTTCTCTGCTGCCTTTGTTGTGGGTAGGAACAAAAGGATCTTTTGTGTATGTGGGATTCGTAGTCGTCGGACTTTTGCTGGAATGGAGGCTGGATGATTTGGCCTGTCTGTGTTACTGAGCACCACTTTCTCGAATTTCTCCCTAAACAGGATCTAACTGAGAACTGAGGCACTGTTCAATTATCCACAGTCCAGAATTTCAAACAGAGCTGACACCTGGCCACTGAATTTTCTATCAGGGCTCTCACTGCTAGCATCAGAGTTCATGAATCAATCCACGTCAAATGCAGTAGTTCAGAGTATCTTTTTTCAAAGTGGTGACTTGAATTAGTCAGGCTTATTAGGTCTTTGTACAAGGACATTATGGCTTTAGAGGCTGCCCCTGAAGCTTCCAAGTCCCTTCTCTGGTTGAAGTCTATCTTTCTGTCCCTGGGATCTTTGAGGGGGGGAAAATAGCCCTAGTCTACACTTTCAGGATGGAGAGAGAATCTTTGGTTTCTCAGATGCTAGGATTTCAGGGCTCATCAACTAAGCCTTCTCCCCTTTGTTGTGCGTTTATACACTTGTCTCTAAAGACCTCTTTGAAGGAGTGGTATAGAGGGATGGCGAATTCTGTCTCAGTTCTTGATAGGAGATTTTTGCCGTAGGCTTTAGCTACTTGTTCTCTCTGGCTAGATAGCAGTAGCACCCACCACTTTCTTCCCCATGGTTTCAAACACATCTCTGTGTGTGTGTGTAAAAACCTCTTCTTGTTCTTCTATCTCAGCATTATGGGCTGAAGCCAAAAGTTCTGCTTTCTGGAGAAAGGTGTAAGAGCTGATGGCGGAAAACAGGACCTAGATGGATTGTTCTTTTCCTGTGGTTTTTAGATTTTGTTCTTTGCCTTTTTGTGAACATTTTTGTCATCTTTTGGAGAGATTTTAGTTGTTCATATGTTCGTTTGGTGTTTCCTTTTTGGTAACAACCTATAAAAAAAGAAATATCCCTGTTGGGAATAAGGGGAGGCAGTAAAGATGACAAATTCCTTGCCAAGTGACCCATTTACACATGCAAGAACCTGGGATGGAGCCTTAAAACTTTTAAAGATGCTTTTGGGGAGCTTGGGTCTTTATCCATAAAATTGCATGAAACCTTAATGGGTGAAGATGTTCTTGTCCTTTCATTGCTAGTGTTTACTGAACTATGAAAATGGATGTATATACAGGGCTGGGATGAAAGCATGGGTGGCTCTGGAAAGGCCACTACATGGAATGAGATAGCTGCACTATCACATATTCATATTCATAGTCATAGGTATCATAAATTACACCTTTTATTCTATTGCTTTAAAGATATGAGCATCTGCCAGAAGTACCTTTTTTATGCGGGCTCACTGTTGTAGGTGTCACTTGTAAATGGCATTTTTTTTACTAAGTAAATGGAAAAGAAGAAACAAATTACATTTTTAGCTTAATAGTAATAAATTTCTTAAAATTTCTCTGAAATTGTTGCTCAAAAAAGTACTAATATAATACAGTGCTGACTAAAGAACCAACTATAGTGCAAACAGGTATTGGTCAAACTTTCCATACTGCTGCAAATTACAGATTCAGACCAAGCTTTCCACCCTGTCCAGATGTTACATTCCCAGTCCTCTCTTGAATCAAGAATGGCAGCTAGGCCTAATTTTTGGAGGAGTGTTTGTTATGTAGACTACTGGCTGCTAATGAGACTTCTGTGAGACCCACTGAACTCATTTTCACTAGTAGTCCAAATTAATACATTTCTAGTTTTAACTCACAGCATACTTCTTAGTGTGGGTTGAAACAAACTGTACGAAAAACAATATAACAAAAATGTTTGAGGACATTGCTTGCCTTTTCTTGAGTGTCTACTGATGGGATGAAGGGTAAATGGACACCAAAGAAATGTGATTAATAGGTCATGCTTACTTCTTGGCATCTAGAGGGTAATTAAAAAAAAATTACAAAAAAAATCCGACTGTAAGAGTAGTTAAGCTCTGGAATAGGCTTCCAAGGGAGTTTGTGGAATCTCTGTTATTGGAAGTTTTAAAGAACAGGGTGGACAAACACCTGGTCAGGGATGTTCTAGGTTTATTTGGTCCTGCCTCAGTGCAGGTGGCACGACTTGATGAGTTCTCGAGGTCCCTTCCAGCCCTATATTTATGACTCTATGAAAATATACCATATCAAAACCAGAGCCCAGGAAGGATGTGACTTGTGAAAGGAGATCATTGGGCATGATAGTTAGGGTAAGATGGAAGTCATGATGGACTATGACCAAGATGCATACCATGCCCACTAAGTGTAGCCTCCTCCAGTGACTAGACAATGTGTTGATAGAGAATATTAGGTAACCAAGGACAGGCCAGATGATAAAGCATGCTGCTAGAGATGGTTGAGAGTTGTTGGTGCTGGAGTTAATGAGTTAGGCAAGCTTCTGACAATCTCCGACTTTTTGCTTGAGTGAACAGACAGTGCAGTGAGGCTGTCACACAAATCTATTATGTTCTCATATGTCACACAGGGGCATCTTACGTGCACTGCAGATACCAGCTTGCATGGTATAAAGCTTTTTACTATCCCAGAACTCTAGCTATGATATGTACATTTTAAGGCACTGCACATATTCGGAAAATGCAGATGGGTTAACATACAGGACCCCTCATAGGTTAGCCGCTAGGGGAACCATTAGAAGAAACTGATAGAAGGATCAGAACAACTATACTCTGCTTGAGCACCAAGTTCATAGGAGCACCAAGATTGCTTTTAACGTAGTGGGGTTAGGTAGATTAACAAACAGCTCTGCTAGCCACCTCTAGATATAGCTAACAGAAAAGAATTTACATGCTTACTGCATGACCTTAAGTACTGTGATTAATTTTTTTTAAGTCTAGGGGATTTATACATGTCTTCTCTTAAAATTAATGAGACACACAAGGTGGGTGAGATAATATATTCTAGTGGACCAACTTCTGTTGGTGAAAGAGACAAGCTTTCGAGAGCCACTTCAGGTCCATGGAGATCAAAAGCTGGTCTCTTTCACCATGTCTCTCTTATATCCTGGGACCAACACGGCTACAACAATACTGTGAACATTAAAACTAACGTAAGATGTCTGTCTAAATGTTCTAGAGAACTGTGAAAACCTCAATTGGCACCTGCAGTCAAGGGCATATCCCATCTGCATTTGTGACATCTATACTGGTTGTGGTGCCTTGTCTATGTGAGAAAACTACATTTAACCACATTGATTTAGACACTTATTTAGTTAGCCCCTTTTTATGGACACTTATTTTGGTATAAAAGTGCTTTATAAGTATTTCACTTAAGTTGATTCTTTACCATCTGGACTGCTCAATATTTAGTTATGCCCCTTTTGAAAGAGAGTGGTTTTTAAATAGAAGGGCCATTTGGGAAAAGCAAAATTCTACAATAAATATGCTGCATTCTGACACATTCCTCCCAGCTCCTGAATGTGGGAAGCAAAAAGTTAATGGCCATGAAAGAAAAAGGAACAACATGCGTAGAGTTCTCTAATATCAAAATATAGCAATTTATTCAAGACACTGAATATGATCTGTTGATTCTCTCCTTGAAACAAATGAGCTACAATACACAAGGTGATTTCCGAGAGAGTGCAGGTGGAGGGAAACAAAATAGGGCTTGATGTTGTTTCAACAGAATCTGGGAAATGCTGAAATGAGAACCAAGTCTGGCTGCAAGTCTGACACAGACAATAAAAACTGCAGAAGCCAGAATTCAAAATTTCAGTGAGTGGCTGAAAGAACATTTCTGCAATTGACAAAGAACCACAATTAAAAAAAGAAGTTAAAAAAAAAAAGAAAAGAAAAAGTAAACCCCAAAACCAAAGCAGACCCTTACATTTGACAAAGTGCACTTCACTTGGCTCTAAAATTACCTAGGTTTGTTTTTTCTTTCTTTTTAAAAACAAATCAAAAGGAAATTCCTAAGATGTAGCATGGGGTTAGTGCGTGTTTAACCCTGTAACTGTCAGGCCCTGTAATGTCCCACAAGGGACCCAGTGTTTTCTACATTAAAGATGCAGTAACCTACATTAAAGACGCAGAGCGTGGGCACGTATTCAAAGGTTGCCATTTTATCTCAAGGCCAATTCCATGCAGCCAGTAAAGGTACAATTCCTGTAAGCCTCCAGGAAGGTTAATGGGCGAGTCTGCAGAAGGCTAACAACATGTATATGTATACAGAATTCTTCTTTGGGACAACAGCGTCTTTCACATGTGAAAGCAGCAAAGAGTCCTGTGGCACCTTATAGTCTAACAGACGTATTGGAGCATGAGTTTTCGTGGGTGAATACCCACTTCGTCAGATGCATGTGAGAATTTGATACTTGCCAAATTCTGAAACTGTGCTTTACTTGCCTTCTTTCTTTTATGTAACTCAGCAGAGAGAAGATGGTGCTAATTCATATCATTTCAAAAACGAAACATGCTTTTTTGACACCCACAAAGTATCTCCCAGTTAAAATTCCTGGAACAGGCTCCATCAGATTTAGATATGTCTGTGTAGCAAGAAAGCCAGTCAATAAAAGCAACTGGACTAAAATCACCTATCTTGACATCACTACATCTTGATGTTTGGCCGGTTCAAGAGTCATGCAAACTGCAGACCCAAAAGAAGCACACTTCTGAGCATGTCTTCTGCAGCCCCCCAAAACAGATGCTGTTTCCTGTTATCCTTGAAAATTCAGCCCAAGGCTCCTGGGCATCATAGGCACAGGCTTAAAATGCTAACTATAAACACTCACAATGACACCAGTGAGCAATGAAATCAGCAGTCCTTTATAAAACCCCACTGAACTTCTGTAATAAAGCTCAGTTCTTTCTTCTAACAAGTACTCTTTTTCCTATCTTGAGCTTAAACCGGTCTGCCTAGGCAGCTATTATAAAACAGTTCAAAAATGTCATCTGGACATCCTAAAGTCTAATTCTCTATGGATTTATTACTGCAAGGAAAAGAACTCTTGCCTTCTTCTCACCTTTCATTCTTCAGGGGGTAAAAAAGAGCAATTCATAACCAATATTCCACATAAATGTTCCTGCTTCAGGACTGAAAAATCTTAATAGTTTAATTGTTTTAATTACTTTCTGATCTCCAATTATACATCACAGGGCTTGCGATGTGCGGAGCAGTGGTTAGTTCCTGTGAAAAGGCCAAGACATCGTCAGCGTGTCATAGTAAAGAGAGAAAAACATCAGATGAAATAAAATATTAATTCCATATACTAAGTATCTTGGGCATTTTCACACTGCTTTAAGCATTATGGGTCAGGGTCTTACAAATTACTCCTGTTGGGCAGCCCCACTGAAAGAAACAGGTAAGATTCTGTGCGGTAACTCTGAGAGGCACAGCACTCAACTCGCTACGGAGGTGCTATGGTGGCTTTAAGCCACTTTTGCACTGTTCTGATCTAGGGCTGCTCCATGTGATGGAGAAGGCCCTGGCATGGTTTAGCTCTTAAGGTCTGTCTAAGCTCTTAAGGTCTGTCTAAGTTATGGCCAACTCCTTGAGCTGCTCCATGGTCTACAGCACTACTGGGAATCTCCACAGCACTGGATGCTGCAACCCTGCCCACGGCACATCTTTTCTGCCCCCTAGCCCTGTGTGCTCTGTCATCATGATTTGCAAAGCATCCCAGAAGGCAATCTGATAGCTGTCTTCTGCAGTACCCAGGGAGAATCCAAAGGGGAAGGAGTGATCCTATTAAATAACTGGTAAAAGTCCCATTGACTTGATGGGAAGAGGATCAGCCCAATGTGATGACTACTAGAGTGAGGTACTAGTCAGCATGGTCTAGATAATACTTAGTCCTCCCATGAGTGCAGGGGACTGGACTAGATGACCTCTCAAGGTCCCTTCCAGTCCTATGAACACGACTGAGAGTGACAGAATGCAGCCTTAACATGAATTTGGGACCATTTCGCCAGGAAAGAGCATATACAATTGCTTCCCTTTAACTACTATTATTTAACTACTTTATTTAACTATTTGGGTATATGGACCCAAAGATATGATTTCTGTATATATAACCTCAAACTTCTGCATTCTTTTAATAAGTGTACATAATCATACAGCCACAAAAATAAAAATTAGCTCATGTAAACTTCTGGCTGCAGGAAGAGGTTATTGTTGTTTAAATCCTGATAGTTGTTGTATGAAATGACATTTTCTTACAGCACTTTATGAGACAAAGGAGAGGAAAATGATACTGCATCTTTAATGTACCTTGGATTCCACTTGAGTCATTCTTTTGCTTGAATTACACAAAGCAGTCTACGTTTGGTGGCTATTTTAGGCTTTTAAAATTATGTTTAACATAAAAAATATTTTTTTCCAAAAATACACTGGTTTCTCTCTCTTAAAAGTCATCTTTCGCCTGTAAAAATCTTCCCCAGCACTGCATTCTTATATAAAGCACTTATTACACAATTTGCTGAAAGTGCCCTTGAGATGCTAAGATCTGAAGCATGGAGGATTTAAAAAAAATAGGTGGGGCGGGAGGGAGGGCGGAGAAAGAGGAGAAGCAGACCGTCGAAAGTTTTTGTTGTCATGTCCAACTGGCTGCATCTACTGTGGGCACACAGGAGGGGGAAGGAGGGAGAGAGAGAGAGAGAGAAACAAGAAGGAGAAGGGAAGGAAAAATTAAAATAAAAAAAAATCAGTTCCAACCTAAGCCCGGGATATTCCAGGACATAATATTCCAGCTGATAGAAAAACCACTGAACAAAAAAGTAGTCTAGAAAATAGAAAGTGTTATGATTACAAAGTTGCGCATTTCATCAGTACAAACTGGTCTTTGAATGTCCTTTGGGAGAGCAACTGTAGTGTCCAAATTGGAAGGAAAAAAATACAACACCACGTGGAGGAGGATTTTTTTTCCCCTTTTGGTTTATCACAGCATTTTGCTTAGTTTGTTTCTTTATTATTATTTTTGGCACAGCTTTTTTTTTTTTCAGCCATCAAAGCAAGTTCTCAGATGCAAACCAAACAGTGCAGTCTCTAGTTGGTGGCTTCATGCTTCCAAGGCTGGATATTCCAGGTGAAAACCATCCTCTCCCCCTTTGAAGTGACTGTGGTTTTACTCCTTGATGAAGGTTACGGGCAAAATACTAGACTTCTCTGGCCAGGGAGAGCTGGTTTCATTGTACACACTAACTTTTTTCAAGTTTGTACAGTTCTGGAGCTGTTAAGAATAGTTTTGAAGAGTGCTTCTCCCCACACATTCACTGCTGGTCCATTTGAAATTTCTTCTAAAACACTTCACCTTTACTTCCGCAGATCTAGAACACAAACCTAGAGGTGTAGAAAGAGAAGACCCAAGATTTATAAACATTTCTGAAGGCTATTCTGGATTCTTAATGTGTGTGCGCTGAAGTTCTAATATTGTAATAAAGCAATTTACCAATAACAGAGACAATGCATCATTGAATACTGACTGGGGGACAATTCTGCATTCACCAGCTAATGAGCTGGAAAATGTGAAAGTTGTTTCTTATCTCTACTTGTTATGGTTCTACATGATAATCTGAAGGATTTACACTTCAAGGGTCATGGAGGAGAAAGAAACAGTAGTGTCTGTGTTTCTTTAATCATAAACATATTTCAAATAAAGGGTAGCAATCAAGGAAATGTGCATTGAGGGGCCTGAAACAATGCCCCTTCAAGTAAACGGAAAGACACCATCTACTTTATGGAGCACTGAACTGGGCCCTAAATAAGGGAACACACCCACCCACCTCTGAGCTTTGTCCAGAGAAGGCAACAGTGCACAGAACTTGTGTTGGCCTCGGCACAGGATTTCCCCCAAAATATTTACAATAAATGAATACAAATGTTTACCGATCCGTCTGATGCACTTGCTCCCACTTTGTCTCCCCTCGCATTCCAACAGACTTCAAAGATTCCTCCAGTGCCTCTGTAGCTATGTACTAGAGTTCCACTCTAGAAAGAAAAACAATTTGCAAGATTTGACTTTTAAAATATTTTATTTTTATGTGGGCACTTATGGTTGTGGGTTTGCTATGAGGTGCATTGCTTCCTACATGGTGAGGCACAAATACCAGGAGTGAAATCCTGGAACTCTTCAGGTCAATGAGAATTTTGCCATTGACTTCAGTAGGACCAGGATTTCAACCAGTTGTCCTCTGAAGAGCTGGGATCCATAGTGTATACATACTTGTCTGTAGCCCCATCCCAAATCCACCATCCCCACTGACTAGTGGGAACCACACCAGTTTCACTGCCAGGAGGGTCCCTGCGGTTTCTAATACAGAAAGAAATATTGAAAATTCATATCCTGAACATTTTTACTTCTTAGGAAAAAAAAGAATGCTGTGTACAAACAAGCATAGCTCAAATCATTCAGCTTGTTCCTGGAGAAAGCACTGCTAGGAAGTCACTATGAGCCCAAAAAGCTTTCTGGGCATTAGTCTGAAAAGAAGTAACTTCAACTATCCCAGTTTTTTGCAGAGCCCTGTTATCCTGTTCAGCATCAGATCCATACAACTATGTGATGATAATCTCTTCACAAATATGCAGCACTCTAAAAAATTAGTCCTGTGAATATCTGAATCTCAAATGAACCCAGCTTATTGCTTAATAGGAGCAACAATTATTGCTAAAGGCTGCTGCACCAGCAGCTTGACATGCCTCATGTGCTCAGTGCAGTTTCATCTACACACTAACATAAAATTGAGACAATTGATTTTCTTGGCACAGTTCCATGTTCAATGAACTTTTGGCAAAAAATGTGAAAGGACAGGCACCTCATCATCTCACACCATCAGCTCAAACGGTTTTCATGCCACGGTCAGGTTCACAAATTCAGTGCATACAGATACATACATTTTCCATTTATCATTTCTGTTAGTAACATTTCAGCTAAATCACTTTTCATTAGTGTGTGTGAATCAAACGAGTACCTGAGTATTCCATATATGGACACATTTGTCAAAGGACCCACTGGCCAGGTATTTCCCATCAGGACTAAAAGCTACACTGTAGACAGGTTCCTGATGTTTGGTTAATGTATGAATGCAGACTCCTCGTTCAACGTCCCACAGCCGAACAGTAGAATCGAACGAAGCACTACAGGAAAGAGTCAAACACAAGTGGCTGCCAACCAGGGTACTAGTTTATCTGCAGTTTGCAAAGATACTGTAACTCATGAGGACACATCTCACATACAAACAAATGTGCACCAATACTTCAAACAGGAGAGGTATAGAAGGGCTGAGATGTATCAAACCCTCTTAAGTGAAAGAAATTTATTACGGTGGATGTGCGTATTTGGAACCTTTGGCTTCATTGGGGGGTTTTGTGGGTAGCAGTAGGAATATAGGAATTGCCTTACTGGATCAGACCAGCTGTTCATCTAGTCCAGTATCTTGTCTCTGATAGTGGCCATTATCTGCTACTTTGGAGGAAGGCTGCTGTAACTCTGTAGTGGACAGGTATAGGATAACCTGCCCCAGGGAAAGTGTCTTCCTCAGAGGATTTGGTCTCTTATCTAACAAATGAATTTTGCTTTATATTCTCTAGCATAGTGGTCCTGTACCTTCTTTCACCCTCCACCCAGAATTTACTCATTGTTTCTTACCACAATCCACCTAAATCCAATGTTGTGGATGAATAGAAGACAGGAGAATTCCCCTGTATTGTATTAAAAAATCCCAAACCCAACAACTTTCCTTCCAAACAAGACAAAACTACTTGACCAATAAAATAAATAAATAAATTTAAGAGGCAACGCCACTAGAATATCATACAGAAGATACAGTCATTATGTGCCAATTAGCTAATCAATCCAGTGGTCCAGGCATCTACTGACATTACTAAGAGTAAACAGATGTCTAAAACTGGATGAAGTTAAATCTTGAATACAGCCACCTGAGTTGTTCTACACCACTTAACAGAACTATATAAAAAAAATGTATATATATAGTTTGCTTGATGGCCCTCATTAGAGTACATCCAATTGGTTTAATGGACTGCAAGATCCATACATTACAGGGCTTCAATTAAACATATTCATTTATATAACCCAGATACCTGGGTGTTGGGTGCAGTGGCAACTGTAACATTTTTTTACAAAAGTAGTTTAAAAATTAAGCACTATATGGCTTCATTTTCCATGTTTGTTATACGTTTCCTCCTTGTTTGGTCAACCCCTTCTCATCCGCTAACAGAAATGATTTTCAGTTTTATTTGCTGATAGCCTAGTAAAAACCATCAGTAGGAGAGGAGGAGGTTTTGTTTTTACCTTGCTAACATGATGTTGGAGTTTGGGTTGCTCGTGCCTGGTCCTGTAGGACTCCATTTGATAGTATAAATCTCTTTGCTGTGAGCCTGAAGGTCATGTACACATGTATCTTGCTTCATACTCCAAATCTATGTCAGGTGAATCAGGAAAAAAAATCAGCCAGGTATCTAAACTTTGCAATCTTTTCTCAGCTCCTGGTTTTCAATCCTTCCTATTTTGTTTGCATATGACAATTGTGTGTATATTGCAAAGGCCTTGCAAATTTAACTGTGTTTATTCGCTAGATCAAGAGAAGCTGACAATTGTTGCCTTGGCCATGGAATCTAACCTGAATTTATATTACATGTTTCAATCATAGTGTGAATTTATCAAAACCACTTTAAGTATGGCTTAGATAAATCTTGATTGTTCTAAGCATCCTGCTGGTATTTTGATTTGTTTTATTGATGTCTTTAATAACATGTTTGATGGAATCAAATCAATAATTGATGCACCATTCTGCAAGGCAATATTTCAATATCAGAATAAGTTGAATGGAAATTACATGTTTTATAACGAAACTGCTCTGCAGCTGCCTGATAAACCAAAACCCCTCAACTAATCTCTGGGGGGGGAGGGGAATAATCAAAAATTACGGATATTCAGTGGTAGAGAGATACTGGAAAAGCAATAATGCTCAAACTCACTGGATACAAATTAGCAGCAGGAGAACAAACCAATGTGTTTGTGAGCCACATATCCAGCAGTATCAGAGGGGTAGCCATGTTAGTTTGGATCTGTAAAAGCAGCAAAGAGTCCTGTGGCACCTTATAGACTAATAGACGTATTGGAGCATGAGCTTTTGTGGGTGAATACCCACTTGGTCAGATGCGGTACGTCTGTTAGTCTATAAGGTGCCACGGGACTATTTGTCGCTATATACAGCAGTGTAGAATCACTAATGAGGAATGTGAGAGCACAATCTGGAAATAGCACATGCTTTGAGGCATCTAAGTAACAGAACGCTGTGCAGAAATGGGATGAAATTCAGAGAAGAGCAACAGAAGTGATTAAGGAACTGGAGGGATTGATTTCAGAAAAAAATCATTAAGAGAAATGACTAAATATGGATAAGTAATTTATTAAAATTTATAGGGGTATGGGTGAACAGAAGAACCATCTAACAAATATCTGAGGTGTATAAAGCACCAAGGAGTTTGAGGGTGAAACTGAGCAAATTATTATTTAGGCTGAACATGATGATCATGATGGTCCCTTCTGGTCTTAAAGTTTCTCAGTCTATAATTTATAATTGTGAGATCCTTTTAGGCTTTGTCTGCACTTAAAAGTTTTGCCCCTTTAAATATACTGATACCTATACTGGTACAGTTTATTCCGGTTTGGGAACCAAAATAAGCTACACTGGGTAAGGCATCTTTACTCTGGTATAACTTCACTTGCACTAGGGATTTTACCAGTATAACTACATCAGCAAAAAAAATTAATCAATCACACTCCTTACTGACAATTATATTTTTTAACTATTGAGTGTGGATGAGGCTTTAGACTGGAACAGTCTTCCAGGTGAAATGGTGAAAACCTTATTAGTGAATTCACTGTAAATTAATGTGGTTAAACACTTGTTAATGTACAGTGAGGATCAGTCCTGTGTTGGCAAGGAGACAGGATGACCTAAAATATGGTCCTCAGTTCAGACTGCTATAATTCCATGACAGTGACATATCAGACAGTAGATCCTAATTGAAATAGCATGCTTCAGTTTTCTGTCTGCTTCTCTTTGTTCATTCTTATTTCATTCAAAAACGTTAAGATGAAACTACCATTCATGCAGAGAGTTTTAATAGTATGTAAAAAATGTAAACAGAGACAAAAAGGTCTTTTTTAACAGGAACGGAAAACCTTATAAAGTAAATTTCTATAGGAGAAAAATACTAAGCAGTCTGGAGGCAAGCCATCAAATTACATTACCTTTAATGTCATATCATCAGAGCAGGATGCTAGTAGCATACCAGAAGGGTCCCATTTAATTGCATTGACTTCATTCTGAAATAAAGATTGATTTTCTATGTGAACATTCCAAGTTGCCTGCATTGTGCCTGGCACCCAGCAGAGGGCACTCAAGTCTTATTACTCCAACAAGTGAAAATATTGAAAATTACATTACATTCTTCATTACCTTACATGTGAACAAATCCCTTTTCACATCCCACTATCCAAATACATATGAGGAAGGGAAACCAATTTTGTGTGTCAATGAGTGATCCACACAATTGGCTACCATGCTCCTGACACAACTGGTGTCAGGAGCAAAGTCTGGCAATCATCAGATTCTTCCCACACGACAAAATATTTGACAAACCCTAGTCCCAGACCATTTAACGGTGCAACAATTACAGTACAGACCCGTTTACGCATGGATGTTGGGAGTCAAGCCATCACGACTGTGTGTTAATGGACCGCAGGTTAAGAGGGCAATGCTGAAAAAAGTGTCTATGATTCACTTAGAAAAAAACACCGTTTTCTGCTCTTTTATGCTTGCATTTTTTCTTCTCCTATGTCATTCGTCGCAGATGAATGAGTTTGATATTTTCCGCATTTTGCTCCTCCATAAATCTTACAACAGTTTCTAAGGGCTTCTGTGGGCGAAATTTTAACCTTTTCAACAACATCCTCGTTGTTTTCGTCATTGTCATTTAGGCTCGTATTATTACAATTCTCGCCATCACTTTCATAGTCTGACATAGCCTCGCAGCCCGTTAATATTTCTTCCTCAGACAAATTCTGAAGTCAGGTAATCTTTATCCATCTCCAGCCACTCGGTAATGATTTCTGGAGAAGTATCTAAACTAAAATCTTTTATCATTTGAAAGAGAAGCTACCTTTATCCTCTTTTGTCTGCGTGTGTGTTTGTAGGATGTCTTCTTCCAAAAATCCTTCAAAGTCTGGCTCTGAATCAGTGCCACTACTGGAGTTTTCCGAGTCTGAGCCGTCTTTGACAGAAAAGGCATCACCAAGAGCCTTCATCCAGCAGTTTTCAAAGGACTTTTGTTTTACTCCATCTCAAGCTTTTTAAACTAAATAATTTCCTTCATGTTTCACTGTTTCAGGAATTCGGAAATGCTTGAAGATATGCATGACACGATTGCCTAAATCAGCTCCCGTCGATAACTGTTTTTAAAATTCTGAATAATGCCCTGGTCTAAACGTTGAATTTTTGATGTGTCGAATGGTAGGCATAGCACTCAAATTGTTCCATCTTTCGATACCAGGAGGATGGGCTGGACAATTTCAAGCAGCAAAAGTGCTTTAGCTTTGAGTTTCTTTGACTGCAGATGCTTATGAACAGCTGGAACAAAGCTGTTGTGGAACCAGTTATTGAAAATGTGTCTCGTCATCCAAGTATTTTTGCTGTTAGCGTATATTACTGGCAGTTTGGCTCTATTGAGGTTATTAAAGCAGTGAGGGTTATGAAAGTGGCCAATGAGAAGAAGGGTAAGCTTATGGCTGCCTGTCTTATTACTACAAAAAAGAAGAGTCACATGATCTTTTATCTTCTTAAATCCAGCTGTTTTCTGTGTTTCTTAATTAAAAGCTAAAGTCTTATCAGGTAGCAGTTTTGCAAATAAACCTGTTTCATCATAATTAAGAAGTTATTCTTCGTGGTAGGAGTCATTTTGTAAAATAGATACAGGAAACCCATTCGTGGCCGATTCATCAGCTGATTGACTTTCTCCAGAAATCGATACCTGTGCTATGCCACGACACTTTAAAATGACTTATAAACCCCTTGCTGGCTTGGAATGATTCATCTCCCATTAAATTTCCAAATTTTGTCACTTGGGCTTGAAGAATTGACCCACTTAGTGGCATTCCTTTCAGCCTTTCTGAGCAAATCATGTGCGCATGGCTTTGTCTGTTGTGGGTTTTGCTGAATATTGCACATGTTTTCGCTTAAGCCTCGTGGCAGAATCGATATTTTGTACAAAGCCATTCAGTTTAGATTTGTTTTTTAAGCCATCCTCAGAGAGTAGATTCGGCAATCCCAATATCTTTTGAAACTTTGGATGGGTTTTCCTGCTATTTACTCAATCTATTGCAGCTAGCTTTTCTTTTACAGTGTAGGAACGCTGACGCTTGCCCTCTGCCATTATATTAGGCCTATATTATATTACCAATATCGGTAAAGACATACAGTACAACACATTTCCGCTCTGCACTTCCTGTCAATTTCTGTCAGTGAGTTAGTGAGCAAATCTGTAGCGCTACATAGCAAGTTCCTGTACTGTGTGTTAACGAATCTCGCATTTTAAATAGGTAGCACTGAGAGGCATGGCGCTACTGCGCATTAAGCGGATTTGTGTGTAAACGAGTCACACGTAAATGGGTCTGTACTGTAGATAATTTAAAACAATTTCTGAGGTTGACATTCCATTAACCTAACAAATACTTTTTCTTAAGAATATATATGTATATATATATGTATATATATATGCACACACACACACAAAGTTCTACGGACTATTCTCAAACACACCTCTACTCCGCTATAATGTGACCTGATATAACATGGGTTCGCATATAGTGCAGTAGCAGTGTGGCTCCGGTGGTGATTTAAAGAGCTTCGGGGCTCTGGCTGATGCAGGGAGCCCCAGGCCTTTTAAATCACTGCTGGAGCCCTGCCGCCCCAACCCCAATATAACGGGGTTTCAGCTATAATGCGGTAGGGATTTTTGGCTCCCCACGACTGCATTATAGTAGGGGAGAGGTAGAGCAACTCTCCAGAGGGTGCTTTGTCTATACTAGTGTGTGTACTAATGTACTAAGACAAAATGCAACTTGGAGCATTAGCTGGTTTGTGGTCTTTAAAACTGGATCAACTTCAAAACCACCTTTCAGTCTGAAAACTTTGTTATCCACTATTCGTACAAATAACATCTGCAGTGATGATAACTATATGAAATTAGAGGATATTTTTTTCTTTGTTTTTCTCCAGCTTAGTTTGTGTATTTGACAACACTTTGTGTGCAGTCAGACCCACTGTTTCCCTTATCTAGTCAGCCAGTTCCTCTGTTTCCTATGGGCCTTTCACATGGTAACAGGGGAAAAAGGTATTTTTAAAAGAGAAAAATGTGTTGTAAGAACAGTAATTCGGTGGAGTACTCGATGGCAGGGATAGTACTTAGAACTATTTTTAACTAATTTCCCCCTCAGATACAGACACACAATTTCAGCTGTAGTTAACAGGAGTTGCACACACATATCTGAGGGCAGGATTTGGCCCATGTGCACAATGGAGCAGTCAGTCCACTCAATAGAAAACACCAGCCCATGGATGAAGGCCTATTGTGGAGGCAGCAGCACCTTTTCAGAAAACACCAACCATCGTGATTAGCAACAGGTCTCCATATTGACCAATTCTCCCTCAGGGGAAGGTGGCCAGTTGAGGGGAGTTACTTAGTGATTTTATACGGTAGTAGCTCAGCAGTGTTCTTGTGAAAGAAAGTCTGCAACATTAGCCTGTGGCTACCATTAAATAGCCACAAAGAGAGATAGTCAAGAAAAGAAAAAAATGAGGAGTATATTTCAGTATATAGGCAGGTGGGGAATGGGGAGAAGGATAAGGGAAGTATCTCTCAATGGATCTGATCCTACTCGACCCAATTAATTCTACAACTGAACGATGGTTAAAGTAAATTGTTCCCTTCATCTCTGTAATTCACATCATGTTGTTAAAGAGATTACAGAAGCGGAAGATGAAATTTTACTGATGTATCTCTGAGTTGTTAGAGTCAGTTACATGTAAATACTGTGTAAGCTGAGGGTTTTGCCTGCATGTTGTGATTTAGAACAGTGAGTCTCTTTGCAAAGACAGAGTCATTTTTACAGAGTACGTCTTTGGGGAAGGAAAGGGATATAAACACAGAAGTTGTTTAACGTCACCAGCTACCACATGCTAGTAATGACTCCTAAAATTTCAAACTCTTTAAACTTACTGTGTGTCCTTGAAAGGTTTTGACTGGGCGATCACAGCCAAGTCTGCATACGTGAATGCACATGTCAGTACTGCAGGAGGCAAAAGTAGTGTTGTTCTGCCAGTCTACATCGAGAGCAGGGGCTGTGAAACACAAACAAAACAATGAATGCTAGGGAATATGGCAAAGAAACAGCTACCCAAGTCATTCTCCCCACCCCACCAAACTGACCAAGGGCACCAATTAGTGATAGGTCTATGTTAGATCTAGAACAGTTCATTCCTATGTGGATGTCCAATATGAAAAAAATATACAGTAGTTGTTCTAGGGACTCTGTTTATTAGCTATCTACCAATGGGTACCATGGATGCTTCATATGTTACCTTCCTGTGAGACTCCTTAGGTGATGACCAGATTTAAGCCTATAGTTGTGTGCACTTTTATTAATCTGGTTTTAACTTGTTTTATATATAGATGGAGTTTAATTTGGTAAGGAACCAACTTAAGATAAATTGTTTAAGTCAAACTAAAAATGTCCACAAAGGTTTTTGCGGTGCTTTAACTAAATTGTTTTTTAAACCAATTTAAAGTTAAACCAGTACAAACTTTGACTATAGACAAGGCCTAATACAGTTGCTCTCTTTTGTTGCCAAAGACAGATTTTAGCTGCCCTCTAAAGCAGTGTTTCCCAAACTTGGGATGTCGCTTGTGCAGGGAAAGCCCCTAGTGGGCCGGGCCGGTTTGTTTACCTGCCGCATTCGCAGGTCCGGCCGATCGCGGCTCCCACTAGCGCGGTTCACTGCTCCAGGCCAATGGGAGCTGCAGGAAGCGGCGGCCAGTATGTCCCTCGGCCCACGCCGCTTCCAGCAGCTCCCATTGGCCTGGAGCAGCGAACAAGTCAGTGGGAGCCACAATTGGCCAAACCTGCAGACTTGGCAGGTAAACAAACCGGCCTGGCCCACCAGCGGCTTTCCCTACACACATGGCATTCCAAGTTTGGGAAACACTGCTCTAAAGGATGGAATTAGATCTGTTAACAGAGGTATTAGTTTTCATTCTCAAGACACTTATTATGTATGTGTCAGTAATAATGACAATCTACCAGGATTTAGAAAGGGGTTACAGTTGAATTTATTTGAGGTGAGGATATAATGTAGGTTTATTGTTAAAATGGTGGCGAGACCTTTGAAATTTTTTATCCAAAGTTGTTCTGAGCAATGTTTTTTAAGTATAAAGATGGAAGTATGTCTCCCTTTGGAAACCAAAAAATCCATTATGCTTAATATATTAGAGTAAATGTGTGTCATATCTAAAACTGACGGGAGAGAACATGCCTCGTGAACCATCATGGGGCTTTCTTTAATTCTGTAAATTAAAAGAAATACTGCTACACTGGCAAGGCAGAAATGCTTCACAGAAAAACATCATGTACAGAATTAATGATGAAACTGAGGAATTCTGAGAGAGAGGGGAGGAATTCTATCTGACAGAAAGGTGAGGAAAGCATGCATGTTTAAGAGAGATCACTGTAGAGATGTGGGCTCAGTATGGTTAGAGAGGGGATCACGAAGCAGCCCAGGATTCTGTTTTCACAGTTTGTCTATTATTTTTCTGCTGCACAGTTTTGCTTCATTGTTTTAAAGTCAATGAAGATGTATCCTAATCAACATCAGTATCCTTTTTCTGGGGCTAATAGAAGGAATGAGAAATTGAGGTCCAAAAGTAATTTTCAGAAAGCTGCGTGCACTTAAAATTTTGGAATTACAAAGGAAGTGTCATTTGAATCATAAACGGGTTGCTGGGGTGACACTATAATATTGGTAGAATTTCATATTCACTGGTGTGGTTTACTTTATTGAATCATATGTTTACTCAGAAAATAAGTAAATAAAATGTATTGGAAATAATAACCAAGTATGCTGTAAGAAAATGAGTAACTTGACTATCAGAACAGATGTCTGTAATAACCACAGTGATTATTAGCCAACTGCTTAAAAAAAAAAGGTTACAACAGCATTTAATAAAAGCAACAACTACACAGTTCAAGAATTGCAGTTAGAAAGCAACTACTTCCTCATAGTTCAAGGCATTTGGCTTCTGCCCTCATGCCTCATTGCACATGTAAGCCATATGGGTATTCAGAATAATCACACACCTAGCTATACATTTGGGGGGTTTTGCATGACACTGAAAATGACAAGACCAAAGCTTTTCCTTGTACTCCTAGCTATGTGTTTAATACTGTGATATATATGTTGTGTTATGAATGATCTTTCTTAAATGTGGTGCAGACATTCACTGAAAATTTTCCATAAATGAGCACCCAAAATAAAAGTACATTTGCTATTATAAGGCTACCAGTGATATACTGTAAAAAAACAATTAGCTAAACTCTTCTCATTAGTGACCCAGTACTAATTTATGCTTGGATGGTGCTTTGTATGT
This sequence comes from Gopherus flavomarginatus, assembly GCF_025201925.1. Taxonomy (NCBI): domain Eukaryota; kingdom Metazoa; phylum Chordata; order Testudines; family Testudinidae; genus Gopherus; species Gopherus flavomarginatus. The sequence goes on from NC_066617.1 coordinate 236,594,685, forward strand.
GCGTCCAAACATCAATCCATCTGAAAACAGGATTCTCTCACTGAATTTTAATGAAGTGAACATTGGGAACGTATTCTAGTTGAAGTCTGCTCTGGTGTCTGGGAAGAATAGTAGTAAATATTTATAAAAGGGCTAATCAAATCCTGGATGCACGCAAGATACCTACGAGCCCATTGTGAAAGTTATGGGAGTTTTAGGTTTGGACCTACAAGACTTCACCAATCTGTCAGTGAACTTAGAGCATGGAGGCCTCCAGGCCCAGGGAAAATAGGATTCTGACTCATCTAGATTAGGATAAAAATGTTGTTAGATGTGTTGGCTAACATGCTCGCTCACATGTTCTAAAAGTCTAGTGTAGGCAAGGCAGGACAGATTTTAACACATGCTAAGCAGTCAAGTTAAAGTCTTGGCTCCCCCCAAGGTTTAAAATGGCCCTGATTAGCATATGTAAAATGCCTTGTCCACACTAGTCTTGTAAAATGTGTGTATTAGTAACATCACACCTTGAAATCCTAGTCTATACAAGGCCTGAGGTGATCTATGACCTTCCCTAGACAAGGCACAAGTTCCTGCCACAGAACAGTTTGCTTTGGGGAAGGTGGGCTGTAAGGCCAGACCTAGGCCTCTCACAAGGATCTGATCCAAAGCCCACTGATGTCAATGGAAATATTCCCAGTGACTAAAATGGGCCTTGGATTAGACCTATAGGTTATTGGCCAGGCAATAGTGGAGATCCCAGGAACATCCAGTATTCATAATTGTTCTATTCCATTTTGAAAATTAACATAATCAATCTGAAATGAACAATATTATTAGTGTCCACACAACCATAATTCATTCACACTTCATGAGCCAAATGAAAAACATAGCACAGACGGTGGAAGATATGTCCTGAACTCTTTGTAATGCAGATAGAGATTATTACATTACATTGGAAGACCTAATCAAGTTACTAGCTAGTATAAAAGGAAACCATGAGGTGTGTGTATGATGCACATCATTTCTGAAGGATGACTTTGTTTCAAATGTACTCCTATCCAGTGAGGACACTATTCTAGGGAGCTAAGAGGGTGTAGGTTTTTCATCAGTACATCACTTTACAGTGCAGAGGGTTAGTCTACAGAATACTCCTAACAAAAAATAAAATTCCACAATAAACTGCATGAGTACATTTGCAAACAGAGACTGCTTTCTCCATGCAGGCAGCTTAGTGCACAGTTTCATAAGAGTGGCAAAAGCAGTGAAAATCTGATAGGAACATGGACTCAGAATACTTCGTGTTTTCTGATGAATAATAATTTCTACCTGCATCGGAGGCCAATAATGGTTATAGGTTTGTCCTCAATAGGAAAATGAGTGATGTTTTAAATATGTTAGCTGACTAAATGTTAGCTATTTAGCAAACTAAACATGCTAAATAACCTGTGTTTAAACATAAACTTAGCACCTAGTTTAGATGAAGACAGTGATGTTTAAAAATGCATTAGCTAGTTGTGGTTAAACCCCAGGGGAACTATAACACTTCTAAAACTAGAATTTGGATTTTGTTGCTAATTATAATGCCAGCTTGATAACAAGATATATCACTGTATGACTATGCGTAATAAAATATTTAGTTTTAAACATTTTTCCAATGTTAAGTTTTGAACTCAACTGTACCACCCTGTAGAACTGGTTACCTGGGGATCCAAGATTAGATCATAGCTTGCTTGTTGCCCAAGATTGCTTGGTAGCATGTTTAACTGCTGTGGAAGAGGAAGCACCTTTTTCCTACTGTCTAGTAGAGACAGGGCCAAAACACCAGACCTGAATACCATCACATTTTTTGGCGTGGCAGATTTCAGAATCTCAACCCAGACCTGGCTTTAGCAACTGACCTCTAAAAATGGGCCAAACCAAAATCTCAGATCAGGCTTCAGAGTGATCAAATTTCTCCCCTGGATCTAAGTTTTGTAGTTTGAGAATCCCCTTTGGCCAGTTCTTGGAAACTCTGGAGAGATCTATATCTAGTGCTTCGCAGCATGGGACTTTAGAAGCAAGAGGAGAAGAAATGCTGGCGGTCCCCACAAAAACAAAAAAATGAACAAATGACAATTCATAAAAGGCAGGGTCCCCATGTTAACCCTAATCCAGCTCAAGCATGTAGAAGCTAGACGAATAATTCTCATTAGGTAGCTATGGCTGGGAAATATTCCTCTACTAGAATTTCAGTGAGGCAAATTCACTCTAGACTATAGGATTGGTTCTCACAGAACTCCTTCTTCTCCCGATCAGAGGACACGACCAGGACATTGAAGCTCATGAAAAGTAAGGCATAAAGTATGGGTTAGATCAGGGGGCGGCAACCTTTCAGCAGTGGTGTGCCGAGTCTTCATTTATTCACTCTGATTTAAGGTTTTGCGTGCCAGTAATACATTTTAATGTTTTTAGGTCTCTTTCTGTAAGTCTATAATATATAACTAAACTATTGTTGTATGTAAAGTAAATAAGGTTTTTAAAATGTTTAAGAAGCTTCATTTAAAATTAAATTAAAATGCAGAGTGACCCCCCCAGACCGGTGGCCAGGACCCGGGTAGTGTAAGTGCCACTGAAAATCAGCTCGCATGCAGCCTTCGGCACGCGTGCCATAGGTTGCCTACCCCTGGGTTAGAATTTGTTAGACTTTGATGCATATCTTGTTGCATTGGGGATATTTTCAGACTGCCAAAACTAAGGGAAAAAATATTTTGAAACAAAATATAAACAGTAATTACCTGAGTGGAAAGGAAACTGCTGCTTAGCTTCCCCTGTGTGAGCATCCCAAATTATTGTTGTCTGTGTCCAGAGGAAGAAATAAAGATTAGTTACCATTCCTCTTGGAAAGTAATAGGAAAAAAAAGAAAGCTCACCGCAGAGCAATTCTAGAAGACAACCTGATAACATTATTGACTGCTGAGAGCCTTAGTTATTGCAAAGCTGTATACATATATATCTGTTCCAATACACCTGTTATGAGAAAATAATACAACTCTAGATATTGAACTGTCACTACTACAGAGGCAGCAAAGAACCCAATGAGCGTGGGTTCCCTCTTAAATGTATTAGCCAGAAGACAGCTGTGAGCAACTTTATGATACTGATCTTTCTGAGAGTTTTGCTACAGTTATTTCAATTAGCATCTCTTTTAGATGAGACTCCCCCTTCCCCTTTTTGCATGCTGCAATCTGAGTTGTATTATGAAAACCCAACAGATACTGTACATATCATTACTAAGTCACCATGTGAGAAATTAATCTAACAGAAAAATATAAATGGGTGTATTGTCATCATGGTGGGCTGGATGAATGTAGAACTTGCTTCCTATGGATCCATTGCATAGCAAATTTAAGCAAAATCCTTATAGAACTAAGCACTACCTTTTGAGTGAATTGTAAATGTATTAGAAAAATATACTTCCAGAACATAAACATGGGAAGCCTCATTTCACTGATAATGTAACCATCTAAAGAACTATTGCTGTTACAGAAAAAGTATGTCCACTGGAGGAATAGTACTGCTATTGGGAAATAAAAGTTACTATAGCAATAGAAGGAGTAAAACTCTAAGTTTCCATTTACAGGGATCTGTGGGAGGTTAATTTTCAGTTACAGTTCAAATGGGTTTGTGCTCCCCCCTTCAGTAGTAATTTGAGTTCCCAATCTCTAACTCAAAGAGGACACTCAGCTGAAGCTGTCACATTGTGCCTGATTTTGAATGAAATCACCAGATTTTGCTTGATTTGCAAACAAAACCATAAATTCTTTACTCAGATTTCTTTGTCTGATTGTTGAAATGAACTAGAGGGCATAAGAGAACTTAAAACAGATTCCTTCTCCTGAGGTATTTATAAGTGCTAGACTAAATGTATATACATAAATTGAGGGATGAGATTTTCACTTCCTTTGTCTGAACAATGCTTGGGATTCAATGTGACAGACAGCAAAGTGAGGATTTGTTAAAAAACGTATGTCACATGGTACAAATTTATCCAGCCACAGGAGAGTTGTCAGTCACTTACTCTGATGAAATCAAGGCCCAACAAAACAAATTAGGCAAACTTTGCTGACTTCCCAAAGCAAGAGAAGGAGATGTTGAAATTCAAACAATATAAGCTCACAGCATCTGCACTTTCACACATCAAAATTACATATTTTTAATACTAACTTTATCAACACCAGCACTTAAAATGTAATTCCCCTTTTTGTTCCACTTCAGAGCAAATATGGGACCTTTATGTTGACCTAAGGTGCTTGCAAGGTTACCTGAAATGTAAAAACAAAAAATGTTAATGTTATGATTTGTCTGGGAGACAGAATACAGTACTATTAATCATTTGTAATCACTGAAAATAATAACTGTTGAATGGCTCACCATCTTCTGTCCATATTCTTGCAAAACCATCATATGATCCTGTAGCCAATAGCGTTCCATCACTCTGTTGGATGTGGAAAAGCCAATATAAATGAAAGCTTACTACAGATTATACTGAATCAGCCCTGATTCACTCATCTATTCCTCAAGTCAGTGTTTTCCGAAGTAAGGGATATTTGACAACCCACAAAGAGAGAAAGCAAGTATTATTACTCAGTCATATTCTAAATTAGAGGTTAGTACTGCTGACAACGACGAGAGAATGAAAACTTCAAATGAACCATTAAATATTGAGTTGCTCCATCAGATAGACTAACTTAGCCAAAAGGACAGAGACAAAACTGAGATATAATGATTTCTGTGGGAATCTTTTAGTTGAGAGACAAGGATTTTAGAGCATTCAGCAAATAATTTCTAATTTGTACGTTTCTTTACAATGTTTCTAACTCAATCCATGTGAAAACAGAATGCAATAACGACTGGCTTTTAGACATTAACCAGTGTGAAACTTTCACACTGGACAATGATGAATATTGTGGATTTAATTAAATAATGATGGCAGATGGCTTTATTAGCATCAGGGGCGGCTCTAGGTATTTTGCCGCTCCAAGCACGGCAGGCAGGCTGCCTTCGGCGGCTTGCCTTCGGGAGGTCCCCGGTCTCGCAGATTCGGTGGCACGCCTGCAGGAGGTCCATCGAAGCTGCGGGACCAGCAGACCCTCTGCAGGCATGCCGCTGAAGGCAACCTGACTGCCGCCCTGGCGGCAACTGGCAGAGTGCCCCCCCTAGGGCTTGCCGCCCCAGGCATGCGCTTGGCGTGCTGGTGCCACCCCGATTAGCATCCAGAAAAAAAAGTTAAGAAAAGCATAAAAAAATCATAAACAGATTTGTCCATTCCTATCCTCCAAAAAGAGTGAGAAAAAATAGCTGTGCACTGAACTCAAATATAGAAAGATGCAGAAAAAAGAATCAAAACCTAGGTTAGATTTATTGGGATATACATTCTAGTTGCACGCTAGCTAATACATAAGTGACAATTACGAAAGAGAACATGAGTGAGGGGAAAGAAAGGTCAGGTGGAAGATGCACAAATACAGTCCAAATCTGCATCTCATAAGATACCAGTTTCCTTTGTTTTGACTTGCCTTGGAAAACCATAACAATCTGGGATCACATCGAGTGTTTCATTAGAAAGGCTTGCTTACAGAAATACTAGAATAAACTTCAGCATAAATATTGGTATCACAATAGTTCCGGAAATTAAATAAGATGATCGCCCATTGAAGGATGCCCCTTCCTATCCATTTCTCCTACTTCTCTCATAATTGTCTCTGTGCCTGTTTTCATGCCTCCCCCTATGCACTGATTCCTCTATTTCCTTATGCTGGTCTATCAAGTCACCAGCATCTCCTTATTTAAATTCTTCCTGAAAATTCCCCTTTGACACAGAGCCCACAGCAAATGAATCAAGAACACTCGCTATCTTTCATCTTTGTCTTCTTTTTTAATCCTGACCTTCCTCTACTATGCATCACCTTCATTCACTATGTCAAGTCTCCAGTTTAGATGGCAAGCTGTTTGGGGAAGGGCCTTACCCTTTTCTTCTGCAGAGTGCCTAGCTCACACTGGGGCACGGTAATAATAGTCATGATTAGCCAACAGATCCAGCTTGGATCATTTGCTGATATGGAGTCCCACTGACATTTCCTTTTTTATTCCCATGTCCTTAACAACAGTTGAGCCATTTTTACTCACAATCCCCCAAATAAATATATAAACACACTAATTATTAAGCCGAAGGAAAATCAACAACCTTAGAAAATGTCAGCCGAACCGATGAAAGTTTAGTTTATTATGAGTTTCTGAAAACAAGAAGGAAGTTAGTAGGGTAAAGAAGAAGTTCTGACCACCTTAACTATAAAGGCATGGTAACTATGATTGCATTTGAATTAAGTTCATTCAGTTAAAAACTGTGAAAGGCCCTAGAAGTTAACTCACATTCCAGTCCAATGAAGTCACATCCTTATTGCTGGGGACATCGTGTCCTCCTTCTCTTATACAGTGCCTCAAAACTAGCTGAGTTGAACCACCGTTGCTATTTTCATTGAGATTCCATATTCTGGCAGTTGAATCTCCAGATCTACAAAAACAAACACACTGAGATGAACGCTTCGTAATGAGATGATCTTACATAGCAGGTGGAAATCTCTGGTTACACTCAGAGAACATCGTACGCTTAAAAAAAAAAAGAGCAACAAATGGTGAGTTCCTTTGCTCTTCAACTCCCCCACCCTGCACCCTGATTCACATACTTGTGATCTTTTATGTTTTTAATAAGAATAATCCTCAGTCAAGTTCTTAAACTAAAAGTAAAGAAAGCTTTTTTTGAATCGGCTTCTCAGTTCACCAATATTTTTTCCAAAGCATTTTGCAAGCAAGACACTCTCTCGCCCTCAACATTTTGCAGCCCACATGCAGCTCATCTTTGTATCATCTTACACGTCATACACTCTTGCAAAAGTTATAAACAAACAAGTAACAATTTGTGAAACCCTGACTAAAAATTCTGTAGCCTGCATTGTGCAAGAGGTCAGACTAGATGATTATAATGGTCCCTTTTGACCTTAAAGTCTATGAGTCTATGAGCGGGTCAGCTCCTCAGTCCAAGCTAAGCTCCCTTTATGGGCCACACCAAGAAAGGGGATTTAAAGCAGACCTAGAGCAGCATCTGGAAATTCCCTTGTCATACAGGGGAAATCTGGTGACATTAGAACCAGCACAGCTGACTCTATGCCACTCATTCCTCCCACCTCTATAAGGGCATTCCAAGGTGTAGAATGGAGCAGAAGCCTGCTGTGTTCCAGTAATGCCTAGCTGGCATTTGCTCTAAATTAAGCCATGGACCAAGCAAGCCCCAAATCACTCCCAAAATTAGGGGAGTAAAAAGGTGGTTTAGCTCCACTTTTCCCTCTCCGCTGCCTGCAAGGTGCTGCGCTGAGTGCAACTTGGCAAGACCTGGTGCTCTGTTCCATAAATTGCCGCAGTAAAATAGCTATTGACACAATATTGTATTGTTCCTTGGTGAGAGATGGACAGCAAGCTAGGGACACTCATATTAGTATTTGCTAGAGATGAAAGCAAGGTGTAAAAGATCCATTGGAAGCACTGAGTCTTATCTAATTTGGTCATTTTCCTGAAGTCTTGACCCTCTATCTTGAGAAAAGCATGGAGAGGAAGTCAGACTCTATACTAATCCTCATATTTGCATTGGATTTACATGAGATTATCTTCCAGTGAGAGAAAGTCTCTAAGGTTGGAAATCAATTTACAACAAGATGGTAAGAGATTCCTCTTTCCAGTTTATTGAGACTTGTCCTTTTTGCAATCAGTTTGCACAAAGAATTGCTAGTATTTATCCACTGGGTTACTTTCATCTATATGCAGAAAGTTGAATTTGATACAGAATTAGAATATTTCTTATACTTTCAGGAATTCAGACATGTAAAATAATTTTTATTGCATATATCTCCAGTCTGTACCTCATTTTGGGGGGCATCTTTTTAATAATGAAGTTTAGGAGATATGTTGCTACAGGGAAAGAAAAGTGTCTCTCTTTCGTGATCGAATTCTTGAGATAAAATTCTTCTCTTCAAAACGCATGCTTTTAAGTACATTGAAAAGAAAATCCCACCCAACTGAACTGAATGCTTTCTTGGAGTTGATAACTAAAATGTTTTCTACATTTTTTTTTAAAAAAAGGATAAAGTACCAAATTAAGTTCAAATGATGTTTCAAGTGACCATTGTTGATCTAACTAGTTTGAAATTTGAATGATGAAGGTCAATTGCTACATTAATCATTATTTCTTTTCATTATTCTTTGTCCCTGATTTCTAGATCAGAGTTTACAAATGCAATTACTCTATAGATTCACATTTTGTTTAAAATTTGATTTACATAGAAAGGTGATCTATGTTTCACTCCTTCTAATTCATCACATGGCCATGTTAGGGCTAGTTTAGGCACAGCTACTATTGGGCCCTATAAGACTGGCGCACGGATAGACAGAACAGAACATTTCCAGCTGTCATTCCTACATTTTTTGTTTCTATTAATGACTAGTAAAATTTTTGGATCAGGAGTTTTGCCCCCAGGAAGAACTGAGATTGCTGTGGCAAGAACTTTTAAATAACTTCTCAAGTCTGAGACACTGAAAATAGAGAATCGAGTTTAGTAAGACTGGCTAGATTACTTAATGAAGTTTAAAAGCTAAGAATCATTTTTAGCTCTGGTGCTTTTTAACTGTTTATAGGATATAAATCTTTCATTAATAAGAGTGGGATAATGGCTTAACATGCAAACTAATTGGGGAATTGCCTCAATGGTCCTGTTGGCTTCTCCATTATGTAAGATTCGGAGCTAATATTGTCCTAATTTTAATAACCCAGTTTGTACCAATGTTTGAAATCAATTTTTAAGCAATGTTCCTATCAAACTCAGTTTCTTATTTGCTAACTCTAAAAGAGCTTATCTTCACTATCAGTAGTTTTATTTATTCAGTATTCAGGCTCAGCTTGGGCAATTATATTTTCCGGTCTTTTAATTTTGTTTTTCTTTTCTGTTCCTCCACTATATCAGCTATTATATGTCCCAGCTGGGTAGCTCAATAGGCCTATTAGTGTGTGGCAGGGGTATTTGTGTTTCTTCCCTTTTGTTTTTGGGAAAAGTATTCTCTGCTCATGAAAAGTATTCTGATTTCTGCTGAATGATGCAGCGAACCCTGGATTATTAGAGGACCATGGTTCAAGCATGATTTGGGACGATATTTAATCCTTACTCCTCTGAAGCATTCTATCTGCATGATAAAGAAGTTGATTCCAGTATGCAAGTACTTGAGTAATAGGAGTACTGTACTGTTTTTCTCTTGGGTGGAGTATTGCTAGACTTTAGGGAAGCTTAGTTCTGAAAGATTGTCTTGTCTTATTCTTTTTTTTTTGTAATTGCATGTTCTCCATCCCCAATTATAAAACAAGGAAGAGGATCTCTCCAGAACTGTACTTATAGGGCAAATAAAATCCCCATTCTATGGCTGTCAGGACTGTATTAAAATAGGCCTAGATGTATGAAGAAATTGGCTGGTTAATTGTCTTGCCCAGATTTTGTTATTATTAATCTTCACATACAAGTTTCGGGATCATTTTTGTTATATTGTAGCTGAGTTATCTGATTTAATCTGACTTGTGGTAATTGACAGATTAGATTCCTTATTAGTTTATTTTTACGATATTATCCAAGGTCTCCTGATCATTGGATGGAGGCTCTTTTACTGCTGTTCAGTAAAAATGTGAATAAATAAAGACAGAAAAAATAAATAAATAACCAGATATAGATACTTTTTTTTATAAAAGTGAAAATCAAGCAAAGCAATGAACTGGTAACTCCCAAACAATGAGAAGATGTACTGAATCATACCTAGGAATAACTAAACCACAGTTACATTGTCTGATAGCTAGTATATAACCACATGCTCCTCTCACTATTCTCCTGTCCCCACTTTCATTTCCTCTCCAGTTGCCTGTTATAGACTTTGTTGTAGCTGATCATGCAATTATCTGTCCTTGGGCCAACTTCTGCATCCAAAAGACTACAATATTAGGGCTTGGCCCTTTGACTGTAATTAGTATTAGGGCTGTCAAACGATTGAAAGAATGAATCATGATTAGTTATGTGATTAATCACACTGTTAAACAATAATATAATACCATTATTTAAATATTTTTGGATGTTTTCTACATTTTCAAATATATTGAATTTCAATTACAACACAATACAAAGTGTACAGTGCTCACTTTATATTTAATTTTTTATTATAAGTATTTGCACTGTAAAAAAACAAAAAAAATAGTATTTTTCAATTCACCTAATACAAAAACTGTAGTGCAATCTCTTTATCATGAAAGTCGAACTTACAAATGTAGAATTATGTACAAAAACGTCTGCATACAAAAATAAAACTGTATAATTTTAGAGCCCTCAAATCCACTCAGTCCTACTTCTTGTTCATCCAATCGCTCAGACAAACTCACTGGTTTACATTTGCAGGAGATAATATTGCCTGCTTCTTGTTTACAATGTCACCTGAAAGTGAGAACAGGCATTCTCATGGCACTGTCGTGGCCGGCGTCCCAAGATATTTAAGTTCCAGATGCTCTAAAGATTCATATGTTCCTTCATGCTTCAGCCCTTCCAGGGGACATGTGTCCATGCTGATGACAGGATCTACTCGATAGTCATCCAAAGCAAGTGCGGAGTGCCACATGTTCATTTTCATTATCTGAGTCAGATGCCACCAGCATAAGGTTGGTTTTCTTTTTTGGTGGTTCAGGTTCTGTAGTTTCTGCATCAGTGTTGCTCTTTTAAGACTCGTGAAAGCATGCTCCACACCCTGTCTCTCTCAGATTCTTAAACCTTGGGTAGAGCGCTTTATCTATCCTCAGAAATCTCACATTGGTACTTTCTTTGCGTTTTGTGAAATTTACTGTGAAAGTATTCTCAAAATGAATATGTGCTGGGTCTAGGTGACCAGATAGCAAGTGTAAAAAATCAGGTAATAGGTAACTATATAAGAAAAAGCCCCCCTAATCAGGACTGTCCCTATAAAATCGGGACATCTGGTCCCCCTAGATGGATCATCATCTGAGACTGCTATAATATGAAATACATGGCAGAATGTGGGTAAAACAGAGCAGGAGACATACTATTCTCAGTCAAAATTTAATTAATGCTTTTTTTTTTTTTTTTTTGGGTTAACGAGCGTCATCGGCATAGAAGCGTGTCCTCTGGAATGGTGGTGGAAACATGAAGGGGCATACGAATGTTTAGCAAATCAGGCACATAAATACCTTGCAATGCCAGCTACAAAAGTGTCATGAGAACACCTGTTCTCACTTTCAGGTGACACTGTAAACAAGAAGCAGGCAGCATTATCTCTTGAAAATGTAAAAAAGTATTTGTATGAGCAATTGGCTGAAAAAGAAGTAGGACTGAGTGGATTTGCAGGCTCTAAAATTGTACATTGTTTTATTTTTGAATGCAGGTTTTTTTTTGTACACAATTCTACATTTGTAAATTCAACTTTCATGATAAAGAGATTGCACTACAGTTTTTGTATTAGGTGAATTGAAAAATACTATTTCTTTAGTTTTTTTGCAGTGCAAATACTTGTAATAAAAAATGAATATAAAGTGAGCAGCGTACACTTTGTATTCTGTGTTGTAATTGAAATTCAATATATTTGAAAATGTAGAAAACATCCAAAGATATTTTTTTAAAATGGTATTCTATTATTAACAGTGTGATTAATCACAATTTTTTTAATTGCTTGACAGCCCTATTTTTTTTTTAATACTGTCTTCTGCAAAATGCCCTCACCCTCTGTAAAAAGTTTAGTAGTAATAGTATTGCTCTAGTGTTTAGGAGCCCCACTCATGGTCCAGGAGGTGCTGTACAACACAGAACAAGAGACGGTCCCTGGCCAAGTTTACCTTAGGAGTGCTTTACTAGTATAGGACTACTTGTATATTATGCTGGCAAAGCACTCCCAGTGTGGATGCAGCTATGCTGGCAAATTTCTGCTACGTACTGATAGTAAAATTACCCCTCATGAACAAAACAAGCTATACCAGAAAAAATGGGTTATTTTAGACCCCAACAGTTCACTGTTGGCACATTGAATTACCTGAATGATCTTCTTTGGAAAGATGAACTTGTGAAAGTGAAAGTGCACTACCATTATACAGTAGTCTGGGGAAATGTCTTGCCTAATATTTAGTAGTACCCTATAGCATAGCTCTTATCCATTCATGACAAACTGCATCATTGTGATTAGGACAGTAGATCCTAATTGCTGATCCATACCTTTTGTGCAATAGCACGTTGTCAGACTCAAACCACTGGGATACATAGTTTTACATAGTATTATTATTATTTCCATGTGATATATACCAGTTATCTCACCTAGATTTTTAATACTGCACTCGTTGCTATAGTACCTGAATGCTGAAGATGTACTATTTCTTGTGTGTAGGCTAAAATTGTATTTTTAAATTATGAATCTAAATTACTTGTATGCCCTTTATTATTGTTATTAATAAGCATGTCTCAGTATTATTTGATTGTATATGCAAGTTATGTATGAATATGATTATGTGCTTCAAAAATCAGTGACAAAATTTATTAAAAAAAGGAATTGGTTTTACTAGTCTGAGGGGCAGATTGAGTAAAATACTATTTTTTCATTTCATCCCAATTGTATTACTAGCATGTATCTTCTAACTAAATTCCTTGTGATTTCAAATGGATGAAATGGGAATCTTTTATTTAAAAGGATGTCGTGTCTTCTGAGTTTAAGCCTCAAACATCTGTCCATCCACATTTTCCTTAATTTGCAAGTCCTGGAACTCAAGAAATGTTTTTCCTGTAGTATGCAACATTCTATATTATTTCAAAACTAGAAGTTTAGGAAAGTTTAGATCTTTTTATTGGGTGTCTAAGATCCTGACTATACCAAATTATATATTTAAAGCAGCCAGCCCTATGTATGAAGTTTAACTATTCTCATGTTTCCCCATTTGAAGATACTTAATACCAACTGTAGGTTTCTATGTTACAACTATACTTAACGTATATAGAACGTCTGTACTTGGAATTAATCCATACTATCCTTACCCTGGACTGATTTCCTAAATGAATCAGTACAACTCTATTAACATCCAAAGATTGCCACAGAAATCAAATATATGACACTCTGGGTAAATTTACCAGTAAATAGAAAGAGAGAATTTCTTATGTTTGACAGATAGCCATCTACCAAAACAATAATTTACTAAGGTTAATTTAAATTCTAATAGTTGCACTTTAATCCTTGGTGTTTCCTCTTTCCAAACATGCACTGTTAGATCATGGTTTAACTTAATGTTAGTCATGGTTTCCCCACAGCATTTAGGCAAATATTGTGGTACTATCGCAATATTTCTGAAGAATTTTAGTTCAGGTTCATTTAATGTTGTGAGGTTGATAGCTTTAGGTAAGTAACATTCTATGTACTTCATTGCTTCATTGGCCTTAGTAAAACCAAACCAAACCAAACCAAAAAAGAAACTCTTGTTTCTAGAAAATATCCATTCCGCTTTGTCTGGGAATATTGTGGTTCCTCAATACCAATCAAATATTTTTGACATTGAGTAAGTCCCTATGTTGATAACTGAAGTTTTGGAAGGTGAGTGTGTGGAGGAGGCAGGCTGGGGAGGGTGCTGCGAACACCTTATATGGGCACCCTCCTGTATTGCTATTACTATTACTATAGTGTATTATTTATATTGTGGTAGTGCCTGTTATAAGTGCTGTACAAAAACATAGCAAAAAGACAACCCTGGCCCCAAGGAGTTTACAATCTAAGTACCAAGAACTTGGTAGAATCTAAATATGAGGGGCTGGTCTATACACAGTGCTTGTACTTCTATAACTATATCAATTTAGAAACCAACATAGTTAAATCACAATGGACACAGCTATACCAGTACACCAGTGCTTAGAGCAGTATAGTTTATTCCTATAAACTGTAAGTAGATAAGCTGTTAAGTATTGTTAAGGTTGAGATCTTTAACTTTAGGAAAGAAGGATTTTCAGCAGGTTTCTGTGAATTCCTCAAACTTCGTACCTTCTGAACCTTGAAGAAGTCTCATAATACAAATGTTTTTCTACCTGGATCTAGTCTCCCGTTCACCTGACTTTTCACAAAATAAAAACTTTTTTTTTTGTTTTTAAACACTCAGTTTGCTGTTAGCAACTTCTTATGGCTGGTTTCTATCTACATGGCCATATGCTTTTTGTTCAGTTTCACTCAGCCTCATATTTAGTTTTCTGAAATCAAGTTAATGCAGGTATTTATTTCTTTCCCTTCTAGTTCGTTGTTCTCATGTTTTATGATTGCAAGGACTCAAAAGGGGAAAGTTCTGATCCTCCTGAAATTCTGCTTCCCGCAGATTACAGATTTCCTCTGTCTGAGCACAGAGGGGAAGAAGGCATCAATTCTGTTTTCTAATAGTCTGGGATAGGAGTCTTTCATGAGGATTTGCCTTCAATGTCTTCTCTATGCCAATCTCCAAAAGTGCGCAGGTTTCTTCAGTTTGGCAGATAAATAAGGATTTTGGCAACAGCTGCCAAGGTCTTATCAGCATATGGGTCTTACACAGAGTCTTACTTCAGAGGGTCTTGGTTCTTTTTTCCTCCCTTAAAGCTTGGATGAACAAAGAGCTTTTCTGAGTAGTGAGAGTGCTCATGCTTGTGTAATAAAAGTGAACATGAGCCCAGTGAGAATTTTCCAAAGACATCTTTAAAATGTACTACTACAAAGCAAGCCACATGCTATACATGAATGTAGAGTGGCCTCAAACCCAGCACATACCAACTCTGCAAGTGTTTGAAGTACTGGATCACCTCACAACTCTTTCAAACAATGTATTGATACTGTTCCAGCATGAGAAACTGTAGAAGTGGTGCATCAAACTCCAGTGGTCTCTCGTGTTTTTGCATCTCTAAATAAATCCTAATTGTAACAGATTGTATTTTATACATCTGGAAAGTGGTTCCGGTCATTGTCTTACCCAGACGCTAGTAGGTCACTGACAGGGTTCCAGGCACAGATGAACACCTCTGATTCATGGCCCCGAAGGACTGTTGCTTTGTTAGGAGGTATTTCAACATCCCCGTCAATTTCCATTGGCTTTGAATGATTATCTGTAGAAAAAAGAAATATCAGAACATAAGCGCTCTGTGAGTTTTTGTTAAAGACCACATAAAATATGGCTCGATAAAGTAGGTTGCCCTGTAGCTTGAAGCTCTCAACATTTTACAAATCAAACATTCTATTGTGTGTCATTGACCACAGTGTTCTGTCTTTTTATTTGTGATTGAAACTTATAAAGCTTTTCCTCCATAGATAACATTGCCATGCTTAATGAAATCCTGATGCTTTTCATCAAATATTTTGATATTTTATTCAATCTGTTGTTTAAAGTTGGCATTATAAAAATAATTTTGCTGATTTATTTAAAAAAACAGTATATTACCACATTTATAGTAAAAAGCTGTGTGTTGTTCCCTTAAGAGTAATATGTTGTACACTCCCTCTCTGGGATGGTGTACAGTACATAAGGCCTGAGGCCACACACTGAAAAAATGAGAATACAAAGAAATATTGACTAGTTGCCTCATTCTCTGGGCACTGTCCATGTTGTACACTGAGGCAGGGGTCCAGTGGACAAAAGAGTTTCAGATCATATAATTGCAGGTTGTATCATAATGCACATGGAGGCTGAATTAAGGTTGGATGGGTGACGTTAAATCTGGCTTTCTAACTTTTGAGTGCTTGGCTTTGCAACTGAAAGAGCTTTCTTCTGTTTTTGTTTATAAAAAACAAGCCACGCCCCCAAACCCAAATTACATTATGTGTAACTGTAATGGACATTATGTGTCATCAGCAGGATTTTAACCCCAAATTTTCAGCATTGCAGCACAACCGTCTACCACTTGAGCTAATAGACTAACTAGTTTAGCTGGTAACAGGAGAAGCTGTTACTCCCTGTGCACCAGCCACTAACATTGAAATAATAGGTTAAAGATGTTGCATATGGAAGAGTAGATAGCCCCTGTTTATAGAAAACAGAGCCAATAGCAAATATTTGTCAGACTCTCTCTGAGAGGCAGCATGGCTAAATGGCTGAGATCTGATCTGTCATATTAGAGATCTGGGTTCTCTACGCTGTGTGTGGAACCCGTAAGGTTCTAACTACTAAGGTCTGTGAAAGGCAAAGCACTATTAAAATCAATTAGTAGAAGAAATTAGCCTAGAACCCATTTTCTCCTGGTTGCCAACACAGCACATATTCATCTAGACCAAAGGGTATTTTGCTGGTGGAAAGCAGCAGCGGTATGATGATGGTTCATTTTGTCAGTGTCCCATTCAGGGTTCACACTGGGGTAAAAATAAGCAAAAAGCAGTACTATTTTCCCGAACTCCGCCCACTTGGAAGGATAAAATAGGATGCCATTCTTAGGAAACTGTGCAGCTGCTCAAAGTATGAACGTATTCCACCCTGCTCCTGAGGCTTGCCTGCTTTTCAGTGTGGTTCAGGTACACCCATGAACAGAAGGACATTAAGGCATAGACAAAATAAGTATGTGCTTAGGGCCACAGGTTTGAGAGTCATATGCTGACATCAGAATCCCAGCTTTCATTTAAAAATATGATGTTGCTAGTGCTCATGATTGTGCAGAAAATCTTGAAAAAACGATTTAAGTATTATTAGTGAAGCAGTGTCTGCCTCAGTCTAAACCCAAACTGCAGCAGAGTTAGGAGCTGCAACCGCTGGGGAGGAAAGCAAGTGGCCTCGCATTTACTGCCAAAGCAGAACATAGTCCTCCACCTGCCTTATATCCAGAGTGTCCCAATGGGATGAGGGGCCTGGCCATACTGAGGGCAAGGGCCCTGGCTGGGTGTACAGCTTGACCTACCTAAGCAACAAAGATTGTGACCTCTCATTATTTCACTTACAGAATTTGTTTTTTTGGTTACCATTATCACTACAGAGACAAATACAGCGGTAGGAGCACTATTAACCTCTAATACAAAATTGCCAGCTAGAATCTCATTATAAAATCTTTATTTCTAGTGGTGGCCTGTAATTACAGTAACTTGGACACAGGAGTACTGAGTTTTATCGCTCAGTTTTTGTTGTTTGAACAGGTCATGGATGACTGACAGGACCAGTTCAACTAAACAGGGATCCTAAAGTTTTGTGTGCCTCTCCCCCATGTATTCTTACACCTTCAGATCTGAAGATGGAATATTGTGAATGACTTGGAGAGAGCAAGTTTGCAGCATCCCAAAGTGGTGCAAGCACTTGTTTCACAGAGCCAGCTGTCCCCAGGTTGCTCTGCAGGGTCTCCCCATAGCCTACGTCTTCTTAACTTTCAGGCCTCAGCTCTTCTCCCAGAATGAGCGGCTGGCAAAGCAGCAGTTGCTAAACACATGTCATCTGGCCAGCTGCTCCCCAGGACCTTCTCCCCTCCCAAATCCCAAACTGCTGCTGTTCTTTTTACTGTCTGCCTAGCTGGCTGCTTATCCAAAACTAAGCCCCTAAATTTACTGCATGCTAACCCATGCCCCATTGGTTGATACAGCCCTAACTTGGCCTCCTCACTCCCTCTGTGAAATTTTATTGGAGAGCACAGTACCAGGTGTTATCATTCCCCCAAATAGAGAAAGCCAAAACAGCCATGTGACATGCTGTATGACTGCTTCCTGGGTGCCCTAAGAAAAGGCTACAAATGTTAGTGAAACTCCCTCAGTTTAAAATAACTGCAATGGTTATGCTGCGAGAAAGCCAGGAATGGACAAACTGTGGCTCAGAGACCAAACGCAGACTGCAGAGAAATATGATGTGACTTTTGTGGCTTGTCTCATTTCTAACACAATAATGTGCTCTCTTCTCAGATCAAGAGGGAGGTGGCATGAGAAGATCTGTAGTCTTTTCAGGCCACACCTCCATACTAAAGTTGGGGCTTGAGAGACTTACACCCGACTAATGGAGTTAGCCAATGGAAGCTGCTAAATCCCCTATATAGCTTTGGAAATCTAACCAGGAAAGCCACACTCTGTTTCATTGATCTTAACTGGGTGCAGCTTCAAGGCACCTGGCTAGCTGGTAATGTGGGCAAAGCTTTGGCACTCTCCTCAAAGCAGAAGGCGCACACCGCTTCATTTTCTGATGCCTTGCTGAGTTTGCAGTTCGGTAAAGCTTGTTTAGTCTTGTACAGGGAGACGACGAAACACGGACTATGCCTGAAACACTGACGTACCTCCGATATGTAAGGTTTACATAGTAACCGTTCTGACTATGCCCATGCTTTCATAGTTTTCTGGAATGACACCGTCACAGTTCTATCTTAATTCCACTGCCAGGTGCAAGAGCATTATTCTAACCAAAGTCTACCTGAACACCAGACAACGAGTGCCGTGCTTTTGCTTACTTATTGCATGTGCCCCATTCTCCTCTCCATTCACAGTGGCTTCTCCATTCTTTGGTGTGTTGTGCTGGGAAACAACTGTCGTGGTTGCTGCCGTCGTCGCTGTTGCGGCTGCTGCCGCGGCCGCCGCTGCCGCACTGGCTTGTTGCTGAGCTAGTTTCTCTCTAAACGCCTGTTGCCTGGTCTGTACCACGTCAGGCATCACAGCGTCGATCAGAGACAGTGACTCTATGGGCCTGCCATCAAATACTGTACCATCCTGGGGAACAAAATAAACAGGGGGGAAATTTCAGGCTTAGTATCTCCCCAGTGGAGAAAGGTCTGTAGAGAGGGGAACATCAAAGAGAAACCAGACATATGGAACAGGCACAGAGACGGGCTACTAGGATGATCCGAGGAATGGAAAACTTGTCTTATGAAAGGAGACTCAAAGAGCTTGGCTTGTTTAGCCTAACCAAAAGAAGGTTGAGGGGGGATATGATTGCTCTTTATAAATATATCAGAGGGATAAATATCAGGGAGGGAGAGGAATTATTTAAGCTATTGTACCAATGTGGACACAAGAACAAATGGATATAAACTGGACACTAGGAAGTTTAGACTTGAAATTAGATGAAGGTTTCTAACCATTAGAGGAGTGAAGTTCTGGAACAGCCTTCCAAGGGGAGTAGTGGGGGCAAAAGACATATCTGGCTTCAAGACTAAGCTTGATAAGTTTATGGAGGGGATGGTATGATGGGATAGCGTCACTTTGGCAATTAATTGATCTTTGATTATTAGCAGACCATATGCCCAATGGTCTGTGATGGGATGTTAGATGGGATAGGATATGAGTTACTATAGAGAATTCTTTCCTGGGTGCTGGCTGGTGAGTCCTGCCCACATGTTCAGGGTTTAACTGATCACCATATTTGGGGTTAGGAAGGAATTTTCCTCCAGGGAAGAGTGGCAGAGGCCCTGGAGATTTTTCACCTTCCTCTGCAGTGTGGGGCATGGGTCACTTGCTGGAGGATTCTCTGTACCTTGACATCTTTAAACCATGATTGAGGACTTCAATAACTCAGACATAGGTTAGGGGTTTGTTACAGGAGTGAGTGGGTGAGATTCTGTAGCCTGCATTGCGCAGGAGGTCAGACTACCAGAGATCGGCAACCTTTCAGAAGTGCTGTGCTGAGTATTCATTTATTCACTCTGATTTCAAGTTCTGTGTGCCAGTAATACATTTTAACGTTTTTAGAAAGTCTCTTTCTATAAGTCTATAATATATAACTAAACTATTGTTGTATGTAAAGTAAATAAGGTTTTAAAAATGCTTAAGAAGCTTCATTTAAAATTAAATTAAAATGCAGAGCCCCCCAGCTGGTGGCCAGGACCTGGGCAGTGTCAGTCACACTGAAAATCAGCTTGCATGCCGCCTTCAGCACCCGTGCCATAGGCTGCCTATCCCTGGACTAGATAATCATAATCGTCCCTTCTGACCTTAAGTCTATGAGTCTTTGAGTACTGTGATGTTACAGGACTTGGATATGATCAAAAAGTCAGAACACTGGAGCTCTCTCTCTTACGTAGAAATACCGAATGTGGATGGATAATTGGTTGAGAGAGTATGTAAATTCAGGCACATAAGTCTTTGAATTTATAAAAGAAAACAGAGTTATGCAAAGCTTAATTATCTAAATCTTGCTAGTATTTTTTCCCTTGATTTTATATTCCAAAATAAAAGGGTCAAGGGCTATGTAGAGACACAGACAGGGGTCAAATTGAGAGGGTGTGTAAAGTGTCTGTGCATTTTAATAAATAGTGAAATAGTTAATGTTGGCAATTATATTTTCATAATTAGATTTCAGGGATAATGCACCACTGAGATTAATGGAAAAGTTCACGCTTCTCTGAGCTATTGTTTTGGGCTCCCTGCAGACTCAGGGATAAACATCATTACATCAGTTAACATTTGATTCCCATTTTGAAGGTTATCTTCATGACCACAAGTGGTAGAGATTTAATTTTTTTAAATATGAAAGCAAGGGTGCAAGCTATCCCAGTTTGACTCTTGGAAATAGATGTGACTCAGCAGCAGCAGATTTCTGAAATGGCAATATACAGTGGTGAGAGATTGGGTGGAGAGGTGGTAAAATGAAGTAGCTGGGAAACTATTCTCACTTTATAATACCCCTCTCCCACCCCTCACTACCACAACAAATTAAAAATTGAAATCTAAAGATAACCATTTGGCTGGCTAGTATGGACTTGTTGGAACTATTATTTTCAAACTTTGTCATCCTCCTCTCCCCGCAAGATATGCATACTAGTTCAAACCAGATTTTCCAGAGATCAACAGACAAAGAAGAGACTTTTGGATAAATAATCTGAGTTTAAACTGACTCAGGGCCTTTTTCCTGATGCAGCAAAAGAACAAGATTTCTGGTCCATTGAAGGCCTCAATCCTTAGAGAAGATTGGAAGGACTTGGCATTCTGAGGCCCAATAAGATAGGGTGCTTTTTCTGAGCTGAAGCTGTTATGAATTTGTAACCCCAAGGTAATGCCTAGGGTGGGAGGATTGAAGGACTTATCCTGCCAGAATCCATATGAAGGCGTAGGTTCCTGGTAAACTCATTAGCATGCATGCAGGTTCTTTTACTGTTTTTAAAAGGTTTTCTCTGAAGTGCTTTTTACCTTCAGAATAAAATAGGCTTGCTTAGTTATATCTTTGTAGTATTTATATCTGCTCACAATCACTATCAGACTCTGAAGAGAAAAAAGTGGGTGTCCTTGGGTAACCTGTCCATGCTGGGGAAATGAAGGCAGGGAACTGTGCAGCCTGGAAATTCCTCAGTCAGAAGGGAGTGAGATTTGGGTTTCCAGCCAAGAGACCTGGGGAGCTGGAAGCCTGAGAATGGGTGCCCTTGCTGGACCACTGAGGGGAAATACAGGTGCAGCTTCCTTGAAATGTGACACGTGGCATAGGACACTTTTAACTGAAGGCACATAGGGTTTGATTCTATTCATTGTGGAGGATCTGTGCTAAGTAGGATTGCCAATTTTGTAGTTGCACAAAACCAAATACCCTAGCCCCACCCTTTCCCTGAGACCTCGCTTGCCAGGCGGCTCCACACGCTGCTCTTGGCCCAAGCACTCTCCCTGCTCTCTCCCGGCTTCAATTGACTAGGACTCCTGGTCACCTTAGTGCTAAGAGCACCACAGTCTTAACAAGGCCTCTGTTTCTGCACGCAGAATACTGTGGACACAATAATGGTCATTACTGTAGATGTCTAAGAACGTACTAAATACTTGCTGATGTAGTTGGATACTTAGAAATATGTCTAGCATAACTGCAGGCATAAAAAATGAAGTTGGAATATAAAACTCAGGCCAGTTACTGTACACAGAATTTTAGAATCAGATCCTTGTCCCTAATTTTGTGGCAGAATGGAGACCATGAACTTAAAAGCTGTAACAGTCAAGGAGCTGAGGATTCACCATAGTGCAGGGGTGTCCCTGGCAGGCACAAAGCAGTAGAGGAGGCATGCTGGCTTGGGAAGGAGACATTCCTTCCCATCACACATTAGAGAAGGTGCATATTGGTTGCCTTCTTACTACTTTTTGCTTATGTTGCCTTTTTAGATTGTAAGCTCCCTCTCTTTAAAACAACCACCAGCAAAAATAGGTGATCATTGCTGGCATGAAAGTAAATGCTGAGGCCTTTTAGGTCTAGCTCTAACCTTCTTTGAACAGAATAATTGGCAAGGAAATGCTTCCAATTCCCTCCAAGTTTTGTTTGCTATTGATCATTTCAGAATTCAGTGTCTTTGTGTGAGTGTTTAAGTATGAAGTGCAAGCACAATTCATTAAAATAAAAGTGGAAAAATTATATTTGCAATTATAAAGCACAATTGTATTATGGGACATGAAATTGGAGATAAAATTATTAAATAAATTAAATAGCACAATTGGACAAGCAAATTCATAATCAGTGTTTTCAGTCTGAGTAAGTTAAAACACAATGAAGCATACAAAAATGTGATCATCAGTGTTTTAAAAAACGTATAAAAGCACCGTAAATCTTGCGACAGTGTACATATTTTTAGAGCATTTTCCCTATTCGGACTGTGATCCGGAATAAGATCTACTTGGAATGACTCTTGCATTAGCACAGAGGCCAAACTGTCAATGGTGATGTCCAGAGGGGTCAGGGGAGGGATAGTTCAGTGGTTTGAGCATTGGCTTGCTAAACCCAGGGCTGTGAGTTCAATACTTGAGGAGGCCATTTAGGGATTAGGGCAAAAATCTGTCTGGGGATTGGTCCTGCTTTGAGCAGGAGGTTGGACTAGATGACCTCTTGAGGTCCCTTCCAACCCTGATATTGTATGATAGGTGCCAGGATCCAACCACAACATGTTTTGCAGCATCCAACTGCAAAATGTTAAGTGGCAGAAAACTAAAACAAATCCCTACGGGGGTTTTATTATTACAAATACATCACTGTGTAATTTGGCATTAATCTCAAATACCATTGCTTTTATATTAAAAAAAAATAACTGCTAAATATTGCTGGTTCTGTTGAGAGAGTAAAATAAACATAACTTTTTACGTCTAAAAATGAGTGATATACAACCATTACATTATAGAATACAAGCTCTTCCTCACCCTCTTTCCCCTTGTCCTTTTGTTCTCACCCCTGCTGCTCAGGCACAAATATTTTACAGTCAAAAGAGATGATAGCTTTCATATGAATTAATATATATAGTAAAGATTCCCACCACCCACGTATTACCTGACAGAGGTAAAAATGTTCCCCTCCCTGTTTTAAAATATATTTATTAGCTTGGATATTATAATGTATTTTTCCATGACTACTCAAGGTACATGGGGTGGGAGAGTGAATGTGCACATGGGAAATTATTATTTATCTAGAATCAAGATCTTGTTTAATTAAAAGTATACATGTGAGTATTGTGTAATATAGTAAGACCTGGCTTGTCTCATTTCCTTTTGCTGTAGCACCATATTCTTAAGTTAGACCGAGCAGAACTACTGGACTTTCCTGTGTAGTCCCTTTGTTTCACTGAACAGCCCACTTTGTTGGGAGCTTGCAGCTTGATGGATTCAACTGCAGGGTCAGGATTAGAACTCAGGAATGTTATGATTCTTTTGCCTTGCTCAGTCACACCATTTTGCCACTTGTGTCTTTTCTAAGGCTTGATCCAAAAGCACATTGAAATCAATGGGAATCTTTCAATTGACTTCAATGGGTTTTGGACCAGGTCCCTATCAGTTGCTGGTAGTCCTCTATACTAACAGAGTATACAATCGAAGTTTTAAGATACAATGCAGACCTTACCCACTGAAGGCTTGTGGTTTTGAAAACAGAAACTTTTTTTTTTTTTTAAAGGACATATATTTTCTTATGCACCATAAGGCTCTCTGTGTATTTAACTTCCTTACTTAGGCACCAGTACCATCAAAAAAATCCATCCTCCAAGCTATAATTGCAAATAGGAAGTATCTTAGAGCCTTTTCAGGTGCTTCTCTGGGGGGAACTGTATTAAAATGAAGCTAATCTCCAGACACTTCAGAAGCTGTCTCATGTTCATCTGACCTGTTGAGTTAAACCGAAAATGTGTGATTTGATATGCCGCCTTCTAGCACGTTTGCAAATTGCAAATGTGCACTTCCTGCTTGTGGCAACGAGTGTACTTACTTCATTGATGCTGATCTCAGCCTCCACATACTGCAGGCCTTTCTGAAGAATAGAGATGAGGGCAGCAGGTGGCACTAGTGTTCCATTGATGTTGGACTGACTAATGTGGCTTTCGATACCAAATGTAAAGGCCGAATGGGAAAAACCTGAAAGCAAGAAAGGAAGCCATGATATGAAATCTGAACTCATCAACATGACAGGCACCCTTTTCAATCTAAAAACATACTGTTTTAAACTGTGAAAGGCACTGAAACACAAATGGAAAAATACAGTTTGATTGCATTGGGTCAGTTAGGTTAACAGAGCCATCTTACTGTTTCCTCTTCCCCTCCTCTCCAACCACATTTAATTTGTAAACAAAACTTATACAGAAATGAAAAGTCTTCACGATCAGTGTTCAAGTAAAAAATATACCTATTAAAACAACTCATGCTGGTGGCAAGTGCAGCTACTAAAAAGTTGACTCGAATCTTCTGTTGCCTCTCTAATTTAGTATCAAGCTTTTCCAAAGCCAAATACTTAAATCTTTATCATTGCACAGGTTGCATTTGGCCAAGGCATACTTGCAGCTTACACAAGCGAGCCATTCTCTTGCAGAAAATAAGAAACACTCAATTCACTGCCCACAGCTCTGATTACTGACTATAATCTGACACGCAGAGCTTAGTCATTATACTATGAAAGAACAACAAAAAGACGGAGGCCACTCTCATGGATCTATTTTCTGGAAGTGAACAGTAGTAGCAAAAATAATGAATTGGAAAGTATCACATCACAGATGACAAGCCAATTCACTGGCACCACTCCTTGGTTAACCATAAGCCTTTCTCGTCCTCATTTCATTTTTGTCATCTTCCTAGGAAACAGCTGATAATAAAGCACTCTGCATCTCAAATTAAAGGATTTAGCGGATAAACTTTGAAAGAAGGAGCTGCAGTTTAATCACTAGGGGAAATTAGTCAGAACTGTTGCTTTGTGCAAGAACAAGCATTACAACCTGGGAAAATATCTGGACTGTGCATGTGAGTGGACACGTGGGAGGGGGAAGAGAGAACAGGATGTAGATATAACTGTAGGAACCCATTTATCACTGCATTGTCTCCAGAGCATTAATCTAACATTAAAAGCCTTGAGGAAACCACCATTGCCATGTCTCAAACAGGAAAACCCTCACACTCTCTGCTGACTAGACGAGTGGGAGAAGAGAACAGCAGCTCTCAAATGAAAATACTTCCGTTATATATATCTACACCTCTTCCCCCTGTCAACAGTGGTTTAATTTACAGTTTTGTCCGTTAAGGGATTTCCCCCCATATCAATGTTCTGTCTAACTACGTGTGGGGAGTGGGAGGGAACTACGGAGTTATTCCAGAATTTCAGGAGGGATGCTCTCTCTCTCTCTCTCTCTTTGAAAGATTATTTTGGCAACAAATCCAAACAACTATGATCCAAGTTACTTGGATCAGTAGCAAAAAGAAACTCAGAAATACAGTCTCCCCAACCCCCTCAGACACACCCCCACTGAAATTGAAATATTTGCTTTATAAAGTTTCTCGCCTTCCCCCCACCCCTATTCTGTTACTTGTCTTCCCTTCCCCCTCATCTTGACATCTGCCACTGTCTCCACATGTTGCCCCATGCTCCCTGTCCCTTTTGGGTGTCAATGTGTATGCTGAAGAGGTTCAGCTCTGGCTACAAGCTTAGGTCTGAAAAAGAATAATGGGTGAAGTAAAGCACAGAACTGAGTGATCTTATTTATATCACCCTGGTCCTTTGCTACTCTGTCCTGCCTTCTTCTGTTTATTTGCTGCCTGACCGCCCATCAGATTAAATTGTAAGCTCTGCAGGGCAAGGACTTTTTCTTATTTGTTCTGTCAAATGTGTAAAGCACATTTCTGGCTGGTGCAAAAATAAGTAAATAAATAATAATAAAGTGAACACAGTTAACCTGTGCTGGAGTGTGTCAGTCCAGAACCCTGGTCTCATAACAGAGTCACTTAACACTGAAATCTCCATGTCTATGGTGTGTGACTATCCAATATTACCCAAATAGGTCCTACTTTATTTTAAATTTGTGCACATTATAACATATTTTTTAATGTCTGCTCTTTTTAGAATGGTGTCATTGATTTCATGGCTGATCTACTCATGCACTCATAAATGGAGAGTAATCGGGTGACTAAACTGTGGGTCAAAAAGCATTAAAGTTCACACCAAAGTTACTCTGTGATCCTGACAGGTAAGGATTTTATAAGTGGTCTCTGGCTACATCAAAGGACTGGCAGCATTAAAACTCCAAACCACCAAACCCTGCAGCAACAGATGTAAAGCTACTAGTGTAGACGAACACTAGGTTTCATCTTAACTACACTTTTACACCTGTTATTGCATCCTTTTCTCCGTTGATTGTTGGCAGGCTGAAGGTTAGATCTTGGGCCAGCAGACTGTAGGCTATAATTTGGGCCTGCAGCTCATCATCTTGCTCAATACTGAGGGACATGACATATCACTGAAGGCTGCTAACTCATCATCACCTGCTCGAACATGAAAACGCACTTATTCAGCATGCAGAAGTCACATTAATACACACAGCTTCAAGGTTTTCATTTTACATCCTGAAAATATTAGGCGGGGGAAGGGACTTGAAACATGGATTTAAAAACAGATGTTTGGCTTCTAGCTTATATAAATGTATAGCATCTCTGCAGATGTTTAAATAACATACCATTACAAAAGCAACCGCCAGACAACAAAACAAAACAGTCATAGCTAAGGCATCATTGAAAAAGCAATATTCAATCTTTTGAGCATCAGCCATATTAAAGAGTCAAGACAGCTTTCCTAACCTTTTAACAAATAAGACTGTAGTGTGAAAATCAAGGAGTTCATCAAACAAAGGTTGGCTGAATGGACAATATCTCACGTTATAATCCCTTTTAGAACAGTCTTGAAATTAAACTGCATGTTTTAAAAAAGAAGAAAAAAATTCTCTCCTAGTTTCTTGTACTTCTCCAGCAACATTTTATAAAATCAACAAGGAAATGGAGATGTTATACAGTGTATGCTTTTGAAGTATAACTCTCACAACAGGAAAACTGAATGAAGCTGCACACAAGTCAGGGTTCCAATGACATCGTAAATCACTTGAGTTTTGCTTTTATGGTTACCAGATGTCATCAGATCTCTTTGATGTCTGTGTACAGTATTACATAGTCGTCTTGTATCTCTCTATATTTCAGACATACACAGAGAAGATCTCCATTAAACAAAGGCATGTTTCAAAGGTTAGCTATTTAAACGGTCATGTTACGTGGAGTCAATTTGGCCCCTCTTCTAAGGTTCAGAAACCCACATTAAGGAGCTAAATGCCAAGAAACTGGACCACCCCCGCTCTGATGACTGCATGCAGACTGTTGAGGCAGTTGGGGAGGGGGAGAGCAGAGATAGAATGTGCTCCGCAAATGGTACATATGATATGATGGGGACAATGCGAATTTGTAATCAACTGAAACCAGACACACTGTCACAATACTGAATAAACTGGGAGAGAAAAGTTGTTGAATCTGTGTGCTTAGCTACATAGTGACACTCTGGAAAATCAATCCTAATTAACTAAGGGCTTGTCTACATCAGAAAGTTGCAGCGCTGGTGAGGGAGTTACAGCGCTGCAACTTAGGAGGTGTACACATCTGCAGGGCACCACCAGCGCTGCAACTCCCTGTTTGCAGCGCTGGCCGTACTCCCGTTTTGTCTCGGGTGTAGAGGATCCAGCGCTGGTGATCCAGCGCTGGTAATCAAGTATAGACACTTACCAGCGCTTTTCTTGACCTCCGTGGAATAAGCAGGTATCCCAGCATACCTGAGGAAGCCTCTGGTAATCAAGCTGGTCTCCTTCCCCGGTTTGCTCTCGCGTTCCCCGAACCCCGAGCAAGCAGGTCTCCTTCCCCGCGGTTTGCAGGGTGGTTCCGGGAACGCGAGAGCAAACCGGGGAAGGAGACCAGCTTCGCCGCGGTTTGCTCTCGCGTTCCGCGAACCACCCAGCAAACCTCAGGGAAGGAGACCTGCTTGCTCGGCGGTTCGGGGAACGCGAGAGCAAACCGGGGAAGGAGACCAGCTTCGCCGCGGTTTGCTCTCGCGTTCCCCGAGCAAGCAGGTCTCCTTCCCTGCGGTTTGCTGGGTGGTTCGGGGAACGCGAGAGCAAACCGGGGAAGGAGACCAGCTTCGCCGCGGTTTGCTCTCGCGTTCCCCGAACAAGCAGGTCTCCTTCCCTGCGGTTTGCAGGGTGGTTCGTGGAACGCGAGAGCAAACCGCGGCGAAGCTGGTCTCCTTTCCCGGTTTGCTCTCGCGTTCCCCGAACCCGAGCAAGCAGGTCTCCTTCCCTGCGGTTTGCAGGGGGGTTCGGGGAACGCGAGAGCAAA
Source organism: Gopherus flavomarginatus (assembly GCF_025201925.1). NCBI lineage: Eukaryota > Metazoa > Chordata > Testudines > Testudinidae > Gopherus > Gopherus flavomarginatus. The sequence continues at coordinate 236,623,278 of NC_066617.1, forward strand.
CCGCGGCGAAGCTGGTCTCCTTTCCCGGTTTGCTCTCGCGTTCCCCGAAACCCCTTGAAGCCGCCCAACAGCGCTGCAGTGTGGCCACATCTAACACCACTTGCAGCGCTGGTTGCTGTAAGTGTGGCCACTCTGCAGCGCTGGCCCTATACAGCTGTACTAATACAGCTGTAACAACCAGCGCTGCAAAATTTTAGATGTAGACATGGCCTAAAGGTGTGAATTTAAAGTGGATTAGTTAAACTGCATTAAACCCCTGTGGACATACTCGTAAGTAGCCTTAATTTGGTATAGCTTAATTGAAATAAAACTAAACCAAATTAAGGCCACTTAAATTCTGAATGAGGCCATGTCTACATTACAAAATTAAGCCGACCTAACTTGCATCAGCATACAGCTGCCACAGTAACTACATTGCATGTGCATGACTATAGTTTGCTCCTTGTATCAGTGGTGCACGTCCTCACCACTCATGAGGTGGAGTTCAGAAGTCGGCACAGCAGGACATTTATATCGTCAGGAGCAAAATTTAAGTGTAGACACTTCTATAGTTAGGTCGACATAAAGCTGCCTTGCACCAGCCTGACTCTGTAGTGTAAACCAGACTTGAGAGTGTCCACACAGGGTTTAAGGCACTTTAACTAAACCACTTAAAATTCACACTTTTCATTAATTTGATTAGTTTTCCTGAGTGTCCCTGTGTAGACAAGTGCTGTGTCTCCATGTGTATTATTTCCCATAAACTGGATTTAATTTTCATCATTGCAGTAATTCCACATTATTCCATAAATTATTATTAATTTGTTATCTTGTACTAACAAGGAATTGGGACCAAGTTGTGTTAATTCCTACACAGACACATAGCAAGAGATTGTGGACCCTCTGAGGTAGTGACTATCCCTAAAGAAGTAAGAATAATCAAATGGCAGGAGAGGGGGAATATAATGCCACACACTAGTTCCTTTCTGCCTCCCCTTCTCCCAGTTGAACTGGCTTGTCATCTGTGAGTGACATATTCCAATTCATTACGCTGCTATTATTGTTTGCTTCCAGAAAACGGACCCATGGGAATGTTGCCCGACTCTTAATTTGTTTTTGCCATATTGTGGAAAGAGGAGAAAAGGTAAACAATCAAAATATGTGTAATTTATACATACATTATATACCTTTCAAAAAACACAGCAGGTCTACACGGCAGCTCCTTAATATAGCCATTATTAGTTAGCTGATGTCTTGTAGGAATCATGGAAGAACTGGGCCTTGAAAAAGGATTTGATGGAGGACAAGATAATGGGCTTAGAATGAATGCAATGGAAACAGAATTTAAAAAAAACCCCTAAAAACGTTAATGCATATTGCCTAATTCACACCAAAAATATATCTGTCTGACAATTGCACAAAATTCATGTTCTAGGCATTTTGCTTCATTCGCAGAAAGTTAGATAAACATGAATTTTCCTCTGAATTGGTTATACATTTTCCATTGAATATGGTACTTCTTAAAACAGTTTTTATATGTGATATTAAAGGGATCGGGTATGTCAATTAGCTGTTGCCTTTTTAATAAACACAATTCTGTTCTTTGTCTGTAACTGTCCACGTTGCAAGCTTTTGGGGGAAAAGATCTTGCCATCTTAAATTGCCTGTAATACACCTCGCAAACTTTCGGAACAGCAGCAATGCATTTCCAAAACACAGACACAATTGTGGGAGAGAGTTATGTTGCCATGGCAATCTAAGTGAGAATTCCCTCTCTTCTGTGGATTTAGGTCTCAACTGAAATGTGAGGTAAGGATTTTTACTTATAAACCTACAAATGAGGTACTTTTGAGTATTATCTGTCCTAGCTGGTCTAGCAATCATAAATTCAAGTAGCTGACATAAATTAAGATCACCTTTCTCTTTCTGACTCCTTTAACTCTGTAAATAGCTGTCTTGTGTGACTTACTATCTTACACTACAACAGCTATTGTGCATTGTGCTGCACTTGGATGGGCGTGCAGGATGACAACTTCTCCTTGGAAGCAGTAGCTTCTGTGGCATCACAGGCCAGCCCTGCCATTGTGGGGATCCTGGTTAGAGCTGGCTGAATTATTTGTTTAGTTTAGTTCTTGTTTCTGTTTGTGAGCTCCTCCAGAGCAGGCTAAATTTATTTACCACAATTAAAATAGCTTATAAAAACAAGTTTTAGCCTCTAGGTTTTTTGCAAACTGTTCATTTTAATTATTCACAACATGTGATTTGCCACCTCAGCACTGTTACTGCTCCCTGACTGAATGACATGGAGAACAAGGAATTATGACCACAAAACTGTGCATCGTTTCTACAGAATATTTTTGTGACAGACCAAATCCCAGGTGTTTGGAGAATGACCGCTCTTCATACAAACATTTGGGAATAAAAACCCATTCTCACAAATGTTTATATAACTCATACTAACAAAGTGGTTCTTCATATGGAGATTTGTGTGGCTGTTCCTGCTTTTGCACAGTGATCCTAGTCCTTTAGCTGAAACAGTAAAGGCTGATGCTTTTAGATCCAGAAGTCCTGGGTTCATCCTATACAGACCACCTGGATTTGTTACATTTGTTAATAATGGGGGAGGGGGAATGAACTCTGTCAAACTGAGCAGCCACTTGGAATATAAATGAGTATTTGCCACAGTCTTCTAGTTGGGTTTAACCAGCTCTAATCATAGTTAAGATAACCAAGATTTAAAAATATTATTTATTGAGACCATACTTTTTCACTGAACCCCCATCCCATTTCTTCCTTCCTCTTCCCCCAAGTAGCATATTTATTCCCTTAAAAGCTATTTGATAGGTAGAGCAGAAAGAGCAGAGTTACAAAATGGTTTTAAAATAACTCTGGTTTTAAAATGGCTCTGGTTTGCATGTTCCTGGCAATTTGGGGATTCTGAGTGTATGAATATTTTTTTAAAGCAGCATAAGCACTGGCACCAAGACTGTGAATTTAACTGTTGTAAAAAATTGTGCAAGAGTGGAATGTGTATTAGGAAGTTGGCTAGTACCACAGGCTGCAGAAAAAAAATATCTGGGTATGAGGGGGTAAAAGAGCCGTCTTTATTTCCATAAATAGGGCTATGTGCAAATCTCACGAAGGATTTAGATGTATCAAGTAGAGGCATTCTGTAGAATTACAAGTGAATCGAAAGAAAGTGGCATTCAGAAGGACAAGACATCCCACACAGTCCCATCTGCAGCTTAACTGTGTCCCCATCCCCTGAGTAACTCCAAAGCTGCCAGCACAAACGTCTGCGGAGCCTGCCAAGGGCCCAGATGCAACTTCTGGAAAAATATCTTCCACAGTTTGACATCTGGGTCTTGGGAGTTACATCTCAGAGGAAGGAAGGGAAGGAAGAATGGTGTGATGTGATGCTTAGAAATAAATAAGAGTCTTGCTACCACAAATGGGGTGAGGGGGAGGCACTGAAAGAATAACTAATTAGAAGCATACAAAAATGAGGATGAAAATAAATATTTTGAAGGGTTACTGGGTAGGGAGGTGAAAAGCAGGTATATCAACTATTTATTTGCAAAGTACAAGCCAGGGCTTGTAATCAGAATTGGCCAAAAAAGTGATTTTTCAGTTTGTTGGCAGTTCCCATTTTTATTTTTAAAAAGTCAGTTTAGTTTGAACTGGAAATTCCAAAAATGCCAGTGAATTGAAAAAGCCCATTTGAAGGTTAAACAAAACCTGTCCTTTGACCCAAGACGTTTTGCTTCCAGGTATTTTTAAAGCACTAGATTCACAAAACAGCTGGAGAAGGCATGCCCAGTGGTTAGGACACTCACTTGGGATGGGGGAGACTAGGGTTGGAATTTCTGCTCTGGAGAAGGGACTTGAGGCCAGGTCTTCCCTCTCCCAAGGCAGTGCCCTCCCAGGCTATTGTGGAGTGAATCTCTCTTCATCTGCCCTGGTGAAGCTGTTCCACTGGAGCAGGTCTTTGAAGTCAGATGTTCCCCAGAAGAGTGACCGAACTGCCAGCCGATAGTCATTCGCTCTTTTTCCCTGACCCAGTCATATGTTGCATTATCAATGACATTTACTAGCAGAACTGTAGCTTTTATTTTGATTAAATCTCTATTTATCACAGGGCAATTATGGAGGCATTGAATATACTTTCCTTCCAGAGCTGAGTATGAGTAAATTGGTGGCATCACAAGAGGAACCCTGATATCTCTAAGAGATTATTTACATAGGTTAATATCATTCTGCTGCCTTGAGCCACTGCATGTGTTCTGTTTTAATGCAGACAGTTTAAAGGTGGGCACATATCCTAAACCGCATCTTGTTTATTATTCACAGCAGACTCCGATTTTTTTCCAAGTTGAGCTTTTTTCATTTTGGGTATTATGTCCTAGAGTGCCTCTCTCTTTTTCAGCAGCGCCTGCTTATTTTTGATGGCTTATCTTAGTGATTACATAAAGGACTTAACAAGGACACACATTAGCAATGTAAAATAACAACTGCAGTCAAAATATATTTTTAGAAAATCAGCTGAACAATAGGGCCTGCACATTTGTATTAAGATTAGGGTTACTGAACTATTAAAATGATTTCCAGAACCCTGGGAAATGGGTCCTGTATTACAAGTTCTTTCATAGTCCCTGGGAAATATAAAGAAAGGATCCTACACTGTAGTTTATGTCAGCTGCCAAAATTACAGTGTGCATGGTTGCCTATTAAGTTTTGTAGAAGCAATTATTCACAAATATTAAAAGTTACACCCTTTTCCTTGGATATCTGACCTGCTCAGCATCTGCCAAGAATTCAGAGTGAAACTCTGCAACCCCAAATTATTTTATGATGTGCCAAAGAATGCTTTGGGCAGGGATTGTCTTTGTGAAGCAGGAAAATATGTTGGAAAAGATTAATAAAACTTGGAAATGATCTTTTGATGAGCAGTCTTTGGCTTTTACCATTTAAATCTATTTGAGAAATATGATACAGGGAGGAGGCAGGACAAGGAAAATGGAAAGAGGTTTTTTTGTTTTGTTTTAAAAAATAAAGCTTGAAATAATTCTATCTTTTAATCACGCTATATAAATTAGCCTGACAGTCTGTAATTAAATGTCAACACTGATCTGGCATTTTAATGTAACTATTTATGCAAATCAGCAAGATTTGCAATCTTCTCCGACGGCCACTCCAAAGAAATCATCCACATTAATATCATCATCATCTTCCAGACCTGTCCTCTGAACCAGAGGTCAAAGGAGAGGATGTGTATCATTTCAAGACTCATTTTTAGGCAAGGGAGATCATATTTAGCAGGTTTTGCTCTAAGCTGTGTTCTTCCGTCAGTTACAATAACCACCTGCAAGCAGCAGTGAAAAGGACATTGCTGTTGACACTCACTAATGAACAAGCAAGGCTTTCAACACTCAGATGGTTTCTACAGATGGTCACCATAGACTTTTCAGTTCCCAAGATAGCAAGGTCAGATCTACACCACAAACATTTGCTGGCATAGCAGAGGTGTGGTGAGGTGTGACTTGTGACCAACACAGTTGTGCCAGCAAAAGCCCCTGCTATAGATGTAGTTATACTAGCAAAACTGTGGCCAAGATAGCTGGAATCAGATATACTGGCAAATGTGCATTACTGCAAGTGTGAGCTTCATCCACCTTGCTGGTATAATATACCTATGCTGGCAAAACCTTTCAAGGGCAGGCCTGATCTAAAACTTTTTCCCAAAATTGATACTGCAATTCCCCCCCACGCCTATGATATTCAGTAAACCCTTTTATTTATTCAGCAAGTCCTTCTAAAATGTCTCACGTCAATAATTTATTCAATACAGCACAATAGATACATCTTTATTACAGACTAATAATGTACAAAGTCTAATTTAAAAACGTCTATAAACTTGCTTGGAATTATGGGTCAAAAAGCACATCTGAAAAAGAGTACAATCGTTTGTGTTCTTCTGTCTTAAAAATGACCACACATGCTCAGATCTGACACTCTATGCCAAGGCACAGGCCAAAGAGAATTTAAAACAGCCACGTTTGTAAATCTGTGAAATGATTCAGAAGGAAATACTAGGTAGGGCTTTGCGAATGGCAGAAGAACAGGATACTCAGTGTATTTCTTTTCCTTTACCAGAACTTGCTAAATTCTGAATTGCTTTCCTTACACTACATTTTAATATGCCTTCCTGATGCAAAATGAATAAGAGTGAAAGACATGCAGTGGGACAAGTTTTCAAAATTTGCATAACATGTATTTACTCATATGGGCACTTGTGCATAAGAAATAAATATTTGGGAACATAAGTAACACAGTTTACATACATAATGTTGATTATTTTTCAATTATTAACATACAAAATACCATGGGTATACAGTTGATTAGTTTCCTCTGAAAACTGAACCAGAACAAGGAATGACCAAACTGTTACGCTTCTGTATCTACAGACAAAAAAATTGTCCTTTGTTTTGTTAAATGTGGGGTTTGGATTTCATAACAGGACTATTGATATACTGCCTCCCTATGTTGGCCTAGAAAAAAATGCACACTGTGACCATGATTCTCACATTATTTCTTGTGACATAAAGGTGTTGTCAGCATAAAAGCCAAATTGCTTTTTATCTACAAGAGGTTGGCAAAATGCATTAGAGAAAAATTGCATGTTTAGACCAAACCCTTTCACATCTGGATCCAAACTTGACTTTAATCTGGATCCAAACTTGACTTTGATCATAAGTGAAATGAGCTTGACTTCTAATCGCACTTCTGGATCTTTTAAATGTATTTCATATTTTCAGAGTGAATAAAGACGGTGGCAAGCAGAGTGAGGAATTATGGATAGTAATAAAGTTCTAAACTGAGAAATAATGTTTATTTCCCATTAGTTAAATAAATAAGCTATAAGTTGGAATGAAAATACATCTGTAAGGGCTATATGATGTGCTATGAGACACTAGAACATCAACATTTATCAGGCAGTGTAATGAAGAACTCTTCATTCAAAAGGGCCATCAACTGAAAAAATCACATTTCTGTCTGAAAAATTTGCACTGCTACTATTACAAGTAATGTCCAAGATTATTATATTTGAAAAAAAAAAGTTGAAAGTCTTTCATTTTTAACTATGTACTTTTGACAATACTTTGAATACAGCCAGTTTCATGGTCCCCAATGTACTGTACAGCCAGTTTCCCTTAGTTTTAAAAAAGATAATAGAAGCAAAGGAGCAGGAGAGGGGAAGGCTTCTTAATGTTTTCAGATGAGTTAAAAAAAGACTATATAAAGCATAATCTAACAGAAAATATTTCTTTTTAATTAGCCGATTTATAAAAATCCACTTGACAGTTTCTCTTTAAATAATCAGGTCAGTTATTGAGAGACGTACCTATTTGAACTAATGCTGATTTTGTTCAATTTCTCAAGCATTGTTTTCGAATATTGCAGATACAACATCTGTACTAAGAACACTAAGGGCTCTGTGCATCTGAAATAACCCCTGGAAGTTCACAAATCTTGGCTCTACATCGAGCCGCCTATTCATCAGAAATTTGGCTCATCTGCAGAAGCAATTCTCTTTTCACTGAGTGGGTTGGGCCACTGGAAAATGAGACATCGTGTAAATAAGCCTGTTCGCCCACAGACCAGCTCGCTGCTAAATCACAACAACTAAAAATTGACTTCATATTGCCATGAAGGCTAGTTTTAACACTTGAAAAGTTGGATTCACCATCTCATTCTTGTTGTCCAGATACTCAGAATAAGCAACTAACTCCTGGCCACGCTCCACCCGTATCTAGTTCTGCACCCTTATCTCACGCTTTGATCAAATAAAATAGAAGCTATTCAACGTTTTTGCAGTGCCTTCAACCAGAGGACTTCAGCGTGCTTTATAAATATTAATGAACAAAACCTCAACACCCCATGCGAGGCAGGGTAAGTATTATTACCCTCAGTTTACAGGAGGGGAAACTGAGGCACAGAGCAGTTTAGTTCTGGTCTAAACACAGTTTTTGTACTGATATAGCTGTCAGTTAGAGGTGTATTGTTTTACCAAAATAATAAACACAGCATAACCCCTAGTGTGGGCACAGATATACTGGTTTATTATATAATTATCTATTGGCATTACTGCAGTGCCAAGGAGACCTAGTCATGGACCATAAATAGGTTACGCATTGTACAGCACAAAACAAAAAGATGGAATAAGCTATATAAGCACATTTATATTGGTATAACTGAGCCCATGCTAGGGAGTTTGTACTGCTGTAATTATACTGGCAAAGTTAAAATGGTATTACTTTTGTGTGTAGACAAGGTTTAAGTGACAGAAAACAATATGTAATTAAGTTCTTTTCTACTGAGCTCTCTTGTCCTTTTTGCTGTAATTTGGAGGCTTCAAAAGACGTGACTAGTACATGTTGAAATGTAGCAGCTGATGTGAGCTTTGTACATGCACCAGGTAAATTCAGCAGCACTTGAGTGATATTGTTTAAAAGCATATTTACAGAGAGGCTCTTTAAAAGGTCTGTGAAGATAATCATCATCATCAGACTTCATAAATATGAGAACAGTGCAATATTTTTGTTGTCACAGTGGTCCAGTACATTGACTGACTTATGCTTCTTTATAATAAATTATTCTTCAAGGTGTGTACTTTAATAATTTTGTCAAAACCCACACACTCAATATTTCCTGTTCAACTTGCAGCACAGTCTTCCTGATTTGCAAAGGATGAGGCAGGTAACTATGAAGCAAATGTAGCTGACCTACATACACCAATATTTTTTATTATTATTCTATGCTATGCTTCATCTGAACTATTTTGAGTAAATATGCACTTTTCATAAAAAATACAAACTCTGTGGT